>NC_088854.1:57296924-58516924 GCF_963853765.1 Magallana gigas | reverse complement strand
CAGTACTGTAAACCAATTTTCGTTCGCGGCGACTTAATTTCGCGATTAATGCCAATAAACTGGTTTGCGACGACTAATGTTCGCGACCAATCCTTATCCAAACCTGTATTGTTATAAAAACTATAGACCAAGGATTGTTCGCGGCGAGAAATATTCGCGACGTCAAGGCTCTCGCTAACCTTGCGAAAATTTCTCGCACGCGAATAAAAGATGGTTTAAAGTATTTAACATGAAAGTATAATAATCAACATTCTTATGTTTTCTAGCCGGTTAATGAATGTTGATTTACAGTACCGTTATATGTATTTTGGCAGGGGCGTTGGACAGTAAAGGAAAGCGTTTTATCATAACTTTCATGGAAAACAAAATTCTCAACAACACCGATTACAAGCCAGAAATTTTCATAACCACTGCCAGCACCAATTTGGTTCACGTCAACGTGACGTCACCTAAATCTCAACACCCGCAAATTAACGCACAATTTACGGTCACGCGGGGCATAGTTCACCGCGTTGTGGTGGATCAGGACTTCCGTCTGAACCAGACAGAGCTCAGTACAAAGGGCATCTTGATCTCCGCTGACGAGGAAGTGGTTGTTTATGGTGTTAACAGAGAGCTGTGGTCGGACGACGGATATCTGGCTCTACCCACGGACGTCCTGGGTAAGGAGTACTACACCGTGTCCTACTCACCCTCCTACTACTACTGCGAGTTCGCCGTCATCGGTGTTCACAACCACACACGTGTTCACATCAAATTACCCAACCATCCGAACATTACCGTCCATTTCAGGGGTCATGTCTACCACGAAAACCAGTGGATCAATGTGACCATCAATCGATTCAGCACTCTAGAGATCAACTCTGTCGGGGACCTCACGGGCACCCACATCATATCTAGCAAACCCGTGGGCGTTATCAGCGGGAACAAGAAGACGATAGTTGGTCATGGAAAATCACGTGACCACTTGACTGAGATGTTACTTCCTGTACAGGCCTGGGGCAAGAACTTTGCCACCGTACCCATACCCGATAGACATGTTGGGGACAACTTCCGGTTTGTCGCAAGCAAAGATAATACACACGTGAGTGTAAGCGGCGTAATCGATGGCAAGCCGTTCACTGATAATTTCGTTATCCAGCATGCTGGAGGATACGTTCAGAAGCATTATAGCTCCAAATTGTACTCCCACGTGAATTCGGACCAACCAATGGCTGTTTACCAGTTTTCAGTGACTCAGACCTCACATACGGACCAGGCCGATCCAAGCCTCATCACGATCCCACCCATCGAACAATACGCGGCAGACTACACGTTCACCACGCCCCAGTACTCCCAAGGACAGTATCACAACTACTTCATGTTCGTGGTCGACTCCAATCAGACCGCGGGACTGATTCTGGACGGAAAGTCGCTGCCCCAGAGCCAGACTTATGTCCATATTCCAGGCACCAACTTAGCAGCAGGATACGTGAACATTACAGCGGGAACCCACAGTGTTTCACACCTCAATCCTAACACGGTTATCGGTGGAATCTTGTTCGGTAAGGCCGGACTCGAGTCCTATGGATTCCCAGTTGGTCTTCTAACACAACCTGTTAACTCAGTAAGTCACGTTTGTTATAATTAGCAGTTCAAATGATTTATTAAATCGATAGGTTCGAGTCTGACAGTAAGAAGTACAAAACCTGAAGAAGAAAAAAACCAGCCGATTATTCGAATCTATATGTCACATCACCAGTGCATTTGGAAGCTTGTGTGCATAATCAATTGGTTAGCAAATCTAAAGAATTAATATAAAAAAGTTACAATATAAAACGTCAAAAATCACAATTACTGGCGATCCAGATCCTAGGATCAATCCAGTAGAATCTAAGTATGCCTGTTCAGATCGCAGGCCTCCTGTCGTCGTTGATACCATTCATCATTCTGTTGTTTTACTGTATTTTATTTTTCTTCGCGTGCAAAGTTCTAGGTTCGTTTTATATATTTAAAAAAAGATTTATCTGATTCTTGCTCGTTTTAATTTATCTGATTCTTGCAAAGTGGTAATATGTCTTTAATAAAATCATTATATATTTCTGCGAATAAAATGATTCAGAAAACTTCATGACATATATCCCCGTAGAAAAAACAAGTACTGCGGTATAATATTATTTTAGCTAAGAGAGTTAGAATTAAGCCTCGCACGCAATAAAAATCGAACAGAATTTTCATTAAGTCAAAGTCGACTTAATCAGAAACTTCATTTGAGATACGATTTCACACTAACAAAAGATTTCTTCTGTACAGTCTCGTTAATGTCATTCTCATATATACATCTGTATCCCCGTCGCTTGTAGGGCTGCCAGGCGAAGGCTATGACCCCCGGGGATGAGGTGGACAACGACTGTGATGGTGAGGTGGATGAAGAGGACTGTGACGGAAAAGGTTTGATATCATCTACATTAATCCCATAATGTACTTTATAGTTATGCAAGGCTGAAAGACAAGCAGAAGAGACTGGTGAATCGGGATGATAAGGACCAGCAACCCCAACCGCAGCTGTCATGAGGAAGAATCCAACATATCAGTTACGATTAAACTGGAAGTACAATACCGTCCGAGCCTTTCGAGAGGGTGGGAGGCTGAAAGGGTCAATAGGACAACAACATCGGAAATGACGAGGCTTGTTCGAAGGACATTGTCTGGAATCAACAGTAGCTAAATTGTATGTCACTACTTGAAGAAACGTAAGAACCTTCGTTGGTTGCGAATCCAGAAGCTAGAGTTAGATGTCTACCACTGATAACGCAGCAGCAACGCTCAGCTCTCCAGCTGGTGAGATGCAGATGGTTCAAAGTCAGGAAACACACCACAGTACTGAGAATTACTACGCAGCTGTACAGTCACAGGAAGAAGATTACCTTTCATGGAGGAGGTGAGAAATTCAAAAGAAACCATGAAGATAGAGGGCAGAAAAGAGAAGTATAGGTGGTCTCCCACGAATGAAGGTGCAAAGTAGAACTTGTTTGATGGTGATCCATCCTGAGTTGATCGACTCTCCAAGATGGTGTAGAATGAATGATTACAGCTTTGCTGTGAATTGATATAAGTGTTAGGAATTGAGCACTAAAATTACTAAGAAAGCGTTGCAGAAGAGCAAACACACATAAAGATAGAAGTCTCAAAAACTAAGGGACATCCAAAGATTTCGCTTCTCTAAGAAGTCTCGAAAGAACGCGAAGACGTAAAGCAAAGAACATCAGGAAGAAAGGAAGCACCCTTCGTCCAAAACCCATGAAGGTGTACAAACACACATTTAGACAGCGAAACACCAGGTGGACTGATGGCTGGATACAAGAGGGAAAAGGGTATTAATAAACGTAGAACTATTTAGAACCCCCTGATGAATCTTTGTGGAAAGAAACTGTTGTAGTTGTAAAAGGGGGCAAATTCCCGATCAACCACTAGACTTATTGATATTCTAAACAAAATATAACAGAGGCGTTCAAAAACTTTAGCACTGAGCTTTTGAAAGTTATTATGGATAAAGGAAACCAATACGGATGGTTGGAAAATAATAGAGGTAGTTATGGTACCAATGAAAAAGACGCAAGAAAGGTTATCAAAACCAGTTAAGAACGATATTGCTCCCTAGTGTATAGGGAAAGACATTTCTGCTGCATTTGCAGGAAGACTAACAACATACATGATCATGCAACAATGGCTACATTGATATTTCAGTGCAAAGACGATGGGTTATCAGATTTCCAAGAAGGCTAGAACATATCAGTTCAATTACACAGCTGATCAAAGAGGAAAGAATAAGAATAGAAATAAATCAAGAGCAGTTTAGCTAGAACTGGCAAATGCCTATGCAAACCGCACACACGAGTAATGAACGCCATTCAACATAATTATGTTCCAGACACAACCAAAAAAATGTGAAATTCTCAAAAGGTACTTTGAAAAAGTATGCCTCATATTCACTGTAGGACAGCTCACAAAAGATTGGTAGATGCTAAAAAAGAAATAACAACTATTTGCACCATTCTAGTCAACATATTCTTGATGGGGATAAATTTGATCATCAGTGCTGCAGAGCGAGAACCAGAGATCATCCCCAAGACATAGATGGAGTGAAGTATCAGCAAACAGAGATCCCCAAGACAAAGATGGAGTGAAGTATCAGCAAACAGAGATCCCCAAGACAAAGATGGAGTGAAGTATCAGCAAACAGAGATCCCCAAGACAAAGATGGAGTGAAGTATCAGCAAACAGAGGACAATATACGACATTACCATAACAACGCACATCTCGGTAATTGGTGTTCTTTATGAAACTGTAAGCTGAGCTAGAATGAAGTTAACACCCAAGAAATTTTAAAAGAAATCTGATTTTTAAAAAGGACAAAGTAACAAAGAAATTTACCTCGCAGATGCAGTGCAATGAGATGCAATCTATAGTTGACAAACCTTAAAAATACATCTAGGGAAATGGTTTGGTTTAAGCCTTACAGACCAAGGAAACATCAATTAAATGGAAGAAAAAGTTACCAAAAATGCGTTGTTAACTTGACCAAAGAAAGCTGTTTCGGTTGATATCAATTCATGGATGAGACCTGTCGAGCCCAGACAACAGTTCTGATACTATGATAAAAACAATGTGATGTGATCGATCATGTTTTATTTAAGTCATGATTCTGATTGCTTATGATTTCTAAATTAAGACAATCATTCTGATGATTGATTTAAGATTGATTCTTAATGGTAATTTCTAATTTCAGACAATGATTCTGATGGCAAAATTGACGAAGATTGTAGCGGGGCTCCTCTTAGTAAGTATAGCATAAAGGAAAAAGATATCACGTGTTTATGCTTACATATTGTTACCATAAGACAAACTGTTAAACCTATTAAATTACCCTGCTCTTTAACCGCTGGACTTTTTAACTCTTTCTGATTATGACATATGAATATTCTTTTTTTTTTAAATGCTGTTTTCTTTTCCTTCCTGTATTTTTCTAATCATATTTATTTTCAGTTGTTATTGGAAGAAAATAAAATACTCTGCAGTGTGCGAATTTCCAAATCAATTGTTTTCTAAAATTATAATTCTATTTTGAAATAAAGAATATTATTTTATTTTGATGCGATTCTTGTTACCTTTTATACAATGTCATGTATACATACTGGCATTAGACCTGTTGCTTTATTTTGATTGTCGCCTATGTCTAAATGAAGAAACTAGTGAATGTGTAATTTTAATCATGCTAAATGTCCGTGCAACACTTTTGATGGTCACAAGTAAAACCCTGTTTGCTGTGGTGGCGAGGTGGATGACGAGGACTGTGACGAGAAAAGGTTCCCATCTCCCATCTCCCTTTTTAAATCATTTTAGTTAAAATTGACCAGAGCAGTTCGTTTGAATAGATTCTGAAATTCAGTATATGCGTTATTTATAACCTAACAAGCAATGATTATGTTTTGTCGTTTAATTTTCAATAGTTTTATGTAATTGCTTATTATACCGAATGCATGCAAAAGGCTATTGACATCAGCGCACAAAACTTCGTAGATATTTAGGACACAAAATGTAGGTGTGCATATAACCAGGAAATTCGATTCCATTTTTTTCCCTGCTCTTTTGAGCTTGGAATTCTGTTGTTGATAATGAAAAATCAAAGTACCTAAGAACTGATGGCAGTTGATTTTATCGATGGTTATTTATTTTAAAATCAATGATATGTTATTGTGCATGACAGGTACAGGTTGTTTCTAATCACACATTTTTATAATATGAATTTTCGGACTTTTAAGTAATATTAAAAGATAGAATAAATTCAATCAAACTATGTATCAGTGATAGAAATATTTCTGGAAAATTTATGGATCCAAGCAAATTTTGAACTCTCGTCTCGTTCAACCAAACGGTCGGCTATCGCCGTTAATCTCCAACAAGCAAGAGAGACCCTCTGCTTGTCGGAGATTTACGGAGACAGCCGAGCGTCGAGTTGAACGAGACTATATTGAACTCTGGCGTAAGAATACATACAACTACAAAACATATCTAAATTGTTCGTACCATTTAAAATCTGACTATTTTCAAGGTATTTATAAATATGTTTCCTTGAAAACAAATGCTTTAGAATAGTGACTTATACATTATTTCGGATTTATCAATTATTCTCAAGAACTATTTCTTGTCAGCGGCGAAGATTTGTGCTTTGGTCCGAACACTGTTTTACTTTCGGTTTGTCAGAGTAACTGCATAGGAGAGTTGATTAAAAACAACTCCCAAATATAGATATATCTTTTTTAATGTGACCGTTTTGGGGAGTTGTGGCCTTTTATGAAATATTTGCATGCCATGTCATTTATTATGTGTAGCACTGTCAAGCAAAAAATGAAGAAACATGGGGTATTTGAGCTTGCTCACTTTTCTTTATCATTTCGAAATTAAGACCATGATTATGACTGGATATTTCTAATTTCGGAAATGGATTATGGTTGGTTAATTTTTATGTAAGACAGAAATTCTGATTGTCCATTTCTAATTTCTGACAATAATTCGGATTCGTTATTCCTAACTTCAAACAAATAATGATTCTGATGGCAAAATTAACAAGGATGTAGCGGGGTTCCTCTTAGTGAGTACCGGTCTAGCAAAAGAATTAAGATTCGAAGTGCGTATGGATTCATTTTGTTACTCTGAGACAAACTTTTATTATTCTTGCGCTTCATTTTCTGTGTGCCCAGACGCAGAGGACTATGGGTAGTTTAGTATATAGTCATTATGATTTATGAAATGAAGATAATAATTTTTCTATTGATCGACGTATCAAAGAAAAAATTGACCGGAAAACTTCATCAATGCGCGTAGCCCATTGATGAAAATTGATAATCAATAGAAAAATTATTATCTTCATTTCTTATCATTTAATAAAACATTTTCAAATAAAAAAATGTGAAGTGTCATTGATCAAAAATGTAAATAATGTAAATGAAGCGGCGCGTATGAATACAAAACAACAACAGCAACAATATTCAAAATGGATGCGCCTTCATCCATCCTGAATTTAATGGATTAAACACAAATAGTGAGTTAAAATCTGAACCGGCTGAATTGAAAACGAAAGGAAAATACATGCGATAGCTTGTGATATTATTCACTGTGCAGAAAAACTCGTAATAAAACTAGTTTTCATGTAAGATCGCTGGAATATGCAACTGGACATAACCATCCAAGGAAAGGCGATCGTGGACGAAAATAGCTGATATGTCGACAAAAAATAGTATGTATAAGCGACTTTTGTAAACGGTGTGGTAACTAGATAGCCAGTGATGTACTTAATTGGTATATCTGCCGTTTGGAATGCGCCGAAGGAGTTAATGCATTACTCATAGCTTTTCTTTACGACGCTTATTCTGATGACCGATCATGTACGTGTGTAAATTTAAAAATCATTGTTACCAAATTTGAACAGCAGTGTTACCGTGAAAGTTTATAGGCATATATGTTCGTTATAATATTCCTGGAAAAGGAACAGCCAGCCTAGCTGTAAATGTTGATTGATCTCAAGCAGACGAAATCGTGAGAAGACGCTTAATTTTCTATTTTGTGAATCAAATAATGTGTTTTGTTTATTTTTGAAGGTTAAACTTTCAAGTTTTTATATTCACAAGGTTGCATTTTGTTTGCTCACAATAAAACAGACACAACTTTGCATTTTGTTGACAGTGTTTATCTTGGAAATTCCCGTTCTATAAATAGTGTTAGATCAAAACAGTTGAGAAAAGTAGATCCGGCAAAAATGTTATTGATGCAGGTATCAACGAATTTTTTCGACCAATCAGAAGCGCCGATATCTCATCAAACGAATAAATATTAAATGATTTTATTATACTTTTTTGTTAAATACTGAAATCTGATTGGTTTAGACGCAGTTGGTAATTCGTTTTATTATACTTTCATGTTCAATACTGAAATCTGATTGGTTTAGACGCAGTTGGTAATCCGTTCTATTACCCTCAGCGTTAGCAACACACTTGGCAACGGGTAACACAACGAATTGTTACATGCGCGTAAATTATGCGCGTACGGTTCGCCTTAGAATTCACTTCATTTCTATATAAATGCAGTAAAATTTCCTTTAAAAATAAGACATTCAGTATAAGAAAATAAATAGTGCCTGTTTGAGAGGGTAACTGTTGAAATTGACACCCCGAGAAAACCATTGTCAACCGGTAACTGTTGAAATTGACACCCCTCGAAAACCATTGTCAACCTCCGCTTTGCGTCGGTTGACAATGGTTTTCTCGGGGTGTCAATTTCAACAGTTACCCTCCAAAACAGGCTCTATTTATATACTATTACCCTCAGCGTTAGCAACACACTTGGCAACGGGTAACAGAACGAATTGTTACATGCACGTAAATTATGCGCGTACGGTTCATTTCTATATAAAAACAGTAAAAGTTTCTTTAAAATTAAGACATTCAGTATAATAAAATAAATAGTGCCTGTTTTGGTGAAATTGACACCCCGAGACAACCATTGTCAACCGACACGAAGTGGAGGTTGACAATGGTTGCCTCGGGGTGTCAATTTCAACAGTTACCCTCCCAAGCAGGCACTATTTATATAATGCTGTACGTTGGATAGAATACTGTCTCAACAACAGATACACATGTAATAGCGAGTAGCTGTCCACTCATCTATGTCAGTTGATTTTCAACTAAATTACGGATTATCATAAGGGTCTGTCTTTCGACCAATGCTCCATTGCATGTTTTTTTTTAAATGTATATGTAACGTTTGTCGAAGACATGGAATGTCTTACCACACTTATTGCAACAGTTTTGTTTACTGCAGATTTACAACTCACAGTAACAAGAGACATATTTTCATCATGCGTGTGGCGATAAATCTTTGGCACTGGTTTCAGGTTTGATGTTTTAACATTCATGACGATGATTGGGTTTGACCCTCTTCTCAGTGTGGTATTGTACATTTCTAGTAATTCGGACTGCTTTGAAATATTCATATACATGTACATTAACAAATTCAACGGTTTGAATTGTGATGGTATGGTAAAGTACTGAAATGAACAATTTTTTTGGGTAAAATTAATTACCAGGTATTTCCACTATAATGAAGTCTTTAAATTTTCCCAGGCATTCAATATATCATAAACGTGTCACAATATATTGGAAAAGTATCACAATATTGTAAATGCATTTATAAGGAAAACTCTTATTGTTTTGTGTTCTGTGAGGACTTAATGGTCATGGCCATTTTAAGACTATACAAATCTCCTTTTAAAAAGAGCTCTGTAGAAAGATATAGAAAAAACATATGAAATATAAAAGCGAAATATATGAAAAAATTTCTTTACTTAATAATAGCTTATAGTTAAATAAATCATTCTTGAAAATATTAGGTGGATCTGATGTTGACATCGAGCCTCTTTAAAGATTCTTAAGCTTGAAATCCATTGTGTTGAAAACAAAATACAAGTAGTAATTACAGAGTTGTCGTCTATACTGTGTATATATCAAATGCGATGTAGCGCAGTGTTTAGTATTGCATTCTGTTTCTGAAATATCTGAATGATACCTCTAGAAATATGTTTTATTTTTGTAAAAACGTTTGTTGACGACAATTAATACCAAAATGTTGTGTTGTTTTTTTGTTTGTTTTTTTTTTTTTGGGGGGGGGGGGGTCTCAACATTGTTGACTTGAAATTTATCTTGACTCACATCTTGAAATTGAATCAGGGAACACGTGTACATGCCTAAACTGTTTAGGAATCAATCTGAAGTTTAAAAAATCCAACTACTAGTATGTGCTTCACGCATTATTCCATGTTTGCAGATCATAGTGTCATGTTGTAAATTTGTGTTTTTAAATTAAATTTTGTATATACATCCAACCAGTAAATTCAAAATTTACAACATGACAATAGCTTCAAAAAAATATCACTAGATTCAGATAGGAGGAATATGATTGGCTTACTACTTTGTACAAAATTCACAACAGTTGTGTCCCAGAGTTATTCCAAATAATACAAGTAAGAACTCTGCATATATATGCTAGAAACCAGAGTTGGGGTAAATTACTTTGAAAAGTAATAGTTTAACATATTTAACAAACAAAAAAGGAGGAATTGAAGTGTTATGAATAGCAATTAATGGCTTATTGAATTTGCGTATGGAGGTGTCTTTCACAATTCCAAAGTTGAACTATATCGGTTATACGAAGGATTACTTCATCAGACTAGAACCTTTTTTGTTTGTTAAATATGTTAAACTATGCAACTTCAGGGATTAAAACATGTGCATGTATACATACCAAGCTAAGATATAGTTGTATTCTTAACTTCTATTTACTTTGATATGCTTTGAAAGCAAAAAATTGTTCAGGTAAGTCAACTTACGATACATGCCATTTTTTTCTTTACTTGTAAAAATAAAACAAAGAAACACACTTCTACAACTAGACCACTTTCATTAGTGTTATTTAGACCCATCTTTTATTGTTGGATTACTAGCCAATGAAACTAATACCAACTGTTATTTAATGTTCAAACATTGATTCAAGAATCTGGGGCTTTTTTTAATCAGGAATCATGTGTTTGCTTCATTATGTTTCTCCTTTTAAAAATATCATAATAGAATTTTTTAACTCAACAGTTGTGATGAAGACCTCGTAATTTATCAGAAATTGTGTCTAAATGTTACATTAAAGTTTTAAATTCAGAGAATTTAAAACTATCTTTGACATTTGTTCTACAATGTAGATGGTTTTAAATTCTCTGAATTTTAAAACTTTAATTTAACCTAAACCATTTGTGTATTATAGAATAAGTTTACAAAAATGTGTTAAATTTAAAAAAAAAAAAGTAAAATAAAAATACACTTGTTTTATAGTACTTTTTAATCTGTTTTCTTGCTTTTTTTTACACGAATTTTCCTCTATAATTGTTGTTGCCTGTGACAATCATTAATTACGTGTAAGAAAGACAACAAATCCGATCTAAAATATTAAAAGTTCCTGGAATTACCCCCCTTTGCATTGAAGTCCTTATCAGAAGAGCCCAATCAACTTATGTTTCAAGGGCAATTGGAAATTAAATAAAATATGTTGATTAATCAACATGCATGATCATCTTAAAGAAAATCAAGTAAAAATTAAAATACATGTAAATAACTTTTTTTAATAGTTTGGATATAATGAGGGCTTTCTGTTCGGTCCTGAGATAATGTCGAATCTCTGATGTACAGAAATTTGAGTGGAATATAAAATTGACCTTACACTAGGTTTTAACTTTGCAAAGATTTGATTGCACTTTAAATTTATAAATTCATTAATTTTATGTTGATGCAAGAAGAGAAAAGGGTATTGCTTGTGTGTTTTTTTTCGGGGGGAGGGAGTAATAAATAAAATTCCATTAAGTTAATTTGAAGTGGTGCTAGATGGGAAGGGCTTCAATTTTTAGGTTCGAAGCGTTAAAACCAATCCCAGCTTTGTTGTGTTTGTCACATATTGAAAATGGGGGAAAATTTGTGAAATGCGCATCCAAAATGACGAAATCTGTCCCTTTGGTGGGAGTGGCCAAGATTTGGTGTACAGTTCACCCCTGTCTATCAACACGTTGAAGTTTGGGGCACGGTTGGGGGTTTAAAAGTTGTGGAAAGGATATTTCAAACAACGTTATTATTATAAAAAATTATCTTTTACTCGCATTTACATAATTTCGAAGGGCAATTTCTTCCCTTTGATTTTTAGTTAACATTGGTCTCGTGGTACAATGTAAAATTGAATTTTTATGTACATTTTATTTAATTTCGCACGGACTCATATTGCTTTGAAAATTCTTTTTATCTGATAATTCCTCTTAATTAAAAGCATTGTCTTGATGATATATAAAACAGGTTGTAGTTGACACCCTATAATAATATCAGTTTTGAGACAAGCCAATTATTTGGTATTGTGTTTATATTTCCCCACAGGGCGCCTCACTCTTCTAATTTCGGTGGTCCTCTATAGCAAGGCGGTGAACCGTGACGAGGAAGGCTCAGCGACACTGAGACAGGGTTTTACTTCGGAACACACTTTCGGCTAGAGGGAATATTTATAGTACAGAAGAGTTTTGAAGCCACTCTACGTAAGTTTTGATTTTACTTTTGTTGTCTTCTTTATGTTTGTCACTTGTAGACCTATTTTCTACCCTGAGAATTGTCACTGACGTGCGTATTGCGATAATAAACAAATGTCTTCGTTTTGTGTACATGTCAAAAGTTCTGATTACAACACACAGTGTGAACTGTGTAGACAAGTTTCTGCCCTGAGTATTAAACATACCTACATTTAGCCATGTTAATCTTCATATACAGTTGTCTTCATCTGTTGCTCTATCTTTAGATATATCTCCATTTGTTGCATGGTATCTCGATTGTCGGGGTAATGATGGCTACATGTGATCATTTGTTAAACCTCGACACCGGGATGTCCGACTCTGTACGATAATGTGTGTACAAACGTCTGGAATTTCATACGAAAAAGGTCAAATTACACAAATACTGTGTCGCTAATTAATAGCCCCTGGATGTCCTTAGATTGCATACTCTTTCTTCCAATTTAATTTTTTGGGCCTTATTTGTTGATCACAACATTGAATGTTCATTTGATATTATTAAAGGACATGATCAGAGTGAAACTAAATATACATGTATTATTTTAGTAAATTAGTAAATCAATCAAGTACTGAATGTTTGACCAAAGACACGCGTTTGCCATAGACTGGATTTCTATGTCAATCCGCAGTTGTCTTCCCCTTGACCACTAAGCGATCGTACCCATTCTGTGTTTAAAATTCCCGTCAAAATATCAGATTGTTTGGAAAATATTTATCCGACATTATTTTGTAAATAACATCAAGTCCCCTGGACTCAGATTTCACTGCGTTGATTATCACAGATTACGCAGTAATAATATTATACCAGTGGCCTGGGAATTTCTTTGACATTTAATTAAAATGCTTTCACAAATGCCTCTATTCATTTATGCTTTTCTCTTTACATTAAATGCCGTTAAGCTATGCTGGGGTGAAACCTTTTATTTGAGAGACCTTAAATTGTACGATCATTCCATGTTTCAAAATAGAATTTCTATACCTATTTGAATAAGTCTAAACCAATGGAACGGTTGTCATTTAAAATTTGTATGATATTCACCTTTTCCCAAAATCACTCCAAGTCCTATGTTATATTGTCATCCAGGCTATGGCAATGGTTTCAATGAACCAAATTAAAAAGAAAGTAGAAATTATAAATCTTTAAAATTTATATTTAATAGAGAGAGTTGTAAGAAATTATAAGCGTTGACAGTTTTATGAAGTTTGACAGCTCGATCATGTGATTAGTATGAATAAACGATGTATAAAAATCAGGCATGTGCACTGTGTAATGTCAAAGTCCGCTGTTGTCTTTGTGCTAATCCCTCATGTATAGGAGTCATCAGAAAGCCAGTGACATTTTAATTTGACGCGAACCTTTACCCCGTGGGGATCCTCTCTACTTTCACGCACGCTATGAGATAAGTCTATGTAGATGGGACTAGCCTGGGGCTAAAGAGACCTCTATACTACAGAAACAAACCTGCATAGCAAGCGAAAAAAATATCTCAGCGTTTTGTTTTTGAGAGAAACCACACACCTGCACAAAGAAACAATTAAAACACAGACTCGGTACATATCTTTAGCAGCGATAAATGTTGGCTTAAACCAAGCAATAAGTTTAAACATGGAATCTAATGATAATCAAAATATTTTTATAACTCATTGAAAGCCAAGACACTTTATACCAGTAGAAGCCATTTTATTAACGACGCTTTATCCTAACAAAGACATATCTTTGATGGATAATAGATAGTTTCTTGAAGACGCCGACTTCACCCTATCGCAGTTTTATATTCTAAACAAAATTAATGATATTATAAACGTGGCCCAAGTAATGACAATGAAAATGAAATTTATTCTAGTAATTGAAAAAAAACAGCGTCTAGATATTATGTATGCACGATGTGGTTATACCATAAAAAAATTGAAAATCATTGTTATGTTTTTAAAATTCTGAAATGAAAACATTTGATAAAAGACGGACTTTGTAAATATAAATATATTTTTAAGAGTAGATCTACATGTTACACATTTTTAACCGGGTTTTCCAACGGAAAAATCCGGTTATTAAAATGGTAAAAATGGCGAAAGGGTACCCTCATTGTACGGAAAACTCCTCCTACAGTTTTCAAGATAGGAAATTGTTCTTTTGCAGATCAATTGTACATATATCAGAGGTGTGCATATTGCTAGGATTTTGATTTCTGATAATTTATGAAAAAATATTAGCTTTTAAACTTAGTCATTTTTTAGCAAATTATTGCATAAAGGGTACTCCATTTCACTGGATACGGTAGGTAGTGTTTATCAATTCAGGATTGACATGGATTTTGAATACAGTTCACATTGACAGCTTTTCACCTGTATTATATAAGCTGGTTGTATTAAACATTAGCTATCTTCCTCAAACTATGATATGTATGTTTCTGTTGAGAATGTATGAATGACGCCTCTGTGTTTCCATCTTGCAGGATGTCTGAACTACTGGGACATGTCCCAAACTTTCGGAAGCTTCGCGGGAAGCCGAATGACGATGGACTGGACCGGATGAGTCACGTGGTCACGGTGGTCCTCCTGATCATCTTCACGGTGGCCATCAGCTCGGGCCAGTTCTTCAAGGACCCGATCGTCTGCTGGAATCCCGCGGAATTCAAGGACCACATGGAGTCGTATACGAAATGGAACTGCTGGGTCAAGAATACGTACTACGTCCCGATGACTGAGGAAATTCCCCTCAACATCGACCAGCGCCAATCCGCCGAACTGACGTATTATCAATGGGTGCCTATTATTTTACTCTTCATGGCCTTCCTGTTTAAGTTACCCAACATGGTTTGGAGAATCTTCAACGGAGGGTCCGGCTTGAACATGGACAAATGCGTTTACTTCGCGGAGAAGGCCCAGTACGACTCCCCAGAAGACAGAGACAAGTCTCTCTATGCTCTCGCGAGATTCATGGACAAATGGCTGGACACAAACAAAGAGTACAAATGGAACGTGTTTGTCCGCACCAAGCACCAGGCCTCCCGATTCCTCTGCTTCTTCTGCAACAAGCGAGCCGGGCGATACCTTACGGCCATGTACCTTACCGTCAAAGTCCTATACGTAGCGAACGCCATCGGGCAGCTGTTCCTGCTGAACGCATTCCTGTCCACGTCCTACAACTTTTATGGATTTGAATTCATGGAGAACATGGCACAAAACGGCCCCTGGCGAGAGAGTCCCAGGTTCCCGCGCGTCACGCTTTGTGACATCCGCATCCGTCAGCTCCAGAACCTGCAGCGCTTCACGGTCCAGTGCGTACTACCCATCAACCTGTTCAACGAGAAAATCTTCATCTTCATTTGGTTTTGGTTGGTCTTCATTGCCTGTATTGCTAGCTTCAACCTGGTATATTGGACGTACCTTATCATGTTCACCAAAAACAAGGTGGACTACGCCAAGAAGTATCTCAAAATCAACGACGAACTACACACCAATTTCGACAAGAAGCTGGCCGCCAAGTTCGCCGAGAGCTACCTGAGGGATGATGGCATCTTCCTGCTGAGAATCATTGCCAGGAACTCCACAGATATGGTCGTTACAGACCTTGTCAAACACTTGTGGGCAATCTTCAAAGACAAGCAAAACACAAAGAAGAACCGAGAACTAGAACCCGAAATGGATACCATGCTCGACGAGGCCAAAGAGCCTCTCACGTGATCCGTCGGGAGAGTGAATCGAACTTTCCAAGCATTTATGTGATGCCTCCATGATTGCCTTATGGGGTTTCGTCAGCTGTATTTATAGGTCTTCCAGACTAGACGCTATGCCGGCCAGTCTTTGATGTCACCCGACGACCAGGTGCTTAACTATGATCCTTTGAGTAGTTGTCATATTTTGTGTTCCTTTTAATTATTGTAATATTAAATTTCATGACATTTAAATCACGTTAGGCATTATAATTCTAGTCTCTTCTCACAAACAGTGATCAGATTATGGTACGATTTAATTAGCGATACCAACAATGTATTGATTATAGATAAACAAGATGTGAACCTGTGGTTGTGAGAAACTGAAAATGTGTGTTTATTTTGATGTTTAAGCCTGTACTGTCAGTTAGGTTTGACAACAAATCCCATGTCTTCCCATGTACTATACAAAACAAAACATTTAGCGGTCCCTATATTCTTAGCTGCCTTGTAGATATTACGCTTTGAACAAAGATTTAAAATAGTTTTAGTTTTCGCTTTTTCTGGTAGAGAAATGGTTTTTTTCCGTGCGGTATAAACAGACATAATTTTGTTCATCCCTATTCTTGTAGAAGGAATGTGATCTCAGTATTTTGCATTGAAGCAATGTTTTCTTCCATGTGCATTGTCTGTAGACAACGACCAAGCTTCATAGATCTTTGTGTATTCTGAAGCTATGCGTATCCATGGCATTATTCATCTATCAGTTTGTATTTGTTGATTGTAAAAAAAAGCATTCCTTTTTAAAAGAATATCTATGCATATTTTTGTAATAAATGTTTATATATATTGTTCAGCAATGCGAGTTAAAAATAAATAAAAGTGATGGAAACTGAAACGTAGATTTGTTGTCAGTTAAGGGACTAATACGTCACTACTACGTCACAAGACGCTAGTGTTTTATTGGCCTTACTACATTTATTTGTTTTATTACACAACAAATTAAGTACATATTTCTGTGTTTCGTAAAATCTTGTATATAGGGAGATAAAAATTCTAAATTCATAAACTGATATGGTGGACTTTCTTCCGGCAGTGTAGATACACGGCTGTTTTTATTTTTATTGCGGCGTAACATCCCAAATTGCACTCGGGGCTTTAACAGAAATACCTGTGTGTAGTACTCATTATGAGTGTACATTTCTCATTAATTAGACGCTCCGTTTAACATTTGTCAGGACGGCGGCACACGCAGAACAATCGCCAGGGACAGTCGTGGATCTACTGCAATAGGGAGTCCAAGAAAAAAAACCACAGGCCGCAGTACTTATCTAATCTCCGAAAGATAATTATTCATTGTTTAGTACTGGCTTGCTTCTACTTGGAAATAGACATTATTTGAAGGAAACACCATCCTTCCAGAATGGGAGAAGGGTAGGTTTAATGAATTTGATTTACTTTTATATAATGGTTCATCTTAAATAGACAAAGTTTGACGATTTAAGTTTTTTTTGGTAAATTCTGTGTAAATCTGCGACATTGCTAGACCAGTATTTTTGAGACTGACGTTTTGACGGTTGATTCCGGCACTGAAACTAGGTGAAGGTGATGACCGTGCGGACATGGTGCCCTCAACACGTACACGATATAAAACAAATATGAGTTTAAGAAAAAAAATGTAAGCGAAATTTCAGTGAATTTTACAATTTGAAAGAAGGTAAACCCTCGTAGTTGTCATCAGAATCCTTAGAAACGGCAACACGCCACTTCCTGTTAAAGTAGGAACGTGACACACTGACCTACTGCGTAAAGAAGGAGGCTGGGAATACATGTAGTTTGATTGTATTTCCTGTTGTCTGACAAATCTATTCTATTTATTTTGCTATTGTTTAGTTATATTTAGTAACTGTCACACGTGACCTTAATGTTGAGTACCCTGAAATTGCCTGAAATATATAGACGGGTTCTGATTAAAACTGTGTACTTTTGCACACTTGAGCACTTTCCCGTAAATGTTTTATCTCTATGTGATAACTGTACATCATACATTGTCCAGGTGAAAACATAGATAAGTTAAACTGCACGTGAACCTTTGGCCCAGATCACTGCAGGTGTGTTCAAATAATCGCCCAGTATTGTTTGTCATCAACTATGAAATGACAAAATATTGATAAGTTTATGAAATGGTATACATGTTTTGGAAAATACCTGATACTGTTATAACGAGTAGTGACCGGAAGATGTTATTGTAAAATGTTTATAGTACATGTATTTCAAATTCAGTTTGTATGGGTAAATCACTGGAAACATGTATCTGTCCAAGGACTGTCTTTCATATTTTTATCTTGCACATTGCATGTAATTTCTATTCTAAATCCTGCTTTATCAGAGTCATCTTTTGTATATATAATATGTGAAAGCAGTGAGACTGCACAAATTTGTGTCTGAATGCGTCAAAGCATGACTGAAAATATTATTACCGACTGCTATGTAATTAAGGTCCTATAGATATACACTTAATATTCTGTTTGAAATTCCCCATAATATTTTGTCGTTAACATAAATTGGCCGATTTTATTAATTGGCACAAATCTGTGATGTCCTAGTCAAGCAAGTCTTTTTCCGTCGGTGTCGGAATGCAGATAAGAACTTGATTTTAACCTAGCTGACGAGAGCGCGTCCATCTTGCCGCAAGATAAGGCGAGTTCCACTGAAATTAAACAAACCGCCTACCCAGGTCAGAGTTCTGAGTAAACACTAGTAGATGGTCAACTAAACCCCCATTTGGACTATAGACCTGATCTCGACAGCGGAAAGAGAGGGAACTAAATATGTAAGTTAGTTGTCAGTTATTTTGTGTCTAAAATACATTCTCAAAGATGGAGTCAACTTATATTTATTGTGTGATTTTTAGAATGTAGTCATTAGTTGGGGAGAATTCGTTAGACTGTGTAGATGTAAATTGTTTAAAACGGGTAAAAGGTCTGTGTATTGGTGTCTAAGGCATGACTATTTTTCTTTGACTTTTGAAGCGTTTTAGATATCTTTAATATTCATCACAGTATTATTGATAAGAACAATGATAAAGCCTTATCTAAAAACACTGTGTGTTAATCTTCTAAGTTTAGCACCATGTGTCAGCGATGTATAATTTAATTAAATGTTAAATCATAATACGATTCGCAGTATCGTGATGTTAATTAATAGATCTGACAACCAGATAAATGATAAAGAAATTACCAAAAGGCGAGATAGAGTCATATCACGTAACAACATCAGGGGATCTAACATCATAACGTAAAAACAAAGGCGGATAAAACGGTTCCTTGCTGTACCGCTAGAATTACATTATCTAACAAAAACGCTATCAGCAAATCTAATGATGATTGGTATTACAGATCATGACCCACGCAGAAGGAATTCCAATATTTGCGTTAATGCATTTCCTCTGCATCTCAGCTTTTGTCTCTTGTCCCCCTGCCCCAAATACCAAGAATGTGCAAACTCTCCTCCATCCAAAGCGATCGTGAAAAGACGCTAGTTGTATTTGAATCCTTGACCCAAATATATCAAAACAAACAAAAGGTTCTCAGCATCTCAATTTTACAACCGTGAAAATTTAAAAAGAGCAATCGATCAATTTAAATTGGCATTAAATCCTCAGGTTTCAATTGTACAGCGATATGTGCCGTGTTTTCTTTGTAAGGGACAAAATGTCTGCAAAAAACCAATAGCCCTGGGACCTGCATGTAAACCTTTGCACCCTGTACAAATTAAAAACACCTTACATAATAACTGCATGTGTGGAAGAAGTGCCCAATTACAGCAGGATAATGCAGGTCCGATGACAGATCACTTAGGCATATATTTAATAGATGATGACATCAGTACAAATTGTCATGCAAGGCCAAAAATTCCCAAAAGTTCCTTTGTTACTAGTACATCTACACTTATCTAGGCTGCCATGGATACCGACTTTATAACTTCTCCTGGCTTTGAGGTTCTTTGTCTCTGGTCTCTTTCTCTGTTATTTGCGGTCAATTTCAACTTGTATGGCATGGTATTGATATTGGATAAACCTACTCTTAAAGACATAAAACGATGCTGATTGCGTGCCCTATCTCTTACGCAACTGACCCCTCTCAGTCGAGGGTCATGCTATACCCTACAATAAAAGTTAAACTAGTTCATAAAAGTCCAGATAATCCCCAATTACATGTCTTTCCTCAAAAACTAGACAAACGATGTTTGAGGTTCTCCGCTGTCTAAATAATGTTACCATGGTCGGGTGATAACAGCAAATATAGACAAGATTTTGGTCACACTAGTTATGTCAGCATGTATAGCCATGTAGGAATTCATCAAACTCGATCCAATAATCCCTGATAAGGACTTTGGCGATAAACTTGTCCCACGTTCTAAGGGTGAATCATTTTTGTGACACTGATTGTAAAATTACTCTTTGATTAACATAATAACGAATTGTGAAAAATTAAAACAAGACTGTCAAAACGGAACCTATGCGGGTATTGACCGGTCTGTCAGCGACCTGGATGAAACAACATCCATTGTAATGCAGACCTTATTTATAATAGCTCTATTTATTAAGATTCATGAATATCGTGATCGGAGGATATCAAGTTTTCCAACTTTTACTCTTTTTCTGGACATTCACCTTACACCCGGCTTAGAATTTCAATGTTTGTAAACAACCCAACGAAACAAAAAAGGGTTTTGTAGGATTAGGGGTATATGCAACATCACAATATCGGTGCGACAGCTGTATCCAAGCTATCAATTCGAATGAAAATAATGATTCAGAAAATTAATGAGAGAGAGGAAAAACATTAGAAAACTCTTGAGACATACGTATTTATTAAAATGGTTAATATTCAATATAGAAACACTAGTAATTTAATTTGCTCTGGTTTCCTGCCCAGTTTTAGGACAAGTTTGTAAAGTGTCCCTCACAAAAAAAAAATGAAATAAGTAAGAATCAAACTTTGTTAATCACAATTATTGTCAAGTAGGGTTTAGATTCTCAATGCATGATCTAAACTTTTTAGAAGACAAAAGGTCTGACTGTTTCCTGAATTTTCTAGTATATCATACGTTAGACCACATCTATCCAGTGTGCTGAGGTCACCCGGGGACAGAATGAAAGGTTTAACGACAACAGTGGGGCAGGGTAGCAGATCAGGTTTTCTTCAACCAACCCATAAAATAAAAAAAAATCGTCAAAATAATTTTATATCATTTTTTAAATACCAGGTGTAAATGAAAGTCAACAGAATCGGGACCATCTCGTTGTGGTTTATAAATCTCTGATGTAATACATGTATGTATGATTCACCCCCGCAAATTTTTTTGATAATTCAGCTTACCGGTAACCTGAACTATCACTTTACACACCCATGTCCTCAGAAGAGCGGGCTCGAGAAGTCGTGACGTCGAGAGATAAAAAGTGCCAGGTTTAGAGAGGGGGGATCTGTCCTCAAGACTTTTAAATCTGAACGGAACCCCGTTCTGTCCCTGTACCTACAAATACAGTCCTTCAATCCAAGCGTGACCGGCGATGGGTGTGTGATCGGAGTTGTTTACCTCTCTTAGATTTTGTCGCATCTCGATCTGTAAGGTGTGAATCCTGGGACTCTTTCTCGACGTATACTCGATAATTGTGAGAACTAGTAAAATGTCGCAGTGTTTCAGTAGCCGGAAGTGACTAAAACAGACCAGACTTGACTTCTAAATCATGTAGGTATTCTCTGAAATCATTAATTTTTTGCTTGTCTTTTTTCCAGCACTTCATTTACAAGCAAGAGTTTACTAACTGATTATTTCCGGGTATTCTAATCCTAAATAGTTCTATTCTACAGGATGATATACATGTATAATATTTCACCATCGTTGTTCTAATGTCACCAATGTATGCGTATGCCATAGATATAATACATGTATGGTGATAATGGCCTCAGGCATGAAAACCTATAAAGGATAGGTCTGAAGTTTCTATTATAATTTGTTTATTATTATTATTATTATTTTTTTTTTTTACAAATTGTCAAATATGAGCATTAATATTACTATTAAAACTCTGAAGATATGGCGCCCCCCCCCCTTTTTCCAAAAAACTTCTTAAATGCGGACAGTTTTGTGATCGTTTTGATGGAGTACCATATAAAGTATTCTAGCTGTATACATATCATCTAGTTGAGGTAATTTACAACACAGAAAGTAGGGCATGGGAAATCGACATATACCACCAGTTCACTCAATTACCAAATACATATAGAAGATGGGACATAAACCCAGTCAGGTGTGGAGAGAGTTATTGTGGTGAACTGGATCAGGAAAAGCCGTCCATATCCACAAATACTGCATTAGATCTCTTTATTAAAGGGCTTCCCTATTTTGAAGTACTCACGGGTTATTGCGAAATAGTATTGCTTCATGACAAAGTTGAAAAATGCACACACACTCACTTTCATTTTAACGACAGAAGAGCAATATACAACATATGTAAGTAAAAATTGTATCTAAAGTATAAAAATAAATGAGATTTACAGACCCCTAGCTATTGTTATGAGTTAACAGTCCAGTAATTCTGGGATAGGAAAGGTAAAGAGGGCTTTCAATGTGTGTACAAAGAGTTTAAATATTTCCGACGGTTTCCATAGACACAGGTTTTACGATATCGGGACAGATCCCACTGCGTAAGTACGCTGTTTGTGAACAATTAACTGAGTGAATAACTAAACTGGTTAACTAACCACTAACTGAAAGCTCCACGCTTCGGCAGTGTGAAATTAACCGTGACTTACACTATGTTATGAGATGGTGAAACAAACGTGTAGGTGACCTGGGTCGGTTTTGTCGACTTTTGATTGTTAATTAGTCTTAATTTGTCTAATATTGTCCCGTCCTTCAGCTACTTCCCTCTGGTTTCTCCGACTGCGTAAGTATGGCTTCCGTGGCTCATGCTATTCCTCGCAAGGCGAACTAAAAACGTGCTTGTGGAGATCAGTGGATTGATTTGATTGATAAACTGATTGATTTCATATGTAGATCTGTTTAATTCAATAAATATGATTGAAAAATTTGTAAAGATGAATAACTTTATCTTAATTTTAATGTATTTATTCAGATAAGTATTGTTATGAAAAAAAAATTATCAGACTTTTAAACTTAAAAATGTTTTTCATGATGTATGTTCATATTTTTGAATTTTGTGAATTGTGATTTTAATAATATTTATTCAAATAAAGATGTTTATGAATAAAAGTTTTTCACCGAACACATAAAATGTAGAAATTGAATCACACTGGCATTTATAATATACACTTGCGTTGACTCACGAAACAGACTGATTTGAAATTCGTGTTATGAAAGAAGCATTGAATTTGTCATATGATGAATTAACATAATCTGGTAGCGATTTTAATTTAACACACAATCAAGAAAATGTTTGAAAGTAAACTGAAAAGCGATAGTTCTTTCAAGCTTACTTTAGAGGTGATATACGGAAATATTTAGTTTAGTACAAAAGAGAAAATAAAGGTTCTTTCTTAACTACTGTTCTCGCTTTTAAGAGGCTTGTGTTAAAATTGGGCGTACTGTACAAATGCAGCATTTCAATGTTTCATTAAAAGGCTGCATTTGTATATTGAACTATTTAAAAGGAAAGCTCGCTTGCTATTCATCCACCTACATTGTAAAAATGTTTGGAAGCTATCGCTTAAGGGCTCTTTAAAGTTTTTTTAAATATACAAAAATCGTCCCGCCCGGAGATTAACAAGATATATCTAAATAAAATATTCATAGAATTTCACCTACATCCTTCAAAAGACAGATGGATTATTGAAATCTCTGGCATTAAATGATTTGAAGTATCGTTCTGTCAGAGTAATTCATTTTTTCTGCTTGTGGGAAACCGACACATAGGAATGTATGAATAAAAATATTTTAATAATATTTTCTTCATAAAATTTAAAAAAAAAGAAGAGAGAGATAGTATTATTAAGAGTGTCCTGTGTTGTTGATATGCATGTTAATGAACATATTCAAGACTCGTCTTCTTGTTTTGTAGGGTGGAAGGCATACTAGGAGCAGTCCCCTCCATCTCCAAACTCAGGGGGACAAACAACGATGACTGGATCGACCGCCTCAATCATCGCTACACCGTCCTCCTCCTCGTCATCTTCGCTGTCGTCGTCAGCACGGGCCAGTTCGTGGGAGAACCAATACAATGCTGGTGCCCGGCCGAGTTTACGGACGCTTACGAAGCCTATACGACGTACATCTGCTGGATCTCCAATACTTACTACATTCCGATGGAAGAAACCATTCCTATAGACATCCGCCAGCGACAGGATGCGGAAATTACGTACTACCAGTGGGTGCCAATTATTCTCTTGTTCCAGGCACTATTATTCAAGATCCCGAACCTTTTCTGGCGATTTACCCATAGCGCCTCGGGAGTAAACCTGGACAAGATCGTGGCCATGTCTGAGGAGACTCAGCTCGGTTCCCCCGAGGACAGGGCCGAGGCGATCAAGAACCTCGCTATGTACCTGGACAAGTGGCTGGACACCTATCAGGAATACAAAAACAACATTTTCGTTCGCGCTAAGAAGAGGGCGCAGACGTTCTGCTTCTTCATGTGCGATCGTCGGGGAGGGACCTACCTCGTGGGGCTTTTCATCACCATCAAGATTCTGTACATGGCGAATGTCATCGGTCAGTTCTTCCTCCTTAATGCCTTCATGGCCACCAAGTACAACCTTTACGGGTTCGAGGTGATCAAGAGTTTGATCGAAAACGAACCAATGATGGAGTCCCCCCGCTTTCCCAGGGTCACCCTGTGTGACTTCCAGATCCGTCAACTACAGAATCTTCAGCGATGGACCGTGCAGTGTGTGCTTCCGGTGAACCTATTCAACGAAAAAATCTTCATTTTCCTTTGGTTCTGGTACTGTTTGATAGCTTTTCTAACAGCCGTGAACTTGGTCAAGTGGGTTTTCTATCAACTGTATCAAAACAACAAAGTGCAATATGTCAAAAAGTACTTGAAAACAAGCAATGAGATCAATTCAGGGTTTGACAAGAAGTTGTGCGCTAAATTCTCCAGGGACTATTTGAGAAATGACGGAATCTTTCTCATGTACGTGATTTCCAAGAACTCCACAAATCTGGTTGTGGCCGATTTAATCAAAGAACTCTGGAAAATCTTCAAAAACAAGCACAAGCCTCATTCTAATAACGTTGAAGATGAGCCGATGATGAACAGTGAGAAAGAGCCACTCAGTGGAAGCCATTTATTGAACAGCTCTGCGTAGACTTTGTGCTAGACTGAAACGCGGACACCGCGCGGTCACGCTCCACGCTTCCACAGTTGACCGGAAGTTAGGCAGTGGTTGCAGTTAATTTAATCGAGTTGACAAGTCGTCCCTTTTTGGGGACGTGATTCCAGAATTTGAACAGAACAAAATATTTTACATCTGAGCAGGACAGAACTTGGTATTTTAGGTGCTATGTTATTTCCGGTTGATGACGTCTCGTCTATGGCCACTAGAGCATTAATCACTTGACCGTCATTGAAGGGTTATGTGACTATGCAACAAACACTTCATTCAGTTAGTGGATGACTTTGTACTTATGTACCGTTATACTAAGTGTTTTGCGTTTTGGGTTTTTTTTTGTACTTTTATAAACAATTTTTGCCCGATACGTCATTTGTTGGCATTGTCTGAATGATGCTGTGATTAACCATTTACATGTAGTTGTACGGGAACGATGGTGCTACTCATTCCGTTTGAAGCCATGATCTTCTATTGTTAATACGTGAATTTATTTTTCGGGTTGTTATCAAGGAATGTTGATGTGTGTTATTAACAGTTTAACAACGAATGTGAAACTAATGGGTTTTTATTTTTTTTACCCTAACAAAGCAAGTTTTTATACAAACCTTTTCATGTTTTGAATTCCTTCTTCCATCCCTTTTTATATTTTTCAAAAATGAATGTTTTTCACTGTTCTAAGACATCTGACTTGTTTTTTGTGTTTCAGGTATATTTTACCTTTTTAACAAATCTGTTTATTTTTGTACAATTTGTGAGATAATTTTGTCATGCCATAAAGTCAAAAACTGTTAGTCTGCGTTTTCTTAAAACTCAACATACCGGAAAAAAGACATGCATGTCTCGAGGCTTACTCGCCAGAGGACATTATTATTTATGTTTATTTACCTGTTTTTGAGGGAATACACATGACTGTACCTAAACTATCGGTAAATCAAAGGTCCCAGAAGACAAAGAGAGGTTGCTTTCAATGAGCAGTATCTCTCTCTTATCTTCTTCAATGGCCCACGGTGGGTGTGTGTGTGTGACAAGATGAATGCAGTTTTTAGGTGCTTATTTCTCTACAGAGGAAATAATGATAAACACGGCTATTATGGTCGATTAAGACCGTCCAAGTCACATCCATTTGCTAACTGAGGACAGGGAAACAAATGGCATACACAGTGTAGCACTGAATCGTACCATCAATCAATATACTGGATCTCATGTTTATCAAACTCAGTCAGAAAAAGTTTATTAGACCCTTTTCTTACTATAATGCCACTTAGAAAAAAATCTTGGTCGGTGAAGAAGCTGCAATCTTGCAATGATTAGGAAATGAATAACAAGACAAATTGATATCTTAAAGTGGTTGACAATACATCAGATATCAAAATATAATCACCGTTTGTTTCAAAGTGTTGAATTTGTACAGTCTTTGATCGGAAAATATTTTTATATTATTTTTAAAATGCTAAGATATTTAAAAGTCACTGAGGGTTTCGAACCCAGGACAAGCCGATCATTTACTGACGCTTTTACTTATTGTGCTACGCTGTAAGACATCAAGAACGTGATTAAAGAAATGTTTATTGATAATAATGCCCCGAAATTTACTGTTTATTTCGAATAATTATGGCACAATATGTAATTGCCTCTTACCTATCAAAACTTGTACCTCTTGAAAAGATCAATTTAATTTAGCATCGTAAATATTCAGTTCAAACAGATTGGAAACCCGTCCGATGGATAACAAATCCACAACTTAAATCAAGCAAAGATCTAGGATGAAATGACTCCAGTAAATCAAGAGAAATCTTAATTTCATGGTGTAAAATACAAAAGTTTGATGAAGGATTATATATTATAGACCTTGAGGTTCAAATTCCACCCCTCTCATAGGACTTTGCTCCTCGAAATAAGCGTGGTGTGATTTTTTTTTCTGCATTCTGTAAACAGATAGATGTCTCTCAGGTAACTCTAGTTAACAGCCCTCACAGGTCAGGGAAGGTCTGTATAGCAGGTACGTCTCAGGTAGGTAAACAGCAGGGTGGATGGACGACGTGTCGGTACAGCGCTCGTGCGGATATACTGTACAGATAAGAGCCAAGATTAGGTGGCCCATACTATGGGGTCATGTGAGTTTTGGCCGGCTTTTTTGCAAAAATTGTCAGACCCGGGATGCTCGGGGATTACAGAGATGAGACTGTACACACGGAGGTGTACAACCGTCCAGTACGTCACGCGATGTATCATGTTTGTTCCGGGTCTACCTATAACGCCCTCATCACAAACAGTCCACACACGCCCAACATATTTGCAATATTTTCCGAAAGCCTAGACCGAAAAACCATAATTTTATCCCAAATAATTTACTTAAAGTACCAATAAATATCAACTATGATAAGTCTTTGATTGAGAACGTTACTAAATATTACGACATCGTTTTGAAGGTCTTATCAATTTGAGACAAATAAAAAAAACAAGGTATACATGTAGAATGATCAAGTAGGGGATCAAAAATAAGACACAAGACAAGGAGAATGCTATGTAAGGGCGTTTTGTGAAACGACGCTTTAGTTTTGAATGATCAAATGCAAATGGCTTGCACTGCAAATGATAATGCAGATCAGCACTTTTACGCGATATTGAAATAAATATGAGTAAGAATTCGGGGACGGTTTAAGGGAGAAGCACATGATATATGGAATGATTTGTGTGTAGGCGATAACTTCTTCAATCGAGTAGTTGTCATTTGAGACATCAACAAGAGAAATATGATGACGTTATACAACACTTACAGCTGCAATTTCGTGTCGGAAAATTTGGATTGTCACTAACAGTCTAAATGACAAGGGAAAAGAGTTTTTAAAAAATCTTCAGTTTACACCATCGTGGCAAAAGCTACTTGATCAAAATTTAAAAAAAAATACTTATTATTCAATTTATTTACCAACGATATCTTTTAAATTTTCATTCACTGCTGCTGTTTAGTTTAACCTGGTTTTTGCTTTGACAAATTATCTATAGTATTTGCTTTTGATTTTTGTAATATTTGAACCAAAAGAAAAAAAGGTAAAGAAAAAATTTCATACTAACCCTTACATGTATTAAGAAAATACAAAATCTTTGAAGCTCGGATCAAATTTAAAATGCTAAACTGAAGGTATAATCTTTTGAACAAAAAGCGATTTTTAAAAAAAAATTCAAATTCTTTCACATCCATTTTATAAGAAAGGTCCTTCTCAGAAAACGTTCTGCGCTATTATTGTTACTTATCATAATGTATACATGATAAATTACATTCAGAATTACCATAATTATGCATATTTGACAATTTAACAAAATAAAAATCATAGGAAATAGCTCGTCTCGCTTAAGATATAATCAGAACATGGATCTTGGGGTTTTTTCTCCGTTTTTGACAAAAAGGAAAAACCTCCATAATAAGTAAATGGCTATTGAAACACCAGTGAGTCAGCCTTGCTCTTATATAAGATGTTGAACTTTGTTATTCCATAATTTGAATCAGTCCTTACGAATAAGAAATAGGTAATGTCTGTACGTGCATGACATGCAAATTACCGCATAGCAAGGCCTGCTACAAGTGCATGTTGGCGAAAACAAGGAACAAGATCTCCGCCAGGGTTTACGGAGCTTAACTAAGTAGGACAAATCCTTCTTAACACTCTGATTGGCTGGAAACATAAAAGTCATAATTTTACACGGGAGAATCTGTCAGACTTGTAGTGTATATTATCAAAAAATGTCCCCAAGGTAAAACAAATAACGCGATATGCTTCAGGTATTATGACCATGGTTTGGGGTTCACAACAGGGTCTGCTGTTAAAAGTATGAACATTTTTTTTTTATTTATTCAGTTACAAAAAAAAATTCCAATCTCCTTTATCATTTACTATTTGCAGCACTAAGTATACGATACCATTGTACATTTATCAGATTTGAGAAGAAAAAAATCTGGAATATTTTCATGGGAACTGTAACCAAAAGTCAAAATAAGTGAAAGCTTTCTCATAATGATTATATTATAAGAAATTAAGTTTAAAGAGAAACCTTATAAATGATACGACAGAAAAAGTTGCAACAGAATAGCAACAAGGGGAATATGCAAACAATTCTCTATAAATATTTATGTTTCTTCGTGTTTGTTTATTTTCAACCAACTTCAATTTTGCTTAGCTTACTTTCACACGTGTCATTTACAAGTATTGGACACACTATTTTGACAGATATTGCTCTTATTGCTGTCCTAGTAAAAGTCACCAATACCAGTTCTGATGTGGTCATCTGTAGAGGGGCCTTATGTAACCGTTAATCACTACAATCAATCTCCCCGCTTGGTTAAGCAGGAGGGATTTTAATGGAGAATGTATCCCAGGTGCCCCTCGGCCATTGTTACGTCATCATAACGAACCTGTGAAATGGGTCCCAGCATGAAGCTGTGACAACAAGGTTACTCTAACAGGTCGCCAGCCTTTGTGTGTATGTAAATCTAATTTCGACAAAGTTTGTTTTTCTCGGATGTTTATGTGGATGACACAATGAATTATCGCGTAACTTGATGGGTCTGTGTCATATTAGCTAATTCTAATTTTGACCTTTTGCCCTCTCTGTTCCTTAGATCATATATCTTAAAAAGAAACAGCTAGAGGTTAGCGACAGTTGTATTTTCTCACTTGTTAATAATTCGGTCCGACAACATAGTCAATACATGAAAATAAACCTTTATGACAGTTTGAAAATGAAGGATGCCTACACTTTTGATAAATTGACCAAATTTCATATTCAAACTTAAGTTTCGCTTTTTGTGAACCCACTCTTTTTTAAACATTCTTGAAATTTTTACACATAAGATAATAAATTTGTAAACAATGTTTGAAGTGTACAAATATCGATCTATTGACTTGAGGCGGGCACTGGCGTCGTTTAGTGGACGCGGGGTGATGACACTGTATTGGCTGGAGCTGGTCGCTGACACCGGTCCACTGCTGGACACTTTGACCGAACCCATCCTGCACATATTGGCATGCTATCGCTAATTTATTACCCAACATTCAACACCTTGCTGTTAGGGGACATTATTTCGCTATCATTAAGCCACATGGTGGGCGAGATATGCAACGGCCAGTCTGTTACGTCACAAAGCCGAAATTTTCCGGGTTACCTGCAAAAAAGAGCGGGACAAAGAAAGTTTATCTGTCGGACCCCACGGGGAAAACTTTACTATTTCTAATGAATAGTCGTTTGTTTTTCTAGCTGTACAGTCTTACTTAAGAATCAGAGCGTTTATAATGAATCTGATTAATGGATAAAGCTAGATGGAAAGAGAAATTTTTCAGAGAGAGAGAGAGAGAGTATGCAGTAAACCAGAGTGTCTGTTTTACAGAGAGAACTTTGTCATTCTGAGTCATTAGATGTCAGAGAGAAACGTCTGCCTGACGCCTCTTACACAAGTGCACAGGTACGACAGCCATTCATTTAAACAGGTGCTTCAATTAAAGAAATAGGTAATTATTCGTTTTCTCAAATTTCAAATTAAAATTGCATCAGTGAATTGCCTGATTTTTTTTAATGTACATGTATGTAAGAGACGTTTCCGTGACACGTCCATTGACTCAGACTTTATTCTCTGAATCTTTAACATACACCAAATGATGTAAACAAAGGCAATTAAACAAGATATGCAGATGGCCCCCTGGTCACTGATAGGTATTTCCCTCACCCACTCACGGCCAGCTCGTGTTTAAGAAGGCAGTTGATTATATTTACTCTACATATCCTTCGAACCATCAATCAACACCACACAGTATGGGGGTCATCAAAAGGACCAAGACATTCTTATTCCCCAGAAGATACTCCTCAAGTTTTGGTCTTTAAGAAGGACGATATGTTTACTTATTATAACACGTATATTAAATTTGGAACGATAAGTAAATATAATTTGTCATAAACTTGGTCTCTAATCTCGATCAGTGCATTACATGGTATTACCACAAGGAAACGTAACAGGCACTTGTCGACGTAACGGGACCACTTACTAGTGACACAACGTGCGTTACGTCACATAGTACTTAGTCACAGTGTACACTAGTACATACTTATACGACTATCCTTCCCTCCGGTACTGGTCAAGTGGTTTACGCGGTCTTACATGGCTGCATTATAGGAAGTTACGTTACTGGAGGAGAGGTAAACTTTTTGTTCGGAGGAATCGGGTTGTTTTAACTGATTTAAAAGTTTGTTCTGTTGCATGAACCTCTGAGCTGTTTACATGGCTCCTGCTTCCGTCCTGACAGGAAAATGCACGCGCGAGTCGGGGTTCTGAGAGGACTTCAAAAGGCGACCAGTCCCTCGTCGACTTTAATGTCTGCCGTGTTCTATGTTCAGAGGTTGTTCAAATCGGTGAAATATGTTTCTGTTACATAATTACAAAGAAATACCAAACACTGTCTTCTAAATGCGGCAAAATGACACAGTGTAATTGTATGACAAAAATTGCAATTAACTATTTGACTTGAACCTGCCGAAAAGTTTTAAGATCACCGCTTCAAAGTTAATATTACTGACACATCCCATTTGTCAAAGTAAAATTCAAAAACATATATCATTTTTAAATGTGGGCACAGACAAGGATAAGATAGACGTTAGACAGCCACAGGTGTCGGAGGACCGCCGGGTGACAAGTACCTTACGGTCCGCTTGACCAGCTTCATTGATACTGACCATCTGACCCAGTTAATTAAAGATGTGGGACGGGTACTGGGTACCACGTGCTAGTCTAAACAAGAAAAAACAAACATCATAATGGTGATTCTGAGGTCATCTGTTGCATGGTTCTCCAAACGTACCCCATTCCTTTCCCAACCCTACTATGAAATCTTATAGAGGTAGAAAAACCTCATGGATATTTCAAATGCAAAACAAATTCATGTTGTATGCCAAAATACAAATTATATCGACTTTATTTCCATTTCATTACATTTCAGATAACGACTAATGCACTCGTTCTCGCTCAACCCTCAAATTCAGATCAAACACTCTGTCAATTACATTTCAAGGTACAAATTCGGTTTGCGACAAAGGAACCCCCCTCGCCTTTGTATATTGGGGGGTAGAAATGATTAGCAGTAAAGTGTTTGTTTTTAATTCATTTCTTATCGCTGTTTAATGACATTTGCAATACACAAAGATATTGCAAGCGCTTTCAGAGAGCGACATTTCAGGGTTCACCTCTCCATATATAGACACTAATTTCTTACGTATTGTTACTGCATACATTTACATAAAACCCCACTAAGGAATTTTTATTTTGTTTTTAATAGGATGTAGATTTTTGGTGATATTGTGATTTAAAACATCAATCTTGTGCTGCTTTAGATCACGGTGGGTTGTCGGGAACTAATGTCGGTAGGTTTGTTTTTTAGGAGAGAATCGTCAAGGAAATACACATACATCCATCAAACTCTAAATCTCCTTGGAGTAACACACACATTATTCTTTAAAAACCAGAATTTGCATAAATCAGAAACATATATAAATTTGCTCTTGGGTAATGAAAAGGGGTTTCCGAGATTGGATTAAAATTCAAACTGTAGTTTAATTTAGAGGGCGAGCTCCACCGATAAGGGATCGAACCCTTCAGTAGGGATTGATTGCTTGATTGGAAAAGTTTTACCCTTTCCATTTTGAAAGACAAATGTTCTATTTGCCCTTGAAGGAGGCAGATAAAGTGAAATTTGTAAGGCCGATCGAATTGGCCAGTGCCCAAAACAATGTCCAAATCCCCAACAAATTGCAGTTCCTTTCTTTATTTCTGTTTTATTGTGCGGTTTGTTCCGGCGGGGCATCCTTTGCATTAAGATCTACGATTATTTATTTGTCATATTTATACTTCATATATTTGCCCAGAAACGTGTTTTAGTATAGTTCAGCAACTATTTATGGACTTTGCTTTTCCAAGTGGGGCGCAATAATAAAATCAAGGTTTTACAACATGTAGGTAAATAATAGGTATAAATGTCCGCCTCGACCCCCACGCTAGCCATCGGCCCAAAAGGAAACCCAGATCTAGAGGTAAACTATTGGACAAGATTGCGCGCAGACAAACATATCTTAATCACATAGACCAAACTTTTACCGGGACAATCATGCAATAGGACGGCGAGATTACAGAAAGTTCTCACTGAAAACATTTAATTACTCAAGTCAAGTTCTCAATGAAACGATTGTGAAAAAACGTCGTTATGATTAATTAACATTTCTCTGCCAAATAATTGCAGGTGTGTTGTATAAAACAATGTCTGACGTAAGTTAAAAAAGTTCCTCAAAGTACATGCACATCAAAATCCCATTTACTAGTATATCACACTAGCATTAATTATATTTCGAAAACACTTCAAATCTAGAGAGTCGAATTATGTGTAATTGTTATTATAATATTTGACTATTTGTTTTCTGAACAATGTCATGTTGTAAATTTTGAATTTACTGGGTGGGTGTAAATACAAAATTTACAACAGGTCATGTTTACACCCAACAAGTAAATTCAAAATTTACAACATGACAACAATCTGGATATAAGGTATCAGTGATGAATCAGGCCAATTCACAGCAGATTAGGACATAGGAAGATGATATCACAATTCAAAGCAAAGCAAAACTACATGTCAAACTATATATGGTTATAACGGTAGGGACAATCTACTGTTAACTATACATTATCATAAAAACTTATAAGATAACGTACTTTATAGCTGACAGGCATTTAAGTACTGTAAGTAGATGATTTTAAAATTATGCTAACTGTTGCAATTGAAACGTCACGCCACTCTCAACATTGTAACTTCGGTTTTTAACAGCTAAAAAATACCTATAAAAGTTTCGTTTTCTGCGAAAAACACAGAAATATTTTTTAAAATATAAACAGGTTTGGCGTCATATAACATTAACAATTTATTCGCATTGCACACACTACTGGAGTACACAGACCAAATGTCCATGCTTTATGGAAAGCGTTTCCATATATAATAATTGATCTGACAAGAAAAGAATCTAACACAGGAATCAAATAAACACAAAAGGCTTGTGCCAGATATTTAAGCTCAATATATCTGGTAATAAATTTAATTCCTCTTTTGATCTTTTCTGAAGTTTACATGCAGATATTAAAGAACACGTAAACCAATACTTGTATCGATAGGTCGTGTAAATCAGGGGCAATGTATCAAACAGACATCGCAGGGCCTCCGACGGCGGAGCTACCCTTGTCCCAAGTTGACCTTTGGGGTTTTGGCGGTTGTTCGCGAGTTACTGTAATTCATAGCACAGGCTTTTTCTCTGCGTTAATTCTTCATTAGCACTCCTTAAAGGGAGAATTACTTTCTGATGAAAGTCTCCACAGGTGGGCATCGTCACGTTCACACCTGAATTCTGACAAAATTCGGTCGATTTAAATAATAAAGTGACAAATTATCGATATCAAGAGATAAAAAGATGTTGGGTGGATTTTTAGAACATATATCTGTAGATATCAAGCCCGTGAGCGCATCAACTAATCTTTGTATGTGACGTCACACGTATCTCCCTTCTTACATCTAGTAGAAATTCGTCGCTCTTTGTGAGAAGTATGCATACCTTTAATTCGTCGTAAAATATACACTCGGAGTACTCGGTCTTTTGATGCAATGTGTACTTAAGATAAGACCTCGTTTTTTGTTTGTACGTATTTGACAACATGAAGCATTTGTTGATTCGATTTTACTTAATATTACGTAATGTGTAAATGAGAATTCTGTCGTGCTTCCGTCGTCCTGACAGCATGCACGTGCTGACATACCTGCTTGAGGTGCAGGTTAAAGGAACAAAAAACAGTGCAGCAAACTACTTAGCAGTACCTGGATGGGTTGGAGGAGGTTTACTGGGACATAATTGGTAACCCCAACCGTTCCATTGTCCCAGCAACTAGAAACCACGTAAAACACGGTTTATGTACAAAAAAACCCAACTGATATAGATAAAGAGACCCTATAAAGCAACCTCTTATTCACGTGTCTCATTCTGTTGGGGTCTGAAATCTTCAAGTGAATTCCCTTTGACCTCTTTATGATTAATGAAAAATGCAAACGTATAGTGATAGATTTACAATTCATACATCAGAGTTTAACTGTGAGAGCAAACACGATCAAAGTTTAGTCGAAATGGTCCCTTCAACGTCATTTTGATAAGAAAGTCAATATTGTGTTTTGGAAACAACTGTCTAGGGAGTTTAATCATTGTCAGGATAAAAACACTCCAAATATCATCGACTCTGTTTGAAAATCAAACGTTATATTTGCACTTCATAGAAACATCTATACTTAAATGCCTGTATCTATATGCATATATTCTAATGTCGTTAAACAAGGGCAATTTTTTCTCTTTCATAATGTACAAAGAATCTTACTTAAAGATTTTTGAATATTTTATCCTAAATGTACACTTAATAGCGCCGATTTTTTCCCCATTTTTGTTTATTGAATAATGCGGCAAAACACCCATTTTACCGTGCCCTAACCATACACAATGCTTTGCTGCCTGTGTAATGTGTGTTGTTATTGCACTCGACTTCTTAGTTACAGTTGCTGTTTTATTACCAAAGTAACTATTGGGCTTTTTCACCGAGTCTTAATGTTGTCGCCGCTGCTCTCGGTGCCATTATTGTTGTCGTCTGATGTTGTTGCTGTCATTGGTTTCTTAGTTGCTCTCATTTATACAGCTGCCGTATTTGGTTGTCGTTGTTGCTTTTTATTGCTCTTGTAAGTGCTACTGTGATTGCTTTTGTCACTGGTTTGAATGTTGGTTGCATTTATTAGTCTTTACATAATTTTAGTATAGTTGTTTATAGTTGGTTGCATTCAGTCTATTGTGATTTTTTGCCTTTGTTAAGCCCAAGTATTTATTTTGCTTGTGAGGGTTTCTTTATCTGATGAATTTTTTTTTAGATTTCTGAATGACCATAAATGTTTCTTTGCCTATTTGATATTTAACATGAAACCACGTCAGTGTGATTTATAACAAAGAACAGCTACTTTACAATTTTATATCCAGGACGTTCACCTCTTTACATAGTCAACGTAAATAATGAGTTTAAAGCTTCCAGATTTTACAGGAGGTAAATATCAACATTGTAATTAGGAAGAGATTTTCTTTATTCCTCGGCATGTCACACCCCTAATGACCGGTCAAGGAGGCCGGGAGCAGAGAGTGTGTCGGGCAGGGTAACAATCGATCGCCTTAATTAAATTAGATCCATTATATCCAAAATTAAGTAAATATTGAAATTTAAAAAAATTTGCTCTGTTTATATTATTAATGGATTATGTTAAATCGGGGCGGATCGGTGGAGGTTTACTGTATCAGACTTATGTAAAGTAAGACGGTGTTGCATTGTGTTTGTCTGGGCGTGTTTCGTGTTGTGAAGTTTGGTCAGGACAGGTGAAATGATGATAAGTAATCTATCTACATGTACACAGGTAATCCAAATCCTGTAATATGACCACTGCATTGCAACATATATATTTTGTTAAATAGATCTTTAAATCCTTGCTGACAAACACCTAGTTTTATAAGTTTTGATAAGAGAAAATTTGGGTGTAATAGAAACTATTTGTGATGTGGTAGTCGTCATGGAAGAAAGTGAAAAAAAAACACTGACATTTATTATAAGCATTAAAACTTTAAAATACGCAGTTTTTCGAGCATTCATCTTAAATGATCTAGATTTACATAATGAACTTGGTACATGTCAATTAACCTTTAATTCGGACGAAACTATTACACAAAAATTGTGCGTATAAATAACAATGTAAAAGCACGTGTTCGTCGATGTTCTATATTTTCTCTTTATCATGGCGTTGCTTTTTGTGTTTGTCCTACATTAAAACATCCTATTAAGTTACCTCGTCATTTTCAATAACTCTGCACCCCTGTCATGAATTTAACATTTTCTGTCCACCAAGCAAGAGGAAATTTGGTAATAATTAGAGTGTCCTACATTAAAACATCCTACTATTGTATTGTTAATTGGTCAACACGTGTACAGCTCATAGATATATACAATTAATATGCACATTACAATACATATACTGGTCACTTTAAAAAACTAACCCTGTACCCCTGTCATAAACATTTGCTGTCCACCAAGCACGTGGAAATTTGATAATAATTAGATGGGTTTGTACGACTTACACGAACACTTGTACATCCGCACAGTAATAGTAAATACCCAATGGAACCACCCACGTTTCGGTCACAGAGACTTCACTTTACAACATATCAATGAGCTAAATATAAAATTCGATTAATGAAAATCAACAATTTTTAAATCTACATGCAGGTAATAATATACCGGTATATAATAGATTTTGCTATAACTTGTTGCATTTGTTTTCTGAATTCAACAGTTTTTATAAAGACACAAAAATTCTAGCATTTCCTAAAATGGTTTTGTACATATGTAGACGGTCATGTGTCTATAATGAAAAAGATATTTCACTGAAACATTGGAATACAGTGATGGCCTTACCGGTACACACCCCGAGTAACAAGATAAATGTATAGATTGATGTCAGATTGTTGGGCAGCAGTCTAGAGTTGCATTGTACATGTTTTAATAACAAATTATTATACTAGTCGTTATTTATTTCATGTACATATATGCAGGTTTTTTTCAAAGAAATTGATTTTGACTGAAGGGTATGAGGACATGAGTATCTGGTCTGATCTTGACCTGATTTATCTTTGAGGTATCATTTGAACTGCTCTCATTTGTTCGTGTCCTACTTTTTTTATAGTTTGCGTTCCTTTGAGTAATTTGGCACAGCGATGTGTGTACAACTTTGAAGGACCCCTGCCGGTCCATGTTTCGGTAGCCGGTAAGCTAGACACTTTGGACTCCATTACTCTTCCATAACGAGGGAGATCACAGGAGGAGCGTGTTTGTTTATAGACTTTATTGAGATGTGAAGAATTTAAGCGATAATCCAGTCTCACACATAAAAAATCTAACAACAGAGTCCATGCCAAGCTTTGTCACAAGGCATACAGATCGCCGTCACCATTGTTGGTGGATTTCGGCCGTCCTGGGAAAAACTGGCTTCTCCTTGCTGATAAAACGTTTAAAAAACCCAGGGAAAATTGATTTGTTTTTCATGCCATGAAGTCCAAGGAAACCAAATCGTCTCCCATCAAAGTTTCTATTACATGCATTAAGTGGACGATGACTTCAAATTTGTTCAAGAATTTGTAGAAGAAGGGATGTATTAGTATTTTAAGAAAGTTCATTGTACAGCAACGGTGTCAAAAGTCACCGACAAAATTTCTATAATTAGAAAATAGAGTTTTATCTTATGACATAAATCTTTACAGGGTTTCAATATGTATTAACCCCAATTAAACACGTGTTTCAGTTTCTTCGTCTGCGCCTGCGCATCTTAGACCAATTGGGGGTATCGGTCACTTCAAGCTGAATGAGGCGGAACTAAGCAGCGTCTTGCATCAGACTTTTTGGGGGGATTTAGGTGCGTCTTACTTTAATCCCCCCAACGTTGTCGTAGTAAAGAGATACTTTACAAAAGACCATTGTTTGAGCACAAAAAGTCAAGGAACAGTGGTTTATTGAACCAGTCAAAAAAACTTCAAAATAGATACTCTTCAAGAACGAAGAAAATAAATGAAAGACCACACAGAAAAATTATGCTTGTCTTGCTAGTTTTTATGCATCTTATTTTCGAGCAATTCACATCATATGAACTAGACGAGATTTCGTTACAGCATAAAAGCTTCTGTTTTGCTAAAAATGCGTGAAGGCCATTGGTTTTGTCTGGCTGATAGGTGTAAATAACGTGACCAAGCCCAACTAGCCTTCAGAAAAGCCAGACTTAGCAACTGATGCATAATTTTGATGCTTATTTGGGTGGAAACCGCCCGCTAATCAGAACGATTACTCCATTGTATGTGACGAGATCTTGTCAAAACCAGGAGACTGAAACAAATGTATTCACTTCACTCGTGAACACAACACAAATCTCTGGAAAGGCAAGGAAAAAAAGCGGGGGGGGGGGGGGGGGGGGGGGCTTGTTTACTTAAGTGTTGATATTTTCAAGAATTATACTGTACAAACAAATTATGTTTTGATTTTCACTGTGTAAGATCGTACGTATACATGAGAAGCTTTGTGGCAACTTTTAACAAAACGCTCTTGATAAATGGAAAGAACGTTTGAGAATTGTTAAGATCAGAAATCTTCGAATTTTAACTTTTAATGTAAATTTCGAGTGTGCCTGCTCGTTCTGTCATGTTCTTAATTTTGAAAATACCCGGTGGCAGTAAATACAAAATTCACAGCATGAAAATGTGAATTTTGTATTAACTGCCACCCGGTAAATTCAAAATTAGCAACATGACAGTTCTACTTTTTCAGTCTTTAAAAAAATGATAATGGAAGTGTCATCAGGTCAGCGCCTGATGGTATGGCCAAGAACTAGTTCTAGTCCAGTAGTGCTCCGGTCATTGTCTGCCGGGGCCCCGGGACGAGGCGCGAGGGGGTACCATAATTATAACCGATATTGATCTAAGAGCTTCCCATCAAACGAACCGCTGACTCCGGCACTGACCATTAGGTGGATTCTTCGGTAATGTGTTTCTATTTATAGAACAGCCCTGGGCTAAGGGACTCGTGTGAACTGGCCCACTGACCCTCGGAGGGTCCAAGACGGGGCAGAGTCAAGTCGAAAACTAGAATATCTTTCTGCCATTCTGTACATTGTACACTTGTTATGTACATGTATGTAGCGTGGTGCAGTTTAAAGGAAACTATAATTGTGTATTCACTATTGATACTGATAGTTCGGTTTGAAATCACTTACCATCTATGTTACACCTATAGATATATATTTCACGCCCCCAAACATTCATACACTCGTTCTTATGAAATGGCCTGATAAATACCCCCATCCATCTCTGTACAAATTTAAAGCTTAAGTATTGATTCTTTGCAAATACGATCAATAAAAATTTGAGTTAATCAGATGTCGTTAAACTATTTTGTGATGCTTAGAGGGTTGTGAATGTGCTCTACTATTTCTATTCACCCGCCACTCCTAATAAGACATTTCGTAATGCCTAATCTTTTACATGCTGCTTTATATATGATGAAGAAATGATCAAGCTGTGCTTTGATACTACTGTCCCTCTGACATATATTATATATTCATTTTTTGAAAATATTTTCTGACTCAAAATAATAAGCCAGACTCACATGCTGTTAACTTAAACGATTAAACTTTTTACAACCCTGGCGGGACTTTCCTTGGAACAAGACAGATTTTTCTTCTGCATGATGGGCGTACGTCTCTCTGGGTCTTCGAACTCATTAACATTCATAGATACTGGAGTCACGCAAGGTGAAATTCTCACCTGGACGCGCGATATTCATGCATAGACTTTTGACTTGTGTATTTGCGTGAGATTGGGACAGTAATTCCTCTCCCAGCGGTGGCGCTTTATCTGGGCTTCAAAGTCTGGCTGGTCATGTGTCCGCCGTGCATGTTTGAAATGAAATGACCCCCGTTCCGGCCCCCACGCTACATTTCACAACCTTGGCCTGAACTTTTTAGAAGTGATAAATTTTGTCAAAAAATAGAAATTTCGAATTTACATTTATAATGTTAATATGATATCTGAACTTAACCCATGACCGAGCGATATTAAAATAAGGTTAATAAAATCCTTTCGATGGTTATCTTTGTATCAATATAGACCGGGTAGATGATTTCCCCGTGGCGGGGAGTTCCATTAACCAAATGTTACAGAGTGGGCAGTATTTCTGGGTTATTGTTCCATTAGGCCCACGCTACGAAAGGCCGCGGGTGTTGGAATAAAGTCACCTCGTATCATAGACCCAAAGCTGATCAGACCGGAACATCAGCTGACTAAGCGGTTCCTATCTGACCATCTTCCCGGGGGGAGCTATATCTGTGGAAAGGCTGCTTGCTCTGTTCGTTGGATCGGTGGTAGATTAGGAGTCTAGAAGGCTATAAGCGAAGGCTATGTTTCTAGATCTTATTCTGATATTTAAATGAATTAAATTAAGTTTCATATTCTCCAAAAGAAAAAAAAATACAATTTATTACAAGAAATGTTGGTTGTTATGAAAGAGCCTGAAATATTCTCGTGTTAAAGCAAAACATACTAGTACTAGATAATCGTCGGTTTTCAATATATTATCGTTATATTATCAAATCATAATTCAAATATAATGAAAATCTCTGCATACAATATATTAATTTGTTCAATAATCGATCAATCACAATATAAGCTGGTAAAAAAGTTTATCTGCAAATGCATCTATGATTTAAAATTGAAAATCAATCAAAATTTGATTTCGTTCGAGAGAGAAAAGAGATGTCAATGGGCGATAGTAAGAGTGCACTGAATATGGTTCGTAGTTTGTGCACTGTGCTTGTGCGTGACATTATGAAGGTTAAAAGATGAATTAAGACTAGTCTATCAAGTTCTTCAACAGATTACGTAATTCTGATATACGATCTACCCGGAAGAAATCTGTTGTACTCAATATCCATTCAAATAAGGGCGCCTGCGTACATTTAATACTTATCTAAAAACTACTTTACAGTGGTACACCGTATAACGCTTATTTTCTGTGGTTGATTTTTTTTCTGCGGTTTTCTGCGGATGTGAAAAAACATCAGAAATTGAAAATAGCAAAAATATTCTCTAAACGTTCACTTAACATTATGTTAGACTGTATCTACATGTATTATTCTTATTAACTCGTAATATTATTCAGTTAAACTTGAACAAAATATCATCTTACAGAATCATATATGTTGAGTAAAATTAATTATTAAAGTTACTAAACATTTGGAAGTCGTCTGGTCTGTATAAGCACCCCCCCCCCCACCTTGAATCAGCGCCAAGGATGGAGAAAAGGGAAATGATATAAATTCTGTGTGTTCTGATGTTTGGGCTTTTCTTCAAGCGGCAATATGTAGATACAGGGATATATATGACAATTAATCGATGTAAAAAAGACCAAAGGAGTGTTCCTAGGCAAAGGAATGCTTTATGGCGATTGAGGTAACTAACGCATTGAGGTAACGGCCACACTATCGTACAGGAAACATTTACTCAGTGATAAAGTATTTCGCTTTCTTTCACCCCCAGTCCTACTCTAGGGACAGATTTGGCCGGAGTTCAACGTGTGCTGTTTTCTGCACGTAGCAAACTTTGAGGACATTGCCATGCAGTCATTATTGCTTTATTGCGATGCAGTACAATCGAGGCCCCGCATTCCTCGTTTCCTGTACCCCACCCTTTTTACTAAAGAAACTCAACACCTCGCTCTTATTTCGCTCGCGACAGTGGTAACAATTAGGACGAGCACTCTTTTTCATATTGCGTGATCCTATCTTGTGATGCATACAACTGTACAATAATGTTCTAAATCCTATCTGAAATCAGTTCACATGGTTTCAGAGCTGCTACGAATTTCAGCAGAATATGCTAGATATCTTTCACGATTTTAATTGTTTTATCATAATTTTCCTTTTATGTAAAAGATGGACATTTATCAAAAGAGCCAAAAGAAAAAACATGTTTTTAAGTTTCAATGACATTTCTTTTTTTCTTTTTTTTTTGTTCATTTCAGAAACGCTTCATCTTTCTCTCATTAATAAAGGAACGGAAGAAAGTAGGGGGGGGGGGGTCTGAACTCCAGGAGATTGAAAGGAACTGTCATTTACAACATGACTGAACTATATAGATATGAAAAGGAATTTCTGGCGTCGAAGTTCAAATAAAGTAAACGAATAACTCTTCCAGTAATTTCAAAATTAACAAATTTCGCCACCATTTCTCGGAACACGAACAGTGCTGTATCTTTATGGCGATAAAAATATACAAATATCGCTGAATTTCCATAGACATAAAATTTCACAAATGCTTAATTAACTTTCAATGGTATGTATTCTGTGAAGCAAACTCATAAAAACTTGAATCAAGAATATCACATCACAGCTATTAAGTGGCATCTTATTACGTGAAGTTACACTTAAGTAGGGACTAAGGGGTCGGCTATGTGTCTTATGCTCTGCATACACGGCGTGACGACGATTACCAGGGGGAGGTCAAAGCCTCCGAGGCGTAAAGTTCCTTAAACCCAGCTTCCGGCCAGAAGCACAAAATTAACGCGTTCAAAGATAAAAAGGCTACCAAAGGTCAGTGATTTATTTCTGAACAAGCAATATAAAAACAGAACAACGGGGAGTTCATAACAATCCATCATCCATACAAAGCAGTTGGTCTAAACCCACTGTTTGTTGGGAAATCAAAACAAATAAAATGCCTAAAAATGGCCCTTAATACATCATAATAAAACTTTAAACCCGAAACAGACAGATCAAAACGCTCGCTCAAAATCGGTGTCCACTGTTGCCTGGTGATTACTGAATGGGTGGAAAAATTATTATAATTTGGGTTTACATCTCAAAGAGGATAAAACAAACAGTACATGTACGATAAGTTAATGAGTATTGGATTACAAGGAAACCAACAAGTCAATTTTTGAATAAAATAAATAACCATAGTAATAGCACTACATATGTAATATCATGACATTTTTAAGGAAATGTATACAGAGAAATATCATTGAGGTATGTATAAAAAGCAAGCACCATCACATTCATAAACAACTTATACAAGAACACAAATGAAGTTCAAGTACCCGTTTTAAATATCATAAAAGTACAGCAAAATACACTTAGTCATTGCAAGATCTACATCTATCATTGGCAAGAAACATGAATAATCACTTTGGCCATCTTTTGACTGGGGTTAATCCAATACACGGACAGAGGGAGACGTGTGCCCCCGTAAACAAGCATGTGACGGAGCTATCAGATGCCCTTGTCTTACTCTGCAAAACAACTAGTTAACTATTATACTTTAATACGCGTCAAAATCTAGCATATGGCAGTGATCCCCTGTGTATTCCAATCTCTGATGATGACAGGTAATACACTGATTGGAGCACGTGTCCCCAAACACTGTCCATCACAAATACACACCAGAATTATGGTAAATACTTACAAGAATGTACTTTTATAAATATAGGAAAGTAATTTCAAATATAACGCCCTAACCTGGTAAATAAATTAAACACAAGTCCATAATAACATGCAAACAAAAGATGTATATGCAACTTTCTGAAAATAAATAATGCCCGTAAGTAAGTTCACAAATAAATATTCTTTATTTAGTATAACCCTGGTGCCTTAATGACGTAATCATAGTGCCTCTAACACTACCATGCACCACAGGAACACTCTGTCTAGGTCTAGGCGGATTTTTACTCTTTGAGGTGATCTTCTTGGAGCTGATTTAGGCGCTTCCGGTACACATCCACCTTCTTCATCACTTCATCGGCCTTGTCGAACTCGTAGGTCTCCTGATACCTCAATAGAAGGTCCCTGTACACCATCAGATCGTTCTGGGTATCCTCTGCCTCTTTCTTATCCCTATGGGACGTGATCATCTTCACTCGGTAGGCCTCTTGCAGGTCCTGGATTATCTCCCCTTTGATATCATCCACGTGATCCGTCATCTCCATGACAGCTTTCTCTATCTGTTTCAGCATCACGACTTTCCGGTGGCGCTGTTCCATGTTGCTTCTCTTTTTGATGGCGCGCATGATCTCCTTAAACGCCTTGTTGACATGGCGAACGTCGAACTTCTCGTGGTCGACTTCACTTTCAGAGTCTCTCATGATGTAAGGGATGATGTAACTAATTTCAGATTGAAACCGCTTCTCCTCCTCTTCCTTGACGTCACTTCCGATTTCTCTCTCGTATTTCCTGATCATGGCGCGTAGCTCGACTTTTTCCGGCGAGTTTTTGTGGTCCACTTTTGGCCTGGCCCCGTTATATTTAACTACATCGGATCCCTGGGACTCTTCAGTTCCTTGTTCTCCCTCCTCTTCTACATCGCTGCAACTTGTATCTTCAGATTCATCCTCTGATGATTGCTCCATGGGATCTACTTTAAACTTTTCTCCAAACTCTACAGACATTTTATATATGACTGAGTTTGTGCAATTAACAAAATCTTTGGGTCCGGAAATATCGTCCTCGTCTTTACCTTTATTCTTTAGTTTTTTCCTATTTTTTCTTAATTTCTTTCCGGAAACATTCTGACTACCGTGTTTATTTTTATCACTAAGAGTTCTCATGAGAGCAAACTGGGCTCTTGTATGGTAATGAAATAAACGCTGCTGAAACAGGGGCATCTCATTTACCATTTTCTTAGTGATGCACGCCTCTAATACATACTTATCAGCTGACCGAATCCCTCTCTTTCCTTGCACGTTGCACTGTATACAAACTTCAACGGGAACGCTGTATTCATCAGGATTAATAAGTAGGTCATTTGTCTCTTTTGACCCGGTTACGACAATGGTAATATCATCAAAGGTCCCTGCCTCTACAGCTAGTCTCTTTATCATGGACTCGTTGTACTGGTGTCTGTACTCGTCCAGTATTTTATGCATGTTACTGACAGTCTCTGTCATAAGATCAAGTATATGTTTGTAAACATAGAAATACTTTTTAAACTCGTCTTCTATGTAATCTGGGTCACTCAAATCCATGGACCTCAGCCGTCTTTGTTCTTCGATTAGAGGCCGGAACCGATTGGAAACTACGTCTCCTACATAGGAATCCCTCTCCCCCACGGGAACGTCTCGGAAATCCTCCGTTGTGAGTTCCCGAGTCCGTTTACACTTAGTACACGTAAGAATGTGACTTCCGTCCTCTCTTTTCTCGCCAAAGTACGGCGATAAACACGTTCTACAGAAGAGAGGGGGCACTCTCTTGTCCCTGACAGGGAGCTCCATATTCTCCCAGTCCTGTTCATTATCGGAGTCTTCGTCTTCCGACGTTACACCATCACTTATGTCCAGTTTTTCCTCGATAACAGCTACCATCGCTTGTTCGGTTGTTGATTCCGCCATCTTGGATTATATTAGTGTTTGTCACAAGGCCCATTTACGCACTACACAAACGGCTTCTGGATTTTGATCATAATTCTTATTTTTCCGTAGGTTAAAAACAAGATTTTTAGAAACATCTAAAACGTTGATAAATTTAAAATCATTTGTGTAATTTTTTTTTATGTATATGCACATAAAAATTATCTTATTTTTAAAAAGAAATAATTCATATATGATGCATATAAATGAAAATACATTTAATATGATGTGGTAATATCATACTGTTCGTAACCTCTAAATTTTCACTTGGGGAGTGGGGGTGGGTATTGTAAGTTTTAATTAATATTTATATGGGTTTGTTAAAAACATTCGAATTTGGGTGGGACAGAAGTCTTCTTTTTTTTATTTGTTTTATTGTTTTCGTTGGTTGTTTTTTCCAACTATCTCTAAAGTGGTTTGTAAGTGAAAATGTGAATAGAAACATTATCAAATTTTATATATTGTTTTACTAATACCTTACACATTATTGGAGAAACGTTCTCATATGGAATTAAATCATACTAGTTAACATCCATCCGAGCGATTTCTTTTTTACATGTTGAATTAATGCCATTCTATTCATATACATCCATATTGCAAGTTAAATATAAATTAATCATTGTTATAATTGATTTCCATTTTTATATTAATTAACTAGACGTATATGTTTTAACTGAGTTCTAAGTATCACCGAAACGTACCCAGGTCTAAATTTGTATAGGCGAATCCCGTTCTTAGTGGAAATCGAAAACAAGAAAAAAAATTCTCGTGTGGTTTATGGTCGAATCTAATTTTATGGATCTTTACTATTAATTTTTTTTTATGTTAAGATAAGTGGATGTGGCTTATTTTTTTCAGAAGTTGAAGGATGTAATTGTCAAAATTATAATAATTTTTGGAACTGATATATATATATATATATTTATACTTAGTATATATGGTTATATATTTGGTTAAACAAAGTTTAGTAAAACTTTAATTTTCAAATAAAAAGAATAGTGACACAAACATTAACATCTATTAACAATTTAAATTAGTATTGTTTCAAATTGTTAAGTTTGCATTTGATTGTGTTGACGAAATTTTCCGTCTAAAAATTTGTTTCTTACGAAATATTTACCTCATATTTCTATTTTGATAGACGAGTTATCTTCTCTTCACTGACAAAAATTTGGGCATGCCCTTTAACCCCGAGGTGCGCTCTGATTGGTTAACCTCAACTGTTTAGAAATTGAGTGACACCTAGGTTCGGTCCTTCCAAATCATTCAGTGTAGCGACACGAGAGAAAAGAGAAGACAGGGCAACGTTTCGACAATTTTTTACAGTACACAGTTTTAACAGAGGGATTCTTCTTTAGAACTTTCGGTTAAGAGGAACAGAAGAGCCCATAGGTCCTGCTGGTGACCATCTAAAGCTATGTCGTAAGTTTCCTCTTTAGTTTTCTCTGTGTAATACGTACTATTCATAAACAACTACTTTCACACGATATGGCCGATAGGCGTTTTAGTTTTAAGAGTACATCACTGTTGATCAGTTAGACGCGGTGTATCAAGTGTTAAACTGAAATGTTTAGTCCTTCAACCATTTTCAGAAGTCGTTTTACCAGTTTAGACTCAGTTTTGCACGCCTCGGTTATTGTTTCGAGTTTTCTCTAGCCTCATTTTGTACAGCAGTATACAAAATGAGGCGTAATTATCAAAATGTTCATTTGTTGACAATTTGATCATTAAAATATCATCTGTAATAAATTTTATAACCAATATGCTGAACTATGTGGCTTTTCTAAATTTGATTTAAATATTGGGCGATTGGTAGTTTCTCTTCATTTTGTATTTTATACACTTAATCTTTATTATGAACATTGAATACATCTCGTCATAAATATGTCATCATTTGCTACATTTGTACCGTATGTAAGCCCCTGTCAAGATCGGCGGCTAGGTGTCAACACTGTAGGTCGCCTAATACATTTGTGCCTGGGGCCAAATATTCACAAAGCTCTGTAAGCTTGTCAATTCTCCCACTGGGCGCCCCATTAATTGCACGTGAATAACTTGTAAATGCGCGTGAAAATCATCCAGGGAGAACTATATCCATTTTGGACCTGATGAAAAATATATAAATAATGGTTATAATTTAAAGTCAGAATTCCTGTTTTATTCCGCCGATTATAAAATAAATTTAGATTTATGCATGTAGCTATAACTTATTTCACTCAGTATCTTGATTTTGAATGACATTTATGTATCGATCATAAATAATTGAATAATGAAAACATATGGCTGTTTTGGCATTTTCTGCATACTATTTTGTTTATTCATGATATACCTATCTGTGAAAAGTAGAGCATGTTTATTGACTTTTAATTAATAGCAGTCATTGTTTAATGCTATGAATACAATAAATGTATATTACATAACGAAAACAAAGAACATTTGGTTATTTAAAAACAAGCACAAACAACCTGATTTAAAAAAAATTAAAATGCTTTAAAACAGGATATGGTGAGTATTCAGCCTGTAAAACTTAACTTAATGATATAAAACTAGAAACAATAACTTGGTAAGCAATTTTGTAGAGGAAAAATCAACCTATCATCTGTAAAATATATTTTGTTATAAGAAAAATTAACTGTTGTTCTGGGTGACAGTTATGTCATTTTTATTTTCATTCACTTAGAACTTTTAAATGGTTCACCCCCACAACACCATGAATAACAGAAATTTAAAAACCTGCATTTTTTATATCACGGAAAATACCAATAACAAATGAAAAAGATTTCTACATGCTATTAAAATGCAGCTTATTGATTTTGCTTTAAACGACCTGTTGATACATGGGAGGTAACTCTTTCACCTCCTGATGATGACTTGGGCCGATGCCTACGCGACCCCGATTTAATCCACGCAACCTCTGTACTTTGTATTACTATTGTGTCCCATTTCATCACTTCAGATAAAATAGTTACACATTTCTGTATAGCGTGTATATTGCGTCTTATCTGATTTAATTAAACAAGTTGATATATTTTAAATGATCCCATTCGTTGTGTACGGTTCGACAGTTGTCATTAAATTTCAATAAAAAAAAGTAGGACCGACTTGTCAATCTATGCAGTTATTTATAGAGGAGATTGACACATTTCTGTGTAAATCACGAAGCTACGGAAGCGTTACTCAATAATAAAACACCAAAACAAATTCTGTATTTTTTATAAAGGACCGTAAAATTTTTCGAATTCTTCATTTGTTCTCTAAGTGTAGTCTACTTCGGGTAGTTGACCATGTGTAGGTGTATATAGATGCACAAAGTATTATGTGGCGCTACGCACCCTCGGCATCTTTATCTCCTGGATAAGGGTATTCAAGTTTATTTACTTACTTACACAGACAGACGACATTTTCGTGTCCAAACAAAACCGCAGCCCTTATCAGTTCAGGAGGATAAAAAAGACTCAAAAGTTACTTATCGTCATTTCAAATGAAACCCTGTCAATGGCCCCTAGATTTACTTATCCTAAAGCAGGTGCGACAAACCATCCGAATTTTCCGGTCAAGTTGCTTTTTTTAAATATTGATAGACAATAGTGTGTCCGGTCTTCTTTGATGTACCATTGTGACGGTTTATAATGCAATAAACCACCCTGGGCCCCGTGCAATTAGCCGCCTTTGTTAAAAGGTGCTATAACGCCGTCAGCTCATGTATGTCCCTCTCTTACGTAAAATTAAGCCATAATCTCCATTAACATGATTATGAACTCATTCGTTAAAACACAATATAAACAAATTGAGTTAACCTTACGCAATAGGATTTCACATAAGCAAAACAAGTTTTTTTTCTAGTGTGACACTCAACAAAAAAATCCCCAAATCCCCCACCCCTACCCCAACAAACGTAATTTTAAGTGTACAACATAAAATAATTGGTATCTATTATATAGTGAACAAAAGGCCACATGCTCAGTTCACCATTAAATATATACAAAATGCATACCAAAATATTTTCACTCCAAACACGTTTAGATAAATGACATTCATCGCGAATTATTTATATTCAGTACAAGTAAAACATTGTTGTTTGTGTGTTTTTCAGCGTTGTGTGGATCTTTGGAAGCTGGGCGAGCTGGAACAAGCTCCGGGGTAACGATGACGACGACTGGGTGGACCGAGTCAACCACATCTACACCGTGGTGCTCCTGTGTATCTTTGCAGTATTTACCGGGGGCGGACAGTACGTAGGGAATCCCATCGAGTGCTGGTGTCCGGCGCAGTTTACGGGGTCGTATGTATCGTATACAAAATCCTACTGCTGGATTAAAAACACGTACTATGTCCCTCTGGAGGAAGCCATTCCCCTGGACCACGACACTCGCCGCCAGGAGGAGCTGACCTACTACCAGTGGGTGCCCATCATCCTGGTCTTTATGGCATTCCTCTTCAAGGTCCCTTGTCTCGTCTGGAGAATGCTGAGCGGCCACTCTGGACTCAACCTCGAGAAAATCGTCACCATGGCTGCTGGAACCCAAACTGCTGAGCCCAAAAAGAGAGACGAAACGGTGAAGTACATCGCCGTCTACATCGACCGCTGGCTGGATACCCACCGTCAGTACAACTATAACTTCATGGTCCGTATGAAGCAGAAGGCGTCCAAATTCTGCTTGATCATGTGTAACAAGCGCGAGGGCACATACCTGACCGGCCTGTACATGTTCGTTAAGATCCTATATTGTGTCAACATCATCTGCCAGTTCTTCATCCTCAATGCTTTCATGGGACACGGATTTTACTCCGCCTATGGTCTTGAAGTTCTGGATGGCCTGGCCAACAACTGGGAGATCAAAGAGAGCTACCGATTCCCGCGCGTCACACTCTGTGATTTCGACATCCGTCAGCTACAGAACCTGCAGCGATGGACCGTGCAGTGCGTGCTTCCCATCAACCTGTTCAACGAGAAAATCTTCATCTTCCTTTGGTTCTGGTTCGTGGTGGTTGCCGTGGTTACCCTCGGTAACTTCCTGTTCTGGATCTGGCGCGTCCTTATCAAACACAACCGCGTGGCGTACATCAAGAAGTTCCTTAAGGTTCGCGACCAGCTGCTGGGAGAGGATGACAAGAAGGTGTGCCGGCAGTTCGCCGACCAGTATCTACGAGACGACGGCCTCTTCGTACTCAGAATCGTAGCTAGGAATACTAACGCCATCTTGCTAACCGATCTGGTTCTGAACTTGTGGGGTATATACAAAGAGAAACCCTTTGTGAAAAAGGCCTTAAGTGACGATTACGGCGAAACGCACGCTTAAGACAGACTTGACTTGTTAAATGAAGCTAAAGCTATGTTCAAATGTGAAGAGTGTATGAACATTCCAAGTTGTGAAAGTTGACACAAGTATGTAGTTATCCGCCATCTGTGTTGGTTTTGACCAGGTGCTTCGTTTCGGTCGTCAACTTGCTTCTAATGGTCAGTATTGGACACTTCCGACCTGTCTGGCTCCCGCCATGGTGCTAATCGTAGGATGTCAGGGAACAGAAGAGACCAATCCTAGTCATACCATTTGGGCATTGGCATTTCCAACTATGCATTAGATAAATGATCATATATTTATAATTTTTCGAGTTTTTGGCCGCATTTTTCAAATTCTGATGTCCATCGAATCTCAAACATTCCTAAAAATCAAGCGTCTTCCAGCCGGCATCAACTACAGCAACCGATCATTCTATTCCATGACGTCACAATATACTACGTATACATTATAAAGTTTGTTGTTATTATGGAGGCCCTTTTTCGAAATTTTTTGAACAGCGTTGTTTATTTTTTAACTTTGTTGAGCTTTTCAAATTGTAAATGGCCACCAAATACAAATAATTGCAAGTGATTTGTTAATTTTTTTTATTTCAAGATTGATATTACCCACGAAATCAAACACAAATCAACGAATTTCTAGTAAACAACTGTGATACAATTGACCTGCATTCTCATGATATTAATTTTTCCATAGATATGTCTATTTTTATTAAATTTTCCATATACCACTCTATTTGACAATTGTACTCGTGATCATTTCGGAATCGCCTATTTTTTTGGGACCAATGTTATGTTGTTACATGTCATAAGGCCTTGATTTTTGTTGATCTCTTGTATGTTTTTTTTTTTCATTTCAGCATGTGTTCATGATTTTATAATCGCCGTGATGTCATTTTTTGCAACAATGATTAACCAGAGAGACCAATTATTCCTCGCTTTTTGTTGATGTTCGCTAGCACTTATGCCGCAGTCGTTGTGAAAATGTGGGCATTTATTAGATGTAAACTATCTTGTTTTTATTAAAAGGTTGTTTGAACTTGAGTGTTTTAGAAGTCGACGTGCCTTTATAATCAGGACTATATGCACAACGGGAATGTACAGTAATAGTTAAAAACAATTTAATGTTCTAATACAATTTATATTTTTATTATATATTTTAGTGATTGCATTCATATTTTATGTCAAATAATTCAAATCGCAATATCTAGTTACTAAGTTGTTTCAGATTGTATAGTTCAGAAGTAAATAAATATAAAAGACACATACAACTTTTTGGTCTGAATTTCACGGACGCTGTTGTTAGTGTTCAGGTGAGATAAGGGACAGTGGAGAGAGGTGAAAGTCTCGCCGTGACGTCACTAGGGAGGGGTACTGTGTAGCAATATGGAGGATTTGATAAACAAAGCTGGTGGATCGGAACTTTAATAAGTTCTTTGTGTTGACATCCAGATAAGGACGCGCACTTGCATGGTCTTGTATGTAGGTCAAAGTCACTACATCCACACGACGAGGCCATAGCGCCCTATAATATTGAAGAGCCCTTCATTTATTGCTGATAGGGCTCTAGTTCTGGTGAACGCAGCATAAAAACGTCAGTGCTATATAGAAAGTCGAGGGGCAACAGAAAAAAGACTGTTAAAAGCGGAGCTGTGTTGATCAGATGCGGCACATAAATATGCACATGAATAATTCAATCATAATGAAAGACGACAGAGACTGAAACGTTACAATATGACAACCCTCCTCAGACCAGTGGTAGATTAAATATATACTTCTATATATGTCACACTAGACCGTAGTTGGTTAAGTAATGACTAAATATATCGTCTACAACATCAACTCTTATGTTACGAACTGCACTATCATCTTTGGTATACATGCATCTCTTATGATATCTATTTGTTGACCTTGACCCAGTTTATTTTGTTTACCTGGCGACGATCAAAATGCAGGTTAAAAAAGATAAGTAAAATCACATGTATGCACACACAACAGAATAATTGGTCATATAAAGCCAATTTTATACCTTCTTCTTAAATATCGCTCTTGCACCAATTTTCTTCAAAATATGTCATCTCTTTTACATGTTCAGGTAAATAAAGACATCAAAATCATAGTAAAGAAATTATGGTTTCATTCGAATTGAAATGCATGCTCTCAGTCTGTTTAATATCAACATATGCTGTCGAAATCCCAGATGTGTTTCGAACATCAAAACTAAATTGGCTATATCAAATATCATCTATAGACACGGGGGAGCTAGGGGATGACCATAAAATGAAACAGCGGCTGAAATCACAACCTCCCTATCTACTTACATCCCTAATACAGAAGCCAAAACATAACATAAAGGCCCCCCCCCCAATTATTTTGCAAAGGTAGACCTAACCATTAGGCACATAGCATCATAAAGGGTTCCTATAATTGTTCCTAAATTAACCTTGAAAGATTGAAATATTGAGAAGTTGGAGTCAAAGGCATACTACCCCCCCCCCCCCCCCCCCCCGGGATTAGGATTTTCATGATTTTGGGAATTTGGGGTTTTTTTTCATTATTTCTGAGGATTAGTCTAGCCCCCCCCCCCCCCCCCCCACACACACACTTTCAATTTGCTTCAGACGCCAGTGCATAATCTCCTTACTTAAATTCCTGTATACATAAGCACTAACCATAACTTCCATATCAACTTCTTTCGTGCATACATGTACATCGACCAAAACCATAATATATCTACTTACGATCTGCCTTTAGTAGTCAAAACCATCATATATCTACTTACGATCTGCCTTTAGCAGCCAAACCCATAATATATCTACTTACGATCTGCCTATAGTAGTCAAAACCATAATCTCACTATCTACTTGTTGTATTTACATCAGACCTGTTCATGACCTCCATACCTACTTACTTCCTTAATATAACAGCCCAAACCCAAACCGTCCGATCTACATACTTCCTGGATAAAGCAGCCCAAACAATAAAGTCTCTATCTACTGACATTTTGGCTACAGCAGGGCGGACAGTAATCTCCTTAGTATCTATTTACTTTTCTGATTTAGCAGCCAAAACCATAACCTCCATATTTACCCACTTCCTGGATATAGTAGCCCAACCATAACCTCCCTATCTACTTACTTCTTGGAGATAGAAGCCAAAACCATAACCTCCATATTTACCCACTTCCTGGATATAGTAGCCCAACCATAACTTATCTGTCTACTTATTCTTGAGACAGCAGCCAAAACCATAACCTCCATAATTACCCACTTCCTGGATATAGTAGCCCAACCATAACCTCCCTATCTACTTACTTCTTGGAGACAGCAGCCAAAACCATAACCTCCATATTTACATACTTCCTGGGTGCATCAGCTAAACCATAACCTACCTGTGTACTTATTCCTGAATACAATAGCCGTAAGAATGAAGTCCCTATACTTATTTCTGCATGCAGCAGCCAACCCATAACCTCCCTATCTTCTTTCTTTCTGGATACATCGTTATTGGCCGATCAATCTCATTTGAATTTGATCTGACCGCATGTATTTGTGTTTTGCAGGTGAGTGAAATCTATTTTTCTTTCTATCAATTGATGCTAGCTTCCTAGCCTTTTTAAAAGTATATTTGGGTCATTTTTCAGCTTTGAGTTTTGAGTTCGATCGCGTTACTAAGTTATTTTGCATACTGAATTTTTTTTCTGAGAAAAACACTTGTAAACGCTTCAAATGATCCACATGGTTATATTACAACACTGCATCAGACGACGGGTCGGGAGATTTGGTACACCGACTATTCACTGAATCAGATCCAAAATATTGTAAAAGCAAGCAATTAAAACAAATTGCAAGAAAATTTTTAGATTTTGAAATGTATACATGCGTGAATATTTGCAGTTTATATCAATACTTGCGCAGCGTTGTCGAAAAAGCAAAGCCTCGTTATGATATGTACATTAATTGCTTTAACTTGTATTGATCCACACCGATTTCAAATCTCAAAGATTTTAGTCAAGATATTATTCATATTCCAACAAAGCTACATAAAAAATACATGTATCATTAAATCTATATGATTAACTATACCATTTACGCTGTATTTTTGTTATAATTTTTTTTCGCTATTTTTGCGATTATTTCGAATTCAATATCGCAAAATCGACAGATATTGTATTCATTTAAATTAAGATTTCCAAAAATTTGCAACACATAAAAAACATAAATTGCTTCCATTTTTTAAACCTGCGTGTAACTCGCTGTACTTATGTTAAGGGTTTCCAAGGAAGATGTACTGTGTGTTCGGTGAAATGTGATCAATGATGCGTGGATATTGGAGTGAATGACAGATTGACAAAAACTTCTTCACGTATCGAAACCGACACTCATTTGAGTTTTTAAAATCGCGAAGCGGATGAATAAATCGAAAGTAAACAGTCGAAACCCAAAATTAAAAAACCCCATAAGTGTATTTTTAAACATATTGTCATATAAAGAAGAAAAAAAAAACAAACATGGAAGCGGACGAAGAAGTGCATTTTGAAGGTGGGTCTGGAGATCGAATCACTTTCTTGAGGAAGGTGACAGAAACAGAAGATGGCGTGGAGGTGGAGAAGACATACTTTTTCTCCTTTAACTTGTCTGGAAACAAAGATGACGACTTGGCCGACCGTTTGAGCTGTGTCTTTACCATGGTCCTCCTTGGGGCCTTCGCCGTTTACACAGCTTTCCTACAGTTCATCATCCATAAGTCGCCGATCGACTGCTGGTGCCCGGCCGAGTTTACGGATTCTCACGTGGAGTACGTCCAGAACTACTGCTGGATCTCCTACATATACTACGTCCCTCCTTCAGAGGGGTTGTCTCAAAACGACGCAGTAAGACGCCGCCATCTTATCAAGTATTACCCATGGATCCCCGTGATATTGCTTCTAATGGCACTCATGTTCAAGCTTCCAAACGTCTTGTGGCGTCTCATCAGCAACTCGTCTGGTATCAACTTAGGACATCTCGCGCGCTTAGCTTCGGACACAAAGGAAATGACGTGGGATGAACGTCAGCAATCTATCGAACACACAAGTGTTTATATTGAACGCTGGCTTCAACTGCACCGCAAAAAGGAGAACGCCTTCAAGAACATCTTATGTGGAAAAAGAAGTGGAAATTATCTACCTGCGATATATATCTTTATAAAGTGCCTATACTGTTTAAATGTGATCGGTCAGGTTTTTTTACTCGACGCAGTTCTGGGTCAACATTTCTATCTTACTCTGGGAGTGGATTTCTTCGGGCGTCGTCGTTCCGAAATCAACCAGCTGGGGCTAGTGGAATTTCCGCGCGTCGCTATGTGTGATTTTAAGATCCGACAGTTGTCGAACGTGCAATCTTGGACCGTACAATGCGTGCTTCCATTCAACATGTTCTTCGAATCATTTTTCTTCATCCTTTGGTTCTGGTATGCTTTCGTTGCCATGGTGACTTGCGGAAGTTTGATTCTGTGGTTATGGCGCGTGTTCTTTCCGATCAACAAAATGCTATTCATCGAAAAGTTATTGGAAATAAATCCCGATTTGAGAGATAAGGAAATGACGAAAGAAAAGCTACGCAATAAGGAAAGGTTCCACAAGAAAAAGGAGTTCCGACGATTTGTGAATGAATATCTGCGACAGGAAGGCGCATTTGCGCTGCGCATCGTGCAGAGGAATAGCAGTGACGTGTATGCGTCTGACCTGACCGCAAAGTTATGGCTACGTTTTATCAACAACTTCAATGACAAGTAACTGTTGCTACGTTTATAAACGGAGCGACTTTCGGCAGCTATCGACCTTTTTTGTCGTTTCACAGATCGCAGCACGCTTCTTTTCCTTTTAATATTTTATAACAGCAAAGAGAGTTAGGGGCGGTTATTACACAAATTGTTTACTGAATGCCCTTGACTTTTAAATGACGTCATCGCCACACGTTTTTCAAAACTCTGTATTTTATTAATTATTTGATAAAACGTGGTCTTTGAAACGGCGTCCCAAACCTCTTGCTAGAGACTGTTAGATTTTAAAGCTTCACTTGCCTTAGTTATTTACACCAGTAACTCATCTGTATCCGCCACAATTGCCAATATACAGACTAATGTTAATTAACATATCAATTCATATCAAGTACAAAGTCAAATAGAGAATTTTATGTGAGAATGGAAAAAAGGAAATCTTATTTGTTAATGTGCGTATTTGCAGTCTGATTAAAATCAAACCTTCGCCATGCAGCTCCTTTTCATTTCGATTGTCGCGTGAATGTTTGATTTTAGTCAGGCTGGCATACCGTGCATGAGCCGGGGTTTTATTTCGCGTGTCTCAAAATTTGCAGAAATTGTGTATAATTTTTTTCAGTTGGGTCAGTCATTTTTGCAAATAAAAAGTTTCTGATAGCAAGCAATAGCGGATATTATTTCAGCGTATTGAAAACATGTTTTTTGCGGTGGGTGTATTTGCAATGTAAAAATTACCCCGAAAGAGCGAAAATTAGATAATCGCGAAAGTTACCGGATGTACGGTATTTACCACTTTACATGTTTAATTTTAAAATTGTTCTATTAATTTATGCTTAAAGTATGCTATATGTAAGACCCATACTTTTGACAGTTTGTAATCGACTGATTGAAATCACCACCACCAGTGTAGTCTGTGATGTATATATACAATTCTGAAAGTCCAATTTACAGGTTACAATTAGAACGATAAACGATTGCTTATCTGTGCTTTGTATGATTTTCTTTGAATTTGCAATTTGTGCTATAATATACATTAAAAATATATTTATACAATTAGTGATAATAATTAGACTTCACACGCTTCATCTAATGAGATCTGCTATGCTAAGTCTTCCATTAAGGTGCTCTATTTTGATATATAAATTATAACTTGTTTTTATAAAGTCATATATATTTATGTTTTTTTGCATTGTATGCACAATAGTTCTTGCCTGTTTCTTCGATCAATACTATCTTCACCTGATATATTTATTTACACACATACTAGTAATGTTTTTGTTCATGCGCTGTGATCTTTTTGTATAATGTGCTATGTTTGTACTTCTGTGGAATCATCATTTTTCGTGGGGTACCATTGTTCGTGGCTTTCATGGGTAACCCTTGCCCACGAATTTACATCCCCACAAATGTATATGCAAACATATGTTTAATATTTATTTACGTAGGTAAAGTTTGGCTACCCACGAACATTGACCCCCAATAGAAACGATTCCACAATATTTGCTGTCGTTTTAGAAATAGTGTTCTGTTTTTACCTAATGGTCTTAAATCACATGATTGCTTATTTCTGATGGTGTGAGCATACTTTCTTCTCCCGATGTTTGGTTGAAATGCTTTGTATGTTCGTGATTTACTGTTTTCCCAATGAGTCTGTTAATTATAAAATGACATGTGTTGCCTTTTGCAAGGGTTTGTCTTTACAAAGTGTGCTCTATTTGCAAAGTGTGACTTCTTAACACGATGTGCCGTCTTTTGTTTGTTGTGTTTTTCATTGATGTGCTGGTTACACGGGTGTGCTGTGCGATCTGATTTGAACTAGAATTTACATCCGCTCCCCGGTTACGACATCGATCCCCACAGCGACATATCAAATACAGGAGCCTGAATGGTCTAATTTTGATTCGATTGCTATGCTGTGTTGTTCACGTGGTTTTAAATATTTTTGCATGCCGTCTTTTATGTCGTCTTTTTTGTTACGTTATTCATTTAGTGTTCTTTCTTAATATGAGGTGCTATATTTCTACTATTATTGTGCAGTTTATCCTATTCAAAAATAGCATGTATATAAAGTGACATATAGGTCCGATGGGCCGGGTGTTTATTCCTTAAGCTATTGTATAATACTAGTATTAATACATGTATACATATGAAACACATGTCGCTATAATAAATCATTTACTTACTTACTTACTTACTATACTGTGTCCTTTCTTTATACAATATGAACTGAGTCGACCTTCCCATTGTTTTCTGGTTTTACTCTTGTAGTGTTCTTTCATCATACGATATGTTGTCTTTTCATGAGTTTTTTTTTATATAATGCGATATTTTTCCACCAGGTGTGCTATATATGTTAATCCACATGATCTTCTTCGTCCATACGGATGTGCTATGTCGTTTATCATGTTCCATGTCTTTGACCGATGTATTGGTTTAGTTTTACATACATGATGTGTTGTCTTAAAACATTTTCCATGTCTTTGCAAAATGGCTTTTTTGTTTGTTTTTATAATGGAAAGGGGGGGGGGGGGGGTTGAATACTTGTTCATAAATGAGGCTCTGGGTTGTATTGCTTTTTGTATGCTATTTTGATGTATAATTTGAGTGTTAGCGTTTTATCAAATTGAGTTAAATGATGTTTTAACATGCACTCCAACATTTTTGTCCATTTATATTGATTGTTATGAAGTTGAATGCATGTATATGGAATAGAAATTGACATCAGTATTATTTACTTAAGTGCACGCGCTCAGACAGCCTGTATTCTTGGTTTACGTACATAGCAATAAATTTTTTTTTTCAGACTTTTAATCACATTTCAATTTTTATATTTAATCTAAACTATAATTTCATATTTACAAATATGCAGACCTGCAGCTAAGATTGATTGCGAGTACCAGTATTAGTGTGGTCAATCACTATGGGATACTTCATGGTCCATAGTCTGATTTAGCTTAACCAACAATTGTCTTTGTTAGAACAAACAGACCAGACTCACCTGATATGAGACGCATAGGTGTGTTTGTAAACTTTCAGGCACGCAGAGTAAACAAAATTTCACTCCTCTAGAAATCCAGTAAAATGTCTGTGTTGTAATTTATTTTTGAACGAATTCGGAAGTAATGATTTTTAAATCTTGATTTATGTTCCTCAGATATTCATCTAGATTTGATATATGACAGACAATTTTGTGCAGTTAAATGCATATATCAACACATTTACCTGTTGTCCCCCAAAATAAAGGTGCATGACTTCCGGGTCATAAGGTACATCCGATGATGTCATAATGTATCTTGCATTTTTATCAAATTTTGTCAATTATTTTGATAATTGTAATTGAGGTTTTTTTCTTATTATGTCTGAAGATTAGAAAAAATTTAAAAAATAATTTGTTTTGCTTGTTAAATTATTCGCAATGTTTCTAGTGAATTCAGCGAGAATGGCTTTTAATGCCTAGCATGGTAAGTGAGTGTCGACAATCTCTGTCTAGACCCTAAATGAAGAAATGATGGATCGTTGTGAACTTTTGAACTGACGCTTACTCTCTCTGACTATTATAGTCACCTTTGTGAATTGTTCTTTATGATATCATTTTGATGTCATTAGCATAAGTTAATGAATAAAGCTTCCTAAACTAAAAAATACGCACAATTTTTAGATTTATTTATCATTTCAAATGAATATTTTATGTTGATACACTTTTTTAGAGTCTTGCCCGTGCTTCAGAATTTTGACACTGGTAAACATTTGCATATTTAATGAAAACCATATGCGAGTCCAGAATCTGTGATACAAAGTTTTAGCCAGATTGTAAAACTTTCTAGCATTGCCTAGCTGTACTTTATATAGCGAATGTAATCAAGGTGTATATATCTAAAAGAGTGAAATAAATTAAGACACGAGAAAATGGCGTGTTTTAACCTTGAGAACAGTCCAAAATCACGTCGACATGTTTCCCTGCCTTGTCAGACTTACAAATATATCTCGCAAGTTTTTCTGGTTTTACGATTTAATGCTTAACACGTGCATGTTAAAGCAGAATACTGGGGGTTCACGACAGGTTGTCATAAAGATCAGTCCTGACGGACGTTTCCATGGCCAAGATATACAGAGTATACACTGATACAAGAACATAAGCAGCGCTCCAGTTTATTTAACTTGTGGTATTTTATTATCGATTACGTACCTGCTATGACCCATCACTGATATCCAAAGTGGCTGGTGATAAAGAGGGTAATCTATGACCGAGTTAACTATCTACAGCAAATATCGGACGAAACTTTACAAGTCTTTGAGATTGAACATTATTTACTTACCATATACTCTCTCTCTCTCTCTCCCCCCCCCTCTCTCTCTCTCTCTCTCTCTCTCTCTCTCTCTCTCTCTCTCTCTCTCTCTCTCTCTCTCTCTCTCTCCGAAATATACACTAACTTTTAAATTCAACATTTTAAAATATCCTTATTTAGAAAGAGAAAATCATTTAAAAATAACCATCATTATTAAGAGTGACAAAAATGTGCTCTAGTCAATTTATATCAACAAAGTTTTAAAAGCGGTAAAACAATTCTTATTTAAATACCATATTTAAACTGTTCCTTAAAAGATATATTATTTGATTTCTTTTTTTACTTAATAAAAATTGAAATTACTAAGAAGCCGAATTTTTAAAGATTAGAGAGCGATATTAGATCAATTTATTAATTGGATTTTTTAAAAAACTGAAATCTAATAGTATGGTCAATGGGAGATAACTCCAAACTCCATACTTATACGGGAAACGGTTTTTTCTTTTACATAAACAATGTAAACTTCCTGTTGCTAGGATAAGCAGGTGCTTTTCAAGATTTTTAATCATTATTTTATTTAATTAGAGTTATTTATATCTATGTGTCGGTATTATTTCATTATTATAAAAACAAGAGTTTTTGTTATTTGTTGAAAACGAATTCAACCATTACAATGTCTGTTTTCGTTATCACCCCCCCCCCCCCCCCCCAAAAAAAAATATATGGTTCATGTATTCCATTTTAGGCCGTGGTAAATTGGTAGCATTTCGTCTTCTTCTTTTGTCATTACCCTTCGTCATACAGTGAAAAAAAGTGAATTTAATTTTGTTAACAAATACGTGATTTCCTGTAGAAGAAAATACGTTTCTGCTGTTTTCTACAGTTCCTTAATTATCTTTTTACAAATCAGAATATAACAATGACTGTTATTTTGAGTTCATCATTCGTGAGTACTAGCTGTTATATTTTATTGATCAGGTAGAGACAGTACTTCATTGTGTCATCATGACCTCAGCAGACAAAGAGACCACGCCCATGATGGAGGAGGTGACAGAAGATGAGTACTCAGACAGATTCGATGAAGAGGAGGGAGAACTACCGACCCACGGACAGCAGGGGGACAATGTCTACAGATCAGGTAAAAAAACTCACAGACAGCAAGAGGATAATGCATACACATTAGATAAAGAAGAACCTACCCACAGCAGGGGGATAATGTCTACAGGTCTGGTCAGGGCAGGATCATATAAAGTGTACACACAGAATGGTAGAGAGGGTGTGTACAAGTTTGGTCATACTAGGTGTAAAAGATGGAAAATAAAGATCGATCGAGTCAAGTTATTATATGAGGATCAAAAAATCAAAGAGTGAACACTTTATAAATTAAACTTAGAATGTGTGCAGATTCAGAGTAAAAGTCATAGCAGATCAGTGTCTTGGGAGTGTCTGGCTTCATCAATCATTTTCATTTTCAGTTAAGTTCAAGGTGTTCTATACTAAAATACAACAAGCACAATCTATAACTCCCAAGAAAATTGAGTATGTCTGGAGAGATTGTGGATTTTCATTCTTATTTTATGTAAGGATAGAAGGTAGCATGGATGTTCACCTTCAGAGTTTATTTGATAAATATCATATAGCATTTTCTCTTGATACCCTTATACTAATGCTAACTTTATGCATTTGTTAATAGGCTATTTGCATGAAATACAAATTTGATTAACGGTATATTTTAATATGAATCCTATCATTGGTACTTTGGTACTACCGAATCTATGGACTCAAAGTTCACACTGAGATATTACAATTGTATGAGAAATGACTACTTGCATACCTGCATCACTGTGTATTGTCCACAATACTTTAATTAACTGTTAGAACTGGAGCACTGTAGCTATTTCAGTATTATAGGTTGAAATTTTGAACATCTTGTCTTTCAAATACATTTTGTAGTACTGCACTAAGATTCTGGTAGTTTGGTTGTAGCTTAAAGGGACATGGTCACGATTTTTGGTCAAAAATTATTTTCCGATTTTAATGTTTATAATGCCCCAGTAATGCATTTTTGATAAACAAACAAATTTTGAGTGTCATTCGTTGAGTTATAAGAGAGTTACAGAGCTTACATTTCTTGACTATGTAAACAAAGCTTTTGTTTGCATTTAATTGTTGAAGTGAAAATTCCAGTTTTAGACTTAAAATGAATGTGTCAAACGTTAGAAACTGTTTCTTTATGCTAAAAACGAATAAGAGGATAGACGAATCAGCTTGAAAAAAGATTTTTAGTGGTATATTGAACCTATGTAAACAAAAACGGGGCACGAGCTTTGTTTACATCACAAAGAATTGTGAGTCCTGCATCTTGCGTACAACTCAACGACTGACTCTCAAATTTCATTTAAAATCATTGGAAATGCATTCCTAAAACATTGTAAATCATAAAAATCAGAAAACAGAATTTGACCAAAATCGTGACCATGCCCCTTTGAATTAAGTTTGAATTCTTCCATTTACCAGTAGTACTCCTTGGACAGTTCTAGTTTTGGCAGTAAAGTTATTTTTCTTTTTTCTTGAAGGTTGATATTCATGACATTGTTATATAAACCTTAATAATTCCAAGAAGGTTGGGCAACTGGGTGATTTTGGAATTTATAACTAACTGATGTTTTATTTTATAAACTGCTGATTGCAGATATTCATTAAATCTAGAATTTAATTAACCTGTAGAAATTGAACTGAAATTGGTTAATGCATCTAGTTAAAATGATTATATGAAATATTACGTCTACCAATAACCTACCTCGTTTAATCACTCTTTGTTATTTTTGTGAGGTGAATTCTTCCGTGTACCCTCTAGATGCTGGAATTATAAGATACTGCCCAGACACAATTATACACTTGTATTTACTAACATTTTCACTGCAATGACATGATGTACCATATAAAAGAAATTGAATAAATTTTTTAAATGTTTTAAAAGTATTAATACTCTGTTGTTTATTCACTTGACCTTTATTATTTATTTACCAGATCCACTTTCTTTAAACTGATTCTTTGTCTTTTGTCTGTTTGACAAAAAGATCTACTCATCCCATGATTTAACATAAGTAGATTATTAATTCACTTAGCCTTCACTTGTCATTTGTCTATTCATAATTTGTAATTTTTTGTACAATATGTTTCCAATACACTCTGTTCCCACCTAATCTGGCCCACCCTAAGCCAAATATCCATGGTCCATGACCATCATTCTGCTTGTTGTCCTGACAACAAGGTCAGTGTGGTTACATGGATACTGTGACCTCTGTATCTGACACCACCCTTACCCTGCGGTTCACTCCATCTCTTGTTGCTACATATATAGCTAAATGAAATTAAATTCTTGCCTTTTGTATAAAAAAGCTCAACTTCATGAATTCCACATCCATGATGGGTACATTTGGTGAGCCTGCCCTTTTATCAGAACCACAATGTTTTTCTGTTGATATAGCTTGGATTGGCACCTGAATGGATTTATTTTTAGTGTCTTATTTCTCGTCTAAATACCTGACATCACAACAATGGATGACTTAGTGAAAGAAGCTTTGCCCATTCTCAGAGTTATAGAAACCAAGGTGTATGTAGAGCAGGGTAGACAAGAACTAAAAACTGGTCCCCAAGACAGGTTCAATCTTTCTGCTCATCCGAAATACCTGTTCTTGCAGAGTTGAACAAACATCGCTGAGACTTGGTGATATTTTGACACCTGCTTTATATGTGTACCCTGCCCGTTTGTTAGCTTTGTGTTGTACCTACTCATTGGGTTTTCACGAGACAGTATGATCTCTCTGAAAGAGAAAACAGTGATAATACAGAATTTCCTGCCGATTGATTTTGTTACCCTCTGTGATTCAGCGACAATATTGCCAAACTCTGACAGAGATTCTGCTGAAGTGATGCAGATAAAAACATCAAATCAAAATTCAACATTTCTTACCTGGAGGCCAATGCATAGAGGAAATTGAGTTGTTGAATGTGGTGAAATATTTTCAGTCTGACTAGCTGACTTAGATCAATATAAAGGCTCAATTGAAAAAGGAAAAAAAAGAGAAGAATAATGGAGACCTCTTCAGGATAGTGTTTGCATGTTGTTAATGGATTTCGAATTTTCCCCAACAATGATGTGTGCAAGATTTGAAAAAATAATCTTCAGAATCTTTTGATATCCGCCAAACAGTGGGGATATTCAGGTCATTACAAAGCAACTTTATAATATTTAATATTCCATAAAAGGATCACGACAGGATATTTTTGTATGGAATTTAATTGAAGAGTGTCAACAAATGGGATGTGAAGGCGGATTGTTGATAGAACATAGAATCACCCCAAAATCTGACGTTGATTTCAATGAAAGCTTGCTCAGGGTTTAATGGTACCCGTCAATCTACATCCAATTACATCTTGGTCCGAGATTGATAAAACGATCATGCCTCTTAGAAAGCTACTGATTTGATTCAATATTTTTGGTGTGTGGATTACGGAAGCTTACAGGGATTTGCCTGTGTGTGATAACTTTCTTTAAAAATTGGTTTTGGATGAGATGAACTGATTTTTGTTGTTTGTATTGAGTTGGGTTAGCCAAACATGGAGACTTCAGTGAGGAAGTCAAGTTTAATGACAGAAATGACTGCCATGAGGCACCGAGAAATTACCAAACTCAAATATGGACATTTGTTGCCATGGATGTATATTGTAAATGGATGTAAGTGTATGACTAGTATGGTTGTTTGGGGGGGGGGGGGGCAATGCAATGGGGAGGGGAGGAGGTGGTTGTTTGATGAGTAGGGGGGTTTCTCTGGAATATAGGGGTACATGAATAGACATGGATTGAAGTGCTGGATTCATATATAAATGGTATAAAAGTATTAATAAATATTACCAACATGCATTTTAGAAAGGAATACAACTAATTGTTAATTTGATATTTTGCAGATAATGAGGTAATGGTATAGATGTGATACATAAACCTTTGTCTGTTAACTTGTTGTGTATTGATATGTATTATTTTAAAAGACACAGCGAGTGATTGAAGTACTTGAATGCACTAGCTGGTATGGTCTGTGTTAAGTGTAAACATTTATAATATCAATTCAATTATTATTATTCAACGACATTCACAATATGTGTAAAAATATAATGTGTTTTTGGTATTTTAAAAAGTTGTTAGTAAAGTTTATATTTCTTTTTCCTTTTGAAACAAGTATTATCAAAAACTAGTGTAATAATGAGTGGTTATATTTCAGATACCCCAGAAACTAACATAACGGAAGTCCCAACGACCCCTGACATCTCCTTACGATGTGATCGCTGCAAAATCTACATCAACCTACGATCCCTGCGCGAACATCGCATCTACCATGATGCTTTGGAGGTTATGAAGTATCAAGGCAAAAATAAACCCACATCTGTAGATGGCCTACGAAAAAGACGACAGATTATTATACGAAAGCTTCGAGAAGAAAAAGAAACTCGCAAACAACTGCAAGCTATTCAGGAAATAAATGATGCTTATGAATACCTAAAGGCGGAGGTTCAGGTACCTATGATTTTTATTCAAGTAAATTTTACAAACTGTGCATTTTCTGATAAAAGAAGTTTGTGAAAGTGGTATGTGTTTTGTAGACCGTCACTCTAATTCATCGTTTGTGTAGCGAGTAAGCGAGCAAATTTAACAAATTTAACACAAACGATGTGTTGCGAGTAAGCTAACATGACATCTAATTTTGATTAAATTGTTAGATGGTTGTCTAAGGTAATGTTGTGTATAAGGTTTTGTCTTGTCAAGGTCCACCTTTCAAAATTTCTCTGAAAGATCAGGCAGTAAATGTCTTGCTTTACTTTTTGACAATATGATCTGTTTAATATGATTTGTTTAAATTGGCATGGTTGATTTTTAAATTAATAGAAGAATTTATTTTCTGCATGATCATTATTGAAGGTGACTTATTGTCAATATTTCTGTTTAAATGTTTGATTTTCTGTTTAAATTATAGGGAACTTTTGAAATGGAGCGACAGAATCGCGAGGAGATCAACACTAATGTACATGGCATGGCGGTCAACTGTAGTCCATCCTGTGTTTTCGCTGTTGGCTTCTGTTCTTCTCAAAATGAAAGGTAATGCCCTTAAATTAAAAAAAAAAGAATGTGACTGTGCCTATATTTCATGTAGCATTTTTGCTCTGGTCAACACAAGTGACTACTATGATACATGTAGTACCTTGAAATATCATGAAATAAAGATAGAAATCTGATTAAATAATTTTATATTAGACATCACAACTGCCATGGGAGATTTTAATTTTTAATACAAATTAAAACTGTATACAGTTTTGAAATATTGTTGTATTGAAAATTTCTTTCATGCATTGTTGAATTGTAAAAATGTTGACTTTTTATGTTACTTTTTTATGGAAATTTTCACTACAATGACAATTTTATGGATGTATACATTAGCATTCAGCAAAAATTAAACTGCAGCAGAAATAAGACTGTTTAAATATAATTTGTGTTCTGAGTACACATGAGTACACATGTATATACAGTCTGATACTGTTCAGCGTTTCTTAATTTACATCTTTTCCTTAGATGGAAGAGTTACATGGAAGACACAAAAGTATTCCAGGACAGTTTTGGGGAGGACAAGAACAAGTGTTACTTCGGGCTCTTTGACGGTTACCATGGGAGATTTGCTGCTGACATGGCAGCTACTGAACTACACCATCTTCTGCTGAATGAAATGGCAAAGTTTGATCCCAGAACCAAGTCAACCGCAGCCACAAATATCCTGGACACTACGGATGTGGAACAGGTAAATATCCTGGACACTACGGATGTGGAACAGGTTAATATCCTGGACACTACTGATGTGGAACAGGTAAATATCCTGGACACTAATGATTTGGAACAGGTAAATTCACAAATATCCTGGACACTACTGATGTGGAACAGGTAAATATCCTGGACACTACGGATGTGGAACAGGTAAATATTCTGGACACTACGTATGTGGAACAGGTAAATATCCTGGACACTTCTGATGTGGAACAGGTAAATATTCTGGACACTACTGATGTGGAACAGGTAAATATTCTGGACACTATTGATGTGGAACAGGTAAATATTCTGGACACTACTGATGTGGAACAGGTAAATATCCTGGACACTACGGATGTGGAACAGGTAAATATTCTGGACACTACTGATGTGGAACAGGTAAATATCCTGGACACTACTGATGTGGAACAGGTAAATATTCTGGACACTACGGATGTGGAACAGGTAAATATCCTGGACACTACGGATGTGGAACAGGTAAATTTACAAATATCCTGGACACTAGTCACACTACAGATGTGGAATAGGTAAATTTATCTCTGTCACTGAGTGAATTGTTGTTATGATTTGACATGAGACAGTACCATGATTAAATCACACTTATTTGTTGCTGAATCATAATGGATTATGCTATATATTAAGGAGAAACACCACATAAGCATACTCACTGTAAGCATATACATGTATTCCTCCAAGAAATTGATCAAATACTAAGAGCACAAACTGATAAAATCGTAGGATAGGGAGGGAACAAAAATTGGCAGTGTCTGCTGTCAAATCCTCCCCTTTACGGAAATAAAATATATTGTTTAAACTTCTAAAAAATACAATAGAGGACACTACTGATTATGAATCCAAAAGTCCAGCCTACACCTGCTATATTACCCTGTGTATGTTTTTAGCTCACCTGAGCTGAAAGCTCAAGTGAGCTATTCTGATCACATTTTGTCCATCGTCCGTCTGTCCGTCTGTCCGTCTGTCTGTCTGTCCGTCTGTAAACTTTTCACATTTTTGACTTCTTCTCTAAAACCACTGGGCCAAATTTCACCAAACTTGGTTCAAGGCATCTTTATGGAAAGGGGATTATAAATTGCTAAAATAAAGGGCTAATCCCTTTTTAAAAGGGAGATAATTGTGAAACAGTGAAAATAGGGTGCATGTCTTTAAAAATCTTCTTCTCAAGAACCACTGCACCAGAAATGCCAATATTTACACAAAAGCTTGTATATATAATGAAAATTCTAAATTGCAAAACCGTGACCCTCGGACAAAAACGGGGGCCCAAGGCGGGGTTCAATGTTTAACATAGAAATACATAGGAAAAATGTTTTAAATCTTCTTCTCAAGAAATGCCAATATTTACACAAAAGCTTGTAAATATAATGAAAATTCTAAATTGCAAAAACCGTGACCCTCGGACCAAAACGGGGGCCCCAGGCGGGGTTCAATGTTTAACATAGAAATACATAGAAAAAATGTTTAAAATCTTCTTCTCAAGAACCACTGCACCAGAAATGCCAATATTTACATTAAAAGTTGTATATATAGTGAAGATTCTTAATTGCAAAAATTGTGACAAATGGACCAAAACAGGGGCCTCAGGCGGGGTTCAAAGTTAAACATAGGAAAAAGGTTTTAAAAATCTTCTTCTTAAGAACCACTGCACCAGAAATGCCAATATTTACATAAAAACTTGTATATACATGTATAGTGAAGATTCTAAATTGCAAAAATCGTGACCCAAGGACCCAAACGGGGGCCCCGGGCGGGGTTCAAAGTCTAACATAGAAATACATAGGAACATTGTTAAAAAATCTTCTTCTTAAGAAACACTGCACCAGTAATGCCAATATTTACATAAAAGCTTGAACATATAGTGAAGATTATAAATTATACGAATTCTGACCCCCGGACCAAAACCGGGGCCTCAGGTGGGGATTAAAGTTTAACATGTACATGTATAGGAAAATGTTTAAAAATCTCCTTCTAAAGAACTACAATGCAACAGTTTGAGATATTACTATGCATACATCCTTGGCTATTGTAGATTCTAAATTGTTAAAATTCGTGACCCCCAGACTCTAAATTGGTAAATTAAATCTAATACTGCGGTCCAAAGAGGGGTTAAAAGTTTAACATAGAAGTAAATAGGCAAATGTTTAAAAATCTTTTTCTCGAGAACTGCAATGCTACAATTTGTGAGATTAATATGCATGCAATTTTGGATAATGTAGATTCAATACAGTATTTTTAAAATAGTGACCCCTGGACTAATACTGATGAGTGGTGACCCAAGACTGATTTAAATTTTAACGTTGAAGTATCTATGGAAAATGTTTAAAAATCTTCTTTTCGAGACCTACACTCCTTTAATTTGTCATATTACTACGTAAGCAACTTTAAATAGTGTAGATTCTAAATTATTAAAGCCGTGACCCTCGATCTAATACTGGGGCCCCAGAAGGGGTTCAAAGTTTAACATAGAAATATATATGGAAAATGTTTTAAAAAATTTCTTCTCGAGAATTACAATCCTACAGTTTGTGAGATTACCATGCAAGCATCCTCAAATTGTGTAGATTATAAATTGTTAAAGCTAACCATAAACCCTGGGGCCCCAGAAAGGGTTTCAAAGTTTAAAATAGAAATAGCATATGATACCAAATTTAATGTTACAAGGAACTGTTGTTCAGGTGAGCGATGTGGCCCATGGGCCTCTTGTTTTTTTCTCTAGTACTCGTTTGAGCGCCCAGACACAAAGGAGAGTGAGCGTGTAACACTTCACGAGAAGAGCGTGGATATTGTCCAACAAATCGTCAACATGTGCGAGGATAAGTATGAGGAACTCATCACGCCTCGACGATCAAAGTCCGGCAAGCAGGATGCACATAAAGACGAACAGAAAGAAAACAGGAAAAAGAAGCAGAAGGCACCATTCACAATCAAAATGGAATCCGCTCTTGCCAAGTCTTACTACTTAACAGACATCTTGTTGTCCTATGGTAAAGATGAAAGGTCAAAGGTCAGATGGAGTGGATGTTCAGCAGTTACCTTGGTGATACAGAGTGGGGAGAAGCTTGAACACGGGAATGGGATTTCTCCGGTGGCAGAGGAGGATGAGGAAACAAAGAGCAATGTGTACATGTCCAGGCCCCCCACCCTGGAGAACAAGCTTGATCAATCACAGCCAGCTAGCACCTTGGGGTACGATCCACCCCAGGAAATGGGCATGATCTACCTTGCCAATGCAGGTATGAATACAGTCTATGGTCATTGAGGGAAAAACACTTTATTACAAAAATATTACAGATAATGTGAAAATATTTGGTGGAAATAAACTTTTAGACAAGTTGCTTTTCATATGATTTGGCACATGTCTGATTGTACATGTATCTTCTCATATAATTTGTTTATGCCTGAAATTTAGCGATGTACTAAGCAACGGCTGATTGAGCAGCTGTTGCTTATCCCAAGAAGCTGAGTGAAATACACAGTCTAAATTAACAATAAGTTTAATGTATATTTAGAACCTGAGTTTTCAAAATATTTACAATAACCATATTCAATTGATCACTGCAGTGCCATTCATATTTTATTGTGGTTTTCTTTTATGATGCTTGCTGTAGGAAACGTTCGTGGAGTACTGGTGAGGGCCAATAAGGCATACACCCTGACTAAGGACCATACCCCCAAAAATGAGAAGGAGAAGAATCGGGTCACCAAGGCCGGTCAGTGACAGTATATACATTGCAGTTCAGATTCCAATGTGATTAAAATTGGATTGAGGATCTGCTTTTATAAATAAAAACATCAGTTTTTGTGTAGCTGTAAATGAGCAGACCCTAACATCTTAGTAACTTAATTACAGTAGGTTGCTTAGTTTTATGCTTCAAGTTTTCTCATAATTCATCTCAATGAAGTTATATTTTACCACCTTGTACTATAGGAGCAGACATCAGTTTGAGTGAGAAAGAGATGAGGGTGAATGGAGTTGTAGCCACCACAAGGGGTCTAGGTAACCATGGTGATGTGGCACTGAAGAAGAGTGTGATTGTTGAGCCCCACACAATGTCAGTGGCGGTGGACCAGTACTGTCAGTTTCTGCTGCTGGCCTCGCATGGAGTCTGGGAGGTGTTCACTGAAACAGAGGCCACCAATCTACTGCTGAAGGTAACGCATGTCTGTTGTTTACAAAGCATTAACTTGTGTATTTACAATGCCCCTCTACATGTATTTACAAAGTCCCTCTATCTGTAACTTTTGTCTTTAAATCACAATCCCCTGGCTACAGGGCCATAAAACTAAATGAGCATACTGGTACTTTTGATCTTAGTCTCACTTTTACAAAAGGAACATATAGTGGAAAAGTGAGACTGAGATCAAAAGTGAGCTCATCTAAGTTTTATGGCCCCGGGGCCTGTTCTCTGTAACCTCAGTCTGTAGCTTATAGTGCCTCAATCTGAATAGAAAAATTGTTTAAAAACAATTTGATTTTTTTGTTATTTAACTTTGTTATTTTGTCTGCTCATGTTTATTATATTGACACATGATTTGTACTTTTAGTTACTTCCAAGCAACTTTATTCCTGCCCCAAGTAAAATAAGCACCACCCTGAGGCCTCTAATAGATGAGTCTAACAGTCAGGCCAACATCTCGTTGATAACACAAACCCCACGGAGAGTTTCCTTCTCCGAACCGGCAGAAGATCGGCTAAAGATGTCTCCGCGCGCCTCTACAATGCTCACAGATCCGGCTAAAAATACAGTGGATGAGGACATGAAGACGGAGAACGGCAGCCATGTTGGTCCGTTTGAAGAGGAGTCTGGGAACGAGGCAGATGTAGATACTTATGGTGACTTCATGTCGTTGCCTAGCAACTCACGTCTGTCCAACTACAATCCTTCCATGTCTAGGGAACATTTCCAGAGGGACCTTTCCCGCACAATGGCGGAGCATCTGGTTCAGGCGGCTTTATTGGCCGGGGCAAAGGACAACGTCACAGCTATGATCATTCTATTACCGGGCTGTGGAGTTTAGCTTATCGATACCAAGGAAGATAAATCTTTCTATAAATGTTTCTTTACAAAGACTGTGATAAACTATGTGATAATTATTAACAGATTGGATTTTTATTCTAACTGTTTTAAGATTGCAATGTGCATAAATGTCCAAATTGATATTTTTAAGCAAATTATTTATTGTGCATCATATATATACACATGTTTATTGTATTTACTGAAAAGAGTAAATGTATGAAAAAAGATAGCATGTTAAATTTCTTTTTTAAAGGGACCTTGACACGATTTCAGATGAAAATTTTATTTTTGATTTCTATTAATAAAATAGTTTACTTTTGTATTTTGAATGATTCACCAAAATTTGAATGTTAGAAGTCATGTTACAAGCGAGATACAGAGGAAAGAAGTTGTTGTTATGTAAACAAAGCTTGAGTCTTATATTTGTTTACAAATACGGTAAAGAAATTGTACGAAAGACGAATAGGGCCACATAAAAAAATATTTTTATCTCGTAATTACGAGAAATGATCTCGTTATTACGAGTTAATTATCTCGTTATAACGAGAAAAGATCTCGTTATTACAAGTAAATTATCTCGTTATAACGAGAAAAGATCTCGTTATAAGAGTTAATTATCTCGTAATTACGAGAAAGGATCTCGTAATAACGAGAAAAGATCTTGTTATTACGAGTTAATTATCTCGTTATAACGAGAAAAGATCTCGTTATTACGAGAAAAGATCTCGTTATTACAAGAAAAGATCTCGTTATTACGAGAAAAGATCTCGTTATTACGAAAATAAATTTATATAAATGGTGCATTTTTGAAAACACCTCGACTGGTTCACTCCTTTTCTTTCCATAAACGTTAATTCAATTCTGATTAATGTTTAAATTACACCGGACATTATTCATTAATTTTTAAATAAAATGATCGGATTTGACATTTAACTTATATGAATAAGTGGAAAGAACTTCATGTAATTCTCATTTCATCTTATATATTATAATCCCACTCCGAAGTAAATATCAAGTAGCCCTTGTCGTAAAAACACAATTCTATTGTTACAGTTGACTTTGTAGTTTCAATCATTGATATACAGGATTTACCTGAATTGTGTTCATACACAACCTATATGTATATTGAAAATAATTGATTTTGTATATCAACATTTTTGAGTCTGAAAACAAATTACATGTATCCTTCTAATCAATATATAGTTCAATCAATTCATCAATCAACCTGCTTTGCTCCTTCTTCTGAAATTTCGTTAAAACTGATTGGTCCGATTTTATATCAATTTCTGTTTATGCTACTAAGCGATGTAATGATAAGTATGTGTATAATAAAAGACATTGCAGTATTTCATCCACTTGACATAAAGAGAATAGAATAATGTAACACGCCATTTTGAAAAGATCTTTTCTCGTAATAACGAGATCTTTTCTTGTAATTACGAGATAATTAACTCGTAATTACGGGAAAATTAACTCGTAATAACGAGATCTTTTCTCGTAATTACGAGATAATTAACTCATAATTACGAGATCTTTTCTCGTTATAACGAGATAATTAAGTCGTAATAACGAGGTCTTTTCTCGTAATTACGAGAAAATTAACTCGTAATAACGAGATCTTTTCTCGTTATAACGAGATAATTAAGTCGTAATAACGAGATCTTTTCTCGTAATTACGGGATAAAAAAAAATTTTTATGTGGCCCTATTCGTCTTTCGTAAAATTGCCATTTCTTTATGAAAATAAATTGTGGAAACAAGATAGACTGATTCATTGGGTTCATAAATAATTTTCTCACAACAAACAGCAACATTAGACTGAAACTTATACAAATACAACAAATATGTAAACATAATTAATAACAGGACTCGAGCTTTGTTTACAAAACAAAGAATTCTAACCTCTGTAACTTACATCCAATGGGATATTTGACTTTCAAATTTTGTCACAGCATTCAAAACATCTATAATATATTAACAATTCTAGCCATAAAAATTGAAAAAATAAATTTTGAAAATTTTGAGCTCAAATCATGTCCAAGTCCCTTTAATGATGTATGTTGCTTTTGAGGACACCCACAAGTAAAAATGAGTCATTGTGCACCGGTTTGTTAAACAACTTTTTAAAAGTACCTTGTTAATAGTACTAAAAGTCTTTTTATGGCAGGTATTTGTTAATAATTGTCATGCATCTGGCCATGTACAAAATTCAGATCTTTACAAAACAATCTATTTGATATTTATATAAAATTTATTTGGATATAAACATCAAAGGTAACAACAAGTTGTAAGAAAATGCATTAAAAAAGGTGCCTAGGTTTAGAAGAGTTATCACAGGAGGCTATTGTATAGTTTTTATCTACAGATAATGCTGGATCAGAAGGAGCAAGTAGTCCTTTAAATACACGTAAATCTTAAAACATCCAAAAATCTCACAATAACACAGCTTCTCACAGTGATATGAAATGAAGTCAAAATATACAAATGTACATTATAAGCACATACTAAAATGCCCCCCCCCCCCCTTTAAAATTTCTCTACCAGGTTCCCATTGTTTCTTCATACAGAAATACAAGTACATATAATATTTATGTTTATAGGGAAGATACTTAATAGTTTCAATTCTTTAATGAATCTGTCATTCTTACGAATATTTTGATTCAAAGATTATTCCTTATAACCCCCTCCCCATTATTTTGTTCTCTTTTTTGTATAAAGTTTTTAGCTGATGCTGGTCACACAGCTAGAGGGTGCTCCTTGGTGGCAATTTTCTGGGCCTGAATCTCGTCCAGCACCCCCCGGAATGACTCCACACTGACGTGGCCCTTAGGGTGCTGTGCAGCGGCGGTGTTGTACAGTTCCTCAAAGTTCTCCCCGGTCATCTGTACTCCGATACTGGTGAAAATGTCCCTAATCTAGAACAGGAAAAGACATTGGGGGTCAAATGAAAGTCATTTTTTCCTATATTCTCCAATTGATAAACATTATGATAATGCAGAACATTGTGGGAAAACGCCTTAAGCATGAAAGACAGCAGCTCACCTCTTCTTTTGTTCTGGGCAGTAGGAAGTCTTTTTCCTGTACACCTCTCCTACTGAAGATGGAGGGATTGACTAAGCCATAGGCATCAGATTCATCACCATAATTCTTAGTATCACAAACTCGCTTTATTCTCGGTGCACGTAAATCTGTCCTGATGGTTGGCACTCCATAAGTTCTGTAACCTGGAAAGAACACCATAATTATGATGCAGTTTTAAGAAAGAGATAAATTGTAAGAAAATAATTTTTCCTCACAGAAATCAGTACTGCCTCCGCAATATTGTAAAATAATAAGTTAGAGTTGGTTACCTTGAGTGGAGACTCCACCCACTACAGCGTTTATCATACTGCTCTGAGTTCTGTGGTCACCGATGGCCTTGTCAATCTGCTTCTGGAGAATTCTAGGGGTACTCTCTGCACTCTGAGGAGATTTGGGTTGAAGGTCTGATGGGTTGGCCAAATCAAGAGTAGTTTCTGCTCTAGATGAAGATCTAGCACTTGATTTCCTTGATTCTGCCATTTTTTCTAGTTCTGTAAATAGCAATTAGAAATTCTAAAGAACAATGCAAACTGAATTTATATAATTACAGTAATAAGTTCACAGTTAATACCTGTCTTTTCTGGTAAACCAGACTTCATTTTATCTTTCCAGTTGAGGAAATTGGCAAATTCTAAGTAGTCAATGAAACCATCTCTGTTTGAGTCGCAGTAGTACAGCAGTTGTTCTAGCAGCTCTGGCTCCACTGGGAGGTGGTATTGTAGGCAAGCTTCTCGTAAATCATGGATGTCTATTCTACCCTTATTTTCCTAGAAACAGATGACAAGTAATGACTTAAGCTAAAGCAAAAAAAGAAACAAAATATGGCTTCATTAGAAAAATAGCTTTAAAAACGTACTTTATCATAAAACTGGAACGCCTGAACCAAATCATCAAAGTTGTGATAGTTGGCTTTCTTGAGGTGTTGTCTGATGGCAGCCAGGACCCCTCTCTGTCTGTCCTTACCCCTCAAGTACTCCCCTGGAGCTCGCTGGTGCATCAGATCCCCAGCTCCATACTCATCTGGTTTCACAAGAATCCCAAATGCATGATCTGGTCCTACTTTTAATGTGTCCTTAATCCTTTATAAAAAATACAAAGGAGTTTTAAAAATAATTCTTCTGTCACTGGCACTTTGTTATAAGTGTGTTTTATTGTAGTTATCTTTTGAGACAATTTTTTAAAGGAAATACTCACGGATCATGAACCTGTCCCAGCTGTGGCTGACTTCTCTCCCTAAAATCATCTACCCTTTTGGAAACAATTTTACTGGCTTTCTCCTGCTGTGTTTCATGTTGCCATTTCATTGTGGTTTTCACCATTAGACCGTTGTTATCATGAGGAGTAGGAATGCCAAATTTGGAGTTCCCATCATAGGGTGGTGCAGTGTAGTTCCTATTATGTCTCTCCCCAACGTCAAAGTCTGTGTGGGATTTCCTGTAAAGCTCATGACCTACAGCGGACTCCATCTCAACATCAGCATATGTCTTGTTTGGATTTATCAAACCACCAGCTCCAATATCTTGTAATAATTCAAACACAAAATATCACTGTCTTGCTTTTAAAACCCCAATTAAATACAAATGACAACAAAAAGAGAAAAGGTCACTTACAAATGGTTATTGTTAATAATTGAGAAAAAATTACCAAGTTCTGTAGGAACACCAAAAGTGAATGTGTCACGGTTAAGTCCTCTAGGGAGGCCTGTTGACTGATCATGTGATGTTCCAAGAGGAGCCCTGAGGTGGCTGGAATATATCCGCTCTTTCCTATCCACTAACCTCTGTTGAAACAGAGTTTTGTATGCAGGATTTACGATGGCCCCTGAAGAATCTGATGGCTGTGTATTTATGCCATGTGTCATATTTTCCGCCCACTGTTGGTGAGGGTCATTAGCTCTACCGTAAAAGACTCTCATCTGTCCGGCATCCGGCCTGACTGTTGCTCTAAACTTCTTGATAACAGCTGGAGATGGAGGCTGTGGAAATTATCAATTAGAATATGAGTAAAAACCTTCTGATTAATTGTGTGTGAGTATATTTTTACTTTGGTTTTAACAGGCTGTCATCAATAAAAATATACACTAACCCTGTCATCCTTTGGTTTCAGGCACTGTATAGCTGTGTCACCACATGATGTCAATTTACCAGCCTGCAATTAAGAAAAGGGTATGTTTACAACTCGTCCCTAATATGTGACACACCATCCTTACCTAACCATGATGATTAAAAGGGCGTTTGTATAGACAGCCCGCGTTGGAAGTTGTATACTTAACATGCATTGTTTATATCGTGTAAAAAATATACATACAGGAGCTAGGGAAGGACTCCAGTCTTTATATTTTCCTGCATATATGCCTTGCATATGGATGTCTGGCAGTTTCACTTGCGACGCCATAACGATAGAATTCTTCGGTACCGACTACAGCGTTTTAAGCTGTCAAATATTTATCCACCATAACCCACTCTGTTGATGAGGCCTTAGCAACAAAGGTCAAAGGTTGTTTCCGAATTGTTCGTATTTTCGTAAATAAATAGAGATTAAATCATAATTCTATTTTTTTTAAATTAACAGTTTCAACCTTTTTTATTAAATAATTTATTTTAACAAGCCTTAAAAGACATTAAAATCATTTATTTTTATCAAATGCGAAAGTTTCGTAAGGGATTGGGTAATCTTAGTTAAAATTAAAGCCAATCATGAACGGTGTTTATGCAACGATGAACAACGTTAAAAAAGGAGAAATATAATGTATTTCATTACGGGGTACTTTTTAAAATTAAGTAATATCCATGCAGTGAATGTTTATATTGTCATACATATTTTGATATGTAAAAATAGAGAAAAGTTTAATAATGTTAATGTTCATCAAAAAATATAACGTGCGAGTAGGCTAACGTTATATACACACTATATAATTAAAAAAAAACGTTTTACTCAACAACAAATTATTAAAATTATCTCTCCGATATTCACCGGTTTATGAAATCATGAAATAAGAAATTACTTTCTGATTAAAGTATATAAACATATAACATCATAGGTTTTGTTTATAACAGTGTAAATACATGTAGCTGCTTTACCTATTTTATATTTTTTTCTCTCACGCATTCACATTTACAGTCTAAATAAATTGTGAGAAAAATTAATTTGAACCTCTTACGTTGACCTAATTTATGCATGCTTCATTCAAATTAATAAAAATAGCATGTTTCACAAATGATGTTCCTTATAGGCCTAACCTAACCTCAACCTAACGTTACAGGACATTGTGGATCACAAAAATGTCCATCTCTGATAACTTTATATTTTTTATGCAAATTATATAAAAAAAATAAACTATGTTTAGTAGACATGGTAGAAGGGAAACTCAATCGATTCAGTAGCAGAACGTTTTCTTATTTCCGTTTTGACGTAATAGTTCTCATTTTGCGATTGGTGTGCTGATTATTGATCGTATCAATGCGCATACAAATCGGAGATTTTACTTTTGTTTAAGAAACATTTTTTATCAATTGGGAAGATATCAATGATATATTTCTTTTTAAATATAAAAAGTACTGATACTGCAAATATCTCTTTTACGAAGTAAAATGTTTTTATAAAGGGATTACTTTGTTTGCGTAGTAACTTCCGTCAAAACGTAGAGTGTTTGTAGGTCGTAGAGGGTGTATTCTGCGTAATAATAAAGCAATTTACGTGTCTAAATCTTAAATTTTCGACGATATTTCGTTTCATTATAGAAGAATTATCATTCTACAGGTAACTGACGTTATAATTATGTTTGTAGTTTTAATTTTAGTTTGTTTATTGAGTCTTATTGACGAATCCGTGATGAGGTGTTGCTAAATGGTTCGATTGTGTATGGAATGGCTGTCAACATATTATCTGCCTTCCGTGTTAAACAAAATAATGATTAAATGGAATTGTAATTTGCTATTCGTATTTCATATTTGTTTAACATAGTCGTATGTCTTAGATCTATATTCCGTTGTGGGTAACTTAGTTGACATTTCGTGACTCAACATCACGTTGCATTTTTATATAGTTCGTTTCTGAGAAAATGTCATTGACTATGCATTTTATAGAGACATGGAGATATTCTAAAAATCAAATCAAGATATCACCAGGATATTTTTAATGTTAATTTTAAATTTATATTCTTCATTGAAATAGATTTTGACAATAAAGGTATTTCCAAATACCTTGATTATGTAAAGATTTATCAGTATTTATTAGTATGTAGCAATTCTTTTTGCAGGTGATTATAACAAAACTGAAACACTTTCAACAGTTGATTTTTTGGCCTAACTATGGCAGGCCGAACTGGAGCACAGAGGCCCAATGGAGCCACACAGGGAAAAATTTGTCAGTTTAAACTTGTGTTGTTGGGAGAGTCAGCTGTTGGAAAGTCAAGTTTAGTGTTGCGTTTTGTAAAAGGACAATTCCATGAATACCAAGAAAGCACAATTGGAGGTAATTGAAATTCTGTAAATTCTATTCTGTATGATTTATTCAGTACAAGTTTTAATGTGATGTTTTAATACAAAAGTATGAGCCCCAAAAATAGAGTCAATTATCAGATGAGTCGGTTTTCATATTTTGAGTTTATTTTGAAGCTTTAACACTTTCTGAAAATGATCTTAAGTAAATATAGTTTGTTATGCTTAATGATAACAGTTTTATTTTAAAGCTACTAAGTTATATACATAATACCTGAATTCTCATTATCTTTCAGCTGCATTTTTAACACAGACAGTGTGTCTTGATGATACAACAGTGAAATTTGAGATCTGGGATACTGCTGGCCAGGAACGATACCACAGTCTAGCTCCTATGTATTACAGGGGGGCTCAGGCTGCCATAGTGGTATACGACATTACAAATCAGGTATTGAAAACTTTAATAAATCATAACGGGTACATGGAATCAATAAAACATGGTTACAGTTGTAATGAATTCATACTTTTAGCGATGTCAGTTTTGTTCCCTCGGTCTTGATATTTATTGCAACTCACCTAATCAAAATTGTATATTCCTGGTACTTCAGTAAAAGTGTGTTTTACTGTTATTTTATTTCTACTTTAGGACACATTTGGTAGAGCGAAAAACTGGGTCAAAGAGCTCCAAAGGCAGGCTAGTCCAAACATTGTGATTGCTCTGGCTGGGAACAAATCAGATTTGGCACAGAAAAGAATGGTTGAATATGAGGTAAGCAGTGATGATTTAAAATCACAATCAGCAATTTAAGTTTGTTTCAATGTTTCTGATAGAAAATTGTGATGAAGAACCCATGATTATTAGGTGAACAAATGATTTTTGGGAGTTGATTTCAATCAACTGTCCTATGCAGTTACTCTGGCAAACCAAAACTGAAACAGTGTTTGGACCTAAGTACAAATCATCACCGCTGACAAGAGTTACTTCTTGAAAATAATCAATAAATTCTATGTAATGTACGCTGAAGCATTTTTTAAAGGAAACTTATTTATAAATACCTAAGAAATAGTCAGATTTTAAATAGTACGAACAATTTAGAAGTTTTTTGCATTCGTGTGAATTCCTACTCCAGAGTTCAATATAGTCTCATTCAACCATCGATCGACTGTCTCCGTACATCTCCGACAAGCAGAGTCAGTCTATATATATTTAGAGGTGACCTGGTATCTCTTACTTGTTGGAGATTAACGGAGACAGCCTAGCATCTGGTTGAACGAGACTAGAGTTCATTATAGGTTGGATTCATACACTTTTTGAAATATTTTGAATACCGATACATAGTTTGATGAAATCAATTCTATTTTTTAATATAACGCAACATGATTCATCAGAAGTTTTCTCGAAATTCTTGTCGGAAAAGTCTGAGAATCCATATTTTTAAAAATGTGCATTATTCAAATAGAGATTATAAACTACTTGCCAAGCAAAATAACATATCGTTGATTTTAAGATAAATAATAATTGATAAAATCAACTCCCGTCAGTACTTCAGTACTTTGATTTTTATTGGCATAAGCTTCTCATAGTACAAAGATTGTACTCAATATCAAAACAATATAAAAAATACAATATAAAACTCAAAATACAAGCATGATATATCATTATTTTAAAAAAACATGAAAAAGTTAAAGTAAAAGATATTCACAAATTTTTAAACATTTTTATTTTCTTTGTAAAATTTAAATTGATTTTACAGTACAGTTACTGTAATAGCCAGAGAAAATTGGACAGAGCAGTTTTTATCAATATGTGTGCTATGTAGTGTAATTGTCATCAATGAACATCTGCAGCATTTTATGGCTCCGATGTTGCATTGAAAATTAGGATACTCATTGTAAAGAAAACCATTATTGAAAGCAACAAATGAAAAAAACGCTTTTGTTGATTAAAATGTTGGACCAAGCAGTTTTAAAGAATTATACCCAATTTCATGGTTCTGGTTCAGAATTTACTTTTCTGAACTATATATTGGATTTATAAAAACATTGTGAGTACAATATACTTGGTTTTACAGGAAGCACAAGCTTATGCAGAGGAAAACAGTTTATTATTCATGGAAACATCAGCAAAAACAGCCATGAATGTCAACGATATATTTTTGGCAATAGGTATTATTCATTTATTATGTTTTTTTTATTTTTTAAGATTTGTTTGCCTAGCAAATTCTATTTTAAATTTAAACTTTATTTTTGTAAAGAGATGTGACATTTATAGGATATTCTGTTAAACTGTAGAGCATGAAGGGAGCTTTCACACTAATTAAAGCCAAATCATCAATTCACCCAATAAATGAAAAAAAGAAATAAAACCCAATGGAATGAGATATAATTTATACATAATATAGAATATTACATGTTTCTACAAATGTCAATCCCAGTTTTGTTCACAGTCTGCATTTTCAACTACATGTCGAAGGTTTTTGTTTATACAGATTTTTAAATGATAAATAAATCATACTTGTAGCTAAAAAGTTGCCTAAGAATGAAGGAGGAGGACCAGCACCCTCACGACCAGGGGGAGTCAATTTAAACAGCCAACAAACACAGCAATCAGAGGGAGGTTGTTGCAAGTAACAACAAGTTTGAGGATTGGTCAGTTAAACTGTGCGATGGAAAGTTCCAATCACAGACAATTCTTAATGTGAGAAAATTTTAAAGGATAAACTGCAGAAACATAAGATACAAATATTCTGCTTCATCCGCACAGGAAATCTTTGGATTCTGAACAAAGGCGAGGTGTGGATGTTACTGAGTACTCAATAAGCTTTGTGTTGTTTCTAAAGAAGAAATCTTGTTTTGACACTTAAAACTAGAATATACACAAAATCAAGTAGATCATTCTCTTTTTAAAATTATTTATATATCTCTTATTTTCCTGAATGACTTTAATTGTTGAAAGTTGAGAAGCATAATTTTCTTTGTGCATCATGTTTTGATTTTTTTGTTACTGATGTGATCTATTTACTTTCAACAAATTGATCGTAATTTAAATTAATTATTCAAGTAATATATTGGATCATTTTTATTCTTAATTCATAATTGAAACTAGTCTAAATTATAACATACATTTCATATGTAACAATTTTGCTTGGACAAATTTTGACAGAATGCTATAACAAGGTACCTATGCTGTTCACGCGCTACTCTGCAGATTCTGTACAGAACACCAAGTGTTTTTCTTTGCAAATTTTTGAGATGTGAATCCAGTTGTTATAGTCTTTCATAGTTGTCATGTGTTGTAGTACTGCATGTGAGCTTACCTCGGGGTCTGAAACCTTGACTTCGACCGGGTTCTCTGTTCAGGAGTCTGTATTACATGTATTTCTATGTAAGCAAGGAAAACAACATTATGAAATTCCCAACCACATTTTTATGTTTGCTTCATTACAGTTACTATATATTGGGTTGTGCAAATGGACTTGAATCGAATGAACTTGTCATAGAACACCCTAGAAACTGAAACAGAAGAATGCAGATGCATTGTTAATATATAAATACATATGTTTTGATTTTCATTTTGTGTGAGTGATGAATGTTTAAGGGTGTGACCACTATCCACTAGTTTCCTTCTCCTTACATGTCTTATAATCAGTCATCGATGGTCATGTACATATCCCCAAAATAAAGAAATTTTTCATTGGTTTTTGAAGTAGACAAGAAAGTTTTCATAGAATATTGTACAATTAGATATCTTGAGGTTATCATGTTGCAGCTTGAAAGGAGCATCTTTACAGGTGTACCTTATAATTTTTCTAATTACAACAAACTTTTCAGGTTGAACTACTGCTGAATTGTCAGATCAACAGAGATTTGGAGTTTGTAATATAGTAATTTATTCAGATAGATTTGTGAAGTATATTGACAAACTGCAGTAGTTGTACACATTGTAAAATGATGAAAAAAAGCAGTGCAGCTTAAACATGAGTGAAGGAAAATGTTCAGGAGTTTGGTAAATATATATTTAAAAAAAAAAACTGGTAATTAATACCATAGATTTTTGTCTTTAGATTGCTTCTATGTTACTATAAGACCTATCTCTAGATTATAAATTATGTTTGCATTTATGGTCATACCGGTCCTATTTGAGTGGATCAATTGCTTTGGCCTCCGAACACCCGGGGCGATTTGTTGGGGTCTTTCTGTGCAATGTGAGGAGTAGAAGAAAGAGAGGACGACTAGGGACAACCTCTGTGTATTTCATGTTGGTGTACAGGTTGGACATATTAATCTAAATCACCATTCAGTTTGCTGACAAAATGCAGCATACTCCATCATTTCTGTGTTGCAAGAATACGCGCTATCATGCCATAATAATGTAATCTATAGTTCTACAACTCTACAAAGGAATGATCGAGTATCGCGGTGTCCTACATCTGACTGTTACAGACACCCAGCAAGCTTCAGTGTTCGCTGTGGACCTCAATAAGACTGTCTTGGTAGCTTCTCTGATTTGCTGTGTACATGTATTTTGTAGGTAAACTGAATGTATTATATGTGTATAGTGTACAGCTCTGTACTCCATTTATTATTATACAGAATGTATAAGATTATATTGTACATTTTACACGTGACAAATAAAGCGAAGCCTAGGGGCTCCTTTATATAAACACATCACCTGGCTTTGTCATGATTTTTTTCACATGTTGGAGGTTAGCCCATTATAGAACATGAAGGGGGGGGGGTCCCTAGGTCTTTCCATACATTCCAATGTTGCTGTTAATTTTCAGATTCTGGTAACTTATCCTAGTGTTCTATATTTACTCATGTTTTGGCATGTTATTTTATAATTTTCTTGTCCCATTCACCATGTACAAGGATCTTTCAAAAGGTTTAGTGAACTAAAGCTATATGCTAGGTTTAGTGAACTAAAGCTATATGCTAGGTTTAGTGAACTAAAGCTATATGCTAGGTTTAGTGAACTAAAGCTATATGCTAGGTTTAGTGAACTAAAGCTATATGCTAGGTTTAGTGAACTAAAGCTATATGCTTTTAGAACGGAAAGTACCATCTTTTAAAAATTAATACATGTAATTTAGCTTAAATTCAGATAAACCAAAATTGATTAATATTGTTATGATGAACTCCATGTTTATAATCAATTTTGTTTGTGATTACTCCCAGTGAAGGCAATGTCCACATGGGTAACATTGTTAAGAAAATGTTAAAAGATACTTTCATCAAATTCACATAAAGATGAGTTCTGGGCTGCATTCAAGATTGTAGCTGCTACGTAGGGCTACATAGTTGAACGGTAAGCTAGCCTAGCCGCTAGTATGTAGATATTCGTAGCCTAAATATTTTATGCTAGGCATCAAATTCAAGATGGCCACAATAGTTACCTCTTAGTAACAAATGTGAAATATTTATTTAGTGATATTTTGTTCATTCTTTAAGTTATAATGAATTTTAACATGCATATTTCCGCTTGAAATTAACAAATTATGTCAATGTAATTAGTCTTTAGTTGAATATTTCCAACTTAAAATCTGAGACTTATCGGTCCGTTCTATAGACCTTGATATCTACGACCTAGTGGCTAGGCTAGCTGCTACGATCTTGAACGCAGCCCAGGTGAGAGCAAATCAACTTTCCATCATCAGTTTGTGACCTTGACCTTACCTTTGACTATTTCTTGTTTTGCATTGATCTTCAATGAATAAAATATTCAAGATATTATTTTGTCTCAAAGCTTCACACATAAATATTTTACTGTAAATTATCAAAATCTGTCGAATTTTTCTCAACTTGCCCTATCCAATGACCTTATTCCTCATTCCTTATTTTCTGTTGGCTCATTAAATCAACATAAAAACAATGTGATGGCAAGCAATGTTATTTCCCTGTTGCATAAGAATAAAGAATTGAAGGGATTCATAGGAAATTGTCATTATATGTGTATCAAAATTCAAATAGAGATTCTGTTAGGTGAGAACAATTCAACAATATTGTAATTTTCTTGCCTTGATTTTACTTTTGACTTTGACATTCCAAATTCCATATACCGGTATTTGCATTTAGCTCAGATTGCAAAGCATCTGGCTCATTGGTCATAGGTGTTTATCAGGCCAGTTACTCAAAGGTTGCATGTTGCTTCAAGGCCCATTGTGAACCGTGGATTTTGTATATTGTGTTTTTAGACAAGGCTTTTTATCTGCATTGTCTCATTCCAACCAGCTGCAGTGGGGAACCAGCTTATGCTGGGGGGTAAAATTGTGATGGACGGTGTCCAATCCAGGGGAGTCAATGACCCTCATCTGCTTAGCTTCTAAAATAGAGATCCGAGGTGAGCTTAAAAATGTTGCATAAAAATGTCCATCTTGTCCTCTGAACAGCTATTCTTCAAATATATTTTTTTCTGTTCGTTTTAGAGTACCGTAAATCCTATTCCTTGACCCACATTAAACATTTTTGTTTCTGTGCTATTCCTTGACCCACATTAAACATTTTTGTTTCTGTGCTGTATTCTTTGAGGAAAACCAATTGACTACTTTTCTTCAGAATCTTTCCATGGTACTTTGCATCATTCTGAGATTTTGAAATCTTAATTTTTTATTTGTTCTATTATAAATTTCATAAAATTCTCAAGCCCATATGCAACCTTAGAAATCTTTGATCTTTTAATATAAAAACTCAAACAAGTTTGTCTTGATAAATTCTTTTATTAGGTGCAATTTTTCAAACAAAAAAGCATATTATGTTGGGTCAATGTTTTATATTTAAAAAAAAAACTTCCAGTGCAATATACACACAATGATAAACCATGATGCTGAGTTAACCATGAATTAAGTCTCAAAAAGTCCTTATGAAACCCACTAAAACAAGGAATGTAAAATCACAAACTGATATTCACTCCAAACAGAACAAGAGGAAGGTGTAACCTATACTTGCCACTTTTGATCCTTTCTGAACATTTTACCACCCTACATTTATCACACTCCATTCCGTACACTTTACCATCTTACATTTATCAAACACCCTTCTGTAAACTTTACCACTTCCTTAACTTACCACACTCCATTCTGTACACTTAAAATTTACCATTTTACATTTACCACACTCTCTGCTGTACACTTTATCATCCCACACTTACCACATACAATCCATTATGTACACTTTACCATCCTACATTTACCACACTCTCTGCTGTACACTTTATCATCCCACACTTACCACATACAATCCATTATGTACACTTTACCATCCTACATTAACCACAATCCATTCTGTGCACTTTACCATCCTACATTTACCACTCCATTCTGTACACTTGACCATCCTACATTAACCACACTCCATTCTGTACACTTGACCATCCTACATTTACCACATTCCATTCTGTACACTTGACCATCCTACATTTACCACATTCCATTCTGTACACTTGACCATCCTACATTCACCACACTCCATTCTGTACACTTGACCATCCTACATTTACCACATTCCATTCTGTAAACTTGACCATCCTACATTTACCACATTCCATTCTGTACACTTTACCTTCCTACATTTACCACACACATGGGAGTAAGATCCTTATTATAAACACTACATGATGTTATTGCTGGTGATTATACAAGATACTTAATAAATCCAGTTACCGGGTACTCCCACTACAGTTCAATATTTACCTAACTACTGAAAATGTGTACACTGAAATCTCATAAGAAAACTATGTTGTATTCAGAGCCTGAAATGATCTGATCTACCTGGAAGTATTTCATCACACAGTGAAGTTTTTAGTATCGATATAAATCTAGAGGAAGGAAATATCCTGAACAATGAGAAACTACCGGTACTTAGTAACTTATACTGTACACCATTGTACATTCCTGTTATCAAATGAATCTCTCTCTTATAATTTGAGTACTGTTGTAACTTATTCTCATAAATAAAAGCCCCTTAAATTGATTTATTAATTGCAAAGTAAAAAATTTATTAATGTTTTATGGAGAAAGCTTATATGGGCATTGCCTGCTGTCTAATCCATGTATGTACCAGGTAAATATATACCTGTATTTGCATTATAAAAAATATGTTCAAATCAAATAAAAAAAATTCCTTTAACATACTTTAGAGTTGAGAGTAAAAATGCAATTAAGTAATTCATCAAAGACAAATGACAAAATGAGTTGATAATGCAAAATAATGACAGAATATTCCATAGTTCATATGTATAATGTTTTTGGCAAAATATGTCATTGAAAAATTTAAAACTTTTGGTAAAACTAAAAACTGCAATACTGCAAATAACATGTAGTCTAATAATGTTACAACTTCACAATACGTGAACATTGAACAGTTTCTAATATCATTGATGTGTTGTCATGAATATAGAAAAATTCCACATTTCAAACACAACATGTGATACAGACAACAAAGTCTTATCTAAAACCCTTTGGAAAATTGGAATGTTCAGGAATAACAAAAAAATAACATGTGTTATATAAACATTTCTCCCACTTGCCCAATATCACAGATGGTCTACATGTGAGGAACACAAACTCAAGGCTAAAAATAGCTCTGATGAAACAGATATTTGTATATTAGTACGTATTGCACAATATAGTTATAACAATTTTGTTAATAATACACTGATAGAAATAAATAACAATCCGGTAATAGTATTATAACCATTCTTCTGTTGGGGGTAATATGCAGTACATAGGCAGTAATATGCAGTTCATAACATATCTGTATGCTAAAATGCATAACAATGAAATAACACTGGAATATATATATAACAAGCAAATCACAACAAAACGTGTATTCATATCATCAGAATATTTAAGGAGAGATTCAGAGAAATGATATGTCAGTCAATAAATGATAGCTTTTTCACTGCAGACATGATTAATACTTTACAACATTGCACCTAACGCGAAGAGGAGAATTTATATTCACTTATAAAAGTACACAATCCATTTCAAACAAATTTATAAAAGTTAAACAAAAAAGAGACCATCTGAGATTCTGATACATTGTATTGAAGATCTGTATTGTTCATTGAATGCCCTTACAAACATTCGCAATAAGTATTGAATTCAACAAAAGGAACTAGGTACATGTATATGATAAATTGATAATTCTACGTGATAACCCCATCAAAATGGTTGTTTAATAAAGACAATACAATGATTGTGTTATAGTCAATATTTAAAAGCAAAACTATGTCTAGATAATTATTACACAGGTAGATATTGGAAATTCAATATTGTGTGGGTAAAGTCAAAGCACAAATCTTAGATGGCTATGACCATCATAGATAGCAATAATGATAGATCATGAAAGCTTTGAAGGTGATGAACTCACAATGTTTGCATTGGAAACTTTGAGGTACCCAGAGTCTAAGAGGTGATTGATAAGTTTTTCAAAGGCTAAACTCATGGAGTCTATAGATTATTAGAGGTTCAGGATCCAGTTTTTAGACTACCGAACCTAAACAAACACTCTGTGGTATACGAATCAGTCTCCAGATCACCACATTATGAATATTTATCAGACTTGGCATCAAGTCTCTAGATCACCACAGCCTAAATAGTGAGTCTATTCCTTATCAGACTTGGCATTAAGTCACCACAGCCTAAATAGTGAGTCTATTCCTTATCAGACTTGGCATCAAGTCTCTAGATCACCACAGCCTAAATAGTGAGTCTATTCCTTATCAGACTTGGCATCAAGTCTCTAGATCACCACAGCCTAAATAGTGAGTTTATTCCTTATCAGACTTGGCATCAAGTCTTTAGATCACCACAGCCTCAATAGTATGTCTATAGAGCATCAAAGGTGACATTTCTATTCCAGAATTTTGTTACACAATATCATCATTTCCTAATCTTCGTTCTGAAACTACTAAACAATGAATCTGACAATTAACAGATCCTGAGCAGTAAGTAGATATATGTGTAGATCTATAAATAATCTCTGCATTATCTCTCCATTTCACCAAAGCTTCGGAAGAGAAAGTTTGTCAAACCCTGGGTCTCTCTTCATTTCCCAATATTTACAGTTAAATTCATAGCAGTCATGGTCTTTACTGTCATCCACTTTGCTGAAAAAGTTACAATAAATCTAATGAACATAGTAAATAAAACTTTTACTAATACATATATTTATGAAGGTTATTCTTATCCCATCTCTCTCCAGAATTCTTACCAAAATCAATTAAATAATTTGTATTTTTGTGATGATCTTGTATTATTACTGGAATTCTTACCTAAACCAGCGGGACACATATTTGATCTTCTGCTGTTCCCGTACTTTCCTCTCATCCCTCTGGAGTTGTTCCACTCTTTTCTTCTCCTCCTCTGATCCCTGTATGTCACCCTCCTCCAACAACCTGAAGAGAGTTTACATCACCATCAGGATTGATCAATTAAGCCATATACAGTCAAACTTCTTTATCTCGACCTAAATGGAACTAAGAACGATGCTATAATGCTCAGAGAGAGTTATAGCTTGTACTGACTGTGTATGGAGTGTAAATGGTCTCTACATCACTGCTTTACTACCTGGGATCTTCATTGCCACCTTTGACCATTATAGCTAACTATACACACCTCAGATCTTTATTGCTAACTTAATCCACCTTTGACCATTATAGCCAACTATACACACCTCAGATCTTTATTGCTAACTTAATCCACCTTTGACCATTATAGCCAACTATACACACCTCAGATCTTTATTGCTAACTTAATCCACCTTTGACCATTATAGCTAACTATACACACCTCAGATCTTTATTGCTAACTTAATCCACCTTTGACCATTGTAGCTACCCACCTCTTATCCTAACTTTACTTTAAATTTTAACTACTTTTGATCCTCAGCTCTAAGCTTACCCATCAATTACCCTCATAGCGAACTTTACACAACTTTGACCATTGTAGCTAACTTTTTCCACCTCTGATCCTTATTGCTCATATAACACAATCTCATTTTCAAAGTTAATTTTAATCCCCTCTGATCCTGATTGCTCACTTTACCCACCTCTGATCTGGCCTGAATCTGGTGTCTGTGATAGGCAGGAACTTTGCTTCATCTTTATTCAACTCGTTCAGCTCGATGGCAAATCTTGTGAACCCATAGTACAGCTCATAATCATCAGGCATGGCCCCTGAAAATTCAAACCATTTATTTTTTTCAATGCACAAACTGTTCATATTAATACATGAATAATGGATGATGGTCATTTTTACACTGTATACATATAGGTAAAAAAGTCTTGGCCTATTTTAAATACTAGTATACTAGTATATATGGAAGTCATTTTAAATATGATTTTTGGGAGTTGATTTTAATCAACTCTCCTATGCAGTCACTCTGACAAACCAAAAGTGAAACAGTGTTTGAACTTAGCACAAATCATCACCGCTGACAAGTCTTAGTTCTTGAATATAATAGAAAAATTTGTATGCTAAAGCTTTGTTTTTCAAGGAAACTTCTCTATAAACACTTTGAAAATAGTAAGATTTTATATAATACGAACAATTTAGATATTCATGTAGTCTCCTGTATTCCTACGCCAGAGTTTAATATAGTATTCAACCAAAAGCTCGGCTGTCTCCGTAAATCTCCGACAAACAGAGAGGCTCTCTTGCTTGTCGGAGATTAACGGAGACAGCTGAAAGTCTGGTTGAATGAGACTGGAGTTCAATATCAATAGTGCTTGGATCCATACAATTTTTAGAATTGTTTCGATTACTAACACATAGTTTGAAATCTATCTTTAAATATTTCACAACATGATTCATATGGGGTTTCTCTAAATTCTTGTCTGAATAGTCTAATTAAAATTCATATTATAAAAAAGTGCGTAATTTAAATACAAACTAGAAACTAATTGCCACGCAAGATAAGTTGATTTTAAAATAAATGATAAGCAATAAAATCAACTCCCGTCAGTACTTCAGTACTTTGTTAACTACATTGACTACATCAAGTAGATGTAGTTAAATGGAGCAATAATGAAAGGTTGAACAAATAACTTGGTACATAAGTCTTCTGGAGTTTTTGTTGATGCTGACCTGGCTTACACACAAACTTTGCAAAAAATTAAGAATAAAATTATCTCTATACATATATACAGTAGTGGTGTGCGAGTTTCTTTGATTGTTGGCACTAACCTGGCCTCCATATACAGCGGGAACTTGGAGCATGTCCGTAATACAGAGCTTCGTTCCACTTCCCAAACAAATTGTGGACAACCTTTCCATCAGGACTCAATATCTGTCCATACACCTCATGTCTACGAGATGAGAACTGTGTCGCCTACAAAACAATACATACACCTGTAATTACCTGTACCAGTTCTACTGACTCACAGTCAAATAAAATACTTCCCACTAAAGGTAAAATACATATGAATGTTCATGTTTTTCTTCCTTTCCAGATTGAGTGCACTGATTATAATTAATAAAGCAGGTGTTGAAATACATTTATTTTAAGAGTAAGTCTAGCCTTTTACAGATTAGAGTTAATGTGTTTATATTTCGTAAACATCGATCTACACTGTACATTTACTCACATTATTACTGGTGTGTATATATCTTTTTGTGCGTACCTTTTTAAATGTGAGTTTACAGGTGATTCCTCCGTTCCTGATCTGCATTTCCCCATACTGGTCCACCCAGCGCTGACCCCCCAGGAGATTGTGGACACAGGTTGTCACTTTGTTCCATGAATAATGCTCTTTATACCTGTGTAAAATACCAACAACAAATTAGATCTCCTTTATTTCATCATCTTCACAACTATTTAGTTATTGATAAACAGAATGTTTAAAGGGATTATTGACATTTGCAAGCTGCTTTTACAAGTAATTTACATACATGTATATTATCCACAAACCATGAATATTATAATGTCAGTGTATAAAGTGTATACATGTATTAGATACTTTTTTTCCTGACTAAAGTACAGGGGAACTACAAAATTTGACCTACATAAAACTGGACAATTTTACCAGGAGATACAATATTTGTGACCTACTTTGGCAGATAAACATTCACGTGTCCCACAGGCTGAAACTCCATCGATTTCCCCCAAAATTTGGTTTTTATTCTGGTATCTGAAAAGTAAACATATTATGTAAAAATATCCTTCTGGTGAAATGAAAATGTAGTTTTAAAGAATGCAGATTTTATGATACATAGCCACCCACCTTGCCAGAGAGTGAAGTTCTTGGATTCACAGTGACAGGCCGACACCGGAGGATGATGGCTCACCTGTCAATACACAAGTACTACAATTCAATTCAGTTTATTGACATGACCATGTTGGCATACAGTCAAAATGAAATCAAATGACAGACAAAAGAATATTATAATTTAAAGGCTATAGAATGCACAACAATTTCATACAATTTTTTATAGTCCCTAAAACTGTTATCTCTGCATAAATCATTTATCTTAGTAGACACATAGACATTTTGTAGCATTATAATTACATGGATTAACAATATCTTTAATGGGATCACTATCAGAGTATAATTTATCATTAAAAATATCAAAATATTGAAATCGAAGATTGTCATACACTGGACAGTAAAGCACAAAATGTTTTGTCATAACATACTCAGAAAGCTTCATCATTTTATTAGTCTTCTGAGGACCTACACCTAAGACAACTTGCAGCTGTTAAGTATTCCTAATTCACTTTATTATATTAACTGTTAATCTATCATAACGAAAATCACTTCATCTAACAAAAACATGCATTGCCAAGTGTGTTTCTTATAAGTACACGTAATAACGATGTTTTAATGAAAGAACTACCAGTATTCTCGAGAAAATTATTCAAGTTTTGCTGCAACACCTGGTTACCTGTTCAGCCACGAACTTCCATCCCTTGTCGTCCCTCACTAACTCGTAGGTTTCCCCCAGGATAGGGTTGAATGGTTTGTGTCCCGCCCTGTACCCAGAACTAGCGTACCCACTGACAGCAAAAGCAGCTATACAGATCTAAGGGAGGGAAAAACCACATAGAGAGGAGTACATGTAGTGGTAGACTGAGAATTACAGAATCAAGACTAGTCTGTAGTTATCTAATTAAGTGTATGGAATCTGACCATTCTCTGGTAGGGGTCCTGGTTTTCGGCGGCTCGGTCCAACAATTCACTGTACTCCATCTCCTCACATAATCTCTACAATATGTCAACAACAACTTACAGTCCTAAGCTGTACAAAGTAATGGTATCAGGGCTATAAAACTACGACGAGCTCACTTTTGATCCAAGTCTAACTCCTACACAATGCATACACTGTATATATTGTGGAAATGTGAGACTGAGATCAGAAGTGAGCTGGTCTTACTTCTATGGCTGTGGAGCCTGGTGCAGACAATGACGATGTTAGTCTGGTTGTAAAAGCTTTATTCTGTGATTTATTTTTTATTTCCTTATCATATTTTATTTTGCAACTTTAAATGATGACTAATACAAGATAAGCTGTTGCTGTGAGTCAATACATTCCTAGTGGGTAAATTCCTAATAATTTTATAGACTGTAGATATCTGTTGTTTAAAAATCATAATTCATATAAAATATATTACATAATTAAATCAAAGAAACTGTTTTACTCTATAAAGATGTCATTTTTTCCCTCAAAAATGCATTGTAAAATCTTAATTTGGTTATTGCATTGCGGGATAAACAACATTTTTGATTCTATAAAAGTGACAAATTGTACGCCCCCTTTTCATATTGACCCACTGACCTGCAGCATACTCAGTGGTTCATTCAGAGTGACAGGCATGGAGATCTTGGTCAGGTCCTTCCCAATGTTCTTGTACAGGATGTTCCACAAACTGATGTCCCCGGAGTCCGGCTTGGGAACAGGAAGTTTGGATCGACGTCCCGTCTCAAATGACACGGACAGTTGGTCTTCTGATACTGGAAGAGAGAAACCAAAAACCTAGCATGGGCCTTGAGTCATGCAAGTCTCTTCAGAATGTACTGTTATTCATTTCATTAGGTTTCAAATAAACTTGTTTTATTAAGCGGCTCTAAGTGTGTTGTGTAATAAACTGCAAGGTGTAAAAAAAATAATGGTAGATTTTGAGTGAACATACATGTCGATATAATGAAAAAAATTAATAATCTACACTTATCTACAAAATCAAAGAAAAACTTCAACATAAGTCCTAAAGAAACTCAACTTAATTTAAAAATTCTGACATCAACACTGATGGTAAAGGCAACAGATGAGCTAATACTAGTAACTTGGATATACAGTGTACCACCTGATAGACTATTTACTCAGTGACAAACAATTCCTGTTTGTTTTGTCACAGGATGTAATTGTTAGATCTTGCTGTTTTACCTACACATAACTTCATGAATAGGCAACTTCTGTATGGTAATATTGACTGTTTTGAAATTGTTACTGTGCATATAAAATTCTTAGTACAAAACACACTCACATGCCAAAAGTAGATAATTTATAAATCTTTTCATTACATATTCATGTACATGTATTTCAATAATATTAGCTATTTTTTTCTCTTAAAAAATTGTTCCTTGTTCCAAATTCATTTCTGGACAGATTTTAAGAATTAGGTTTGTTTTCAATGTAATATAGATCTATGGGAAAAAAGAAGAAAAACTGATACACATAGCAAGTGAGTGTAAACATACATGTATTTTGAACTTTTTCTATTTTCAAAATCTGATTACTTATGACTTACTGTTACAAATTATAAGATGTATTACTATAATATTTCATAAATATCATTACATGCATCTTAAAGTGTGTAAAGAAAAATGTATAAGCTAAATAATGTACATGTGAGTATTTGTTACATACAGTACTCCTTCAAATGTTACATGGACAAGTATGTGTAATTATTAAAATGATTAAATCGATTCAGAACTCCAGACTACATGAAAAACTTATGAAATCATTGTCTCAGCACTGCACAAACAGTTTCACCAATTCAAAGAATAATGTTAGTGCAGATGTCCAGTGAAAATCAAAATATTGAAATAACAATTGATCAAACCAAATATCAGAGCTATGAATTCTCTAAAGTACTGGAGTGCCGATGATTAATAAATCTGAATATCTTACAAGCTGAAAATAAAACTTACCATCTAGAAAATCTGTGAGGCATTTACAAACAACAACATTGATATATCAGAAACCATTTTGTCAGGGGTAACGTTTAAATACCACCTTACAACATCAAATCTATGACAACAATCACACACTTTTCCAATGTTATCCATAAAATACAGAGAACATCAAAACAAACAATACACTGTACAATACGTAGATAGGGGAAATATCAGGAAGCTTTCAATTCGGATGGACTTTTATTACTTCTTAAAACATTAAAAAGAGTAGATACTTAATTATTGCATCCAAATTTGTAATTTATTGCTGATATTACAGGTTGAAATTTAAACCACCTTGAAAACAATTTCAATAGAGAAACCCATACAATTCCTACAATTTAAAATTTAACCAGATTTCAGTTTCAATTTCTATCCAAAATAAGACAGTACACTACAACAAGTCAAACACAATTAATCAATCATAACACAGGACAGGACAGGTTACAATGATGACTTATTCAGGCTTACAATATCAACACTCGATACCAATCAAATCCCTGACCATGGAGGAACTTACCGCTCTGAGCTGCATTGTACTCTGTGTCATCATTCTCACTGGAGATGTCGTCCTCATCAGTCCTCTAAAAGAAAAAGAATACCTTCATTATCATCATGTCCTGCGTTACAGCAATGAATACAACTGAATTCAATGTTGTTTTAATCTGATCAAGTAACTTGACCTACATTTAAAAGTTGAACAGAGTGATTTCTATTACATGTATTAAAAACATGGCTCCAACTTATTGGTCCTTATGTTACAACTTGATTACATCAAAACAACTGACTTCTGATAAGGAATCAAATGTTATAAAATTATTCAATACCACTGACCTCTGAAGAGGACCCAGACACTATATCCCCATGTTACAATGATAATGCAATAACTGGCCTCTGATGAGTGTCCAGACACTTGGTCCTCATTTTACAACAATAATACCACTGACCTCTGATGAGGACTCAGACACTTAATCCATGTTACAATAATCATTAAATACCAATGACCTTTGATGAGGACCCAGAAACTCATTCCTCATGTTACAACAACAATGCCATATCACTGACATCTGATGAGGACCTTGGCACTTGGTCCTCATGTTACAACAATAATCAATACCACTGACATCTGATGAGGACCTTGGCACTTGGTCCTCATGTTACAACAATTATTTAATACCATAGGCCTATGATGAGGACCCACACACTAGGTCCTTATTTTACAACAATTATTTAATACCACTGACCTCTGATGAGAACCCACACACTTGTTCCTCAATTTAAAACAATAATTTAATACCACTGACCTCTGATGAGGACCCACACACTTGCTCCTCAATTTAAAACAATAATTTAATACTACTGACCTCTGATGAGGACCCACACACTTGTTCCTCAATTCAAAACAATCATTTAATACCACTGACCTCTGATGAGGACCCACACACTTGTTCCTCAATTTACAACAATCATTTAATACCACTGACCTCTGATGAGGACCCACACAATTGGTCCTCAATTTAAAACAATTATTTAATACCACTGACCTCTGATGAGGACCCATACACTTGGTCCTCAATTTACAACAATTATTTAATTCCACTGACCTCTGATGAGGACTCTGACCCAGACCGGTTCTCCTCCTCTGCGTCATAATACTCGGACATAGAGCAGGTGTCAAGGGACGTAGACTTGGTCAGGTTTGAATGGTCCTGCAAATAACAGAGAAAGCATCAACAACAGCAACCATACTAATATTGATTGTATTATCAAAGAAATATGGAATGGAAAAACTCAGCTATATAATGGTCTCAAAAACCTTACAATATATTTTTAAAATTTATTATACATGTACAAGTATCTACTTTCACTTCCTTTTGATTGATGACTGTTCATAAGCATTAACAAACACATACATTTGGATTGAAACAGGTTTAAGGTTTATCATAGAGTATGACTAACCCTCTGTTCACTGTTAGGAGACATTATGGGAGATGAAGGTGTCTGTTTGACGTCCGGATACGACGGAACCAAAGAGTCTGCATGGATCCTACTCAGCCTTGCCTTAAGATCTGTATTCTGTCGGATAGCCTGCAAACCACAACAATTTCTTAGTCAGCAGTATCACCTTAAACTAACTATGTCACAAGGACTGTGCTCTGTAGGACCCTTACCTCGTGCAGGTTCTGCTTCAAGCTGACTACAGCGCTGGAGGGCAGGGCAAGGTCGCTGTCCATCTCCAGTGCCGTCTTCAGTCGCTCCCTCTCTGTGGTGATGATGTGTAGCAAGGACTTCAGGTTCTGGTGAACTAAAAGATATCACAGGTAACTGGTAAAATGACTTGCTACAAAGATCACGGGTTACAGGTAAATGATGAACTACAAAATAATAGGTAACAGGTAAAGTGTTGTACATCAAGGATCACAGGTAACAGGTAAATGTTGAACTACAAAAATCATTGGTACAAGTAACAGGTAAAATAATGTAAAAACTTTTTGGTGAACTACAAAGATCACACATTACAAGTAAAATGATGTCAATGAATATATCTCGAAGATCCTGAATAAAACTTTGTCTCAGTCAATATCGCTCAACTGTGAACCAAATACCATATTCACAAGAGGAAAGGTTACAAATTAAACAATTAATGTAGATCACTTCTCCTTTGACTGTCAACCCTTCATTTGGTAACACAGTTCAGACAGAGCTGACTTTCCCCTCACACCTGTAGAGAGGTAAGCTGACACTGACCTCTGTCCGCCTTGATACAGAACTCTGCATCCCCCCCCCCCCCATGATACCTGTAGACAGGTGAGCTGACACTGACCCCTGTCCGCCTTGATAAGGAACTCCTGACTTCCCTCCCCCTCTCCCCCATACCTGTAGACAGGTGAGCTGACACTGACCTCTGTCCGCCTTGGTACATAACTCTGGATCCCCCCCATGATACCTGTAGACAGGTGAGCTGACACTGACCTTTGTCTGCCTTGGTACAGAAATCCTCCCTCAGCTTGATCTCGTTGATGTGCTGTTCGTGGGCACTGGAGACGATCACATGGTCTGGCATGCTGCGGGGACGGTTGGTGTGGTCGTTGGCGTACTGGATCAGGTTTGGGTTAGAGCTGCTGTTCCTCATCTGGACAGTATCAATCCCCGGGGAGGGGGGAGTTGCTGTGGTCTGAAAGTGATCCCCGTTCCAGAAATAAGACACAGTTTTGAATGAGTGTTATCAATAAGATGTTTAAGATTTCAAACTTTCAAATTGTTTTGGGGATCAGTCACTGATAAGGTCAGGTGAATAGAAATATAATATTTATCCTAACCACTTTGCATGCATTTTAATTTTAAATGCTTTCACTTTAATACGAACAAATAAGAAAATGATAGCAAAAGTATTCCTAGCAAAATAAAACAACACCAGATTCAGTACTTTATGACATAAAATCAGTGACTTTATTGATCTGTTTGTTTTTGCCAGAGATTTGCATCAAAACCATTGACAGATACACAGTACATACAGGTCTGCTGTTAGCAACAACTGACTACCGTAATAATACACAAGTACATACAGGACTGCTGTCGGTGACGACCGAGCTGTCACTCTTTTTATCTCTCTTTCTGGAGCTCTTCAGTCCCAGAACCTTCAACTTCTTCTTGTCCGCAATCTCTGTTTCTTTAATCTTAATATGACACACAAAACAAAATAAATATAAAAATGTTTCTCTGGGTTTTCTTGTTTCATTAATAAGCAATCTTTTGAAATACATTTTAATATATACATGCAAACTGTCATTCAGAAATGGTTCACGCATACACAGAATCTACTGACCTCTTGGGTTGAAGCTAGAGGAAGATTTTTCAGCAGATGTAGATCCTCTCTAAGGTCACAGAGTAGTTTCTGGGTGTCCTTCATCTCTGTAGATAAGTTCAAATTTGACAAAATCATCATCAACAGCAAAGCCTGTCTCACATTGTACCAAGTTCATTTCAGCATTCATTTTAACAGGACCATTCATTATAATATAGGAATTTTAAAATGCTGCTATATTTTAACACAATTTTTATTTTAATCTTTCAGAATATTTCTTCTAAATATGTTAAGCATTAAGACAGTCCTTACAAGCACTATCAAATAACTTCTATCAAACTATTGAAATGAAGGAAAAATTTATCTAACAAATTGGCCCTCATTGTGATATCCATGAGCCAATTTAAGGTAGTATGGGACACATCCATATTGTGACATTCTTCCTATCAAAATAAACAATAAAATCAAGTATAATTTTAAAGATGTTTTCTTTCCCAAAAGGGTTACCTACCAGTGTAGTGCTGTCAGTTGGAGCTGTAACTACAAATTTGTATGTCAAGAGTTCAAATCCCACTGGGGCTTTTATGATTTTTACCTTTCCAAAAAATTTTATAAACTTTCATAACATGTTTTTAAGTCAAATAATGTAAAATTTGAAAATTCAAACCAGTGAAAATATTTTGATTATAGTGCAGCATTTTTATCCACATTAATATTGACAGGTGCCCCATACCTCCTTAGAGCAAAGATAATTCTTAGCGGTAAGTTATTGCTTTATAATCACAACTGTGTTACGGCATATTAGAACAGGGATAAAAATATCTTTTTCACAAGCCTGATTGAGGGGGATACTTAACACAATTTTGAAACAGCATTGTTCCATTACTTTGTACACACCTTTACTGCACTGTTCAAATCCGGCAGTGTCCAGGAGCCAGGTGGCGACCCGCCCCTGGGACGAGCTCTGGTTCTTGAAGCTGGACTTCCTCATGACGGGGATCACCTCACTGGAGCCCATCAAATGTCTCTCCCTCTTGAGGGACCCCGGTAGATTCATACCTGCTCACACAAAACATCATGACAAACTATATATTTAACTTATTCATTCTTATGAGTGAATGTTACATTGCAAATAAAAAATGTTAAGTGTAAGTATGCATAATGATCAATTTTCTGGGTGCAACTACATCTAACTATTTCATACTTTGGTAAGTTTCATTAATAATTTTCCTATATTTTTAATGGGCAATAAAGTTTTTTGAATTGGATTCTCAAGATTTAAGAGATTCAGGAGACATCTTTAGAAATATGAATAATATCAAAAGAAAGTGGATAAATCCAGAACAACACTGTGGATATATGTACCTGGAGAGAAAGGCCTGTTCAGATCTTCTACAGGGGAGGTAATTTCTGTTAGTTTGGGGGATTCCTTTGTACCGTATGCAATCTCATGCTGTCTGTACAGTCGATGGTGCTTGAAGACATTCAACCACTCGTCAAACATCTTCTTGTCTTTCATCTATAAAAAAAAAACTCAATTCAGTAATCATTAGAACTAAATGTATCATTGATTCAAAGCATATTTATTAAGCCGTAATCTTATAATAGTATTCAAACATCATAAATAGTTCATTCTGAGGTAATCTTATTTTAACAACAGCCAGAAAATGCCATGTACTAGGTAAAAAACTCTATGAGTATTATTATTAACACAGTGATAATTCTTCAAATGGAAGCTGCAGTACTCCATATAACTTACTTTAAGGTGATACACGATATCTTCAGCGTCTATGTCGATCCGTCGTGGATTTTTGTAGGAGACCACGGCCAGCCCTGTGTCAATGACGCCATGATACTTCCCCTTCTGTATCTGTACAGAAACAGCAATTATAACAAACCACCTTAAAATATCTTCAACAACCAACTCCTTCACTTGAAATTCTTGAATACTAGAAATTAAATTCTTTAAGTACCAGTAACAATCATTGAAATGTCTCATACATTTTTCCATATTTGATTTTTAGTCAGCATTTTCTGCAGAGAGATCTGTCTTTGAGATTTCCTAAGAACCGATATGATATTCCTCTTACCTAAATTGCAATGCTTAAGTCATCGGTCATAGTATGAAAAAGTAAATTAATATGACGGCACCTCAAACATACATAAATAAGCACACTCATAATTTTGCTAAGTGTTCCCTCAAAACTGTTAGCATGATTAATAATTGGACCAAGTTTTTTAGACTACCTGTTTTTGTTTTAATTATCATTAAGCAAGAACAGTTGAATTAGTGTTTTATTGTGAGAAGACGCAACACACAAGATAGTGGCCATGATGAAAGCTATAAGTTGTTTTATTTCACCCAAACTGCTGTCTTTCAGCACAGTTCCATTACAGCCAAACACATAATGTCAGTAAGGGTACTAGTATAAGTGTAATAGGAGTCTTTGAATTATCAATATGACAGGTGTCATTAATTAACTTCAATCAATCCACCAACATGCTTGGAAATGCAATTAGTTGATTAAAAGCATTAAGAAGTGCAAGCAACCTTTTATGTGAACATTGAATTGGATATTGTTTAAACATTAAAAAGGAAATAGAGATACTTACATCTGAGGGGGATTTGGCATAGTAAACAATGCCCTTCTCTACCACAAAGTATCTCTGAAAAAGAAAGATGTACTGTGTATTTACTATAATCTAAATCATTAACTACCCACATACCAGTAGATATATGAGGCCTAGAAGTATGTAGATGTATGTACATCCACTGTACATATCATACAGGGAAGCCAGGTGTAAGTTTAATTATAAATATGTACTATAGATACATGTTTAAACAATGAACAAGCGGAATGCACAGAAACAATAAGATGTGGGATCAGATATGAAGACAACAGGCGCTCAATATACGGAAGATTGTTGAATTGTTCTTTGTCAAGGTTTCTGAATGGGAGATACAATTTATGGGACAATATGACAAAATGAGCTTTCCAGATGTAACAAATACCAGGAACACGTAACACCAGAGATTACAGAGATCAGAAGTAACAAACTGAAGCACTGTGTTCATGCTATTTAGTACAGAGGAGGATATCGGATGCCTCAATGTTTATGTCTCATCATGTTGCATAATTAATGTGAAAATTCTTTACAAGTGACAAAAGATCTTAAATACGTTATAGACTACAGTTCTGTAGTTGGAGAACACTTTGTGTAACAGTATACGTATGATTGTTATTTGACAATTTCTTATATATTAGTCAGAAATGTATATCAGTTTTTTTTATGAAATCAATTAACTAACACAACATTCAACATAATCTAAATCATGATTTTGAATCATTTTAAATTAATTTCAGTTAAAGGAACCACAAGAACATGCAAGGATAAATCTGGACACATTTTGTTGGGGGTGGATTCCTGCATCAAGTATTGAGATGAGACTACAGCCACCTCATCATACCCTGAGTGACCACCTGCACCTTAATATACCATAAAGGCACCTGTATATGATTGTATCATACCTTATGCCATCCTTTGAGCGGCCAGCGCCGTCGCTTCATCAAGAAGCCACAGAACTTCTCAGGTTTCTGGTCACACCGCACCCCATCCTTCAGTCCTTCCAGAATCTCCCAGTCGTGGTGTCGCGTTTTCCGAGACTTGCGGGACTTTTTACTGGAGGTTGATTTGTGTGTACTGTTCTGTCTCTCTGGGGCGGAGCTTTTGCTGTTGTCCACCTGAGAGCTGGTGATCGATACATCATCTGACCCATCCTACAAACAAACCAACACAGTTAGTACCATCACAGATTCCACAGTTAGTACCATCACAGATTCCACAGTTAGTACCATCACAGATTCTGGTCTAGTTTTCATGTGAATTCTAAACAATACAATGAGTTACAACTATATTTCTTACAATCTGGGAAACATAAACAATTTTTACATACTTCATCTTGATTAGAAATAAAAACACCCTAAAAGCATTACATTAAGACTTCCTCAAACCTGTGACTTCCTATCCATTTCTTTTTTCCTGTCCACATTTTTCATTGTCAGATAATCACTAGAAGATTCTATAAATAGGGATCTAGTGAATGTCTGTGTAATCAATCTTAGGAAGATACAGAATGTGGAATGAAAATATTTAAGTGAAAAAGGATGTTCAACACATTGAAAGCTCACAATGGGTTTGTTTTTATCCTTGGCAACTTCCTCTCACATACTGAAGGCTAAGGAGATGGGGAAGGTACATGCCATTTGTACAGTCATAAAATGTGAAAAGTACTGAGCATGCACCACACTAGGCCTTGTATTTACTGGTACATAGACAGTACATGTCATGGATGAAGCAACACTAAGGAAATAATATTGTTTTATGTATATGAATATTTCCCGTGAAAGTGAATTGAACAGAGACTTTAAACATGACACCAGTTTTCACAGAGAGATTCATGATCAAAGTCTAAACTTAGAATCGAGTATACATGTATTTCATTTCCGTAAACAACCAAGTCAATCTATTTCCCAGGTTGACAACCTCTGTTAAGCCTGGATGTACACAGTCTAAGTCCATCAGTCAGGGAATAACTTTTTTACTATCAAAGTATTAATTACAAACTGCACTGTTTTCTTCTTCACAAATTTCCATCAATATATTTTCTATCTGTCATGATCATAGGGAATTTGAGATACAGAAGGTCTGTCCTGATAGACATGATAGAGAGAAGAAAAACAGAGAGCTGTAATAACACACACTGTCACGTATTACAGGATGTCTCAATCACTGACCTTACTCCTGCTTGCCATGTAGCATTCCTAGGACAGTGTATTACAACTTAACACCTGTAAAACACAATCAACACGCGCCTCACGGAGACCCCTGCCAATTAACCAACGACAGTGTCCGGCCCGACACCCCTATCCCACACACTGACTCAACACAACGGACAGCTCGTCAAAGTTTACCTACAGACGGGGATTTAAGGAAGTAAATTTCATGATATTCAATCAGGATGAAGGATGAGTTTACAAAAACCTAAGATTTCCTATTTCAGAGTGCAAGCGTATTACTTAATATAGATAATTCTTCATTTTCACCAAACAATATGTAAAAATGTAAACCTTTTGTAGGCTACTTGTTGAACTTGTTGACAAAAAAATTTATGAACAGCCATTTGCCCCTTGCAGTGGGAGCATTGCTCTGAGCATTCATTACTTTATTGACACATCACTGGATAAAGCTGAAGAACAGCCTTCTCATGCATGAGGGCTTTACTTATAGAGCTGACAGATAGGCCAGCCACCTTCCTCCTCTGAAGTTAAACCAAACATGGGTTAAAAGTCTCAAACATCTTGAATGTGACTGTGTATTCATAACCCAAAACTATTATTTAGCAAAAATCTTGACAAACATGAGCAAAGATAAATATATAGGGTTTACAATATCTGAGAATTATGAAAATTTAAAAAAAAATAATTTCTATGAAGAAAATCAATATCAAAATCTGAACATATTTCATCAATGGCTATTTTATTGACTCAGCTGTTCACACCAAATCAGAAATCTGACTTCATGCCTGCTTATAGAGCCTTAGTGATTAAAACTTCAGGTTACTTAATGCATCAATACTTTGGCTGTGATGATGAATCTTCCATCATCAGTACAAAATACTTCAATTATCTTATTAACACAATATAATGTGCAACAAAATTTTAAACCAAGAGTGCTTTACGAAATAACAGAGACTGAATTATTAGTTAGATAATGCATTCGAAAAGTGCAATATATATACCTTTGAAACTGATATAACTTACAATTTGAAATAGTTGTAAATTAGAAAAACACTTCAACTCAAATCTTTTCCTTTCCTTAAGTACTGTAAGATCAAAAACTGTTAAAGACATAAGTGGGTCTCTATCAAACATAAATCCTTGCAGTCTTTATAAGCAGTTGCAAGGGCATTGTTTATTTCATGTAGATCAATCAGAAATGAAATATTGACGAATAAAATCAGTGGCAGTGTTGAGGGACTGTAAATGGGTTTAAAAACAGTTTCAATCATCTACCTTCACTTCTATATTCTGTATGCTGGTTCAAAGTCAAACGATATACCTGGTATACACCTGGAGTACTTTACAGGTAAACTGTTACAGACCATTTTATTCAATCTACGAGAGTTTTGCTTTCAGTGAGTTGATATGGTACTTACCGAGTCAGAATCAGATTCGCTGTGTCTGAACTGATGTCTCGAGTTGTTTTGAGATATCTTGCGAGATGATCCTGGTGAAGCATTGAGAAGTGGCAAACTTTTGACTGGCGAGATATTGCTGGACATCCTGAATGTTTTATCTCAACCTTACTCCACAGCCCTGAAAGCAGAAATGTGTTAGAGATGATTACATAATAGTCATTAAATACAGGACAACGAGATTAAAGAAGTGGGCATAACGCAACAGGAATTACCCACACAAGATGTATATCAATAAAAAATGTGTGCACTTGAAAATCAAGACAACAGTTCAGAAACAATTTGCACAGAAAGACAGTGAAGAACATATATTCAAGTAAAAAGATCCCAGTTCTCACGGAAGGAGATTAAGAAAATGAAATGAGAATGCTGGCTACATGCCTCACTAATAAAAGGTTACTCAACCCAATGAATTTTAAGCAGAAGAAAATTTTCAATTTGCTAACTCTCAATAGCATTTTCTGAAACTGGATTAGGCAATGTATAATTGCACCTACAGGTGAATATCATTAAATGTGTTATCACTATTTACTACGAATGTGAATTCTGACACAAAACATCAATAGATTGCATCAAGTGAGTTTGCCAGAACAGACACAGAATCCTTGATACCAATCATGATCTGTTTTCAAGCTTCAGATCTATACAAATTAATAAACCCTGGTTTTACCACTAACTATTGCTATTTCCTCGAGATCTCTACAAGTATCTATCTACAATCACATCCATTAAACCATTGGAGTAATAGCTAGAACATACCTCATTTATAAACTATCTTTAATGGTTGTAATACATGAAAGTTATCCCATAGTCTTTAAAAACACTCCATCAATATTGCACGCTCTGTAGAAATGATACGGGGGAAACCTTCATTTGTTAAAATGTAATATTTATTAGGAGGGGATTGTTTATGACTAGGCCTGCCAGTAACAAGGGATGAGGGTTTCTCTGTGTTTGCTATCAGTGATGCATCAGTAAGCTCCCTTGCTGATGCACTGTGTAGTTTGATAGAGTGCTCTCCAACCTGGGACTGAACTTGGCTTGTGTTTGTCAAATGATTTCTGATTGATCAAAAAACAATCATGCTTTAACAAAACTAAACAAACTTTCTTAAAATGTATTATCTTCCACCACCCCCTCCCAGTTCTCTGGGCCTAATGGGCCCGAAATTCTTAGACATGCAAGGACTAACTTTTGAAGTAGGTCTTATCTTGTGGTGAAATATAAAAAAATATTTTATTGTTCTAATACATATTGTGATGTCTTAATTTTCTTAAATAGATTCATTGAGCCCAACTCTGTTGTTTGCTGAATGAATATCAATATCAGTGAAGCAAATCCATCAATTAATGCATGCTAAACATTAAAAGGACTTAGGTAGATAATACAAATATGGATTTAACATGAAAAGGCACACACTATATTCAATTGGTGGATCAAAATGAGAGATATGAGCAATGAAGTATCACTGGTCAGCTTGGATCAATGAAATCAGACCATCAGACCATGTGTAATGAATTTAAAAAGTACAATTAAATTACCCTGCATTCAATACATTTACTATAGAATCCAGCTGAGGTGGAAGAGCATCTGTCACTATTATCATGGTGATCTGTATATATGCACTGCAGACATGTGATAAATAAAATAACAAAATACATCTATCTTCACAACTTCATGCCAAGCTAGATCAATTCAATTTCATTTAAAATGCTTGGTGTCCATTGGGATTGTGTGTATATAAATTGCCAATTGGGAGAACTGTTGATTGTGCCAATAGGCATAAAAATGGATTATGACTTTGATGATTCACTGAGTATCAATACATTGCCATTATAATACAGTAAAACACGCTTATAACGAAGTCCCAGGGACGGGCAATTAAACTTCGTTATAAGCGTAATTCGTTATATCCGTCAAATTTACAACATGAAATAGAGTCTTGGGGAATGAAATTCACTTCGCTGTAAGCGTCAATTCATTATAAGCGTGTTCGCTATAACCGTGTTTTACTGTACACACTCAACAGCTCAATAAACAGCTTTTAATAAAGATGAATCTAATTTAAGTCATTGCTGTAATTTTTTGGGTGAAAATCTTAGTTTGTATAAGAAATAAATAAAATTTAACAAATGAGTCATTTTGATGTATGTCTCATTTTGTGTATTAGGACCACACCTCTGTCATATCACCTGTGTATTCCATGCTATTCACTGAGTGGGATGAAAGGGGGGAGAGGTCATTATGTGGGTCATCGTTATTTTCTACTATAAATGTACATCAAAAATGGAACATATCGAAGTAGCACATTCATTAATAATGTTCATATCAAATCTAATTTGTATACATTGAATATAAATAATGTTATTATCAGTACAACTGTACAATGGGCCTTAGTATATAAATCTGACTCTTTAGGTCATTTCGTAACATAAATCGTACATCATAACTTTGACAATTCTTGTACACATCAAAGCCATAATAAATAACTGAACAGCCTTGCTATCAATGTCAACACATGTCACATTAAGCTGATTTAGCAATGCCGTAGTTTGTCATCGATTAATGAACAAACTCGTGCTCGTACACCAACTTTGACCAAACAATGAAAAATAATAAAAAGTTGGTAAAGAAGAAGTACTTTAAAAATGATATATCAAATAAATTAGCATTAACTTACAGATATCAACTACAATCCATATTCTTTTCGTCCGGTGTACTCTGAGTCGCCATCTTTAACTACAGTTAACAGATAGGAATTATTCCCCTTGTTTACCTCAGTGGCGGATCATGGAATTTGCTCAACAACATTACAATGATGAAGGTACTCTTATCTTTTAAAAAGATACGGTAGAATGCACCAGATAAAATAAGTAATTGTTCAAATTTCAACAATTTCTTTTCTCATGCTTATAGGATATGATATTGAATATTTAATTTTTTTTATTTGACCAAAAATAAAATAATATGTTGAGAATATTTAAAGTGGCATTATCAAATATGTCATATTTGTAAGCCACAGTGAAAAGGGGGAAATCGAAAATTTGTTTGTTTTTATGTATGAATGACACAGTTTCCTTTCTAACGAATCAACTCTTGGATCTGCACCCCCCCCCCCCCCCCATGAATTTGTAGGGAGTTGTCTTCCCATTGCAATTTATAGATGGCGCTCTCTGAATAAACAAATAATAATAATAATGAGATAAAGCAAAAAAAAAAATAAAAGAACTCCTCAATTTAATTCCTTTAAATAAAACTCGTTCGGTTAGATAATATATATAAAAATATAAAATAATTTTATAAAACTTTGATATTTTCTATTTATAGCAAAAAGCCCGGATGTGTCATGGCGTAATTTCAACAGGTTACAGAGAAGTGAGACAGTGTCCAAATAAACCAAGATTTCCCCAAATTTATGAATATTGTGCGCTAAAGCACCTTATTTCTTCATGCATTAATGGTAATGCATGCAAGGAAACAACCTAGACTCGATGATGGGTAAAGATTTTATATATACCGCCGTATTGTAATTCATGACAGCAAATCCGCCATTTTTGTTGTCATTTTGAATAAAACTGAAGGTGATTTTCTGAGTGACAGAGCATTCAGCGGCTGAAAAATATTCATTGCATTAACTGGCTGCTCTCTTTTGTAGGTATTTGGACAAAAGAGACTCCCATCTTTACCAGGTAATATTGATGATCACGAAATGGAGTTGGGTTTGAGTTGCAGAAACAACTGTCTCTTCAACATGAAACAGAAGATAAAAGCAGAAGATTTTCTATACAAAACAATTGGGTCAATCTTATTGTTAAATGTTGCAATTAAGATTGACACTCTCTGTTTGTTTAGATAATGTTGCATCAGTTTCGATAGTCGACAATTTCAAAGAAATAGAATGTATTATGTAATACGTTACAAGTACGATAAGTCAGGCCTTCATAGTTGCCTAAATCATGGAAGAGGAATAAAATGGCTTTATCAATTCGATTAAGTGTGTAGAACACCTGTTTTCAAAAGAAAAATCTGATTTTCAAGCAATTTGTCGAAGCCCCCTTTCAATTTTTGTTAGTGCACTCGTGTCTCACTTAAAATGACACATTTTCAATAGGTTTGAACATTATTTGATAGCTGATTAGCGACCAAAAAGTTGGCATTAGTTATTATTTTGGAAAATTCTTCAAATGTTGGAAGCACCTGATGGTTTCAGGGTATTCTTAGATACAAGTTTCTGTTGTTATTAGGTTTTCTAGATAATTTTGTTAGTGGAAATGCTGTTCGTGAACAGAATGGTTGGTTATACTAGCAATAATGAGCAGTAGGCGTGTGAAGTTTCAACATAGTTAGAATTTAATTAAATTTACCAAAATGGGGAAAGTATTAAATCAAATTTGTCTAAACACAAAGGAAAGTCTGTTTTGCTATTAATATTTGAATTACCTACCTGAGTTTTTGAGAAATTGTAATAGAAAGAGTCTAAAATCGTAGCCAGTGCCTTTGGACTGTTATACATCTATGAAAAGTTTTAAAATATCTCTGGAGGCCTAGGTTTTAAAATACTATGGAAGCCTAGGTTATAGAACATCTTCAACAATCTGTTTTTGGCTTCTTGGTTTTGTAATCTTCCATCCTGCTTTTTATATTTCACTTTCATTTAAGTGTGAAAACTAATTTTAGTGCAGAAGCAATGGTACCTGCTTTTCAGCTTTGAAACCTAGTCGTACATCATATAAACGTGATTGCTTCAGGATAGGTTTGCTATTGCAGTCTTGGGTTAATTTATCGAGTAAAGAAATGAATTGTGAACACAGAAAGATCGTTAGACATATTGCATTAATGTTGGATATTTTATTCATGATTTATATCCAATTTTTCTATTTTTTTCTAGTGTAGTTCTTTCCAACTTGATTTAGTTTAGGCATTTTAAACTAGTATCAGTATTTGCATGTAATTACTTTTAATCTTTATAAAGATGTATAGTGGGCTTAAAGGACTTACATTATCATTATGTTTTGATTGTTTTCGTTAGAAGTTAACCAGTAGTTGTGCTGGATGGAAAAACTTGGTGTGCTTAGTACCGTTTTAACAAGAGTTGAACTTTGTTTAGTTGTGTTAACAGCAATGTGACATAGGCCTGTCTATGTCATTGCTGGCCACTCAGCCATAGCTATTTGAAATTAACACAATTTGGCCGGCTTTTGAGCTAAGACTAGCAATCTGTGTATATTTCCCTTGAAACCATGTAATTTTTAACTTGTTTGGACGCAAGAAGAAGTTAGCTACATCCTACCAAAAGTCTATGGTCTTGTTAAAATGGTTCTATCACAGATGTGTTTATTTTGATGATTGTATACAGTCAATATGTTACAACTACCTTATAATGTGGTTATATGTGTAAATGCAATGATGTTACATGAAAACAATCAATGGGATTATTTCATTGTAAGGAAGGCACTAGTCTTAGCATGGTGAATAAGAGGCATTTCTTGGAATTCAATAAGATGCATAATTTCAACCTCATTTAATTTGTAGAGAGGTTTGGAAAAGTTTTGAAACTTACCTTACAAGTCAGTGCAAAAATGGTTGTGTCTGTAGATGGAATGTGTATAAATCTAATGTAGTTAAGTTTCATTTCTTAGAAGTATAGAATTTAATGCCACTCCAGCAACAGATTGCATTGAACAACAATGCATATAATGATATGTGTTAAAGAGAAAGATAAAAATATTTTAGCATGTCATTTTAGGGTTAGAATGAAGGGACGTTTATTCTGAAGTGTTTAACAAGTCGTTGATGATTACACTGGTCTTCAACTTCTAGCTCCACAGTAAATCGTGCAAATCTGAAATATAAAATGTAGCATTCCAAATTTCAGTCGAACAAGTACCCATCAAAGACCTACAGTGATCGTTACTCCAAGAGGGAAGATGGACGCTCCCGGGGTGACAGTCCTGCAAGCCGTAATAGTCCCAGATATCTCCACAAAAAACCTTATAATGAGAAAGATAAGGGCAGAATGGAAAGAGGTGAGTCTAAGTCTCGTACACAATCACATCAGTGCTCATATCACAAACTAATGTCAGCTCTATTTCTCAGTACATCTCTGCATACATGTGATCTCGTGTATCATAGTTCGCTTTTGTGTATAATGTGTTTGGTGAAAAATGCTGAAAAAATGCTGTTCCTAAGTGTAGTATACATCCTTAACGCTAAGAAATTTTCAATCAAGATTTTTGTGAACTCGCTGATTTTCACATGGTGACAATGTATTCCAATCCTTCATGAGTAATTTCATTAGCAGATTTCATTCAAAATAACAGCAAAAGCCATGTCTTTATTGATAATTAGAATTAGATCAACTTTAATGTGTGTAAAATTAACATATTAGAGAAATGTGTATGTATCATATTATCATCATCATTGAATTGAACAATGGTGACCTAATTTATACAGTGTCTATGTTATAACATTGACTGCATAAGAGGACACAAGAAGAAAATATGTTTCAATCGAAACATAATTGATAAACCTCCCTGCATTCGTTTGAATTGCAAAATTGGACACGAGACAAGTGCATGCAAAGCACTTAAAGTAATTGTTCAACAAACTTTGACCATGCAACAAGTAAATGATGAATAAATATTCAAATACACTCTAATTTTATTATGAATCAAGTATTTTGGATGGAATAAGTAAAATGCATACCTATTAAACTTGCATTACACTCAATATTGACAGTATTTATCCCATGGTATCCAAAAACACACCCTTAAAAATGGGGTAAAAATTTTGTTCCAATGCATGTATAATATATACCCCTTCCCCTCTCTACTTTTTATCTAATAATTTTTTTGTACTGACAAAATAAAACTTTGTAATTGTTTTGAAATTGAATTTGATCACACCCCGACCAAAATTATCACCTCATTATACCCAAACATTGATTTGATTCTGTGTCTTGCACCATTGAACAGGAGCTTACAGTTCTCCAGACAAGAAGGTTAACCACGCCTCTACAGCCTCATCATCTCAGGGGGGAGGTAGTCAGAATGGCAGCAGTTACGACAAGGTCAAGGCCAACCACAGGGACCACAGACAAGAGGTCAGTACATTTATGAACATGGAATCATGAGTTTCTTTGCTGGTTACAGGGACCAACGTAGAGCAAAATTTTAGGGAGACTTCACTTCTCCCTAACAGAAAAATAGAGAGAAGTTTGAGAAATCAGGGAGACTTCCATTACTTGACAACAGCATAACGCTTATGACTCAATTTTTAACCGGGTTTTCCGAAGGAAAAATCCGGTTATTAAAATGGTGAAAATGGCGGGCGGGCGGGCGGTCGGGCGGGCGGGCGGGCGGCTGCCAAAAGGGTACCCTCATTGTACGGATAACTCCTCCTACAGTTTTCAAGATAGGAAGTTGTTGTTTTGCAGATCAATTGTACCTATATCAGAGGTGTGCATATTGCTAGGATTTTGATTTCTGATAATTAATGAAAAAATTACCAGCTTTTGAACTTAGTCATTTTTTGGCAAAATATTGCATATAGGGTACCCTCATTGTACGGATAACTCCTCCTACAGTTTTCAAGATAGGATGTTGTTGTTTTGCAGATCAATTGTTCCTATATCAGAGGTGTGCATATTGCTAGGATTTTGATTTCCGATAATTTATGAAAAAATTACTGGCTTTTGAACTTAGTCATTTTTTGGCAAAATATTGCATATAGGGTACCCTCATTGTACGGATAACTCCTCCTACAGTTTTCAAGATAGGATGTTGTTGTTTTGCAGATCAATTGTACCTATATTAGAGGTGTGCATATTGCTAGGATTTTGATTTACGATAATTTAAGAAAAAAATACTAGCTTTTGAACTTAGTCATTTTTTTGCAAAATATTGCATATAGGGTACCCTCATTGTACGGATAACTCCTCCTACAGATTTCAAGATAGGAAGTTGTTCTTTTGCAGATCAATTGTACATATATCAGAGGTGTGCATATTGCTAGGATATTGATTTCGGATAATTAATGAAAAAAATACCAGCTTTTGAACTTAGTCACTTTTTGGCAAAATATTGCATATAGGGTACCCTCATTGTACGGATAACTCCTCCTAAAGTTTTCAAGATAGGAAGTAACTGTTTTGCAGATCAATTGAACATATATCAGAGGTGTGCATATTGCTAGGATATTGATTTCTGATAATTAATGGAAAAAATACCAGCTTTTGAACTTAGTCACTTTTGGCAAAATATTGCATATAGGGTATGTATAACTCCTCCTACAGATTTCAAGATAGGAAGTTGTTCTTTTGCAGATCAATTGTACATAGGGTATATCAGAGGTGTGCATATTGCTAGGATTTTGATTTCTGATAATTTATGAAAAAAATACCAGCTTTTGAACTTAGTCACTTTTTAGCAAAATATTGCATATAGGGGTACACCATTTCACTGGATATGGGTTGACATGGATTATGGATAAAGTTCACATAAAAGAAAACCCGGTTTGCTGTCACTTTGACAGCTTTTCACTTGTTAATAATTTAAATTAGATTAGAAGTCAATAAAAAATAAAACAACTTCTAAAAATTAAAAAAAAACTTATCCAATTTATTAAATTTAATTTATTTGATGTATTCATACATTTTATAGATGAAATGTGTTTGTAGTTGTGTTAGCTAAAAGACAAATAAAATCAGTCTCTGTATTTCTGTGTATTTTGGAGGTATTAGTCTAACCCTTTGACCCAATTACAACCGTTATGTAGATGATCTTATTTTTAATGATAACTGTAAACAAACGGTTTTATGATTGTTTTAGCATTACTTTGGCAAAGTTATTAACTAATTACAAGTTACCAACTAATTGTAACATCAACACTGAAATAAATAAACATCGGTTGCACAGTATGTGGTTGCATCACATGTATTTATAACCCCCTAAAGATAAGACAGTCTTGAGTAATTAATCACAACAGGGGTTAACTGAGACTGTGAAAACTTCTTTAGAATTAGTTAATTATCATTTTATTGCCTTTGGGGTTAATTTACACGATTGTGAACTCATAATACAGGGCGACTTCAACTTCTCTTTCGGAGGAAATTCTGGCGAAGTTACCGATCAAAAAGCGACTATTTCGCCCAAGTCACCCCCTAGGTTGGTCCTTGTGGTTAACACAAGGTTCCATTCAGACTAAGATGTTAGATTTTATTGTCAGTATAATGTGGATAGGCATTTTTAACAGAGTTTTCCAAAGGAAAAATCCAGTTATTGAAAATGGTAGGCACACAGCTGCCAAAAGTGTCCCCCTATCGTATGGATAAATCCTCCTACAGTTTTCAAGATAGGAAATTGTTGTTTTGCAGGTCAATTGTAAAAATATCAGAAAAGTGCATATTACTTAGATGTTGATTTTGATCATTTATGAAAAAAATACCACATGTAAAACTTAGTCATTTTTTGGCAAAATATTGCATATAGAGTACCCCATTTCTAGTGGTTATCAATTCAGGGTTGACAAATGAATTATGAATACTGTTCACAGATAAGAAAACTTGATTTGCTGTCACATTGACAGCTTTTCTCTTGTATGTAATTTCTGTTTTAAATGTTCACAACACCCCACATTAAATAGTTTGTTCTAGTGTACAGTATAATTTATGTCTTTTCTCTTTAATATTTAAAGAGTATATAATCATGAACTGTTCTTATTAATTCCTGAAATGATCCCCATGATTTATTCAGATGTGTCTTCTAAATGATATAACGTATATCATTCTTATAATGACTGTGTATATATTGAATACTTTAAATATAATCTGACAGATTGTCATATTAGATAATTTTGTTTGATCTTCTACAAATTCTAACATTCCCCGGATCCTGATAGAGTATAAGGAAGTGTAGTTTTAGCAATGTAAAATTCTAAAACGGTTTACTTTGCTGTAATGCTAGGTTCAGAAGCCAGCTTTGCGGACTTGTGGGGAGTGGTCCGAGCATGTCAGCTCCTCTGGTAAACAGTATTACTACAACACCCGGACAGGTCTGTCACAATGGGAGAAACCCGACGACTGGAACGACTCGTAAGTCTGGCCTACAAATCAAGGCGTCTCATTGCTTCTTATACATATTTATGATAATTGCACTTATTGTAACAGTCATGAAGCTATGCAAAAATTTTTTTATAACTTTGAACATTTTGTTTAAAGTGGTATGGGACACCTACAAATGTACATATTGTGGCATACTATTTATTGAAATGAACAATAAAATCAAGTGTAATTTTATAAATAGTTTCTTTCCCAAAACTGAATCCTTATCCTAACAGGGTAGTGCAAAGGCTTAGAGGGTTCACTATGAATCTGGAAGTCAGATTTTGAATCCCATTGGGGATATTTAAATTTTTATCTTTCTTAAAACTTTTAAAACATTTTTTTTTTGGTTAAATATTCGAAAATTTTAAAATTCTACACTCATGAAAGTATTTTAATTATAATTTACTTTTATCCACATTAATTATAAATATTAAAAGATGTCCCATTCCATCTTGAGGAGAGCTGGTAAGCTAATGCTTTGAATAGGCAGCACATTCAGTTTTGTTTTTCCAATTTCAGAAAAGTTTCCAGAAGTGACAGCAGAAATAGAGCCCACAATGACAGAGGTATTTACTCATTTTTCTAGAGAAATCATGTGAAGACAATTATCCTGTTGATGGAACAATTTATAAAAAGAAGAATGATGCACTGTCTGTTATGTTATTATCACTCATAATAACAGGCTCTAGCATCTGTAGAAATATTCTAGCTTTCACAATTTCTTTTTTAAAACTTTTAGTGTTGATAATATAGATATTGATTCAGTAAAGGTAATCATTTGCAGTAAATCAGATTTGAATGAGACTTATATTAGGAACATGTTCTAAAGTAATTACCTTAACAATTGTTGACAAAAAAATTTCATCTTTGATGGAAGCTTACCTAATGGATCTACATTTTGTGTCATTTATTTACTATTAAAAAACAATAACAAAACAAGGTTGAGATGAGATAATTATAGAAATTGGTTTTTTTTCCCCAATATTCAATACAGTAGATTTTAGATTTAATTCAATAATTTTGTACAGTGAAAAATTCTGAGTGTGAAATTGTAGATACTGAAGCACAATTAAGCTTTACAGTTATAATTTACAATAGGAATCAAGTTTGTTATTTGATCGGTTTTGCTGAGTTTCTTTTGAGGGACATACATGTAGTCTTGTGCACAGAAATCAAGGATTTTCTTTTTGAAAAAAAATACTGACAATCTAAATATTACTATTATTCTGAAGTCATTTTGTTGACATTCTAGATTCTATGGCAAGAACCAAGTACAGTGGTGATCGGGGAAGTTCTGGGGGAGGAGATCGGGGAGGTTCTGGTGGAGGAGACCGTTCAGCCAAACGACAGGGCAATCTGGAGTTCAATCCAAGCTTACACAATGAGAAGCCAGACAAACATTATCTCATTCAAAAGTTCCAAGACAGTCAGCGGCAGGCCCAGATTGAAAGCCGTACCCCCACCGCCGGCGGAAAATCAAAGGACCGCTACTTCAAGGAGTCCGGCACGGTTATTGATCACAGTGGTAGTAACAATACGAACCGAATCCGACGCGATAGTGATCACAGGACTCCACACCGTAGACATGGTGAGTGCTATCTCTACACAGAGATACATAGTATATGTAGGCCTGTTTGTATGGGATGTTAATATTCTGGTAGGGGTAAGTATTCTTTCTTCTTTATTCCTTTCTATGATTATGCAAAAGAGTTTTTGGATGTTGGCAGAAAGCAAAGAGTTAAGAAATATTTTTTAAGAATGGTTACAAAAAAAAGTGCTTACTCCTTCTTGGTTGTTGTATTGTGCATTGTGCTTTTACCTGTGTTCTAGTAAATTGAAGGTTTAGATTGAAAAGAAAAACTGGCGAATTACACTAATGTACAGATAGCCAGAGTAACATTTAATGGAATCTATAAGCCTTTAAGGGTTGAATGAAACATTTGAAGAAGAGTAAAGAAGCCTGTATGTTGGAATTTATATTAGCAAGATGTTTGTTTCCGATACTGTGTCTTCAAACAGAGAATACACAGTCTTGTGTCTTAGTTTATCTTCGTGTACCAGACAGCTCTATGTTGATAACTTTGACTTGCATTATTATGAACTATTTTTATGGAATTGGATGCCAAATCCTTATTATTGATATTATCCATTCCTTTAAACTGGCAAGGTCACGATTTTGGTCAAAAATTATTTTTCCGATTTTAAATATTTACAATGCTTCAGAAAGGCATTTTTAATAGGCAACCGAAATTTAAGTGTCAATTGTTGAGTTATAAGTGAGTTACAGAGCTTGAAATTCTTCGCTATGTAAACAAAGCGTTTGTTTACATTTTGAACGTTGAAGTAATAATTTCAGTTTTAAAACCTTAAACGAATGTGTTAAACGTTAGGAACTGTTTATCTATGCTTAAAATAAATAAAAAGACAGACAAATAAGCAAGAAAAAGATTTTTTACTGGTATATTGAACCTATGTAAACAAAAACAGGGCACGAGCCTTGTTTACATGACAAAGAATTGTGAGCCCTGTATCTTGTTTATAACTCAACGAATGACTCTCAAATTTCATTTGATCATTAGAAATGCATTTCTAAAGCATTGTAAATACTAAAAACAGAAAAATAAAATTTGACCAAAAATCGTGACCATGCCCCTTTAAGGACTAATGTATGCAATAGCAAGAGTATATGATTAGGACTTACAATGGTTCAAAATGCTTTTAATACAACAAAAACCAAAAAAGAAAATCAAAACACTGTCTAAAATCATAATTAACACATTTATCTTCTTTCCAAACATGGAATTTTACAGTCTTGATGGTTTTCTCTGTTCAGAAAAGGATCATATTCTTGGTAATATTTTGTCTTTAGTCTGATTGATCCACTGAATTTGAATATTATTTTGTTTCATTTTAAAAATTCAAAAACTGTTAAGTTGCTGCTATGATTAGCAAAGTTATTTAAACATTAGTGGAACTTCTGGTGACATTGAAGCATGATTGATTTTAAGTAAAATTAGAAATTGTCAAAACATCTTATCTGTTACGACAATATTATTTCTGATAAATGTTCAGATTTGCCAATTTTGGAGGCCATTCATGGTATAAACTGTGTAATAATCTTTATTTGAGGAAACCAATGTTCCGTACATGATTATGTTTTGATACTGAAACTTTAAAGGGATTTGGACACAATTTGAGATCAAAAATTTTACTTTAATTTTTTATGTATAAAATGGTTTACTGGTGCATTTTAAATGATTTACCAAAATATTGAATGTCAAAGTCAAGTTATGAGCGAGATACAGAGGCAAGAATTGGTTGTAATGTAAACAAAGCTCAAGTCTTATAGTTGTTTACAAAAAAATGTAATGTAGAGAATTACAATTCTTAGACAAAATGACATGTAAACACAATTTAAACTAATTCAGTATCTTCATAAAAACTATTATCAGCAAAAAAAGATACATTTGATTGAAACTTACACCAATACAATACATATGTAAAAAATGACAATATTTGAGCTTTGTTTACAAAACAAAGAATTATGAACTCTGTAACTTGCTTATATCTTGATATTTCACTTTCAAATTTTAACATAGCATTATAAACTTCTATATTTATCAGTATAAACATTGAAAATGGAAAAATGAAATTTGAAAATTTTAAGTCAAATCGTGTCCAAGTCCCTTTAAGCAATAAAATGGTAAACTTCAAAAACAGGAAATTATCAAACAAGACAAAAGTAATACAAAAAGGTGCAAATTACCTGATTATTACCTACACACTGTCAGACCACATGTAGATATTAACGAGTCTGGTCACTCAACAGTTAAAACTTTGGCTATTGTAATGCAGTACATAGCCATTATACGAAAACGCTACGTATGTTTACTGAATCTTTTAAAGCAATATGAGCTGTATTTTTTAGAAATTTATTTTGCTGAAAATTGCAGCTCATATTGCTGTAAACAATTGAAACTATTGTTTAGTTGATTTATCAAGAAATGTTTTTCCCCTTATCTGTTGATAAATAAGTTGTATTAAAATGGCCATTCCAAACTTAATATCAACTGTTTATTCACCAATCAGAGGCCTGTTTTCTTTGTGATCGGTCACTCCTTTTAGCTGTTTGAAGATTTATATTTACCATTATTCAGGAAGTCAAGACTCATGAAAAATCTGCTTCAGAAACATTTAAATGTGAATGTAAAATTTTCAGTCCCAATGATTTCCTCGTAGACTTTTCTCTGAATTACCATGATATTATGGTCAAAAGTCTTAGTGCGTATTTTACACCCTACGTATGTTTTTCACGAATTTCCAGGCCTAAAGTGAGGGTGTGTATTACCAATGATTACCCATATACACAACTGCGTATTATGTTTAGCAAACTACGGTATTTCATTGTAAATAATTATGCAGATATTTGGACTTATTTTAAGGGATTATTTTTATGTTCTAAACATTGTTATTGGTCTTTGTACTGTTATTATGTTTTGACATTTTGATAAGATTTTAACAAGAGATGGACATATCTCTAATGGATATCTACTATAAGATTTAGATAGCCTTCAGAAGTTCTTGCAGTCATAACGTTTCATGTTCTTTTTAACATTAGAATCACAGTACCTGTATAAAACCAAAACCCTGAAAATAAGAATGTTCTTTCATGACTGATGTGGAGAGGATAAACCTACTGTTATTTATACATATGATATATGATAACAGACTACAATCATCAGAACTCAGTACATGATAAAATGAGCTGGCCATAAAGGGCTGAAACTGTAAATTGTGTTCAGTAGTGAATTTCTTACTTTCAATGATTTAAAAGCACTAATTGTGGAAACAATAATATTTTGGGGGTCTTAATTTTCATGATTTTTATTGGTAACCCTCAGCCTCGCCAGCAAACAAATTTTGAAATGGTCTTTATTCACTTTTACAAAGTAATTCTTGATATATATATGTCCCAATGAATGCTTCGTAATTCAATTGACTTCAGGTCACTTCTCAAAAAGTTTAGTTCCTTCAATATGATTGTTTGAAATTGCTCTTAGGCCTAACAAAAAAATAGGTTTGTTTCCGCTTTCCCGACCGACCCTAACTTAAACCCGCCGACCCCAATTTTTTTTTCGAGTTTTTTCGTAAATTTCCGTTTTTATCCGTTTTTTGTTAAAATTTCGTTTTTATCAAATTTAAAAATTTATTGTGTCCTCTAAATTTAAGTCGTAAAAACGCTTTTAGAACTTATTTAGATGTCATCAGTGTTGTGTAGATGTTTGTTATTTACAAATGGCAGCACATGTCGTGCCAGTTGAGCTCGAGAAATGTTCCCACCAGCCTGGGAAAAAGTTCATTACATCATTTAAACAATGACAACAAATACTTTGGGTTTTTTTTTATCTTACCCAGTTTAATAGATAAATGGTTGAATATGCACAATTGAACAAACGGAGAGGGGGGAAAAAAAGATTAAAAAAAAAAAAAAAAAAAAAAGCCGACCTACCGACCCTAATTTTTTTCAGCCTGAAAGTGGAAACAAACCTATTTTTTTGTTAGGCCTTATAGTCAGTATTACAAGCAATATTGAGAGAATAAGATGAGCAAATTGATTAAGATTAGCAATTGAAAGTAAATTTAATCATTTGATCAGCTTTGTACATTGCACAATAACAGATAACAATATCATCAGAAGATGACAAGACTTTGTAGAATTCTGCTGCTTTAATTTCTAAAGATATTCATAATCATTCTTAGTCCCAGGATGTACATATTAAAATAAAATATGTCAGGTTTATTTGTATACATGTAATTAACTTTTTCAGTTGTAATCATGTTTTATGGCGTATAGAATTTAGAATCATTTTCTTTAATGAGACCAAATTTTGTTAAGATAAGCAATCCAAGCAATGTCTGAAAATTCTTCGAATCAGATTGGCTTTAAATGATATTTTTGTATCAGCTTAAACATTAATAATGTCGAACTTTAAGGAACATGGTCACGATTTTGGTCAAAAATTATTTTTCCGATTTTGATATTTACAATGCTGCAGAAAGGCATTTTTAATAGGCAACAGAAATTTGAGTGTCATTTGGTGAGTTATAAGCGAGTTACAGGGCTTGAAATTCTTTGCTGTGTAAACAAAGCGTTTGTTTACATTTTAATGTTGAAGTAAAAATTTCAGTTTTAAACCTAAAACGAATGTTTAAAATGTTAGGAACTGTTTATCTTTGCTTAAAATAAATAAAAACATAGACAAAAGAGCTGGAAAAAGATTTTTTTTCTGGTATATTAAACCTATGTAAACAAAAACAGGGCACGAGTCTTGTTTACATGACAAAGAATTGTGAGCCCTGTATCTTGCTTATAACTCAACGAATGACTCTCAAATTTTATTTGATCATTGAAAATGCATTTCTAAAGCATTGTAAATACTAAAAACATAAAAATAGAATTTAACCAAAATCGTGACCATGCCCCTTTAAGCAAATAGTTACACATTGCTTTACATTGTACAATGAAAATGTTTGTCCCATTGCCTTTGCACATGTTTTGTATCATCTATTGATAATCAGAAAAGTGACCACAATGTTAGGGTGTTAATTCCTTTATAGTCATTTCCAACTTAAATTTTGTTTGAAATGCAATGTTTGGACTAGAACTATGTCATCTAGTGGAGTTTAAAATTCTGTTAGTTTATGATTGTATCATCTAGTGTTGTTTGAAGTGCAATACAAGGACTATAGGATTATAAAATCTAGCGAAGTTTGAAATGCAATGTAAGAACTAAGGTTATACTATCTAGTTGAGTTTCCAATGCAATGTTAGGATTAGGATTATAACATCTAGGGGAGTTCGAAATGCTACGTAAGGAGAAGAATTATACATCTCGTGGAGTTTGAAACTTTGTTAGGACTAGAGTAAACCATCTGGCTGAGTTTAAAATACTACTAAGAGGAATGAGAATAAGATTTTTATTTTAATATTTTAATTTTTGAAGTCCTACTGAAAGTGCATCATCTAGTGGAGTTGAAATCTTTGGAGGATTATACCATCTAGGAATGAACTATCAGAAGACTAGGTTTATATTATTGTGTTGAGTTTGAAATCCAATGTTAGGACTAGATATATACATGTACCATGAAGTGGAATTTGTAAGATAGAAATCCTTTGTAAGGACTAGAATATATAATCTAGTGAATCGAATCCTTTGTTACCATCAGCTGTAGTCTGAAATTCTATGTACGTACTAGAATATATAATCTAGTGAATGGAATCCGTTGTTATACCATCAGATGAAGTTTGAAATCCTTTGTTTAGGCTAGGGTTATATCATTTAGTTGAGTTTAAAAATCCTGAAAGGAATTTCACCATCTTGTTCATCATATAGTCGTCTACTTGTTAAAACTTATTAATGATGCTGTTCTACTCAAGACTGCTTGCAACTAAGACCTACATTTAAAACCTTACTGAAAGAACGCAGATCATGTACCAAAAAGATGCATTTACTGCCCTGTGATTCTTGTTCTCATTTATTATACAGCATATTAACTTGTGACAAAATCTTAAAACTAAAATTGCACATAGAGGTGGTCTACTTCGAGAAAAAACACAGAAACATTTGATAATGACTTGATAGCTTTTTACCAATTTGCTTTTTAATGGAGAGAAGCTTTAAGATAATCTTTTTACCAATTTACTTTTAAATGGAGAAAATAGCTTCAAGATACACTAGTCCACGTAATTTGGGAATACTATGCATCTGTGATTCAGAACTTACGACTTGCAACCACATTAATGAATCTTTATCAATCACAAACTAATCAATATTTGAATTTAATTGCGTTAAATATGATTATAAAAATCTAAGTTGTTGTAAATTAATGGTTTTACATAAATTTGGGTCATCAAAACTTTTCTACATAACTTAAAATATTTACGACTTTGCCGTTACTTCTTTTGTAAAACGCAGCCCAGTTTTTTGTCCAGTCCAGGAAGATGCTAATAAAGAACCAAGATCTAAGAAATCTATGGTTCTGACATCAGACAAGCATACCAGCAAAATCAAAAGCAAATTATGTATTGAATAGTATGTAAAATGTACCAAGTTTTTGTAAAGCATATTGATAGCTAAAATTAAATTTAGAAATATCAATTCAGTGTCATCAAAAGGGGGAGGGGTATATAGGAATGTACCGTAGTTCAAAGTTAACTATGTTTGTTTGCTTATATTCAGTAGATTGATCATTGTGGAAATATGTAGTTCAGATGAACTGAGTATACAAATACCATAATTTTACTTGGATATTAAACATTTATTGCATTTCAGTGAGGGAAGTATGAAGATTTATTCCCCCATGGAAATATCATATAGAAAATAAATAAATCAGTGATAAAATATGATTTTTCTGGGGGAATAAATGTTCATATTTTCCAAACGTTCATGCAGATAATTGTTTATAATACTGAACAACAGATGATAATTTAGTATACACTTGGATTTAATCATTTCTCAATTATAGTAAAGCAATAACATAGTTAACTTTCTTAAGTCATGTTTTTTATATAAAAAGGATTTAAAATGATTTTTAATAGAATTGTATTTCAAATTACATCGTATGTTCATATTTGGGTCCCTTTATTGGAAGTAAGGGGAATGTTTACCTTCTTCTTCAGAGGGAGTTTCTGGTAGCATTAGGAGTATCAATGCTGTTATTGTGTGCTTTGCCAGTTTGAATTATTTTCTTTAAGTTATTGTCAAAAATACTTTATATAATTATTGAATAATAATCCATGGTACAATGTATCTAAAAAGTTTTCCTGGTTTATTCCCAATATAAATATATGTAATGAGCCACCTGTTGGCTCTGTCAAGTTCTCATTTCAAAGTCGGTGTTTATTTGACAATGAAAATTTTGATGAAAATGTCACAGGGTGAACAGATGTGTGGATGTCAGTCAATATATCGGGTCTCAATAGCTTAGTGGTTAGAGTGTTGTCACTGTACGCTAGAGGACCTGGGTATGAGTCCCGGTTGAGACTTAACTTTTTACCACCTGTTAAAAAAATATGTTTTACCACAAGTGCTTGTCCCCCCTTATTTGTTCATGTTTTAATTTTTGTTAAAATTAACTGATAATCATTTTGACTCATAGTATGACCATCACTTGTTAATATTGATTGTTTGTTCAACAGTAATATTGAATAATTGGTTGACTAATTAATTGAGATACCACTTCTATTGAGAAGTTACATTTGCTTTTGATGAGTCCTGCAAACATAATTATATGAATAAACACTAAGAGCATGTACATTTGTAGCTGAAGATATGTAGCTTCACAGAGAAATTTGGGTTGATATACTAAAGAGCTAAAATTCTTTGCATTAAAAAAATTTGCAATTTATAACGCACAAAACTTGCACTAGTTTTCAACTGATTAAACTTATTTCCTAACATATTCTGTGAAAATAATTCAGGCCATAAAACTCTTCACATAATTTAATTTTGATATAGTGGCTATGTTCAATTGTTTGCTTTGTGGGCCGCAAATTGCAAGTTTTTTGTATAAAATGAACTGTGTCTCCATCGCATGTCAACACAAATTTTCTGTAGGCCTACAAATTTTCTGTAGGGCTACAGATCTGCAGCTAGCAAATTGTTTACATGAGGAAAAAACATAACATCAATAATATGCATATCAATCTGAGTCCGGTTATAATTTTAATAAAAAAAGGAAGTAAAGAAGCTGCAAATGTTATACTCCTGGTGCAGTATGGTGACTTGTCTCTTTGTTTTTCTCATGTTGATATATTTTGCAAAACTTGTCGTTGAAAATTTGTAAACAAAAATCAAATTTTTAAAAATCTGCTTGTTTACGGTACTATGAATTCCAGTGGTGACCCTCTTTGTTTTGATTTACAGGAGCTCAGGTAGATGACATGGACATCTCACCTGACACTTCCCCCAGTTCTCGGCCCTCCAGCTGTGCTGGGACCCCCCAGATGGGGCCGGCCTCCACCCCCAATACAGCAGGGGGACACCCCAGTTCTACCCCCTCATCCAGTGCACCCTTCATAGCCAACATACCCCAGCTCATCAATCAGATCAGCGGGGGACAGAACAATCAAGAACTCACCAACAAAGGTAAAACATCCCACACCACTGCAAGTCTCAGGTGCAATGCTTACTTAGTATTAGGCACTGAGGGATCACCCTGTCAGTGTTTATTCTACTGACAAAATTGTTCAATTATTTCCTAGATGATTTGTAACACTTTCCTTTGAGGACTTAAATCTCCCAGAAAGAAATGGCTTTTAATTATATATATATAAACAAACAGGTAGTGCGCTACCTGTATTTTCAGGACTTTGATTAACTTTGTAAAATTTCATCGAAATTGAATATTATTATGGTTATTCATGTTATCTGAATTGTTTCATTTTCTATCCCTTTAACCAAACTCTCTCTGTTGTTCAGCTTTACAGACTCTGCAGAAGCTTCAGGAAGTAATCAGTCGGCAGATTGCCCAACAAACGAGTGAGTATAAAAGTCATCTATACCAGTCTAAGGGAAGTCTGAAAAGGGACTAGGCCCTATGTTCAGTGCTAATGAAAAGTGATATGACTTGGATAATCTTTATTATGTTATTAAGCTATGTTAAAAACTAAAGAAATACTGAATAAGTTGATATGTACCATGTTTCCTCTACTTGCAGCCCGGGCGAGTACATCTCACGCCCAGCATAGTTCTCTGTCCACGAGCACAGCAGTGGCTGCCCACCCGGCCCTGACCCGGTCATCTCAGCACCCCTCAGACTACAACAGTGTCACCCCTCACACCCACTCCCAAACTCCCCAAGTCTCCAGCCCTCATGTACCTGCCAATCATGTCAACCACATCCCCTCCCCTGCCTACACGTCGGGGGGTGGGGTGTACGGTAAACTGGGTCAGAGTCAGCAGCAGCAGCAACACCTGGGTCACCAATCCCCCTACCACCAGCTGCATGTGGACACCAGTAACGGTCCATACGTCCTTGGCTCCACGGCGGGACAAAGCCCAAGGTCGGACCACGGCCAAAAATCTTCTTGGTAAGGGCTTTTTCATGATGCAATGTTTCAGGAATTCTTATACTGAATCCCTTGTTTTGCTGACTATTTCTTATGTACTAACAATATTTAAGAAATTAATGGGTTCTCTAAGTTAAGAAGTCTAATTGATTCTGTTTTTTCAGTGCTAGTCCTTCAAGTACTACCAGTTCACAAGATCTTCCAGTGGGTGTGGGTGACATATCTGTGACTGGCCTCAATCAGACAAACTCTCCCAACGTGTCGTCGTCACTGAGTCAGTACTATAACGAAAAGTTGATAAGTCACGTCACTGGCTGGCACGGGGACCAAGCTGAAAGACAGGTACGCACTCAACTCCACCATTAGTCCAGGCATAGAGCCATAAGAAAGATTTTTGTTTTAATCTTACTTGAACAAAAGGAATACTGTGGAATCATTAGAATTCAAGGTGGCTCAATTTTCTTGGTATTCGTTGGGAGCTCTCGCCCACCAATTTACATCATCCATGAAAACTTATTGTAAAAGATTTAGTTTTCCTACTGAAACTGAAAACTGGCACATCTATAAAATCACATGTATCCCCATGAATAAGCAAAAATCCACCAAAATTGGCCCCCACAAAATGAAATGATTCTACAGTATGTTGTGGAAAAGTGAGGCTGATATAAAATAAGAGATATTCTTGAGTTTTATGGCTCTAAAGCCTGAAACAGGCAGTGAATGGGCATCTGATGCTTGTTCAATAGTATAATTCGTTTCAGAAAGTAAAACAATTGTAAAGCAATTATTTGGTGCAAACTTTCAATATCAAAACATGAGTCTGTATGCTTCTTAGCATTGTATTTGTGGCAGAGGTTTGGTTTTGGCTCAACCAAAGAACTAATGCTGAGTTGTATGATTTTTGCAGGCTCGGCGTTACTGGGAAGAAGGCATTAGTGTGGGCAGCTTTCACTGTGGCCAGGTGGGAGTGGAACTAAAGAGGTCAAGGTCATTAGTGAGGCTGGCAGAGATCCAGTCCACTCTCCATGAACAAAGGTATGTTGGCAGTTTGACATTCATAATCTGCTAAACATATTTATAACACTTGACAAATTTTCTCCAACATTAGTATAACATTTCTGATTCTCTTGAAATCCATCAAATCTTTTCTGATCAGCTCCATTGTTATTTGAAGATCTTACATTGAGTATAATATTGAGTAAAACAAACAAAAATGCTCACATTTCATTTATGCATAATTGGTGCTGCCTTTTTTCCAGAATTTTATTTTTATCAACACAAGTGCATGAACTGGAAAGCATGAAAGCACCTAGTTTCTCATCTCATTAATTGGATCATCCCAATAGAAGACTCATCCTTGTTGTCCCAGATGCTTGGCTGTTTTTGCATTAGAGATCCTCCGTTGGACGGGAGGGATTCGTCATGTTTACAGAACTTTCAGCCAGACCCTAGCAGTCTCGTCAACAGCATTCGTGTCCAAGCTTTTTGTTCTTTGTAAAGAAAACTGCATCTTTTACTGATACTTGGATAAAAAAAATTATTTTTAAATTATTTTTTTTTAAACTTGAATATCAGTTGATTTGTGAGTCTGTAGTTGTGATGCTATCTTAAATTTTTTTTAACAAAGATCTGTAAAACTGTTCTAGTGATTTTTAAAGATACAGACTAACTGATTTTTTGTATTTTATGATTAGCAAGTCATTCTCTTGTAAAAGCCAAATTCTTTGTAACCAAGATTGTAACATTATGTCAATGTTTGAACAAAACTATGTAATAATATTTCTTGGTTGTGAATTATAGAGTAACATGCCTAAGGCTCATTCAACAGAATTTCTATAGAAAACAAACTTTCTGAAAGTGCTAGAATTGTGTACAGGATTTGTAAATAGATATCTGTGGATTAGAAATGTTATGGTCACACTGTCTGGTGGCTCTACACTGGACAGGCTCCCACTGAAATCCACCGCACATGTTTGTAATCTGTATTCTACCATCACTCTGTAAGCAATAGAACAACTTGGATTTGTTGCAATATTTTTTTTTATCCCTACCTGTGCAGAGGACACAGGGTATTTTAACTTATAGTCTGTAGAGAAAATATTCTCTGTTATAACGAGGATTTCGTAGTAGAGAGGACGAGATCTGGCACTGTCAGAGTTATTGCCCTTCACTTTGTCATTAGTTTCTGGAATATTTATTCTACTCTGGTATCAAAATCATTGGAACAGTAACTTTTATTGTCCTTTCCTTTTTATTTTGGTAAGTGGGAGGGGAGATGTTGAATTGTCTGTGGATATACAGATACCAGCATTTCTGATCTGGGACCAGGCCATGATTGGTCAACATCATTGTAAGTCACCGTTCCCTGACTGTGAATGAAGTGTGCAGATATTTATGTGTGTGACTGTTGGCTTACTGAGCAGGGTATGCTTTTGTTTGTATGTTTGTCTGCATGTGTGAAAAACTGATAGGAAGGATGACTAAGAGTGTATAGGGGTGAAAATCTGTATTCCTTTTTCTTTTCTAACAAAACCAAGTTTCATGCATAAGCTTTTCTGCATCCAGTTGTTTTGGAGAGCATGAAGGGGCAAAATAATTACTTGTATATTTCATTATTCTTGAGCAAAAAACTAATTATTAAAATGATGTCAACACATGTCTATTTTTATACTATTTTTTTTCTTAAGCCTTGATTTAGTGAAATCAATGGCTGGTGAGAGAGTGGGCGTGAATGACGTGACACGGGGGCGGATCCTGGCGTGTTACAAGTCTGTGTGTGTGTGTGTGTGTTCAGAGGGGACACAAGCTTCTGTGTATTATCTGTGACGGTACCTGATTGGTTGCCCTGTTTCCGGTCTGCACCAGGACCGGATATATTTAGCCTCAAACAAGCGGCGAATACTAAGGCGGGATAACTCTGCAGCTTCTACAGTGAGAGTTTAAATTGTAGATAATATGTTTAAATATCTGTTAAAAATAAAACTGAATTCAGACACGAAATTGTCTTGTGTATTGTTTGGAGATTTGTATTGGTGCAAAAGATGATAATATTTCATCCCTAGTGTTAGGATTAATTGCAAAAACGAAGTTATAAAAATTGTGTGTACTACATTTGTGCAAATGCGGTCTGCCATCAAAACAAAAAAAAATTATAAACTCAGTATTTTATTAAGTCTAAAAAATAATTTATAAGTATTAAGAGATCATATGCAACGACAAAAAATAAGTTATTAATATTTAAAGAACATACTACTAAATGACAAGTCCGTGCAATTGAAGGTGTAGCCATAAAAAAGAGAGATGAAAAAAATGGGTGTATATTGCGATTTGATGAATGAGCAAAATGTGAACAGAACAACGATAATTAACCTTGAATGTGTACTTGGCTTATGCTGCATGACCCGAGGGAAGACCTTACATTGGTCGGCCTTTGAGACGACCCCTTACACACGGTAGGAGAGCGTCACGCTTGAGGAACCACGCTCTCTCAATCAACAGGTAAAAGTAATGTCCGGCTAAGTGTGACACACCGACTAGCGCTGTCAGGATTAAACACTGTACGTTCTTACCTGTGCTGGAATTTAATTATCTTTAGGTAAGCTTGATATTATTTAATTTTAGAGAAAAATGTGTTTTTAGTATTTGTCTCCAGTATAATCGTTTACCAAACAGGTGAAAAGATGATAAAAATTTATTGGCATTTTTCTTTCCAAAATTGGGGCTGTAAACATAGGGAAGTGTTTATCGAGGAAATTAATGTAGCTTTTAGATAAGCGTTTATGGTCTAACTACTACAAGTCCCATGCTCATGGATGGGACGCCACTGTTTACAGATAGAACCCTGTCCCCTTGTACTTTCAGCAGGGTCAATATTTACACACACAGAGATAGCATTGTCTTACTGTCTGTTTTACTGTCCACAACTCTTGTCATTTTAAAGATTTCGATAACCTGATATATTTTGCAATTATTTTGGTCAGACAGTGAGACCTTTACATGGCTGGGGTATCTGTAAGGGATGGGGGTGGAGATTATGTCACCGGTGTAGGGGTGCTTGAGCTAGCTTGTGACACCTGTTGAGGACTCTACGTGTAACACAGCACCTTGTCGCTTCATTACTGGAGGCCCCACTCTCGTCTGACAGAACAACCGACATTACTCAGCACGGCCTCGGGTGCCAAAGTCGGGAAATAAAACATTTTTATTGCGTTTATCACAAAAACTAACCCTTTCCCAGATAAGTTTGTCTTACCCTGGCCGCGTACAGCCCAAACATGGTGATTAACGGATTAACGGTCCCTAGTTTACCTATACACTGAGACGGCTAATGAAGCCATAGGACAAGCCCACTCGTTGCTTGGTCGTTGGGCTGGTCTTTTGGTCCGCGAGATTCCGTCAGTAGATAAACTGAAGGAGGCGATAGCCAGCTGGCGAAACCACTCAAGTCATCAATGCAGATTATCCCGACAATGCCCCGACAATGGCTACACCTTCTTTCATCTTTTGAACATCTTTGTACAAACAGAGATCTGAAAAATAAGTTTTGAATTTATGAAAAAATATTTATGCTCTGCTTGTGTTCTCTGATTGGTTTGGAAGGACTGAATGACTGCCATACATTTAAATAACTGTCAGAACTGTATAAATATTTCATTTCATTGAGGTGTTTGTCAACCCGTAGAATTCAAGTATGCGTGGAATGACAGCTTTATATGGTAAAGCTGAGTTGGTAGTGTATTTGTTGATAATTATTATGATGAGACGCGTTTTTAATCTTGTACACAAGTTTTTACCTTCCATTTAACCTTGAGCTCTTTTGGAATTTAATTAAATAGCAAACATTTCCTTTCTGAGTCGAAAATCTCAACAGGTCTCAATTTTCAATCAATGAGTTTAATTATCTATATCCGGTGCGTTGATCAAACCTTTCCTCTGTGCGGTTAACAAATGAACGGGTCGTATTCTGTCGCTACAATGCATGGCTTCTTGCAGTGGAAGGTCTCCTGCAAGGGAGAGGCAAAGAGAAACCAACGGCGAAAACAAACGGAATTTCCTTCGAGTGCTGTACATGATTTCACAGAAGTATGAATCGAATCTTCCCCTTTTTCTACGCCTCGCTCCGTTGGGATTTGTTGCTGGTTTGTGTCTTTGAGCAATTTCAGGCTCTCCTGTCCCAGACCAACATCTGATTCTATGAGAATTTCCACGCAACAAAACCGCCTCTCACAAATTTTAGCTGATAGTTACCTAAAGCACAACTAAGTATGTCATTTAATTAATTACTTGATGGACCTCTGCGAGCTATAAGCGTTCTGATGGAATCTCCTCTCTGGAGTGGGTATTCCCCGTGCTAGATCCAACGATGGTAACAATAGATCAACGCACAGCATGTCGAATTAAATCATAAAAACACAATTTTATCTTCTGTTCAATGACACGGCATTTCATGACATAAGGCAGTATTAACCGTATATGAAACCAGATACATTTGTAAACATATATTTCTATAAAGCCATTTGCTGCAGATCTTTAACTTGGATCGGGTTTTGGGGAATTCGACTTGGTGTGTACACATAAGATACTGGAATTGAGGACAAGCTTTTAGGGCCATGGAAAGGACCCAACATTCCATGCTCTATTCAGCAATCGTTTAACGTGATAAATGACTTGAGCGATGATAAAGGAACCCCACAACACATCAAGCGACGTCTTCCACCGTCGTCCACACGCCGAAATAGCGAAATATTACAGGAAGGATTAGCTCATGAAAGGATTTAATAAGCTTTTTGTCCAAGTATTCTATAACAAGGACTAATACCCACCAAAACACTGAGACCAGGGCCTGTAGATGTAGATATACGGTGTGAGGAAAAGGTCGCACCTGAGACTTCTCTTTGATTTATTGAGTTGTTCCGGACTCTTATGGATTGATTCCATTAATAAAGGTGAGTAATTACACCCCTTTCTTATCATGGTCCGGGTTAGAAGATATAGATGCTTTGTGAACACTGTCAAATACGTTAACCATATGATTCTCTGAATTATACGCTTACAAGTATGCGGTCAGTGGTTATCTAGTACAATTATACAGACTGGACGAAACAAAATGCAGGTGAAAAACATAAGAGTTTGTACATTTGCATGACAAACTTTTTATAGAGGACAGAAACGATAAATTTAAGGAGACACCAGAAGACCACAGCGTGGTCTAGTGATGATGGATGATTTCGTCGCTTGGTGTCGCTTCACTATGTTCCAGCTACAGTTGAAGGAAGTGGCCAGGACCCCGCCCTGTCCCACGAACCTTTCTCTGGACCAAACTGTCCCTTTTCTTTTTGTCTTGTATTTCGGTGTAAGCTGTATGCAGCCCATAAACTGGTCATCCGACGTTTGACCAAACACCTGCAGGTGCGCGTCTCCTAGGCGCATCCAGTGACACGGTTTATGTACATCTCCTAATTGTGATCGATTCAGGTCTGACACATGATAATGACTGCTGTCTGATCACACTGATCAATTCGCCGATAGTCCATGACAAATTGCAGGCGGACCAATACCTTTCCTATGACCTGGGAATTGTGTAACATCGCTGGGAGAATTGTTTTAGTCATTCGGATTGGTTAGAGAGATAAAAATGTTTGCTGGAAATTCTCAGAGAAATGTTCCGGTATCTAATATACATGTATATGCAAATGTTGGACGATGTCAATCATATGTAGAAGAGAGACAGATAATCAGACAGAGAGAGACACAGACAGACACACAGACACATGGAGACAGATACGCGGTCAGATCACTGAAGTCGACTTCTCTCCATTTATAATCTATCTGAACGCATTACCCCCTCTCTTTTAATAAAGTAATCACGCGTGCAACTTAAATCTGATAGCCATTCAAAGAACGATTTAAATTTGGATAAACTGTCGTTAAAAAAAGACGAATCAAAAACTAAAACATTTATCTATTAGATTGGAATGCCAGTACTACGCTGGAAGTAATCCTCGTCAAGTTTTCATACACACGCCTTCTTAGACCAATGTATTAGTTCTCCTCAATGGAAGCTTTTATCCAGATTTAATCGGGGATGTTTGGACATCTATTATATGGCCCGCTTCTACACAATTAAAGAGTTAAGGAGATACTAATCGCCGGCTAACATGAAGGGTCAACACGTAAAGTCAGTGTTTCATCAACTGGTCCCCCACGGTCACAATGCACGGTGGACAAAACTCATAATATGATTAAAAATCATAAGTAAACAATGAAAGCAAAGGTGTTGCACACAATGATGTTTATCCCTTAAACCTTGTTGCTTTTTTACTAAACAAAACCATAGAGCATGCAAGGATCACAATAAAGTTTTTATTTCCCTGGTGTGCAAAAGTTTCTCACGCCAAAAAACTAGCATACAGGACTCTTTTGTCTCCCAATTAATCCCCCAGACAATGCTCTGGGTCACATATAAGACTCTTGCAAAGTGACAGTGTTACGTGGTCTTTAATAGAACGGTTTTTGAGGGAGTTTTTATTAGATTTCTGTTGTTGTTTTGTCATTGAGGGATAAAGGAACCAGTGATATTCAATAGTTTATGATGCATTTAAAAACATCAGAATTTTACAGACATGCAATATGTTACGAGAAATGTTCATAGGTCTATAAATGATAAGTCCTTATCATATACATTTCTTTAGCAATTCAACTGACTTTCTTTTATTTACGTGTATATCATTGTTTTAGTAAGCTCTATTTTACGTTGGGCTCTGTTTTCTGTCTCTCTACCTCGCTCTGTTCATCTCTCTCTGGACGGTCTAATGTTCCAACACACAACCCAACAAAGCCATCACGATATAAACAACCTCCAATAAATAACTGGTTGGCAGCAATGATTCCTGGACCACACCGTTGTCTGTTGTCACCTGATGGTGTCTGTGGCACGTCAAACCTTGTTTACACGCGTCACATGTAGAAACAACCAGCCATGGATCATCAACTACCAGAAACTTTATAAACCTTTGGAGGAACTGTCGCAGAAACTCAGTTTGCTTGATGCCGTTTTTAATCAGGTCTGGGTAAAGGGATGCGACGTCTAAGACCCTGACTGACCAATTCCTTATTAAGGGTCCTTGACTAGTTTGCATGCCACGGACGCTGTATAACTGGGTGACATTTTATCGCGATTTAGTTTCAATTCCACTTCGTGGTCATAAAGTTTTAACCTGATTTTTAAGGTGAATGTTTCCTTTCTTTTCGGGGGTCCTGATAAAGCTAGGAGTGTATCATGTGACGTGACGACAGTCAGGGGTCTATCTCCCTCCAATCTGCCCTACTAGTTCTTATAATGATAAAAGACGACATAATGGGACGATATATATTTCCATAAATCGCCGGGGGACAGTAAAGCACAAACCGCTGTTGTTCTTTATTCCGTCACACAATGTTATGAGGTTCTGTTTGTTACATGTATACGTGAAATTTATTATACTCTGGTGTGATTTAATCTCTTTTGTCATTTTCCTATCGATAAAAATTCATAAGCTATACCAGGGACTCAAGAAACAATATCGGTTCCCTTTTCTGCATTATCCCTGAAATTGTCTAAAGAGTTATAAAATTAATCTTTACTGGCAGGATTAAGGTATACATGGCCGGTGATTCTTGGGTAACAGAGCCAGCCTCCGAGGTAAATGTCCATATGTCACAGAGTGGATTAACACAGTTACTGTGCGAGCTGTTAGGTGTGGGTATCTTGTTCGTGTTGTTTTTTGTCATCCTTTGAATAGTCCCTGTCGTGTCTAAGAATTATCAGCGCTTGTCATCAGTCCTCAGTTGTTTAGAAAACAAACAACACTTGAGATGGACACATAATCTCGTTTGTTCATCCTGAAATATTGGCATATCACAGAGTCAACCCCGTGACGGTTCTTAGTTATGTTATTTCAATAACAAAACTGGATGTAAAAAAAGTCGGACCGAGCAGGGAGCTCTAGGCTATGAGAGATATAGACCCTTGTTATGAGAGTACACATTCGTTAGGTCATAATGTATGCAGATCCACGGGCCCGCCGTTGCATTATGCGCTATCTATCTGTAAAGTTCGATGACGTGACCTTTGATCTGGTCGCGTGACCCTGGACATCCGCCAGTCGCTATAGGTCCGGCCTCTGTACATCGGGATCCGCCTTGTCTACATAGATAATGCCTGAGATAATCGACAAAATAATGACAACTCCCTGTTATTGAATCATAATATTATCATATCACAACATATATAAGGAAGAATAGCTTTTTGTTTTGTTTTATACCTGTGCATATTATCAGATACATTTTTCAAATATGATAAATTACACATGAACAAACTATGCATGTACAATTTGTGTCAACACCACTTATGTTTGTTCAAAGATAGCAAATGGACACACTAGATCATTTATTTTACTTTGTTAACAAAATATGAATATGACGGAATGTTATGGTAAATCAATTAACGTATTCAGTTAAATACAGGTAACTTGTGATACGGAAGCAGGTATTTCCTTTGATCTTCCGCGCATGCGTGCCAAATTTACCTGTTTACATTTCTCGTCACTCAAAGATGACTGTGTTGTGAAGTTTCGCATTTTCTCTCTTTTCGGAACAGATTTTTCCAGTGATGGCGTCCCGACGGGATCCAGGGGGTCCCCGGAAACTCCTGGAGACCATCCGAGAAAAACAGGTAAGATGGTCAAACGTAAAACGTTAATTTAGCCTACAGGTGTGTACGACCAGGTGCAAAAATGTTATCCATTTAAATAGCCGCATGAGCCGGTCTAAATATAACCTACCTGTCTTGATACAAGCATGACAAGATATCCTCCTGTGTTTTTAGGATTCCATGAATTGTTAGCATTAAGTTATACAGGTTCAATTTTCAATTTCTTCGAAAACATATTTTCCCGTGTTTGTGAATCTTCGAAGATTTCGTATTTTGTCACGACCCCCAATCACACATCGGCCTATCCTTGGGGGTCCCAGGCAGACAGCCATATACGGACTGTCGAGCGTATAATTGGAGGTCAACTCTCCTTTTATAGACAGTAATTATAAATAATGGTACCATTCTTAATGTGAAAACAGTTACCCCAAAAGTCCCGTATATAGTTAAACAGACCAAAATTTCCCACTCTTTCTATCTAGGTCACTGTGATCGATAAATAGGTCGGTATTTGACAGGTAAATTAAGGTGTAATGGCGTATTGGGGATTAGAGTTACAAAGGACGAGAAGGGATCCCCCATTTTGAAGTTAAATTTGAGTTCCCTTCTACAAATATTGACACTACTTGGGCTCTTTTTATTTGTAAATGTTGACATGCCTTGTCATTCAATAAAGTTGTCACACATTATGACATATGGAACTTTCTTGTAACTGAATGAAGATCAGTCTCCCTATTCTCAGGTAGTCACAGACAGGTCTTAAAGTTAATCAAGGGCGTTTTTCATTAAGCAATTTTACTTCCACTATTCAGACACCGCGTGATTCGGGTGGGGTCCAAGGGCTGAGAGTTGTGTGAGAGTTATAGACATGCATCTCTATTTTACACAAGTATATACAGGGTACCCACACCACCGCCCAATGTATGGGTTGACTCTTATGTTTTAATGTCTGGAACGAAATTAAAAATTACCAATTCAGCGTTTTGCGGATGTCTGTATCTCGATTGGATTTCTTGAAACCTTATTTCAAAACACAAGAAACTGTAAAATATTTGTTTAATATGTATGTCCCGTTTCTCCCTGTCTGGCATTGATTGCAGACCTTGTGTAATAAATAATATTTTCTTGAGATATACCAGTAATTGCTTGTTGCTTTACGCCTGTAGATGCGGGTTCGACTCTTGAAGGAGGTAAGTGGCGTGTGTGGCCAGCTTCACAGGTTTCTGAGGGTGGTCAGTTTTCACGTGTGTGTGATTTGCTAGGCGAAAGATGCACGTGTGGTCGACATGTTAAAAAATTCAGTAAACATCACAACAAGCATTTAATTTTAAAATACAGACGACATACAAAGATCGATTTTGTTTTATGCTGCAGTATTGAGATGACACATGAGAGGCAGATGGTAGTGTGTGTATTTTGGTTGAAACTCTATAGCTTATTTAGGCTTCAGTAAGCTCTAGAATTTTTAAAATTAAAATGAAAACACTCCTTTACATCAAATCAATATACTTGTATTTTCTATGTTATTCTGGTGACAGATTGAAAACATACTTCAGAGATCTCTTAATGTAAACTCTCCACTGTTATATTGACAAAGATTCCAGAACTTTCCCTTGTTGTTTCAGAAACATCTCCAAGACGCCGCTTTTAGCAGCAACTACATCGGTGTTCAACAAGCCCTAGACAAAACCAAAGAAAAGACCTCCGAGATCAAGGGTCTCAAACGAAAAGTAGAGGAGGCCAAAAAATCTAAGGTACTATATAATCAAAACACAAGTACTAGTATTCTATCGCCATCATAAATTGTCTGTACATGCATCTAGGTGGGGTTCCTGAAGAAACTTTATCAATTTTTCCTATCAAACATGCATTCATCAAAGCTACATACCATGTTCTGGAAATAATTGCCTCATAATGGTGATGAGTGGTTTGGAGCCAAATCCAAGAGCATGCCATTGTTTAAAGAAAACGTAGTCAAGCGAAGTCTTATGTCGTAAATCAGCTGAATGGATAGATATCCTTTGTTTTGGTTAGGAATTGGTGCAGTGATCTACGTTTTTATTGCTTGACACTTAAGTTTAATAAACTTATTTAACCAATTCAATTCTAACACGATGTATTGATAGCCTTTTCATGTTCAGTGTCTACAACGTAACCTCAATATTTGTATTGGAGGACCTGGTGAAGTTCCAAGTCAGTGTAAATCTAGTTATTGACGTTTTGAAAAACGAACTTTCATTAAGTATTGATGTGACAGTTCGTGTCTGAATGTAGATATCAGACTGTGTGTAGGTATCGGTGCCAGGGTTTGGCATGGACAGACGGATCAGATTCTGGGTGAGTATTTTGCTTAGTTTTGGACAGATTTTGGACCTCAGTATGAATTGTTCAGTGAAGGATCATCAGGAATTTCTGTAGTGAAATCGTGAGCAGTTGTGTTAAAATGAATGTATCGCTTTTTAACAAATTTCACAACAGAGCTATGTCCAATACCCTTTGAAAACTTTGAGGTTATCTCTAAGATTAATAAAATGACGAGGCCGCTTTTTACATACGTTGTGCAATGAAGTTACGGGTCCATGAGTTACGCCTCGGTGTGTTTCGAACCATATTTGGTCATTGATGCACGCAACATGGAGTTAACAGCAACCTACCACCCACCAGCTTACGTTGGTGGCTGCCATGTTTGTACTTTCGCTCTCTCGCACCTGTTTTGGTTGTGCTCATTAGAAGGAAGGAGACAGCAAACATTCGGCGAAACAACTTCCCTCTTGTTCACAAACAGGGACCTAAGATCACCTACATTGCTGACGGGTTTTTAGTATTTGTCATTTTATGGCTTTTGACTTTTACCTAGTAAATTAATCTGCACAAAAACCACAGAAGTTTCAGATGCACATACAGCGCACCTTGTGCGCTCTGAATCATTTGATATTATTTGTCATGTCATGTCTCTGATTTATGTGAATGGCTTAAAAGTCCATCTGCCACAGCTCTATAAGGGGATCAGTATAATCGTGACGGCCACCTTTAATTTACAACATAAACTTACCACAGCGCAGTTATATTATCTTGTTTACTCTTTGCAGGGACAAGACAGCGCGGCTGATTCTCTCGATGCTGAGTATGAATTGCTGGAGGTGAGTGAAAAAAAACCCACAACGTAGCAACAAAATCAAGTCAGATGAAATCCCACGAATTTCAAATCACACGCTTTAGATACACAAATAGCTAAGATGTTTGGGAAAATAAGTTCAAAGAGATAGACACATAGGTAAAGAAAAAATACAACAGGTGCCCCCGGTGTTCAGGGCTAATATCACACTCGATCTTGGAGTTAAATGTCTTTTTACTGCCACAAAAGCCAAATAAACAAGGTAGGTCCTTTGATCACATCAATACACATGGGGAGTCAGTCGAGGACAAAACTGTAAAAAATAAATTTTAACCTTTTTAATGCAGCGTGAATTTTGAATCGTATCGTAATTATTTTGAAATTCTATAACTATATTGCTAAAAATTGATGTAAAGATTTATTTTACTGTGAGATGGCCTGTATGGGATGCTTTTGTGCATCTTGAATCTTGCAATACATTCTTTTATTTGAGTGGTTGAATAAAATCAATGTCGGCTCGTTGCAGGACTTGGCTTTACAAAAGAAACGTTGCTTGGAGACCCTTTTGTATGTCAGCGAAGTGGAAAATATACTCCAGGTAAAGCACAGATAAGTCGTAAAATCCCAAAACCAAACCATAACTCAGATACATCCAATCACTCGGCGTGATGTTATGAGAATCCATATATTTAATTTTATTACAAATCGATTATTTCGCAAAGCAAATATTCCCGGAAAGAAACTATTCTAATGAGCCAAAGCAAAATTATATAACGAAGGGTTTCAGATGATCTTAAGACAAGTATGTACATACGCATTGCGATTGCTTAAAAGAAAAAGTCCAAATAAAACGATCTTCTAATGAAGCAGCCCATTAAACACCCGCATCACCACTTAATTTTCAAAATTTCCCGCTTCAGAATGTCCAATCAGAGTTTGAGGATCGCGCACTCTACCTCACGGAGCGGAGGAAGGTGTTCGAAAGCATCTATAGGGAGGATACGGTGGAAGCCTCGGCGCGGATCCACAGGGTAAGTAGGAACAAGGGGCGTATCTCCAGCCTTGTTAATAGAAATGAGCGGGGTTATTCCAGTCCTAATTAAAGATGACGTTTGTGACTTTTAGAGAGTTGATTAAGGCGTGCTTTCTCTTTGATTGACAGGACTGTACATACGCGTTAAGAGGGAGTTGGAACTGGTTGTCCCAGGTTACTAAATGTCTGCAGACTCACATGACCAATGCCGGGGAGTACCACCAGGTACAAAAAATAAAACCATCACAATTCAATATATATATATGAATAACAAAAATGTTGATTAAGTCGTAAACTCATAAATTGAATATTCTTTTACAGTTTTTCCACGATGTTCAATTTCTGGATGAAGATTTAGGTCTATTTCTTAAGTTGATGAATAGCAACACTATGCGCGAGCGCGTTGAAACTCAGGAAGCAGACGTCATGTGCAAACATTTGAGGGTAAAAATATACTACATTACCCCTTCGTTTCTCTTTCTCTTATTTATCATTAAAATACTAGATAAAATCCCACTGACAACTTTTCATGGAATTCGTTCAGACAAATAAATAGGACTGTTCTGTTTTAGAACATCACCAATAAGTTGCTGGACTTCCAGTGTCGGGTGGACAAGCTGGGCAACCAGGCCGTTGAGGTTTACCCCATCCACCTGAGGCGGGAGTCTTGTTCCTACCCACTCAAAGCCAAGGCTCTGGTCTTCTATTGCCACGAAGAGGTACACCAGTAATCACATCACCTCTTGCTAGCTTATTAAAGGGTTCCTATGTACAGCAAAATTGTCACAATCTTTTGATTTTTTGCAGGTTAAGTTGGAAGTTGGAGAAGAAGTGTTGGTCCTGGATACTACGGATCAGGACAAGTGGCAGGTTCGTATCGTTAATCAAAGGAAAGAAGGGCGCTTCTCTTTAAATTATCCAAATGGCTAATTTAATCATACCAAAAAAGATAAAAAAAAATTTTTCAAAGTTCAGTTTTTGCGTAACAAGGTACACACGTAGGGGTCATCTTGAATACAAAAACAACTGAACAGTTGTTCTTAGAAAATGAACTATTTCAAACTTTATGTGCCGTGACATTTTTAGCGAAGCATCAATCTTTAAACGCAAAAGTTTCCATCATGCAGAAATTCCCCTCCTTACATTAGATTTCTTTTACAGGTTCGTTGTAACAATGGCTCAGAGACCGAAGTACCAGGGGTGATCCTAGTTATCCCCCCTCCGGATAAAAAAGCTGTCCAGCAAGTTCAAAGGTCAGACAGCATTTTGTTTTCTTTGAGTAATCTCGCCTTGGAAATGGTAATTGAAATTAAGAACAGAATAAAAACCGAGAAATTAGATTGATGTACAAAACGTGAGTGTAAAATCAATGAGTAATAAATAACATATGTGTACAGGGGTTTTGTCGATCATCTGTGTATGTATTGCCCTCGGGGGATACCGTGATATTGATTAGCTGTGTCTCCTGTTAAAATAATTACACCAGAAGAGGAACCTCTCAACAAAACACTGCCAAGCTTGCTAATAGATTTATTTACAAAAAGTAAAAAAAAAATCTAAGAATAAAATTTCAATTTTGATTTAAAATAATTATAAAGGTGATACAGACGAGATAAGTGTTGTTCATACGTCGGGCTATATACATATGTAAATTCGTTTCATTTAAATTTATGTAAATATACCCAAGTAAGGAAATGTTGATCTACAAAGAGATTTGCGCATATAGAAAACATCAATTTTCCACTTATTTAGGGTAGGCGCGTAGAGAGGTATAATAAAACGTTTTACTCATGTAATTTTCCATTAAATGCACCAAACTTTGACAAAACGATATGCATAGTAAAACTTGTCGTGTAGGCATTTTGAATGCAGAACAAATCGACTTCTGTATAAAGCATCAAGTTTGACATGTATAAACACCAGTACTGATACCTTTGGCTGTATACCCCCTATATATTCTAAATACTGTCACAGGATCAAGGAACAGCTTGTGATCCATTGGGACACCACCCTCAGGAGATTCCGCACCCAGCTTATCCAGTTCATCTCCAACAATATTAAAGACACTCAGGAAAAAGAGGTGATGACCAGATACACATACCAATTCCTTCCCCAATATACCGCGTGGTTCTTTTGTATTTTGTGTATTTCGTACTTTAATGCCTCTTTGAAAGATTTGAAAGATTACATCTTTATTTGTGTGCTTTTGTTTCCAGCTTTCCCGTATTTCGTCAGGACAGAAGGCAGAGCTGATGCGGCTGATGAATGAAGCCGTGCAGTTACTGCGCCCTCTATCGGTGGAGGACCCGGATTTTAAAATCATGATGGCCAACGTCACCAACTTTAGAAAGATAATCAGCCAAGTTAAATCAGGTGCCCATATAAACTCCTTTCATGTCTGGTTATACAAACTTGTATAATTTTATTTTTGTATAAACATCAGGTTTTTTTTAAATTACAGGTGACAAAGACTATACTAACGGTACGACACAGAAATGGCAAGCAAACGCCAAGGTGCTAGTGCATTACAAGGTAATTATATTTAGCCTGTATGCATTTAGAAGCTTTTTGCTTTTGTTTTGTTCTTTTTTTAAAGTATTGACATGATTATGAAGTACATGTCGTTTAATACATTTTCCCCTTTTCAGGAATTTTTAACTTATGCAAAGACGTACAAACAGGCATTAGCGGAATCTCGAGAGCAAGAGAAATTGTTGCTTAAAGGAGCCGGTGGACAGTTGTATTCCTCCAAGGCTTACTTTGAAAGGTAAAGCATGATGTTTTTTGTTACCGTTTCATTCAATCATATCAATTTGTTAAGTTGTTTCAACCTTTTGAATTCCATTCCTTTACAAGAACCTTGCCAATGGTGGAAGTAAACACTAAATCTCAGGAAACGGTCATCACATCAGTGAAGTCCGAAATGATAATTCACGAGAGACAAAAAGGGAAGAGACCAAAACCACCGCCTCGTCGCAGGAGGCAACTGAAAAGAGTGATGTCTTCTGCTGTACCCAATGACGTCAGCAGCGATCTACCAGAGTGTTCAGAAGAACTGCAAAGCTTCACCATCACCGGCGTGATTGATCCGCGAACCAAGCAAAGGCTGACGGTGTTCCAAGCCATGGCCCAAGGAATCTTGGACCAGGCTAACGGGACGTATACAGACCCAACCACCGGAAAGTCAATGCCCATCCCCGAGGCCATCCATCGAGGACTCATCACTGTGGATACCAGGGAAAATCTTCCAAACGGACATTCTGCCGACGATGGATTTTCACCAATGAGAAATACTTTAGAAACTCAGATTTTCCCCGTTGCTGGTGTTATAGATCCACGCACAGGCGAATGGATCAGCGTGAAAGAAGCTGTTTCGTTGGGTATTTTGGATCCAAAGTCGGGGAAATATAAGAATATTGTGACTGGAGAGGAATGTGATTTGTTGGAGGCTGTGAAGAATGGATACCTCGTGGTTGATCCTGCCGTGTTAGAGGATACCGAAAAGAAGGATTGTTTTACTTTCGTGGACTTTGCAGACGTTGGATTCAGGGTCACGGGCGTCGTAGATCCTACAACGGGTGACGAAATACCTCTCAAACGTGCTATGACGGACGGAGTTATCGATCTTGTTAACTCTCTGTACAGGAACCCCCACACAGGAGAGACTATCTCAATAGAGGACGCTATAAGACAAGGTCTGATTAGAGGCACCTACCTCTCTCCATCGGAAGCTGCCGCAGGAGGCCCGGATGTGATGATTCTGAAACAGCTTCAGCTAAAAAAGCAGCGCTACCTTCCAGGGGATGGGGAAGGAGGCGATTCCGTGGATGGATCCAGACAGACCCCAAACGCTGTTATGTTTGACAAACTGCGTGCAAGGCTTGATCCAGAGGAACAAATGGTTCTGGATCCAAATGACCTTACAAGCATATCTTTGCAGGAAGCTTATGAGAAAGGCGTAATTGATTTTGAAAAGGGAGAATATAAATTACCAAATGGAGACTGCTTGTCGTTAGAGCAGGCAACTGCACGAAATTTTATAGAACCCGAATTATTGCAGGAAATATTGAAAGTTTACCAGGACTGTAGCGTGAAGAACCTTACTGAAGAAGGGAAATTTGATCCTGAGACAGGTCTTGTCATAGACCCAAAGTCAGGTAACTCAATGTCCTTACAATCAGCGATAGAACAGAGAGTGATTGATCCCAACCTTGTATATTTCTATGACGTGCCATCCCAGAAAATTACCAACCTTGCTACAGCAATTGAAAACGGCTCCTATGACCCATCATCTGGTAAATACAAGCATAAAAAGGTTCCACAAGCTTTATCATTGGAGCAAGCAGATAAAGTTGGACTTGTGCTTTGTGATATTGACCCTGATAAAATGACCATGGATGCCAAGACATTAGAACGTCTTCAGAAAGTGATGGACACTAGTATTCCTTTCATACCAGCACCGTACTCCAATGGCAACTGTTCCCTCGAGGAGGCTATCAAAGCGGGATCCGTTGATCTCCAAAATGGAATGGTTAAGGATTTACGTACTGGTGAAGTCATGTCACTTGCCGAAGCTATGCAGACTTCCAAGATAGACCCAACTGCTGCCAAAAGTTTACTTGACGCTCTGGATAAACTTTCACTACACGAAATGATCCAGAAAGGTCAGATAAATCCCGATAAAGGTCATTTTATTCCAAGTGATAAGTCTAGGCCGATTACGATCCAGGAGGCCATGGACCGAGGTCTGCTTCATCCAGAGAACGTGTATGTTGTGGATAAAGAGAATAACAACATTGTCTCTCTTGATAGCCTAATCAAGTCAGGTAGATTCGATCCCAAAACCGGAATGGTGATTGACCAGAAAACTGGACGGGCAATGTCTCTGTCTGAGGCCATTGCAAACGGTATTATTGGCGGCAAAATAGCAGTGGACGACTTTGTTGATACCTCGGTCACCCTAAAAGACTTAATTGACTCAAGCAAAGTCAATCCAAGGTCCACCACATTTGTGGCGCCAAATAACTATAAGATGTCTCTCAGAGATGCCTTGGCCAATGGTTTCCTCACCATGAACTCCAATGTAAAGTTGGACCCGGAGACCGGATGTGTGGTCTTGGCTGCCGATGAAGAAATCGTCCAGGCACTAGTGGATGTAAAGGAAAACTCGGACTGGATCAGTGATACGGAGAGGAAACTGGCATCGCAAAAGAAACCTCACCAAAGGCTAGATGGACTTCAAGGACAATCAAATGATATCAAGGTAAGAAGTGGTATAGCTCTATAAGATTTGTCTAGTAATCAACAAGAAATAGGCACACTTTTTACAATGTCTTTCATGCAAGTATTGAGACAAAAACGGCTTTTCTGAGTTTAAGTTTTTCCACTCATGAATACCAATGAAACGTAAATTATTTAGCTCCGTGTCGTAACAAACATGAGAGGGGGTTGTAAGTAGATCTTTATTTTGATGAATATCGACCGCTTAATCAGGTCGTTTGTGGACAGGAAATAGCTTTTGATCTGCATATTTGTCATTCCTGCAAGAGACCTTTCTTCACTTTTACAAAAAGAACAAATCAGTCAATTTTTGTGTGCAAAGGTTAAGAAAAAAACTGTACAGGTGACGTTATGTAAGATAAGTGGGTCCCCCCGCAGGTGACAATGACAGCGTTATCCTCGCGGGTCTGGAGCTGTCACCCTCGCCCATGCGTTGGCGCTCTCTGACCCTACGGTGTCGTGTGTGTCTGCTATTTGTTACACCGAACCAACACAAGAAAGTGTTTGTTTTATACATTCCTGGGATGTGAAAGATTTTTCTGTTGATGGTGAAGTTTTTTTTTCCTTTCGTGATTTCTTGGACGACGGATTTGGGTTGTATCGAGTTGTGCGGGTTTAGGACTTTCTGTTTTCTACCTGGCCAGATTTGACCGTTACAAAAGTTCTGGAATAGTAACACAATAAATTGATAGCTCTCCAGGGAAATTATCCTTTATATGCTGACCGGTTGTTACCTGGTAAACTCTGACTCCACCAAGATGTATACATAGTTAAGGAATTGTGTACAAGTCACTGTGAAGATGGTGCTTATTCCTAGCTAAAGATTGTTGTTAAAGAGAAAGTGAGAATGGTGCTTACTCTGTTTAGTAATTTGGATGAGAAATAAGAATTTAGATGATGAAACTTGTCAAGAAACGTGGACGGTACAGGGTGTCAGAACGGTACAAAGGAGCCAAGGAGGAGGACCCTGTATTAGTGTCCCTGAAATATAACTCGGACGTAAGTAAGGGTGTAGAAAAATGAAGCAAAATGCTTGGCGTTCGTTGTTCCACACGCTGTTGTCACAATTCTCAGCTTAATTAAAACTCCAAGCAGCATTAAGTAAATGTATTACATGTATTTTTGGAATACTGTTATGGACCAAAATGGGTTTCGTATAGGGCTGTTTATCATCTTGTTTAAACATGGTGCCGTGTCTTTTTCCACAAGTGAAAACAACGGAAATGGTACTGTTTTTCCAAACAATCAATTTTGTTGATTGATGTACACATTCTTACGCCGATGCTTGATCATCGCATTGGATAAATGTTCAATGCAGAAATATTACAGATTTTTTTGGTTCTTATTAGATTAGTCATATTTTCCGCTGACTTTGGTATTACTTATACTACCATGTAATGGTGAAGTAAATGAGTGCCAATCTTTTAAACCATCGGGGTTAAATAGAGTGCGTCCTAATCGACGAAGTAATATTTCTTAAGACTCTTGTTAGATTCTATAATGAAAAAGCTTGTGTACAAACTGACCGAGCTTTATGCAACTAGTTGATCTCCAAGTCATTTGTCTTTTGACCAGTTTTTGTTGACTGTGTATCAGATAACACACATCTTTCTGATGGTCATCTAGTTCACTTATTTGTTTGCCTCGTGGGATTATAGGGTTATATGTTTTTAACTTGGAACGACGCGGACTCGGTCGGACTGGAGTCCGGAACTTTGGTAGGTTTTGCGATAGCAATCTTCATGACTTTGCAAAAAGATTATTTTTTTGTCAAACATGGATTGATGAACATGCATATCTAGACAGATATTGTTTTAAAAACTCTGACGATAGTTGGCTTTAAAATACAAGACAGGTGATGATTTAAGGTATTTTCTTTCAGTGTTTGTTAATCATTGATATCACAGCAATGTTAGTGTAGACTCGCTTGCAGTTTTCCCACATATTTTAGCAAAGGAGTTATATTTTTTGATTTAGAACTAGCATTGTATTTATTCCAGTATTGCAAGAAACATGCTTGTTTATCATTGCTATCATATTATCTAAATAGCTGTGTAACGATTTCGTTTGCAGGCCGTACAAGAAGACATGGTAAGGAGGAAGACAGGCGTGACGACCTCCATCAAACAGGCGGAAGAACTCATCGACAACAACCAAACGGACCGGAAGGAAGATGGCGCCCAGCAGATCCAGAAACTGCGCTTCAATGTCTCTGATCTCAAGATCAGGTTCAACGCCGTATGTAGTCCTTACATTGTTTCATTTGTGAAAATTGATAAACAGAACTCCTTATTAAGAATGCTGAGATGTATTCTGAATAAACGTTTTATTTCCACATGAACATTTAATATACTTTTTCAGCTGTGTGGAATATAACTTTGAATTTGCAGTATATTGTAATCATTACAAACAATAAAGCGATGATTTATGTAAAAACTCCAATTCATATAGAGTTTTTGGGTTTGGTCAATCTAACGAGAATTGCGTTTGACTTTAAGGCTTTTGGTGAAACGGAGAGTAGACGAAAGCGTTTCCAGAAGATGACCGAAGACTTGGAACAGTTCTATACAACCCTACAGGATATTGACCAATGGCTAGATCAGGCCATAGAAAAGTCACGTGACCTACAGACTTCTAAAGATAATATTCACAACCAGTTCAATGACTATAAGGTACTAATTCTTGCAGTCCTTTACTACACACCCCAATTTTCCATGGGCACACATTAGAATTTATGTTGCAGTTTTAAATATACGATACTAGTATTCCTGTTTTCATATAAAGTTTATTTTTTGATTCAGGAATTCGTGGAGGAAATACAAGTTAAAGAATTGGAAATTGCTGGAGTAATCAAGATGGCTGATGATTTCAGGGACACTGCACAGGTAAAAGAGAATTTCAGTTTGCAACATACTAGTACACAAATACAACTTGCATTTAGTTACCATAACAGCATTGTATATGTAATTGTCAATAAAATGATGGTACAACATTTAGTATTCTACAACCTGTAACATTCAACGAAAAAACTGCTATGAAAACCGAGATACTGTAAATACTAAGTCTTGGTGATAACCAGCTAGTACTGTATATGGACATACAAGTAAATAACTGTTGGTATTGAAAATATACCTATTAGTATACCTGTATCTTTGTTAGTACATTATAGAGCACAGTATGGTTGTCTAGTTCCGTGACAACCATTTGCTGAATTCAGAAAATATATTTGATCTCCACCAGCTGCAATTACCATGATTACGATGCAAGCTGTTGAAAAAAAGGTGGTCAGCGGAGGTTTCCATACTCCAGGGGGGGGGGTGTTCCATTAATACTTTCATTCATTTAGTGATATTTTTACCAGCTCTCATTGAATTAAAAGATTTTTATCAGTTTATAACATCAATGGAATTCATAACGCGATTAATACCCACAGCGGAACTTTAAATATGCAAAATAAATCCTTAGAAAGGAATTGATTTCCGTACATTCAGCGTTCACCGTGTACTAAGGTGGAGAAATGTGGAAATATATGTTTAAACTGACACTTGAATGAAAGGCAGAAAAAGGAAAGCTTTTATGAGAACAGGCGGAGTAATGCTGGCCTAGATCTTCTTGTGTTGGGATAAAGTTTATTGTTGTTTGTCCTCTTTTAAACAAGTGGAATTAAATGCCTCTTCATTCACCCGACCCAAGATCAACAAATTCATCACAAAAATAGAGTAACCCGCTGTTTCAAATCATCGGCATCGAAATGTTTTAAAACCGTTGATTAAGGATATCGGTTCTGGTACATTAAAAGATGTAAGATATGCAAAGGTAATGATTATTAGGCATAAAAAGATAAAGGGTGGCGACATGTGTTGATATACGGGTGATTGTCAAAGAGCACTCAGTTGGCTTATAATGGCGGATCATACACAAAGCGCACCGTGCCAATCGATCGAGGATATATTTGAGGTAGGAAAATACTATTATTTTGCTGTTGATGTTGGTAAAATAACCATAAGTTGTAAAAACATTCCCCGCAAAAAGCAAACCCACTGGAGACTAATCTACATGGCTGATTAATCCGGTTTCAAATACTAGTAGTTGATCTTATAATCTCAGACAGATCCTGTAGCGTTTCCGTAAACTTCATAATCCCTCAAACTGTTTAACCAACCTTTCCAAAAGCACTGCAACGAGATCATCTAACGGTGAACTAAGAGCTCATATTTCATTGCTTCCAAAACAAGGCGATCATTCCGTTTCAAATAATTCTAGTTTGCAAGTGTTAAATAATTAATTGCCTTAATTGACGTAAGGTACTTCTGTTGGTTGACGTTACCTCACAACCTTCTCAAATTTAAGTCAGCGCTTTAAATGCTGTACCTGGTCAAACACATGTATAGTATCGATAAAACCTCCTTGTGTGCTAACTCTGTATATAAACATTTCAATTGATTTTTCAGGTCGTTGATATATTTTGGTCAATTTAAATAATTAATCATAAATCATAACCCAAACCCCGCAGTAGAATAGTTGCTCGCCAGGTATCTCCGGATGTTTGATACTGTCGTAAAACTTTGGGAAGGAAACGGGTAGATAAGCCATAAATCGGTTTACAAAATTTCCGTTTCTATCATCGATTACGACCGTTATCCACCTCCTCTTTCAAACTCTTTCACCGCCACTACAATAGTTTGTTTACTAAGCCTTTAAATCCAGAAGTTCGCCACGACATTCTCAGAGTGAACAGTGTATGCAATGCGAGATAGCAAGAAATAAAACACTTGGCATCATTTTGACGGGTATCAACATTGCTTTAAACTTCAAATTATTCTCTCAATTATTATTGGAAGATCAAATCTATGAATTATTTATAGACCGACCGAGTGTTTCAGCTTATATAGGGTGAAGCTTGGGCGGAGCCTTTTCTTTTTTACTGGTCTGGATAGAGTTTTTGATTAGTAATGGTGGATTTATTGTTGATACAAGTAGTGACACAAAGTTTTCATTGTTTTGCTGGCTTGAAAGTTGACCAAGATGAAAAACAAATGGATAGTAGCAAATCACTTTTGAAACCATGCCAGAACCATTAAATCTACAATGTTGGAAACGAAACTAAATTGTGCTAGAGTATCCGGAAATCAAATGGAATATAAACGATATTAACAACTGTGACATTTGGCACGTGACACAAAAGCTATGGCTGGCACCAGAAGAAATGGTTATCTTACCAACAAGTACCAATATTTGGACGACGAGGATGATGACATTGAACTGTGCACGTGTCAGCATTTCGACCTCTATGTAACGTGTGGTAGAGTAAGTTTTAGGGTATGGTACATACAATAGTGTAGTGAGGCTTGTTTTGCCATAAGTCCCTTTAAATGTTTCCATTTTATTCCAGGAATTTGAAAAAGAAGCCGAAGCATATCGCCAACGCATCCAGGTTCTTCCTCCAATTAAAGAAGAGGTTGACAACAACATCATCGATGACGAAATCGAATCTTTGGAGGAAAAATTCAAGGATGTCTCTCGGAACTGTTCTAAACACATGGAAAAGCTGGCCGCCTTAATGAAGCAGAAGAAAGGTTTCGATGATTTAAAAGACAAACTTTCTTCTGTATATCCCCAGATTGAGGCTCGGCTCAGCAACATTCACGGAAATGGTCTTGGTAAAAACCCAGAAAAGGATACCAAAGATCTTACGGCAGTGAAGGAACTTAAAGCTGATCTGATTGGACAAGACAGAAAGCTTAAGGACCTTATTCAGAGTGGTGAAAAATTGGTTAAAGGTTTGAATGATATTAATATGAAACAAAAGGCAGGCGAAGTGAAGGAATCAATGGCAGAGATGAAGGACAAACATGAATCCTTACAAAGTGAAATTGGTGAAAAAGAGGAGGAACTGTCTTCGGCTGTGTCTCAACAACAGAATCTCAGGAACCGTTTAGATGGACTACAAAGGTGGATGTCAGAAACGGAAAGCGCATTAGAGAACAGACCATTAATAAGTTTGGACAAAGATAAACTTGCCCAGCAGCTGAAAGAACAACGTCTTCTTAATGGTGAAATAGAAACCAACAAAACACTTCTTGAAAGGATTTCTCAGGAAACAGGTCAGAACGCACAAGATGACGATGCAGAAGGAGTAATCCTTGAGCTCAGTGAAAGGTAAGGATCGATTATACTAACACCTTAAAGACATGCTTATTGTAATGAATTGAACAGTAATATTATTTGATACGTATGTTGCTTTTTTGTACAATATACACGTCTCCGGTTTGTTTTAGAATGGTAGAGGTAGAGAAAGATGTCGATCAAGTAACCATGGAAATTGAGGATGTGGCCTGTAGTGTTTCGGAACTGGAGAACAATATCGGTCAGATGGACTCTTGGTTGACTGATGCCATATCATCACTGAAAACACGACAAAAAGGCGCGAACCAGAAGGCTGTAAAGGCGAAGATAGATGCACTGTACAATGATAAACGTGAAAAGGAATACGACATGGAGAAACTTAGACAGTCAGCGAAAGAGATCATGGATGATGAGAGGGTGTGCGATCAATTTGCGATGAAGGAGTATCTTGGAGAGGTGGAAGTGAAATGGCACGATCTAACGGAACATCTTGTTCAACAGGTCTCATTAGAGGTAAGTTCCACTAAATAAGGAAAAGTGATTTAATTGATATCCCCTATTTTTGATCGTGCAATAAAGGATTTTTTTTCGCATCAGGCTTTAACTGAGATCGACGGAATGCTGAAATATCTGGACAAAGCAGAAAACGAGATAAACACGGCGGAGCCAGTCAATGTAGAGCCAGAAACTCTGAACATACAGCTGCACGATCATCAAGTACGATAGCTTTGTCATGAACGATGCAAACAAATTTTGTTTTTTAGCCTGTCTCTGTTAGTGTCTTTTTCAATAATCAAAAGTCTATCAAATCAGTAAAAATGTATTAAGCTTTGTATATTTGTGTTCATTTGTAGTCATTTAATATGGATCTTAATCAGAAGCGAAACGCCGTCAAGGACATTATTAACAAATGTAACAGAATGTTGCGAGAAACAACCAATGCCCAAACGGATGAAATCAAATCGAGGCTGGAGAGCATAAAAACCCAGGCTGACATCGTCTGCCAGTTAAGTGCAGAACGTCTGCATCAGTTGGAATCGGCCCTTCCTTTGGCTACGCACTTTAGTGAAAACCAAGCAGAGATTCATAGCTGGTTGGATGAAATGGAGGCTGATTTAAAGGCCCATTCGTCACCAGGAAATACTCTGGAACAAGTCAAGAAGCAGCTGGACAATATCAAGGTTAGACATCTGCAATGTTCTCATTCGCTAATTGTTACATCAATACGTGTAATCCACCTTCATTGTATTGCGATAATTTCACCACATTCAAAAATTGTCTGAGTTCCAACTTCATTATTATAATTTACATTTTCGTAGTAGAAAGCAACACCGATTTTCACACTTTTCCTATTACACACGTAGGCAATTGTTTATCAAATTTAGATGAAAGGTAATAAAACTAGTTTCACCCAGGAATTCAAATCAAACATTTGGCTGTCCCTACTTTGAATAATATCTTCAATTTGGTTCCTGATAGTACACAATACCTGAACGGATGAAATAAAAGACAAACATATTACCAGACACCTACATTACTAGATTTTCCTCCTTTTTAATTTTTGTAGGATACTCAGCAGAAGATTGAAGACCGCAAACCCTTCTTAGAAGATCTGAACACAACTGGCCTGGAACTAATGGAACTTTGTTGTGATGATGACGCGGGAGAAATTCAAACAAAACTCTTAAAATACAACGAACAGTACGAGAAACTGAAAGGTCAGGCCAGGGAGAAAGCCAGGGAGCTCACCGCCGCTAGGAGCAAGATGACGCAGGAGGTTTCCGATTCCTTGGACCATGTTCTTGGAGATCTGGCACAGCTAAACAGAGACCTGGCTACAGCAGATCCAATCGCTGCGAGTCCCGATAAACTACGGGACGAAATCAGGCAAAACAACGTAAGAGGCTCAAAATAAAGAGTTAGGGCAATGCATCTATTTTCCTTGCACATAGAAGTCTTCTCTTGTTACTATGTGACTTTATTTTTCAGATCTTGTTGGAAGATCTGGAAAACCAGCGTCCCGCCATTGCCGCGGCGGATGAAGCGGTGAAGAGGTTAATCGCCCAGGGGGTGGAGGACCCAGCGGAAGGTGAGAGACAGTGATAGGGACGTACCCTCAACCACTGTGACTTCAATTATAATTATCAGTATCATTTAAAAACGGAGGGAATCTGGATTGAGACGTTTTCTAAATAAAGATGAAATCTATTGTTTTTCTTTTTGCTAAAAATAGTTTAGGTGATCTTCATCTTGATGATTTGAAACATGCATTTAATGATGATTTAACTTTGGAACAGCTGAAGACCTCAAACTTAAACTAGCTGAGATAGCAACACTGAACAATCAAACTCGAGAAGGTGCTTTGAAAAGGGAGAGAGATTTGTCCGCTGCAACTACAGTAGCCGAGAAATTCTTTGACTCCTGCAACGATACAATGTCCAACCTACGCGACCTGAAGGATAACTTCCTATCACAAGAACCACCGGGCGTGGACTCTTCCACAGTGGAAGAGCAACAGAAAGAACTCAAGGTTTGATGCATTCAAAGACAAGTTCTTATACGAGTTCCGCAACTGAGAACGTCTATTATATTTTGTTAACGAAGCTAACATTTGGTCCCGTTATCATTTTGTTTAGGAACTGAGAAAGGAACTAGGAAAGGCTCGCCTGTCCTACGAGGAGTGCCGACAGCTGGGAGAGGAGCTGAGTGGACTGTGCAGTGATCCTGGATTGATGGAGATCAGAAAGCAGTTGGAGGACATCCATGTCTTGGCAGACGATGTGCACGATATTGCACGTGACCGCGAAGAGGATCTCAAAAAGGCTCTTGGTCATACTGAAAAATTCCAAGAACTTCAAGAGGTAAATTGATAGTGTTTGTTGTGGTAACTGAGCATTCAATTTTATTTTCTAAGGTTCGCCTTTTAACTGTTGATATAATATATTTAAGGCAATCATGACTTGGCTACCGCTGGCTGAACAAACCCTGGATGAAATGGAGACCCCTTCCAGTAGTCCGCAGAACCTGAAGACTCAGATAGAGGAGCTGAAGGTAAGCCAGTGTTACACAGCTAATACTGCATTTAATATACAGTGTATGTATTATTCATTTCAGGGATATAGCATGAGACTATATAACGTGTATTTTATTTAAGCGTATATTATTTATATCCATCAAATACTAGTACTTCATGTACATACACAACTAACAAATTGCTTTTTTAATTCACAAACCGCAAAACTTTTATTTCCTTTTTAAACATGTTGTTTAATCATTGAATAACATAATGTATCTTTCAATTCATTACTAGAACAAAATCTACCGTAATAATAATGAAAAAGTGTGATATATAACAATAAGTAATTCTATTCATTTCTCCTTTCTGTACCAGATGAAGTTAAACATTTCAATATCTGTTACTTCCTTAAAATGAAATCTTTCTATATGGACATGGTGTGTATTTCTTGGCTTTGTGTTTACGTCTTCATATAAACTATGTTGCAGGTGTTTTCGAGTAACATTTATATTGAACCTCAAGGGGTTTGTATTTTATATTTGTGTAGCTTGTCATGTGATCACTTATCATCACGTGACTACGTAGACCATATTAACCTTCAGTACTAATATCTAACTTTACCTTGTATTAGATGTATCTTCTTCACATCATGCAGATTTAATACTACTAATTTACTTCCCGTAACTGCCCAACCAGCCTCTTTTTGAGCCACCAATCAATTAGTTTTAAAGTGTGCAGGGGTGTATCTACAACGCTTTTAAGAGTTTTATTCCGGTTCTTTGCATTCTGCATGATGTTGCATGTTTTTTTTTAAAGATATTTGTGGTTCACTTAGTTTAACAGAATTATATACCATTACGTATAGTAGATAATATTTTATCTTCATTTTCATTCTCTCTGATATTTCCAGTTTATTTCCTTTGTTCCGGACAGTCAATGATAATCCGTCTGTTTGTGTTGTAGTCCAGTAAATCCGACATTCAGCCCCATGTAGCAGACGTCCAGCAGCTCAACCAAGAGTTATCTACCCTGAAAGATATGTCGCCGGTGGCCGCCGAGGCGCTGCAGAGACCAGTAGAAGAAATCAACCACAGATGGGCCGCTCTACTGAAAGGCATCACCGACAGAGAGGTACGGGCCTACATACAAACGTACAAATATCAATTGCATACCATTGACTAATAACTAGTTGACATTTCATCCTAAAATGAGTCTCCATTTTTATATCCTTCAGACGAAGTTGAGTGGAATGCAGCTGAAGTTGGGTGAACTGGAGGCAGGAATAAACGACGGTGTGGACAACTTAGAAAACATTCAGTCTGATCTAGAGAAGTTCGAGGGTGTGAACGGTGATCCCAAATGTCTAGAAACGTACATGAAAAAACTACAGGTTAGTACCCTTTCTAAAGAAGTCCACAAGAAAGACGAAGAAATCAAGACGAATGTATTTATAAATTCTTTCAATCGTTCTTTTGCAGGTTATGAACAATGATTTGAAAAATCAGGACAAAATGTGCAAGAAATTGAGTTCAGCCGTTGATGCCATCCAAGACGCCGAGTTAAAAGAAAAGAGAGACGTAATGAATGAACAACTTCGTGCCACGCAGGCGCATCTCCGGGACAAGGAGGCTAAACTACAGGAGAAACTCCGGCAGGTGAAAAAATACCTGGGAGAGGTTGACGACGCTTACCACTGGGTCAACGACTTCAGGAACGAGCTGAAGGCAGCGCCACCTTGTGGAGCCCTCCCAGAGTCTTCCAAGAAACAGTTTGACGCCTTTATGGCAAAATTCGAAGAGTTGGAATCTAGGACCGACACAACCCAGGGACTTATTGCCAAAGGACAAGAACTTGCAAAATTGTACCCGCCAGAAGATGTTGCTCAAATAACGGAGAAGATAAAGAAACTCGGAGACAGGTGGAAGGATACCCAGGACCGTGCAGAGAAGAGAAAGGTAACCAAACTTTATCCAGTTATCTTAAAAGGTGCGATCTATAATGATTGTTTTGATTTTAACCTTTATATATGTTTTCAGGATAAACTTTCTGAACACCTACAAAACGTTGGCGAGTTCCACGATACCCTCAAGGGATTCATGGATTGGTTGAATAATGCGGAAATCGCAATGAGGTCGTTCAAGTATCCCAGCAAGCTTGTAGAAAAGGTTACGGTGCAAATTGAGGAACACAATGTAAGAAACTGATCGTGTTGAAAAAACGTAATGTAATTTTGAAAGTACATTGATAAAATTTGAAGCAATTATAATGAAAACTTCTAATTGTGACTCGTTTGTTCTTTTAGAAATTGAAAACTGAATTAGAGCAACATATAGAGAAAATGCAGAGTCTAGAAAAGAATGGCAGTTATTTAAAGCACTTTGGAAAGAAACAAGATACCATCTACATAAAAAATCTACTGGTTGGAATCAAGCTTAGATGGAAAAAGTTAATGCGACGAACGGACGAAAGAGGGCGCCTACTGAAGTCTGCTTATAGGGAGGACAAACGGGTATGTAGCAATACTGAAATGTTTACGTAAATTCTTAGAGAGTGTGAGGGTTCTTAATATGAGAGGTAACTCTCATATTTTATATTAGAATTGTTTTGTCACAATTTATTTTTAAAGTAAATCAATAGGAGTAACCAACACCTATATCATTTTAACAGTATTTAATTCAATACGATTGAATGGGACTAACCAGCTGGCACAGTCTATTATAGCCTTCTCCGTAAAGAAGGATGCATGTAACCAAATCTCATCATAACACATTGCAGAATACCAGTAAATGTATTTTAAATATAAAACACTTTTTGAATTGATGTGATTTTGTGTCTAGTTCTATGACGCCTGGAAGGACCTCTGTGATTGGTTGGACGAAAGCTCCAAGACGGTGACCCGATTTATGGTGCCGGTAAATCAAGGATCCGCCACTAAACAGAACATTGATGACCTCAAGGTAAATCTAGGAACATACCTCTAACAATCTTACTAATCTCTGAAATCACGCAAGCATCGGGCACCTAAGAATGTGCATATATGCGTATCTATATTTTTTGGCCTTCGTTCTAGCTGTAATAACAAGAATACATTTGAATCCTCTAAATTTCAATTAAAATCGGTATCTTCATCATGATATAAAAACATTGATTGCTTTATTTGTAATGATCGATGACGTAAATGTGTAAACTCAAAAAAATCGTGCAACATCTGGTGACACTGATAATGGCCGAGCAAGGGACGAAGACATAATGTAGGCATTAAAGGATTAAACTCGTATTGAATCCACTGTAGACTCTACTTTTGGAGGCATTTCTTCAGGTCAGTTTGCACGCTTCAGCTTACGTTGTCTTGACACTTCCCTGGTACACGTACATCATTTGACGCTTACGTCTTGACGTTGTAATTTTCACTGTTGTTTTATTTTTGTCTCCCCGGCATTTGATTTTGGTTGTTGTTCCGAACAGTCTGAATTTATTTGCGTAATTTTGTTCCCTGCATGTTTTCTGTTGTTTCAGCATTCTTGTTGTTTATGAAGTAATTTAAAAATTATATATTATATAATTTATACGTGTATTTTTACTTTATTTTTTTTTTTGTATGCCAAAGGAGGCCTATACCTTAAAAAAATCCCTCGTAGCAATAGAAACTTGATCTCGATTAAATAAGTATGAACCGGTATATGTAAGGTCAGGCTATACTAAAACGTTTCCAGTTAATTAAATTTATGCACCTTCTATCTCCACTAACACCAGAGGTGGTGTTGTGACACTGGGTCTACTGGCCGTCATACTTGACGCGTCAGCGAATTTCACGGTCCATGACCATGTGATTTAACAATTTAAAAAAACGATGAGCCCGCCCGTCATATGCTGGATAAGTTTCCTTGCTGTCCGCACATTCCGCGGGAGATTGTAAGATACCCCGGTAAATACAGTCTTTGTATACAAACAATTTACATCCATCCTTGATCGGTGTCTCTTTGTGCACCAGTCTGAAGACTCACCTGCGGACAGGTAAATTAGTGAACGCTTGGATGATCGGTAATCTATGCGGTTCAATGATTAAGAGGTCCTCAGAGAGTAGATTGTTCGTTAATTATACAGCTTTTTCTTAATGGTTTATCAAGTTATATGTCTTAAGTGCAATTGACGATTATAAGACACTTAGTTTTGTTGGTATGAAGGCCGTAGGGTACGTTAAATTTTGATTTATGAGTTTGTTTTTAATGTTTACCCTTTCGTGTGCCCCATTGACTTTGGTGTGATGTTATACCTGTATGTAAAATATACACCTAGAACGGGCGGGATGCGAATGTCATCGTCGATTACAGAGTAAATACAAAGTCATTTTTGTGACCTCATCCCGTCATAAGCAATCTTTGTTTTATAGGAATTTACTGACCTAAAATCAGGTAAGATGTTGATCAAAGGTTTTGATTTAATTAGGTAAAAGTTCACAGATGTATTTTCGCCGTTGACAGCTGAGGACGTTTAAATATCCATATCTACTTTTTGTTGTATGCAAATTTAAAAATAACGTTATCAATAATCATACATCTTACATAGGGGTTTTGCATGACTTTTGAACAGCTTTTATTTTGACAGATGATCTGGAAACTTTGTTGTTCTCACAAATCAGGAATGTTACTATTGGTTTCGCTTTCTCTTGTCCTTGACCAGGTCTAAAGATAGAAATAAAAAAAATCTTAATGCGACGAATTCCTTATATATGCGTATAATTTGCTCAGCTGTAGAAATGTTAATAAGTTGGTTTTTAATGCAAAACCTATGTTATGTTAAACATTTAGGCTATGAATAGAATCGGTTTTGACAATGTGCATAACACTTTTACACACTAATGGCCTCGGGCAGTGTTTGTTAGTCAAAGTCATTAGAACGACCCGTCGTAACCCTGTAGGGGCGGTAACCATGATTCAGAGGTCTTGAATCATATCGACAATATTTTCACTCGTAGCTTATTTGACAGGACAATGTTAATTATTTGACCATTAAGATTCTCTACCTTTGCTGTCATGGGGTCTGATTCCTTGATCAATTGAATGCATGCGTCATCAAACAAGATTACCATTACGAAACAATTCCTTTCTAGTTTTCTTGAACAAAATGACATGTGTTGTTGTCATTAAACAGAAACAATTCATTTTTGTGGAAAAAGATAGCATAAACTTGTACAATCCTCTGATTTGGAGATAAACCCTGTTTTTCTTGCCTTACAGAGATTCCAGCACCAGTTGGCCGCCAAACATCAGGCTTTCTACTCCGCCACTAGACTCGGTCGCAATCTTAAGGACAGGTGCACCAAGGCTGATCCAGAGAGGGATGTGCTGCAGCAGATGCTGGATGAGTTGAAGAATAAATGGAACGCTGTCAGATCCGTCGTGTCTAGGAGGTCGGTAGTCACAGTCAACGTAATTATGTACCAATAGCATTACCCAACACTCAACATATACATGTACCACTCACTTTACCCAACGCTCAACATACATACATGTACCACTCAGTTTACCTAACACTCAACATACATGTACCACTCACTTTACCCAACACTCAACATACATGTACCACTCACTTTACCCAACACTCAACATACATGTACCACTCTCTTTACGCAACACTCAACATCATAAAACTCGCATTAAGCAGCTTTCAATTTCACCCTATTCAATTAACAAACGGATACTTTTGCAAACTGAAAGTTTTACTAAAACATCTTAGACATTATAAATGGTACCGTTTTGTGCCAGAAACATTATGAATACAAGCAAGGTACAAAATAAGGTACATGTACAAACATTGGGTATATTTCAAGGGTCTGCTTTGGTATTTTAATGTCATGATGATTTTAATGCACGATACATCTAATGATCTTTTGTCTTGTTCCGGGGATTCAGCAGTGTGGTTTACTCTTGAAATGTGGTCTCCATCTCTTGAAACCCTTTGCTTTCTTAAAAGTTTCTTGGTGCAACCCTCCTGCATTTGTTATTTTACAAAGTGATCACAATGAGTATTCCTCTCTAGTTCTTTTCCAATAGTTTACTCTATTTTGTTTTGACCTTTGATTTTGTTGTTTCATGCATACCTCAGAGTGTGTAGATTTTTGTTGCGGACAAGATAAGGGAGTAACAAGTCAGCACACTTCGGATTGATCTTATCTGTTTGGGTAATGATATACAACCATTCAGATCGCTGTATCATTGGATCGGCGCTGTCCCAAAACAACTCCATGTTATCAAGTTCATGTTTAAATATTTACCATGGTCAATTTAAAGGCGTTTTAAACCCCATATAGGAGCTGTTTACATGTTAAGAGACTTTACACGAGTTCGTTGAGACGCCCTATCTACAAATTTACCAATTCTTACTTATTATTCATCAAACATAAATCAGATAGAATTCAAACTGCATCTACAAGTAACCGTTCTTCATTAATAAGATTTGAAAAAAAGCTAATTACAAAGAAACCATAACTTAATTTTTTGTCAGCGTTAATCCTATAAGAATTAACAACTTAATCTTGTTTAACGAAGTAATATGTGGTGGCTTAGCATGAAATTCCGAGATATCTATATACATAGCTGCATTGTTTTGGAGCTTTGTGAGGGCCCCTGAATCAGATTGGGGGAAAGGCTATCGTTTTCCATCTACTTAACGTTTATAACCAATTAGATGGACAGACAATTCAGTTAATAGACCGGTCAAACCGACTACGGCCCCGACAACCTGGTTATAGTGTCTGTCAGAGAGTGTGAAGGGGTAGCTGGACAGGTCAAGATCGGTCTCTATCGCCTCCAGAGCCAACAACAGACGGTTCAGCCTTGTCAAGAGTCCAGACGACTTGTAGAATTTATGGAACTAGCTGTATAAAAAAAGCAAAATTCGGAGTGAATTTCAGACTACAATAGGCAAAGGCACTTCTGATTTAGAAAATGACGAAACAATTGCTAATGAACACGATGAATATGGAGATAACTTTATGTGTTCCAAAAGCCAGTTCTCAGAGGAATTCGCTGCCGATGCACAAGCAGGCCTTTGTGATTTATTATTCAGGACATTAAGCACCTAACCGGGACTGACAGGGACTACAGGCCTAGTGATGCATGGAGCAGGAAACCACCGGCCTATGGTGTTTACATATATGCGATTTATATGTTGGGCTATCTAGAACAGATTGTATCGGCCGTGTTTACCTGAGAAAAAAAAGATAACTAAGGGACCGGGTAGAAGCGGGGAAAGGACTCTCACACAGATTGGCTGGGACGTGATATCGGTCGATGAAGCGAGTCTGGCTCAACTCCCTCCACATCTGCCGCCGTGTAGCATGTTGATGCACTAACATTTATGTACCTTGGATATTACTTATACATGGAGCTCGTCCGGAATCAATACCAAAACTTTTTTCGTATGTTTTTTATTTACCTGGATATTGCAAGGTGAGAGTGATTGATGCGAGGGCAGGGGATAATCTTTTATTCAGTGTGATGAGACAACTGTTGACCTTGCGGGATTTAAACTTTACACTGGATATAAACAGAACTGGAATGGGACCTAGGCTGGTTGTATCAGAAGAAACCTTTATGAGGTTAAATTAAGTCCATTTGGGATGTAATTAAAGTGAATTGGAAAGATAGCCATAGAGAGAAACTTAATTGAACAATGTGTCTGTGTGTTTACCTTCTGCAATAGGACGCTACACTTTGTCGTCTGCGTGAAGGAAATAGTCGTGTAAACAGAAATTCTTTCTCGGATATGTACAGGAAAAACTAATTATGTCGGACGATTCACCTGGAGAACCCACACCGTACACCCAATTACAGATCCCGAGACTAATGTTAATGTCGCCCAGGTGAGAAAGTGACCCACGCATCTAGCGTACAGTCCATGCGATTCAAGATGGCGGTAGAGCGCCAGTTGTTTGCTTATAGCTTTATGTTCCGTATTAAACGCAAGTTGAATATGAATGATTGCATTCTGACGAGTTTTTTCATACTTGTAATTCATGTTCGGATGCCGAACATTTTTGAATATTTTTTATTTATCTGATATTATGAATGCGTGATGCTTCAGTTGTCTTGCTCGACTTCAGTTTGAATTCTTGAGGCCAATGAAAGGAAAAAAGCCCGTCACCTTACTAAATACCTGCAGCTATCGCTTATTTAAATTACAAAAGTTTGTATTCCTTGGTTCTTTGAGCACTAGAATCATTTTAAGATAGGACTTTGGATTTAAGAAGTAACGAAAATATTGTGTTTCGTTCTTTGAATTAGATATAGCATATAATGCTATATTGACACAGAAAGCCCCTTTCATTCAGCGATCTCTTATCTGCATCTAATTTGATAGTAACATTTAAATGGCAAATTATTTACGGATATGATTATCTTGAATGGATTTTGGCGCGAAATTCCTTGTTACACTCTGTTTGAGTGACCCCCAAAACTTCTCGATTAAAAAGGTTATATTTTACCCAAACTTTTTGGAAAATTTCACGTAAACATTCCCCCGAGGGGAAATAATAAAAACTGAATGAAACTTGTGTCTTTGAAGAGTTTCAACCATTGAAAATGTATTACAGAAAAATGCTTGCTTTGTAAGGTTATCAAAACGTGTAACCTTTGGCAGTTCGTTTTCTTGTATAGCTTGTATACACCGAAAACAAAGTTCAAGTAATTCAATCAAACCTGATCATTGTCCATTTAATGTTTGCAAATACTGCATATCACACATACATGGTTCTTCATCCATTTTAAGGGTGGTGAGTAAAGCGTTCGTTTTGTTATTTCCTACAGTCAGAACAAGTTAGACGAGGCGCTGTTAACATCAGGAAGGGTGGCGGACGCCATCAGCTCCCTCCTGGAATGGCTGGGCAAGGCGGAGGCCAGCCTGGCGGAGGACCAGCCAACCATGGGAGATACGGACACTATCCACATGCTGATAGAGCAGCACAAGGTAGGCCTACAGTCAGGACAAGAGAGAGAAAGAGAGAGAGAGAGAGAGAGAGAGAGAGAGAGAGAGAGAGAGAGAGAGAGGCACGGACATTATCCACATGCTGATAGAGCAACACAAGGCAGCCCTACAACCATAAGGATACCTGGACTTGTTGTATGTTGAGTACCTTAAGGAAGCCTTAGAAAGTCAAACATTGCTAGTAGAACAACACAGTCAACCACAAAACATGGTTGTCATGTAGCATATAGAAAGCATCAAACATTTGGCCAAATGATAAATTGTACTCGAGTACCAGGAGAGAGGCAATCACGAGACATGTTATCTTACCCAAAAGATGAAGTGATATTGAATATTATTAAATCAATTTCATCTTGCAGACGATGCAACAGGAGCTTGGTGCGCGTGAGCAGACCGTGGCCGCCATGAAAGCTTCTGGCGACATCCCCGCTGCTCACTTGGAGGAATTGGAAAACACGTGGGACCGCGTCAACCATCTGGCTGACATCAGGGAAGGTCGTCTGCGAGAGTCACTCAAACTGGTGAGTACTGTAGGATACATCGCCATATGTGAATTATTTGCACAATGTTGTGGAAGAGTATTGTGCAGAAAAGTATACTAGAGATAGGTGCAATTGCTTTGAGGTAATCTTGTTGAGTAATTAAAATAACCTCTGTAGGCCGAGGAGTTCCAGGATGCTGTCCAGATCATGAGAGACTTCCTGCCCCAAGCCGAGGCTGAGCTCAAGTTCAGGGCTCTACCGGACGATGAAATGGCGATAGTACAGTTAATTGAAAAACACGAGGTAAAGCATTCAGTTGTTCTATCGTCTACTGCTAAACACATACCGCTCCTCGCTTCCATTATAAGCTTATGTGTACCTAATGGCTATATTTATTGTTTTTAAAAAAGAAATTCCAAGAGGAGTTGAGAAACCACCAAGAGTGTATCGACAAGATCCGGGACCTCGCTGAGGAGATCCTACAGAACTGTCACCCTAACGCCATCCGATTTGTCAAATACTACCTCACCATCACCCAGACACGCTGGGATCAGGTGAGCTGGCTTACGTTACTAGCAATTCCTGGTAAAATGCAATTTTCTTGAATGTGATTGCGCCGAGGTTTCGGTTTCATGCAGTATTTCAGAGCTATTTAATTTCTCGCATTCAGTTGTAAGTGCGGTGTCATAAAAACAATGCTAAACACACGTTCGATTATGCAATGTCACTGTGTTAAGATATTTATTTAGACAGATAAATCAAGTACCCCCGACATGTAAGATCTCCATGCTTTCTCTTATTGTTCGTTATAACAGAGCCCCAGACATTAAGGTTCCCGTGCTTTCTCTTATTTTAGTTGTTACAAAGAGGCAAGAACCAGGAGAAACGGCTGCAGGACGAGCTGAGGAACATCCAGGGTAACGCCGCCCTGGTGGAGGAACTGCTGGCCTGGCTGACGGACGCCCAGGTGTTGCTGTCCACCAAAGAGAGGGACCCCATACCCGACGACCTCAAGGTGGTGGAGGACCTCTACAAGGAGCACCTGGTAGGGAGGGACCTTATGGTCATCATTGTATATAACATATATAGATACGTGCAGAAAGAATCTAATAAAATCAGATAAGAAGAGAAACTAATAAGACATGCAAAACACCCCATGTTGGTTAACACTGAATAATTATGTTCAATGTATATCAACACGTACAAATAGACAAGACATGCAAAATATCATTTATTAGTCATAACGTGTAAAGAGAGGGCCAAGGAACGAATAAGATATCCAAAATATTCCTATAATTGGTCTTATGATAACAATTTGAAACTTAAACGCAGAGTAGATAGGTTCGATGGACTAATATCGGTTACATATGATATAGATACACAGATTTATTTTGTATCCTGATATCCTGTGTCAATAAACATTTGTAATATTATCAACACTGAATGATGTAAAATGCTAGAAAGACAAATACCAGTATGGCCGTTGAGTTTGAGTGATACGTTTATTATTGCCATAAGTAAAGGTTGTCATTGATAAAAGTGATCTCAACGTGGTGTACTCATAGAATGCCTGTGTGTGGCTCCTTTTTGAAAACAGAGAAAAGACCACATAATTATTCTCAGCAGATATAACTGATAAAGAAATGATCTTTTAAAGAGAGATATTAAGCCCAAATATTACAACGTCTTTTGCAGCCATTTAAAATATTAGCCACTCTTACGAGTGACTTAACTATGATATCAAAGGTTTGTCAAGTTTCAGTTTTTCTTCTAGAATTTCGTTGTGTTTTCAGTATGCATATCAGATAATTGTTTTTGGTTTGAGTACATGCATTAAGTTCGTAACATTTTCAAATAAACAAACAGTACATATTTATTTTTAAAAATCTTTGTAGGAATTTCACGACGAGGTCACGAGCAAAAACAACGATGTGGAGAGGTTGACAAAGATACTGACGCTGGAGCCCAAATCCCCGGGACGCCATTTTGGCAGGTTCGCACTTAAAGCCTTGAGCTCGTTTAATACGATTTTCCCTTATATCACAGTTGTGAAATATTTCATACTTAACATTGATTTAAATTTTTCCAGCAATATGAAGCTGAATGATCTGGATGGCTACAACCCGCGCGTTCTGACGCTACAAAACAAATGGCGGACGGTCTGGAGAATGTCTATAGACAGAAAGAAAGCTTTACAAGATGCTTTAGACACACTACAAGAGGTACGAATGTATTGTCTCTTCATTCCTGTTCAAATGCCCCTGCCAGAATTCATCCTATGAAATACGCTTAATATATTTTCGATATTTCAGTTGGAGGGATTAAAGACCTTTGACTTTGAAGTCTGGAAGACAAAGTATCTGAACTGGATAAAGGCCAAGAAGTTACGAATAACCGATTTCTTCCGGCGGCAGGATAAAGACGGAGATGGTTTCCTATCACGAGAGGAATTTGTCAACGGAATGTTACATACTCGTAAGTGTCAAAAAATTGACGGAAAAACTCGAACAAGATTACATTTGACCTGTGATGCATGTAAGTTTTAGTATTAACCGTATTTTATCTCTTGTTTCAGATTTCCCAACAAATAAGACGGAACTTCATGCTGTCTTTGACATGTTTGCCACAACTAACAGACATTTTATAGAGTACAAAGATTTCATAGAGGCCATGAAGCCCGTGCGACATGTAGGTTCTGAATTGAACATGCACTGAAAAAAATAGTATTTTATCCATTGAAAACAATGTTTCTTAATACATGGATTCCAAGATTGAAGTATTTGGGGTGTTTTTTTTTAGCAAAAGGCCCGATTACAGAGCGGCAAGAGGCAGATGACGGACGGAGAACTGATACACGACGAAATCGAGAAGGAAATCTCGCAGTGTCAGTGTAGGAACTCATTCCGTGCCGAGATGATCGATGGGGGCAAATACCGGGTATAACAGACTACATCCTTTTTTACTGGAGTCAAATTTGTATAATGTTCCAAGATTTTCATTCTGTGACAATCGATCTGTCTTATGTTCCTCTTTTGTTCTCTTCTATTAATGGTTGCATTATAAAGGACAAGGAATACGCTAAAAATAGATTCATTCTGTATCGAGTGGGACAGGAAGTAAACACCTGCACTCTTCTTTTTCTCTTGGTGTTTGTGTGCTTGTTTTGGGGTTTGTTTGTTTTTTTCCTTCTATAGATGTAATATGTTTTAAGACATTGAGTTGAATGGGCTCCATTTCTTGTACTGTAGTTCGGAGAGAAACAAAACATCCGGTTGGTGCGGTTCTTGAACAGTACGGTAATGGTGCGCGTGGGTGGAGGATGGGTCACGCTAGATGAGTTTCTGGAAACCAATGACCCGTGTCGAGGTATGTCAAACAATATACATGTATTAATTTCAATTAGGTTGATTTCCTATTACGATTATCTCCCATTTTGCACATCATTTGTTAAAATAAAGAAAAAATATTTCTTGAGCTCACCCTGACAATTTCGTTTGATATTTCAATATATACTCTGCTTTGATTTCCACACCTTTATTATATTTATTGTGCACCATGTAAAAAACCAGAAAACCCTGTGGAGTCTACTTCTGATTAATGTTGGGAGGGGAGAGGTCTCACAGCCACGCTGTGGGTGCCCGCTTTTTCTGTCCAGCTTTCAATGTATAATATCTCTTATTTACCAGGACACACTGTGTACATTTATTGCACCAATAGTAAGTAAAGGGATCGAGTCCCCCCTTATTCCGGGCATCTTGCAATACGGAAATGGTGTATGGGTGAATGCGATCTAGGGTCAACTTTAACACTCTTTACTAGGGGCGTGGTCTGGTTTTTGTTCTATGTACTCTAACATTTATTTATTATAGCCAAAGGAAGGACAAACTATGATCTTAGAGATACATTATCACCAAACGGAAATTCGACTTTCCGCCCCCGTCGGGGCAGTGGAACATACGGGTATCGCTCAAAATTAAACGACACCGGATATGCATCTTCCACGTCATCAGGTATTACGAGTCACGTGACACTCTTCGAGAATTCTGTTTTCAGACACAAGTTTCACAGTCTAAATGCTAATCCACAGATGGACGCCACTTGTAGGCAGCTTCTTGTGTTGGCTAGTGCGCCGTGTATAACACGTCCACATTCACATTTTGCATATCCTGAAACCAAACCTACGATTTTACACTTAAATATATATTCATACAATATTGTCTAAGTTTTACTAATTGTATATTATAACATCTTTGCATGCTTGTCACGTATATTATAATATTACAGAATATTTATGACTAACTTTAACATGAATTAATATTTAATGTATATAAGTTGTAAATTGATTGTATGATGATTCCCCATGCTTTTCCTGTAGACGCTCTTGATATTGCAGTTTGTAGTGCCAGTTTTCAGAAAAGAAAATGTTTTATGCTAAAACAAATAAAAAATGAAAAACAAATGGAAACACATGAACTCAAAACTATTTCATCCCGATGAATGAAATCTATAAAGCATCACACAATCAATGGACATACACATATTTATCGTCCATTTATCTCAACGGGTTCGGCCATCTTTGATTTGATATTGGATGAAAAAGTATAAAAATTCACAAATGAATATGAACCCGTGGAGATGTTTAATAGAGGCCCCACCCACCGAAAAGGACACACAATTTACGTTTACTTCTTTTATCAGCTGGCAGTTCTGGGGATAACTCCCTCCGGAGAAGCCGTGTGACGTCATCAATGGTAAATCTGTCGGGCACGAGTGGTGCCCCTCCCCGGAACACTATGCGAAAGTCTTCCGACTTCGGCGGTAGGTAGTCCGTACTGTGTGTCCACCAACGTCCATGCTTCTCCAATCTCTGCGCCATTTTTTTGTCCCTTCTCCCGAAAAGATGATGCATTTTTTGTTATATTTGGTGGAAGGGTTACTAAGTTTAATTACATAACGCATGTTAAATTTGGAAGTTTATTTTTTGCAAGCATTTGGCACGCCACTGATGTGATTGTTTGGGGATGGACACTAACTTATCTTGTAAATAGTACTTCAATTTGGAGTCTGTACCGATTTTAATTTTCAATTAATGCTTAGAGCTATTTCGACAATTTTGTTTTGCTAAGTAGACGGAGAGCTTTTTGTGTTTCTAGTTTGCATCAGATCAATTTTTTTCTCCCATATTTAAAGAATATAGGAAACCCAAGCTTAATCCTAGAATAGAACTACGTTGCATACCTTTTTAATTTTCAATCAATTTTATTAGTAATTTAAGATTCTCTACGAAAAAAGTTAATTGAAGCTTTATTGTACATGTACTCATACAGTTCTCGTGTTTCAGAAGAATGCCTTTGTTGTCTATATGTAACTAACCCTATTCCTTAATATTGTATAGGTTCAACGGGCAGTCTACAGAGGACCAAACGGTTGAGTAATTCTTCCTCAAATATCACAAACTCTCAATCAAAGTCTCGCTTGCCGCCATCTACGCCAACAAGGGGCATGAACTCTTCCTACGGTTCCCCTCGAACCTCTCAGTCCCCTTCCCCATATTCCCGATCTAAAACTCCACAGCCCACCCCCACCTACGTGCCGCGATCTAACACTCCCACATCAAGACTCTCAACCGGAACTCCTAGATCAGCCATGACACCCAAAACATCAACTCCAACACGGTCTGGTAGGACCACACCCACTTACCCCGCCACCGGGAGAACAACGCCTTCCGGTAGAACAACGCCCTCTGGCAGAACAACGCCCACTATGCAAAATGGTTCTAATTCTATGAGACGTCTTCCATCAACTCCAAAGGGCCCGAGGTGATCCGAAAGCTCAGTTTAGTTTTATGATATTACATTAGGTTATACAATTATGGAATAGCGAACTCATGGACAATTATATGATGTGCTGCAAACTCATATGCAGTCACGTGGCTGTCACCTGGTTCAATCACAGGACATTCCACATAATCTGATTGGTTGACTGTTTTTGTCTCCAGTGTTAAGTGTGTTCAAGAAGACCGAGACATCCCGAAGTGAACAGATCTTGTTATGGTTACTTTTATCATTGATTAACTTGCTTTTATTTTTACGCGGTTATTTTGTTATTTGCCTGTTTTGTATGAGAGACGATCAAAGTTTTAATGCAAAAATTACAATCAAACTTATACTGTCCGATACGAAATGAATCTATATTTTTCTACAAAATCTGTTTGAATTTAATGGAAAAAAGAAACTTCAGTTTATTTAATGATATTTTTATACTGCGAGAGATTGGTGGAATTTTTATTGTACATAGCATACTTTATCAACCCTGTCATCCTCATCAATAAATCTATTAATGAGTGCACTTGTAGAGAGATAATGGGAGAGAGGCGAGTGGAGAGTATATTTTGTATGTATATTGGCGAAATAAATAATAACCCAATGAGAAGCAGTTGTCATCTCATCATTACTTGCTTCTGAGACTTAGAGAGGCTGATTGGATCACCTAATTGTTTACGGATTTTCCCGTTTTCTCGATTACGACAAAGAGCAGACGGTGGGTGTAACCGGTCAACAGAGGATGCCCTATCCTCCATTGCATGCACCGATCCTACCTCTATTTTTTTTTAGAGGTCCGTGTTTGCTCTGCGCCGGTTTGGTATTTTTTCTGTGGATTTTTGATTGTGGAACAGTTTGTTATCACCACATGTCATGGTCAACGAATTTTAAGAATTAAATCTGCCTTAAATTGACATAAACTATTATTTAGTAAAGATTTGACTTTGAAAATGTTCCTTTATTGTCACATGGAGCTCTTGGTCTGAATGAGGTAAATATAGCGTAAAATAATATATTCTTAACATTATGTTATAAAATGTAAATACAAATGTACAATCGATGTAATTATTGCCGTGCAAACCCGTAAGGATCAAACTCCTCTTGACCAAAAGTTTCATTGTATCTATGAATGATTTTGGGGATGTTTAGCTTCAAAATTTACTTGGTCAAATCGGGCAGAGTCCCCATGACAAAACCGAAATAAATTGTAAGTACGAATATTATTAATTACATATGTACTTATCTAAAAAAAAAAAACTACAAGAATTTTCAAAAATTCTCATAGAAATGCTTTTACTTTAAACATCTATTTTCGGTAAATACATGGAACAACCTATGGTTATTGAACTGCATTGTCAAACGTAAATGACAGTTATTTACCATTAGAAAATTTTAAAACAAGATGTGAGATTGAACATTGAAAATAGAATTCTTTAACGATGAAATAAAAAAGAAATTCATGACCCTTACCAGTTAGGAATCTTTAAAGTCGCATGGGAGTCGATTTTAATTTAGAAAAAAGTACATTATAATCAAAATATTCTCACCAGTTTAAGATTGTTAAAGTCCCCAAAAATGTTATAATTTTTTTTTTGGAATGTACAGATTCGTAGCTAACGCTTTATTGCCCATCGCCAAAAAATAAAACTAAACTTGATTTTATTGTCCATTTTCATAGGAAGTTCACATTTAACATTGCGTTATCCTTGAGTCACTTAAGTGACCTAGTTCTGTTTTTGTCCTTCGTCGGTCGTAAACTTTTGAAAATTTTCAGCTTCTTCTCTGGAACCACTGAACAAATTTCAACCAAATTTGGCATATAGCATCTATGCGTGAAAGGGATTAAATATTTTGAAATTCATGGCCTCTGTCCCCGTTGGTCTGAGGGGTGGGGCTAATAAAACATAAAATTAATGCTGTCTTTAAAAAATATTGATCTTTAATCCTGGACACTAAGCAGTCAAAGTGTTGACATGATTGTATTAAGCATTGGGCTCTCTACCAAAATTGTGAAATTCATTGCCCCTTGGTCAGGGGTACTGGCGCTAGGGTGGGGCTCTAATAATTATTTAGTAGAAATGCATTAATTCTTTTCAAAAATCTTCTCCTCTGTCCAAAGAAGAGAGTATATAATTATGATGAAGAAGAATGCCTCTTCCAAAATTATGAATTTCGTGGCCCCTGGGTCAGGGGTTCTAAATGAATGCCATAATTCCTTGAAAATCTTCTCCTCTGCTCCTGGGTTTTAATCCAATGAATTAAGCACATAGTTATGGTGAGGAAGAGTCCTTTTCCAAAATTGTGTGAATTCCATGGCCCCTAGGTATGGGATTCTGGTGATAGGGTAGGGCTTAAATATGAACTTTTCTTTTACAGATAATTTTACAAATATCAGAATGTTCATAATAACTAAGTGAAATGTTTGTTAATCTGTGACTCGTCGGGATACCTTTTCCCAAGTTTTCAAGTTAGGAAGTTCTAATTGCTAAAATAAATTGAACATCTATCAAAGATGTGCATAGTACTTGTACTATAATTTGTTATCATTTAAAAGAAAAAAAAATCTGTTGACACTGAACCGACCAGATCCACCAATACCCCCAGACATCGATGAAGTAGAGACAGAGAAATGGACCCCATCACGCTAAATGAATTGAAAAATGCAAAACACAAATTGAAAAATGATAACGCCACAGGAGAGGATGGCGTATGTTCCGAGATGTTTAAACCAGACGAAAAAGAAACACCTTACATTCTGCAGCGTATCCTCCAAGATATATGGAATGAAGATATATGGAATAAAGAGGAAGAAAGGAGTCATCACCAAGCTGCTCAAGAAAGGTGACCCCGGAGACTGCAACAACTGGCGTGGGATAACACCTCTCACTCACCAGCAAGGTCTTTAGTCGCATCATACTACAGCGCATCACAACAGCTGTAGACAACATACTTCGACAGGAGCAGGCCGAATTCAGAAAGGGGAAATTCTGTGTTGACCATATATTCGTACTAAGACAGATACTGGAAAAGTCATGTGAGTGGAACAGCACACTGTATGTTGTATTTCCCAATTTCGAGAAGGCTTTTGACAGCTTACACCGTGAGTCTCTCTGGAAGATCCTGCGTCACTATTGCATTCCTCAGAAACTGGTTCACATCATCCAGTCCCTTTGTGAAAACTTTGAGTGCCGGGTGATTTATAACAACCAGCTCAAAGAGCCATTTGCAGTGAACACCGAAGTGAAGCAAGGATGCATTCTGTCACCTGTGCTATTTTCCCTCGCAATTGACTGGATTATGAAGAACACCACAGAGGGCAAGAGACAGGGATTACAATGGACACTGACCTCAATCCTAGATGATCTTGATTATGCTGATGACCGGTCTCTTATCAAGCAGACACCTGGACATCCAACAGAAGACAGAGCTGCTCAGAGCAACAGCGAGCAAAATCGGATTGAAAGTCAACACCAGAAAGACTCAGGTTCTTCGAGTAAACACTAACAACAGAAATCCAGTACTTATCGATAGCAAACCAATAGAGGATGTTGAGGAGTTTACTTACCTGGGCAGCAAAGTCACCACAACGGGAGACTGCAACAAAGAAATCGACACCAGGATCAGCAAGGCAAACCAAGCTTTTGCAATGTTGAAAACTATATGGAGATCTACAGCACTGAACATCCGCACCAAGATCAAGATCTTCAATGTATTCAGTATCCTCCTATATGGTTCAGAGCGCTGCAAAACCTCTCTGCTGATTGAAAGAAAATTGAAGTCTTCCAAACCAAATCCCTCAGACGCATCCTAAATATCTTTTGGCCAAACACCATCTCAAATGAAAATAACTGGGATGACTACAATATCAGAGATCATCCAAGCAAGACGCTGGCGATGGCTTGGTCATGTCCTGCGCATGCCCCAAACTCACTGCCCAGGGTCGCCCTAAGATGGACACCACAGGGAAAAAGGATAGAGGCCGGTCAAATAAACAGAAGGCCTGACAATGGAGACACATAGAGTAGCTGAAGACCGAGCCAGGTGGAAATCACTTGGTGATGCCTTACGCACCTGACGGCGCAGAGAGGATTGAGTGAGTGATTTGTTTCATTTCTTTCCAAAATACATGTATTCCATATAGGGTACACCAGTGGTTTGGATACTAGTAACCTCTCGCACAATTTTTCAAGATGAGATTTTTATATTGCAAATCAATTGTACATACCCACTGCACCATAAAGCTACAAAAAGATTTCATTAGCCTTGAATTATTAGAATGTACATGGATATAAAGTGCAAAAGCCACATTGTAGTTACTCCGGCATCTTCACACCGTCAAGGCTTTGTGATTGTGTATAGTTCCGTAATTACAAAGTCTTCACGTTGTGAATATGTTACTCGGGTGACTGATAAGGCCCATCGACCTCTTGTTAACTAAAATAGAGTTGTCTTTCTTTTTTCATGAAGAAACTTGAGTGTTCACGATCTGGCCGAAAAAGAAGGATATTACTAGTATGCTAGCTATGTATAAGAACAAATTATGTTTGTTATGATTATATTTATATAATTATACCTACATATATAATTATACCTGATCCTACATCTATCTATTTGGAGGTCCGTGTTGCTCTGCTTTGAACTTGTATTTCGTTTAATGGATTTTTGAGATGGTTCACGGTTGTTTGTTATTGTAATTTTTTCGTTTTGTATTTTAAGGCTGCTAGTATTTACATTTTACATGAATCTGTAACTGTGTAGACTAGTGAATCCTATCGTCTTGTAGAAATTGTCTATCCTGATATTTCAGACTAGTACGTTTTGTGCAACCTAAAAACAAGTTATAATTTAGGCATTTCTTCAGGATCTAATCAGTTTCAATCCGTCTGTTCGAATACTAATATACGAATATAAGTGAATTTGATAATTGCATACGATAAAACATTTGAATTATCAATTTTAGAGAGATTATGGGTCTGGTTTAGTTATGTTTGGAGTAAGGGAGTGTTAAATATCTTTCGTTGGTCGTGATTTTGTAATGAAACCAAAATTAAATAAAGTCTTGTCCCATAATCCCTAGCTGCAATAATGTAGCCCTCTCCCGATTTTTTTTTTTTGGGGGGGGGGGGGGGGGGGGAGGGCTACAACTCCATAGGATCTCCGTAATGGTGCAAGTCACTCCCGCAACGATTTCGTCTCAAAATCGTATATAAATGACAATAACATCTGCATTTCTTACCTCAACTCAAATATTGTAGATGTCTATGGCATAAATTAATCCAAAAATATCAGGTATAGTCCATATATCGGTTATTTTTCGTGTATGTCAATAACGCAAGTTGAATTTGTCCGCCATGTTTACTGACCTTGACCGGTTTTATTTTGGGACAGCCAATGAGAATTTAGGAGCGGATCTTGAACTGAATATAGGAATTCCCCTATTTTAAACATAATTAACGCGGTAAATATGAATGTTCCATTATATACCATTTCCTTAAATATAGAACGAGGTAAGATTGATTATTTACACTGACATTCACGTTATCAAGCCCATCGAAACTCTAAGCGTAAATCCCATAAAATCACGCGAGAACTGTCATGGCTGCTGAAAAAGACGACTGGCAAACATGCTGATGTGTTTTATCTGGTTTTGATTTATTACGGTTAGTTTGTTCAACCTGAATTAAAAAATCATTTTATCTAAAGGAAGTCATATATAAAATCGATCTTTTCAGACCGAAGTCAGTCGCATTAAAAAATTAATTTTGCACCATTACGGAGATCCTATGGAATTGTAGCCCTCTCCAGTAAACATCAGATAAAAAAAATCGGAGAGGGCTGCATTATTGCAGCTACATAATCCCCTGCTCTTCGAAGAGCAGGGAATCATTGGACAAGACTACCGTAAATACCGCTACCTTTTTGCAACTCTTGATTTACAGATGTTAGCCTTACTACATAAACATTAACATAAAGAACAATCAAAATTATAATTTTCGCATAAGTTAATTTCTTTTCGTTTCACTCTCTTTTGAGATTGAAAATCTTGAAAGAAATGTGAAGTCGTTTGTGAATTTGATCAACGACCAGAGAAGTAAATGTAAATTTTCCCATTATGTATTTTCTAATCAATCAAAAAGAAGAGAAAGTGCAGAACCCGAATGTTGTAAATTATTTCAACTCGGTAAACCGGCAGATAGTAGCTAGCACTTTTTTTTTCTTTATAATTTCGCCAAAACGTATTTCAGAGTAAAAAGTATAATGGTATACATTTGGAAGTGTGTGGCAACGCACTTTGAAAAATTACGCAATTTGAAAAAAAAAAAATTCAAATTGCGTTAAATTTTGGACCAAATCAACGCATTTCAAAAAGATTTTTCGAAGTGCGTTAAATTTGAGCCAAGTTAACCCAGTTTGAAAAAAAAATTTCAAAGTGCGCCATGAAAATACATCAACATTTTTTAGTATCGAGACACTTAACGAACTTTGAAAAATATGGATAAATCACAAAATTTGGAATTAAATTCCTAATTTGTTGATAGTGTGTTGATTTGTTAGGACTAATGCATCTAATTTACCGTCTGAGACGCGGAAGAAGGTGGGGTGGGTGTTAACCAAAATCACCGGTAAATCACCAGTACATCATTTAATTGAATACAGGAAGTAGGTCCCCTACCCCTCATTTTCCTTCCAAAAAATAAATGATATTCAGCAACTTGGAGTAAATGTTTAAAAAAAATCGCTTTGTTGTAAATTAGGTACAGTAAGTGATATTTAAAAAAGAGCTGGTCATGTACATTGACAAACACTCAATAATTATAAACTTCAGAATAAGCATTAGGGTGTAGGTTTATTTTTTCTTGCAATGATCCCTAATGTATCGGGGTTTTTTCAATTTATGTTTGTTTATAAGCACATGCCATTGAAGCCAGTTGAAATATGTTATTCATTTTCTTCCTTATCAATATAAATAAATTGAATCATTTTCGTTTCTGGCATAACCCAATGTGCGTTGATATCGTCGATGATGATGCACTTTGAAAAAAATGTTCAGGGTTTAGTCGAAATAATAGATACTTTTATATAGAATAAATCATTGTTTTAAACTTGTTTAGCTTAACGGGATATATCTAAAAAAAAAACAAAAAACCAATGCATTCTAAGCTAACTTGATAAACAGTTTCTCGATTAGAATTATTTTTCTTTTCTCATAAGTTTACGTAGTTTGACAATTTACACATAAAGAACAACTCGAGAGAATTATTCAAATATCATAATGACATAAATTGCATAGCTTAGAAACTGCAATTTTCCTTTTGTTGTGAATGCAGCAAATTTACTTCTTATCTGGGCCATTGGGCTATGCCAGAAAAAACTGATTTAATTTATTGATAATGGAGATCATTGTACAACATACTTCAACTGGCTTCAATTGCATGTGCTATAAACATACATGGTGAGAACAAATACGTTAGTTATGTTTATCAAAAACAGTATGATCTTTTAGAAGGTTAGAGCGAGAAAAAAATTACACACTTATGCTTATTTTTAAGTTTATAATAATATATTTTTGTTTATTTAACTTTTTTATAATGAAGTGATTTATTTGATTAAAATTTGAAAAGAGGGTTTATGTTGAAATACTTATATATTCTTTAACATACGAATGGAAATATTATCGTTTGGTCAGCTCGTTTTTTTTTCAATACCACTGTACTTAATTCACAACAAAGCGTATTTCCTTTCCGATCTGAAAATTGTTTACTCCAATTTGCTGAATATCATATGTTTCGGGAGGAAAAATGAGGGACATGGACCTTCTTCCTGTAATCAGTTAATTGGTGCTCTCATAATTGACATGTATCTTTGGTTAACCCCCACTCCCACTCCCATCCCCGTTCTCAAAGACGATAAATAATATTCTGACTATATTGTTAACGAATCATCATACTATCAACAAATTAGAAAGTCAATTCCAAAATTTGTGATTTATACACATTTTTTTCAAAGCGGGTTAAGTGTTTCGATGCTAAAAAATGTTGATGTACCTTCATAAAGCACTTTTAAAAAAATTGTCTGAGTGGGTTAACTTGGTCCAAAATTTAACGCACTTTGAAAAATTATTTTCAAAGTACGTTGATTTAGTTCTAATTTTAATGCACTTTGAAAAAAAAATTCAAACTGTATAATTTTTTCAAAGTGCGTTACCACAAACGTGTCATCTTAATTAATTAAAGATAACAATTGCAGCCGTTAAATTTAGCTCGCAAATGGCAATGCATCTATGAACTTATCTTAGGTTGTGACATTATCAAGGATTTTTGTATGTAAGAAGTATGGAAAGGCAGTTTAACGCATGAACATTCCGATATGTCACCCAACGCACACGGGAAAATGGCCAACAAGTGTTGCCCTTTGTTAACAGATATCGATTTATTATTAAAAGCATCTGCTTTATCTTTGTCAAAAATAACCGTACCGTCTAGCAAACATCAAATTAAAATACTGATTATGATAGACTTCTGTTCTAGTCTATTTTACCGATCAGTAAAACCACACTTTATCTGTTTGAAAAATAATTCATAAGAAGTAAATCTGGTTTGAACTTTTAAAGTTGTAGATTTAGAAAGAGTTATTGGTTAACCATAAAATTATACCAGGCCAACTCGTAATATAATTAAATGTTCAACTGCAGGTTAAATATATGATTTTACAAGACCAAAGTGCGCCATTCCTTTAGAATGAATGGGATATCGCCCAAATACAATAATCTTACAAACGATGTCTAATAAAAACATGCGGAATGTAGTGCAGCTCTTAAGTTTCTTGCGCATATTTTGTATTTTTTTTATTTAAGGAGACTGGATGGTCAACCAATCAGCAATCGGACCTGCCAAAAGATTCAAAATATAATTTTTTTTATATTTAAACTGTTTTTTAGTAAAGAAAAAACCACATTTTGTATCTTTTGAATTTTTGTTTATTATACGCAGCTCTCTTCTGAAGGAGATCAATACAGTCTAAATATGGCCGGACCACCGAGCCCTCTTAAAAACGTTAACATAATCAGAAACGTTTAGATAATTCACTCTTCTATGAATTTAAAGTGGTCAGTTCTTTTTTAGTGAGTTGCCTTATAATTTATGTTGCATTCGTTAATGATAGCTCTTTAAATGGTTTAACAAGAGAACTGGATAAGTACGGATGTACCACTGTTAAAATACTGACGCATCGGTAGAGTGTACGCAATCTTGGTCGCATTAATTTGAATAACCAGAGAAATATAGGGTCAAATACATCGGTGATCTACCCCTCTGGTCAATTTGAATCAAGAGTACACGAAAACAATGACACTGCATATTCACATAATTCCTGTGCATTCAAGAATGTCTAAGCCCTATATCCATTTACCAAGACATTATTTTGGAGAGAGCATAATCAAAGATCGTTATTTTAGGTCATTGATTTTATAGCTTGGTCGCTGATAAAAAAAAAAGTTGAGATTTTATACTGTTTTAAAGCAAGCTATAGCCTGTTTGGGCTTTTTTGCGAATCTGCGTATATCTAAATTAAATTTATGCATCGTTTCATTCAATTAAAATTCATATGGATAAATGAATTTTTTTCGATTAATGGAACAAAAAAAATATCTCACACTTTTTAAACAATTGATGCTTATCATCGTTAAATAATTTTCAACCTATTAAGGAACAAAAACATCTTCCAAAAATAGTTAATAGACATATCACACAATCGTTGAACTTTAGTTTGTCACCGGAGCGATCCTACTTTTACACGGGTCCGTTGACACGAGCAATGACGCAGTCAGATGTCCAAGGAGATCCCGATGTAAAATGTCAACTGATACATATCAAAGATTGGCAAAGATAATGATAACTAAGATTTTAAAGGCTTTTTTTATTGATGCATGAATCGTGATGACGGGTATCAGTAGTCGAGATGTAAACATGGTGTATTCATGAACCAGATACAATTATCAATTTGTCAGAGGATTTTTAAAAACAGTCTCTGCGGGCAGCAAACGCAAGGCCAAAAATCCGGGTGTATTCCATATACTAACCTTCCGGTCCTTTAATATTGCACATGGCATGCAACGTGAATGAAATAAATCCTATTATTGCAGACAATGCATTGACTGTAGGGTGATCACAGAGAATGTTGTTATACATAAATAGATACATGTACACATAATTCATGTTTCTTTCTGCTTATGCATTAGACAAGGTCAAGGAATTCCCTTCCATTTTCATACAATACCTGTCATTTTTCTGACACTCTGCTATTGGATCCTCATTGAGGGACAGAAACAAGATCTATTCCAGTGCTTCTTGCAAAGGAGACCAAGGTCTGGTCAAATGTGCTGCCTCATTCAATCGCCTTGTCCTGAAAATATACTTGATTAATAAAAACAATTCTAACACTTCCTACTTGGGTGTAAACGCGCAATGATATTGTAAAATTAACAAACATATATGATAATTACTTAATAGAAAGATATGGTGAATTAAAAGATACCGTAGGTTTAAATCGATTAAAAAATGAGAAGATGGAAAAATAATAATTACCTTAAGTTTGTCAAATAAACTACAAATGAATCAACAAGAAATATAGACGTTCATCTTCCAAATACAGAGGATGTTGCAAGTTCTTTGCAATGTAAATATTAAAAGCAACTGCTTTCTTTGGTGGTTTATACCGACTATGGAGGCAGCAAGAACTACCGAATGTCCAGTTAGTCCTGTTGTGTTTTTGTCAGTGCAACTCATTTTTAAACTTCTGGAAATTTCACGAAACTGTGTGGTTTAAAAAAAGGACATATATATTTTATATTGTTAACTAGTATTCCTACATTTTTACGTGGATTAAACCTTTAATGAATATGTTGATTGCAAGCGCAACGTCTCTTAAACTGCTGAACGCAAAAGAGCCCTTTGGCGTTTCTTTGTCTTTAGATGATGATTACTTAATGTTAATTATAGCACACATGTACTTGTACTTTCCATTTCCCTAACATTCTTTACAAAATTCACAGTTTATTCGGAGACAATACACTCACTGATGAAGTTTTCCAGTCATATTTTTCTTTGATGCGTCGATCAAAGGCAAAAAATATACTGGATTAAACGCTATCTGCCAAATTTGCAGTTCTATTTTAAAGCTGCTTGGTCCGATTTTTTTCGTAATTACAGTATCAAAATTTTGTTCATACAAATCATTTATCTTACAAAGTTATGGACTTTCTCCTATTTACACCAGCAGAATCAATCTCCTTTCTAAGTTAGAAATATTCAAAGTAAATAAAAATAATTTCTCTTTGGGCAAACGAAAAAACAAACCAAAATGCATCACGGGAATGTTTAGAAAAGGAAACCGCATGGTTTCGTCCCCCGAATGATTGGGGTTATTCAACCCGCTATGCATCGATTGTAAAGAAAGCAGGCTCTAGAAATATTGGCGATCAAAACGTACACATGTTTATTTGTAATTTGTCTGATCATTTGTCTGACCATTTCGACCTTTATTTAAAGCGATGTCAAATTCGTAATACAACCAAACCCGTATCGTCGTCAGGGGTGAAATTTAACATGAGGCGAAATAACGCGGTACCTTTTAATGTCGTATGTTTTGTTAGCAGATTTTGTACGTATTTTTCTTCATTGAAATTTGGCTTAATTGACTGGGTAAACAACTGCAATGTCTATTATTATACATATACTAAGCATAGCCATCGTTTAAAAGCGTGCATAAAATTTGGTATAAAATCGGACCAAGCAGCTTTAACAAATGTATTTTTGCATAAAGAACAATTTCTGATAGACTAACAAAGTTGATTAATCAAAATCGTTTAGATTTATATTTAATATTGCAGGCCGAAAATCTAGAATCAAGTACTAATTAGAAAGCCTGCAATAACTGACAGCAAAATTTATATATTGTACTAAAAACGTTTTAATAATTAGAAAATTGCATGTACATCGTACAAAAAAAAAAACAGAATTCGAGGAAGGTATATACATATATGATATTGTACCACTTTACCAATGTGTTTAAGCAAATGATTTTTTTAATAGTTTATATGTTATTCTTCGATTTAATTGTTGTTCTGTTTACAAGCCTTTTCATCTGCTATTTATATATGTATACGTATGTTATAAACTTATGTATTGTGGCACGTAATCCTTTGAATAACGGGTTTTCCGTGAGTCCTTTCTGATATATTTCATTTTATCAAATCAAATTTACAACATGACTACTTTGTCATGTTGTATATTTGATTTAATAAAATGAAATATATCAGAAAGGACACGTGGCTAAATTTTTGTCATGAAAAGAGAGAGAGAGAGAGAGAGAGAGAGAGAGAGAGAGAGAGAGAGAGAGAGAGAGAGAGAGAGAGCATCGATTTTGAAAATATCTTCTTTAAAGATTGGGTAATACTTAAGATATAAAATATTGTTGTGTTGATTTTAAAAGTATTCTAAAGTTGAAAGACCGAAATATAAAGAGAACCCCGGGATATGTAGTAGTCCCATATATTAACTCTACCGACTCTACCCAAGACCGACTCTACCAAAGAGTACACGAGATCTTACAACTCTCTTTGTTTCTGAAAACACGTATTTATAAGGCTTCTTTTCAAAAAGCAAATATTTATATTCTAACTGATCGACTCAAGTATAGACTTTGTGAAATGGCTATTAAGAACAGCCGTTTGTCGCTTCATTTGCGACCTTTTCCACCGTACATAATAATTATATAGCATTCTTTAATTTCACGTTCAAGATTTCGGTGGTTATGTAATTGATTTGTCTTTACTCAAAACAAATAATAAGCTAGATCGCAAAAGATAAAGTTATTGAAGTTCATTTCTTATTTTTTTACCTATCATATATGATCGGTGAAGGTCAATCTTCCCGTGAAATATTTCCACTTCGATTTTCTATGCACAGATAAGATTACGTCTTACGTAATTTATCATTCGAGTCATTAGTGAGAACACATTTAAACAAGACACCCATGGGCCACATTGCTCACCTGAGCAACTGTTACGAAGCTAGTTTTAGCATCACATTCTAACTTTTTAACCTAAGTCTGAACTCAGTGTGGGTGGGAGTTAGAATTATCATTATTTCAGGATTCTTGTATTGTAAAAAATAATTTTTAAATAAATATTATTTAAAACGAATATAGTAAGAAATTGTCCTTTTGTAAACTTGTATTATAACGTTATCAGATATATTTAACTGGAGAAAATTAAATTTGAAATTCTATATTACGACTAAACCAAATGACCATTTGCGCTATCTTATTCCCCCATCGTCTTTGGTAAAATTTGTCCAGTGGTAATGGAAAGACGTCGTGAAAAGGTTACAGACATACGGACGACAGACAAAATGTGACTAGAGGAGCTCTATTGAACTTTCAGCTCAGATGATGAGTTATAATCATTAAAATGATTTAAAGATTCCTAATCTGATGACTGTTTTTATTATTATTTAGGAAGTTATACTGGACGTATACTGTCGACGTTAGACTGGATCTAAATATCCTGATAAGGATTTACAACTTGTAGGTACATCAATAAGATGGGATGCAACTTTTATAACGGGACATAATTTTTAAGAATAATGGTTCACTATTACTACACACCATTCACTCAAAACACAGTACAAGTTTGTTTATAAAAGTGCGTTATAAGTTTGATGTAAAGGTTTGTTATAAGTTTGATGATAAGGTTGTATTATTAGTTTGATGTGAAGATTGTTTATAAGTTTGATGATAAAGATTTGTTGTAAGTTTATTGATAAAGGTTTGTTATAAGTTTGATAATAAAGGTGTTATAAGTTTGATGATAATAAAGGTATGTTTTTAGATTGATAAAAGTGTGTTATTAAATTGATGATATAGGTGAGTTATGAATTTGATGATAAAAGGTGTTTTAATTGGAGATTCTAAGTAATATGTAAAATTAATAGAAACCTATGTGACTGTTTACGTTTGAGCATATCTGCTCATCTAATTGAAAGATTGAGTAAATCATATTCATGAACTTTTCTATTGCTGATTATATCATTCATTCGATCGTCCTTTATGAAATACCGATGAATCTGCTAAATATGCACGTGTTTTTAAATCCTATAAATCTTGTTTTATTTTTTGTTGAGCGTTGGAACGAACAGCCTAGGGGCTTAAAGAGTGCAATCTTCAAACAAAATTATGCAGTAGATAAAAACCCAGAACATTATGGCGGACGTTAAATGGCGTTCCTATCAACTTACAGTTGATATAAAGCATCACAATGTGTGAACAGGTGATAAAATGGAGAGAGAACAGGACTGCAGGTCGAGTGATAAACAAAGGGAAGCAATCAACGTGACTGGTGCCCTTGTTTACCGGATTTGTAATTTAGTATGCGCTTTGTATTTAAATGCAGATATTGGATATAAAACGCATTTTCGTGATTAAGCATCTCAATTTTCGATTAAAAAGAAGCAAAATTCAAATCCATTTCTCAATCTACCCCTGCCGCAGAGGTCGAAATTTGATCAAACTTTACCCAAAGCAGTACTCTATATTTACACAATCTTTTGCAGATGTTAAACACCTTCGGTATTTTGCTCATATGTTTTTAAGGATACAAAAGAAACCAATTGTTTAACTTTATGAAACGCCAGGAGTCAGACATAGTTGTTTTGTAAAAGCAAGCGTGTTTGGACAGCAATAATCTATATATTTGTATTTTATTTGTAACCTACTTTAAAAAAAATGAAATTGACCGTAATTAAAAGTGCTATTCTTTTGAAGAACATGGGCAGAAGCTCAGACTTGGATTTCCACTGATCCGTCGTTTTGTTGGCCTCAGCAATTAAACGTTTGTTTGTTTGTAAATTGAATTTCCTCTCTTGTCTCCTAATGACATTGTTGATTTTTCGCGACTTGTTTGAAGAATTTTTTTCACATAAAAATTAGAATCAATAATTAAACAAAATTCTGACATCTCGGCGAAAGCATTATTTGATGAATTTTCTCTCCAGCAAACATTGACCCATGACATTTATTTGTGTAACTTTTCCTCGTGTCTTCCGCCATTTATAGTCACGTGGTACACGACTTTTTTATTTGCTCATCGTTATCAAATCTATTGATTCTTTTTTAAAGTGTGTCAAGGACACCATTAAGATAAATTAATGATGCATTCTAATAACGAATGATGTACAATTATCCCAGAGTTAGCTAATCCTGTCCTGGTTTTAACAGAGACGATAACCATGTTGACGACAGCGACACATAATGAACTTTTACAGACAAATAATTTTACGTTAGAAATACCTACCCCAAAATCAAGAAATTTTTTATTTCTTAAATAGAAAACTTGTTTTAATTTTCGAGTATGGCCTTCAACAAGAAAGTTATTGTTTGGAAGGGATGGGATTTTTAAATTTCTACTTCTCAACCTATAAATGGGACAATTCTTCTTTCCGAAACAGTTTTCGAGGTTTTCCAGTATAATCAAGCGATTTCGAAGACATTCATATTATATTATGGAACAATGAAGCATGGAAGATAGGGAGAAAATATTGTTTGATTTAAATGTTTTCATTTATAAGAAGGTGTAAATTTAATCTATCAGATTTAATTTCAACTCTGCACACATTGTTAAAAATTGCAAACTTAATTAAGTGTACGGTGTATTTAATGCAAATAGGTCTCGGAACGGTCTCCACACTTGTTTATATGTTCATAAAGATTGACTTAAGGGCTGTTGGTTCTAGACTGTGGCGTTGAACAAGAAGGAATCGGGCCATGTTGTTACGTCATAGAGTCATTGCTTGCTTCATCGCAGACGATAGGATTTACGAACCATTACTAATTAAAATGATGTTGTAAACTACAATCTGCAGAATTTGAGTGCATATCGTTTAGGTTTATTATTCACTGACATAACCTTTTTCCAAATTGTCATGAATTTGAATTATAGTGATCTCAATCTTCTAATGCTCAGATTTATAAATCATTTCAGACATGAATGTCGTTTTTAAGGACAGGTTTATCAATATTCATCGCTGCCAAATATCCGAAATCAGGAGTTAAGAGTTCCTTGAGAAAAAAATATTTGCCTAGTACGAAGAAGTGCCATATCATTCCCATCTAGCGAGTGTGGCAGAGATGATTGCGTCAGCACTTTTTGCGTCCAATGATGATCTAAGGTAGTATGACGTTGACAATATTTATAAAGGGACCTTTTTGCCACTCTTGGGTAGAGAGACGTTCTCAACATTTGATTGAGGGCGTTATTGGCGTTCTGAAACACATGCAAACAATCGTAGCGAGATGTCTTAATCAGTTTTTCATTGAGGACCTTTTTGCCGCTTTTGGATAATTATTCCGCCGTAATTTGCTTTAATGTGGCAGGGGAACTCGGTTTTTACTTCTTTACTTTAATCTTTTAGATTTCTTCTCATTTTATAAACTTCTAACGCATTAAAATCCATAATAGCCTTAACATGCTTCATAGATACTACTTGTTATGCATGCTATACCCGATGAAGATATACTTATTTATTTTTAATCATAAGGTATAAGAGGATTGTTTGTTTTCTCGGAAATTCTGACATATGCTTGATTGGGAGCTAGTCTTTTGACACTTTTCTGCTAATTGGGAATTATCTAATCAGAAATTCTTGGTGTTTGTTAAAACTATTACCAATACATAGTACAATTGAGGAACTAGTTCTTGAATTCACGATTTGTCGAAAGAAAATGTCAATATTATCTTTGAATTCATCTTAATAAAGTTCTGTTACATCTACCTAAATCGTTATTTTTAAATTATGCGTAATTCTGACTTTGTATATTTGTATATATATTATATTAATTGGGGGAAAAACATAAAATTGAATTTCCGGTGTTTTATTTTATCCTTACCTTTTCATTATCTTGAACTTGTTCATAAATTGATAAGTTTTCATTATTTGGTATATTTTCTCGGGGGGGGGGGGGGGTTAAAAAAAATCACAAACCATTCTATACATATAAAGCCACATTAAAATTTGAAACCTATCGGTATTTTGGATATTGATTTATTTTGATTATTTTTACATCTAACGTTATAATAGGCTTTTATTGCCCTCGTGTAGATTAAGGCGTCCGTTGTTATATAATTCCGAACACGTCGCTCTCCCGCCATCTGTCTACAAACAGGAGAAAGAAGTTATGGGAACTTTAGTGACAAGATCAAAGAAGGTAGATAATCTCTCTCGCTCCCTTATCGATGTGTATTGAATATTTAGTCCCATACAGTGTACGTTGCTGGATCTTTGGGTGTTAATCGGTGGTCCGTGGATCTCCCTGGTTGTTGGGTAACGCTGTGGCTCGCCGTCATCACCCGAGTAAAAACGCCCACTCTAGAACCCAGGCCCTTGTTTACCCCGTACTGTCCCCGTGACACAGAAATCTGCAAGACCAGTCTCACACTGTTCAATAGTTTCAACTTGTAAACAATTAAGCGATAATTTCTAGTGCAGACTAAGTGCAATTTGATATCACCGTGCGTACATCTGTACTAGTATTTATTTCATATTAATAAAAACACAAAATTAGCGAAAGAATAGCAATGTCTTCGCTAGAAGGAAACGTAATAAAATTAACTGAAATATTTAGTAAAACATAAAAGAAGCACATTAAAGTATACGAACTTGTAGCTCGGGCCTCAAGATCTCGACTGAGAACAGACCTGAATAAAAAACTATCATTGTAGTACAATTTTGACTCTTGAATATATATAAAACTTGTTAAAATATTTTTTTTTACTTAAAATGAATCAAGATATCGAAAATCAATTTTTATTCATAGTTTTGGTTGGTGTGTTTGTAACAAGTGTTTTCAAATCCCTTTTCCCATAATCTCCCTTTCTTTTTTACCCTCTTTTCTTACCACTTTTAGCCGGAAGTTTGCTTGTAGTGCAATAGCTAGCTTCTGGGATCCTGTTCAACCGGATGTAGACCCTCTTTACCGCCACTTAATCTTACACTTTGAGAAATAGTCAGAAATATAACAGTTGCAGTACTTTGATTTTCGAAACACGTCTTAATGTTTATAACCTTTTTCAAAATATATCTGCAAAAACTATCATAAGGAGTGAGATTACACTATTAACACATAAGTAACAATAATCGGGCTCACTGCGTTAGCAATAGCCAGATATGCTACGGTGCGCGGTTTACCGGATGTTGACAGAAAAACAGTTTAAATCGTGCTTTGCACAAAGATGCAGATAAAGTAGAATGTATTGCATGTCAGTTGGTCAGAGAAAGTTTGCATCTGATATATTTAAACATCAGATGGTAATTTATTATTATAAATCCTGTTATCAAGTTGAGTGTATGTATTCAGGAACGTATATACTAAGTATAGTTACAGTATATACATGTATGTCCCTGATATTTTGTTATGATAATTTTGACCCTCACAGTCACACGATTTGTTGTATTTACGATGTGAGAATAAATAGAACCATTTTAACAAGATCTTGGACTTTCAGTAGGCCGTAACTATCTAATTCGTGCGTCAAAACAATTTTGAAAATGACGCGACTTCGGGCAAAATATGCACCGATTGCGTAGTCTTAGCTGAAAAGCCAGACAAATCTTGTTGATTTAAAAAGCCATGGCTTAGTGGCCAGCAGTGAAATAGACATGCCTACGTCACATTTCTGTTTGACACAACTACCCAAAGTCCAAGCTCTTGTTAAAATGGTTCTATATATTAGTACGCATTTAAACTCAAAGTAATTCATAAGTGATGACTTAAAGTGTCCATTTAGTCTGGTGTACTGCCCTTTCATGAAGACGTTTTCAACGCACATCAAGTGACCCCGGGTATCAATACTTTGATTTTCATTTCTAAAGAAAACCGACCATTACTGGTAGAAGCAAGTAAGACTTATCGTTCTAAGAGTTCAGCTGACCTTATTATTTGATCCAATTCTTTAAAGAAACCTGTATAACATCAATTTTTAAAAACAAATGTACAGAAAAACTTATGCTTAGTTTTTGGAAAAACGACATCAGAGCTTTTATTTTGTTTGTGGTTTAAATGTGAATAAAAGTAATGAGGAACTATTCCAAACAGAGCGACTGGTTTATATAAACAACCTTAACCCATACATTGTAGATCAGGTTCGGTTTGTTTAGGCTTTCCAAAGTATATACACAAACAAAAAGTGTGACAATTCATAAAACAAAGCTCCGGTACGCACGACAGAAGGTCAGATGATAAACCCTGCTGTTTTAGTTCAAAGTTTAATATTCGGTGTAAGAAGAGATGGGTGCAGGCCGTCGGAATTAACCTCTCCCATAAATCAATGGTCAGCAAGAAACTCCATCGGGTCGCGGGTACCTGAGATAAGATACGGACATGTACTATTTGCTGCCATGTTTCAAATATCAACGAAGAATTATTCAACTTATTGACCCCCCCCCCCACAAAAAAAAATTACTGTTTGTTCTGAAGTTCATCGAGTACTTTTTAGTATATATACATGTATGGTAAATATTAACCTGGAGAATCAGCCCCATCCCCAATCCTACAGTCTGTACAGATATATATTTCCACACTAATCGGAATTCCAAATCTTTATATCATTCTTGAGTTTTATTACTACCAACAACTTGTTTGAAGTAAACAGGATGTTTTCCCAGAGCATTTATTTTTCCTGATTTTGGTTGCATCAAAGATTAATTGTTATTTTGATATTGCAATTAGAATTTAATGTGATATTTTACGATTTAATCCTTGTAAATTTGATTTTTATCTTTAAAGCACTTAAAACCTCATAAAAGATTAATTAAATTCAGAATATATTACGCAGATTTACAGAGAGGCAAAACAGGGACATGCCTTTATTTAACTAACATATGCACGGATAGTTCATTTTATAATTTGATACGAGTTTGAAAATCAATACTTACTGCATATTGTAAATAACAATCAGTATTTGATTTTATGTATACTCACAATTAGCTTATATTTCTAGTGAGGGTTATAACAGTCTTCACTTATAATACAAAGTCTTCACTTATTATACAAATATAGACACATATAGCTTGATATAGAAAAAATCTTTAAAAAATGATTGAACAATTTCATTTACATCGCAATATCAATACTCGTCTTATGGAATCAACGACATTGATTGACGCTAAGGTTCGAGCCCGCTCAAACTTATAACTATAGTGTGATTTACATCTACAGAGTAAACTTAAAGTAAATTCATAGTTGTATAGAAACAGACAGGACTGAAATATACACGCCACGTTTATCGATTACTCGAAATCTACAGCGACCAAAGAAAATCACGGACTGAACGAAATAATCATGATGATGTCAGCCTCAAATTCCTACACGGGACGATTTGGCTGTTTCATTTAGCTAACGTACTGATGTACATTAACAGTAATTTAGTTAATTGAACATACTTTTTACAACAATTTATTAATTTGTTAAAAGGAAGATGTAAATATAAACAATAAAATGCTTTTATTTGGTGACTCATGCGGGTTATGAAGGTAGCGATCATTGCAGAAAAAAATTACATAACCTGCTCACGCGGTTGCGCCACCTTCATACTCCGCATGAATTACCAAAGAAAGCATCTTATTGTTTAAATAACCATAAAAATAAATGAATATATCTATATAGATCAATAAAAAGATATACGAATAACTTAATGAATCAATCAACCAAAGCATGACAGTTTCTACACAAAAAATTGTAAACGGCAAAGGTCTGATAAGAAATAATGTTAAAATTTCAAAATAGAACCAGGGCCGAGTTGTCTATGTCATTACTATAGACTGCATACAAGTAATTTAGTTATAAATAAATTAAAAACCATGTTTAAAATACTGGCACGAAAAATGCATGTGCAGAACACCAGAGAGACATGCCTTGTAATGAGGATATCACCCCTCTTGTAGCTGATCCTATTGACACACTTCGTAAACAAAATTACAATTACACGAAACCTGTGGCTGTTAGGAATCTGTTACAAACCTTGAATTGCACTGAATTAGGTTTTTTTTTTTATTGGGGGGGGGGGGTGGATTATTCCTAGTCTTATCAAACTGTCTCACTGAAGAGAGCGTGGTGATTAAGGTATTACCTCACATCAAAATAATTGCACATATCTTAGCACATATCAAAGCAAGTTAAATGTACAATCCTAAAATGTTTTTAGTATGAATATAATTAACTTTCCAAAAATCTTTCACTGTAATATTCTTAGCAGTGTTGGTAAAGTTGATGAAGATATGAAAAGTTACAAGTTTAGCTTTTTTGAAAAGCTTACCGTCTTTAGAGCAAACTCTAAACAGCATTAGTTTACAGAGAAAATTAAATTCTTGTTGTATTTAGACGTCGCCTTCCTTTACATACCATGGCGTGTGGAACTTTTATTATGTGTGCCTTTTAAGCGTAAATGTCTAAAATTGAGAAATGTGTACAAGTACAGTAGGTAAAAAGAAATCTTAGGAAGGGTCGTACTAACTAATAAAATCAAAGTTAGTACCACTGCATTCAGCATTTGTTTTACTGATATTAGTTTTACCGCATCTAATCTGCATATTAGCCATACCTGATCAAATTTTGCTTAAACAAAACAAATAGAAAAGAACAAATTTTTTCACAAGATATTATAGAATATTGCTTTTAACTAGTTGTACTGAAAAAATAAAGCCTGAATTTCATTCATAGCCATTTTCTTAACGTTTTCTCACTTTCTAAGATTTTCTGGTGATTTTTTTTTTTTTTACAAACGACTTAACAATTTTTGTAGAGTATTTTAACCAATGCAATAAATGTAAATTTTCACCTCGTGTATTTTCTACCAATCACAAAAGAAAGGAAGTGCACAACCCGGAGACTGTAAATTATTTCAACTATTTATACCGCCTTCCTTGGAAGTCGGTGATAACATATATACTCCCAATTCTTTAAAAAAAAACTATGAAAACACAAAGTTATATAAAGATTTAATGGTCATCAGGTAAATATGAGATTTATTGTGTCATTGTCTTGGTGGCATGATTGGGGTTTATTTTACCCAGCAAGTTACTTACCTGAAAATGTTGTAGTTTGGTGGGAGCCAGTTGTTCGGCAGTCCCATTGTTGTATATTAGTTTATATTGCAAAATGAATTAGAACCACTGTAGCCAATTTTTACCGTCATTTAATTAAATTTAAGTGTAGACTTACTGGTATTTTATGTTATTTAGCACTCTTCAGAATTCTTTTGATAACAGAAAGTTTTGACTTTACTATTTAATTGCTCTCAGTTCTTGTGCACTCATTTTCCGCACCAATCGACCATCAATCCGAGACAACTAACACTTTGGTCTTTAAATCATTTTCAAAGTAAAATTTGAATGCATTGCTTATTTATAAAGAGATTGCTAAGTATAATAATCGCCAATACTCGCAGATAATTTTCTAATAGCCCTGAATCACAGAGCTAATTCAACTTTGTTGACTAATCAGATCCGTTTTATCCGAGACTTTTTTTTTTGCATCATCATTATCCGTTTTTGTACGATCAAAGAATATACATTTGCGCTCCATTATTCCTTTTAAATTGATTTCTATTTCTAATGATTTTAATAAAACCCAATGACCGTTCTCTTACGAATCATTACATGCTATATACAGACCATATCAATGGCGTGATTGCGACAAAACGATACTTTAGCCTCGAATTTCAATCATAGTGTCGAACAAAGATGAAGGAATGCTTTCTTTAAAAAAAGATTTTAATTAATATCCTCTTTTAAACCAAGTTTGATAACAAGTGCGTTATAATTAGCAAACGGAAATACTAAGCCAAATCCTCGACGTCACAACCTTTGTTCTTTACCGGCGTTGGCCGAGTTAACCTTCGCATGTAATCTTCTGTTGGACAATAAGCGAGTACTTTTCCCGTCCGCTAGTCCCCGTGACATACATTTTGAAGTTGAGCATGTATTTTGAGTCGTGCATATACTTGATCACAAATATATCTTCTGACGAATGTTTACCTTGTTAGGCTGTTATTATTCATAATTTGAATATATTTTTGGCATGTATCAATGCAATAAACAAGTACATGACAAATACTGGGTTCATTTTATTTAAGATAAATAATGCAATGCATAAACAGTTTCATATCAAGTAAACAAAATTGTGAACATATTCACCTGAGTAAATTATTTCTTAATTGCTTTTAGAATAAATACGTTTTAAATTTGAACAAAAGCAGTGATATACAGTTGTTTCCTATTATTTTTTATCAAATTAATGAATACATTTATCTGTTCAGATGTGGTCACATTGTGCACGCAGGTGTGATCATGTGACCAATCATGTGGAAAAAGTAAGATTTTTCTTGTCGAATTCAATAACTATCATATGCGTGTCACAAGTTTTTATTCATATAAATACGACATTTTAAACCCTTATTTGAAACATTTATATAGGTGGACACCTGTGCCATTCAAATATTGGTCAATTACTGTGGATATTTTTAGGCATTCGAAGTGATTGTTTCATTTCAACGATCAAATCTTATTTTTGTACAACAATCGATTTTAAAATATTCGTTTTCTAAGTGGGTAAAAATATGAATTCCGTTACACCAATGCATATAGTCAACTAGTTATTCGTTTGTTTATTTTTTTCTCGGTCCAATCTGTTTTTAGTCTTCTATATTGTAGTTAACTATAAAGTCGTCGATCTTTGTGATCGTAAATTATTGTAGATTCAAAAGGCAGCTAAGTACCAGGATTTTTACATCCGGATAACAAGGGGAAAAAATTATAAAAAACGATAAACGATCAGAGGTCTCATCAGTGATTCCCATTGTGAATGTATGAACAGATGACGCAAATAAACGCTCAGAGTGGTCTCCCCTTTGGAGAGTATTGTATAGAAGTCTATCCAACATAATGTTCTGGTGTGGAAAAACAATGAAATGAATTTCACCCGATTCTCTTATGAACTAAAACTGTCATTTTAACAAATTTGATCAAAGATGACGATTCGACCATCGGGATAAAACCAATTATATAAAATCGCAAATATTGAAACTTTGGCAAAATTTTTCTCAGACGTATTGGTTGATTATAAGATCATTGCTCTAACATTTAAGTATGAACAATTTAGTTTAATTTTTCTTAAAAACCAAAATCAAGCGACATTGTAAAAAAACTTCTTCGATGCGTCTTGGGTGTCTGGCGTTTCCTCACTTTAATAATTTTTAAACATTACCATAAATCAGTAGCTGCAATTCTTCTGTGTTCACTGGACTCGAAAAACATTCCAAAAAAACATATGGCCTAAATTAAGTAGCAATTGAAAGGATTGTTATTATATAAATAGTGCCTGTTTAGGAGGGTAAGAGTTGAAATTGACACCCCAAGAAAACCATTGTCAACCGACGCGAAGCGGAGGTTGACAATGATTTTCGAGGGGTGTCAATTTTAACTCTTACCCTCCTAATCGGGCACTATTTATTTTATTATACTGAATTCTTGATTTTAAAGAAAACATTACTGATTTTATATAGAAGTGGCGTGAATTCTATGGCGAACCGTACGCGCATAATTTTCGCGCATGTAACAATTTGTTGTGTTACCCGTTGCCAAGCGTGTTGCTAACGCTGAGGGTAATAGAACGGATTATCAACTGCGTCTAAACCAACCAGATTTCAGTATTTAACATGAAAGTATAATAAACATACATGTACTCTGAGAGCCATTAACGGGGTCAAGAACAGATCAACAATGCAATTTGAATCATAGACGATAATGAAATTCTGTAAATAGCAATAGTTGAAGGCCAATAACACAATACAACTAATAAGACATTGGTGTATCTAAATAGACAACCAACACACATATAGCAATTGATTAGGTACGCTAAACTCGGTTGTACTTTTGACGTAGTGGTTTTTTTTATCATAGCTTTCATAATACATATTGTAAGCTTAAAGACACCCCCCCCCCCCCCCCCCCATTTCCCAGGTTTGGGGTTCGAGCCATGTATAATCTCGCTTAGCTACCACAAACGGCGGCGCAGTGATTTTGTATGATTTACAGGAAGTGGGTTCTGCGTGGGACACTTTACTTCTGTTGATTCCTCTGTACTAATAACCCCAATCAAATAGTCCATGTAAACTAATGTGAATGACTCGCATACATTGATGAAAAATATTTAAATTGAAATATTTAGATTGATTAATTTCAAATATGAAGTGGAAACATTTTTTTGGGAATGTTGTACCATGCATAGAAAAAAAAGGATTGTTAATGACGAGTGTTTGTGAACTGTTCGCATCGATTGGCAAACTAAAAAAAAAGGGATCTGTTGTCTTTATCCTCAGAATGAATAAAATATGCTTAAAAAAGATAAAATATGTGTGCTTTATTTGCCGAAAAATACCACGATAAGCGCTGGATGGACGGTTTAATTGCTTATTAGAGGTTTTGAAAGTTAAGCCATGCCGCATTATATCTTGAACTTGTGTTAATTTACTACACGTGCATTGCAATCAATCATATCAATAAATAATCACACAATAAAAACCAGTTAAGTCCAGTTCTTCAAATTTTTGGAAGTTCAACTCCCAGCAGTCTACTCAGTACTTTGATTTCGTTTTTCAATAATGAATTGATGACCGTGAAGAAAGTTTAATTTTTGCAGGGGAGGTGAACATTAATGTAGAAATCATAATCGAGCCTCTGTTCCTCAGGGCATTTACGAATTGGGTTTAAACTGTAAAATTTGACGCAATTTTGATAAATCTCCTCTTCTATTTGGCATCGTCTTTTATCAGCTATATACATGGCCGGATTAGAAACATTGCTTCTATTAAAATTGATTACCTCTATGAATGTTTGAATCTAACTCTTTTAGGGAATTCTTAAAAATAAAAATGCATTCATATTATCATATATATACATGTCTAAGCAAATTTTGCGGGAAAAAAGAATGAATGTTTTAATTCTCTTTATTATTTATTATATCATCTACCACTTTCACATATTATGGCCAATCTTAGATGTATCTGACAATATCTCGATCTTAATGATTTCATTGTCATCCCTTCCCAAATTGTTCACAAATCTGTACAATGTTCAGAATACCGCTCAGGTCTGCCAACCTTAGCACCATACATTTTTATCAGTAACTAAAAAATATAGCACAAGATATTGCACTGCTTCATATGGATATTTCCTTTATATCAAAACAAGTGGCTGTTTAGGTCCATGGACCTCTTGTTCACTGCATCCAACTCGCTGGCGATGTAGCATAGACGGTTTAGTGGCAACCAAGAGAGATTAAGGAAATGAAGTGAGTCCTGGGTGATGGGTAAAAAAAAACCCCACCAAATCTTGTGCACCAGGAGTATCCGCTGTTCTTTTATTAGGTTGTCAAATTAATATTTAAAGGCATTGATGATAATAATTCATGCGTACATTTATTTTTCTCTCAGTTTATTAGATCTTATAATTTACAAAAAATCAATAAACAGTTTGTTTTATTTTTCTTTTTTTTAGATTTTAATCTAGAAATTAACTTGATGTGGCGTGACTTGGAGCAAACTGAGATACAAACCATGACTTGTCAGTCTATCAAATTCAGCAAAAAACAATCGGGTAGTTGTTTATTGATATGGTTTGTTTTGACGACAGCATTTTTTTAAGAAAGATGATAAAGGCCTGAGGATCTGATGCGAACAGAAACAGCTCCAGTTTCATAAGACAGGAGCAATATATAGTGACATGGGTTGCGGCATTCCAAACGCTTTAAGGAGAAAAAAAACAAATAGAATATAGGAAATGTACACTATTTATATACACAAATCGATTGATTTCCATACAAAATGTACACTTTGTCAACATTTCAATTACTTGATGAGATCGAATCTATATCAGCATATTTAACAAATATAGACCTCTCCTTTAAGAACAATGTTTGAAATTTTAATTAATTTCACATGACGTATGTCTGACTTTTAAAAAGTGGCAAAATGCCTAGTTTAATTATTATTCCTTAAAATGTCGTCTTTAAAAAAAAAACAAAAATTATTGAATTATTGAAACTTCAGGAAAGAGAGAGAGATTATTTAACAAACGGCTAAAATGCTTTGTTTTAATTAAATATGGACCACATTCCGCAAATTTAAATTCACAGTACTCACGTACTTAAAACCCTAATTAATTTTATATTACTAGTAATCTTCTATTGATTCATTTGGTTTTGGTTTCTTCAAACATGAAATTTTAATGAGTGTAATTGAACCATGGAATGTTAAAACTCGTGTAATTTTTTTTTCCATTCTCCCGAGATATATTTTATTCCCCCACCTCTTCGACGAATTGACATAAGTAGGAATATATCTGATTTTGTAATATACCTGCTGATACAAGACCGATGACCTGTAATAATCCGCATTGTTTCCTTAATTCGATCAGCTGTGCCCAATGAAGGTTCGCGATGGGTCATTTAAAAGCGGCTCGGTTAACCCCTGGCTCCCATTCTAGTTTGACAGTCTAATTAAATGGAGGATACTTGGCGACTTCTGACTCTACTCCTTTTGTACAATGGTTTGACAGTCACTGATTCCGGTAAGCCGTTCACAAATTATAACCGTTTCACTTTCATTGGAGTCTGAGAAAAATCGTACTTTTTAAAAGACACCATGCATCATCATTTTGCACTACACGCATCATTTTTTTATTCTTCGAATATCTGCTTTGTTTATAAATTCTGTAACTTTGTGCAATAGTTAAACCAAACCATTGAATGAAATACTAAAACGCAGAATACGGAAGACATATTTAAGATAGGAATAAACAAAACTTTTGCAAAACCAGTCTTTGTGCAATCAGAAACTATCGCTCTTACAGTTGAAGAAATCGCCGCTTTTAACAATGACACCGATAAAAAGTTGTCAAAATAAGTATCCCTTTGTATAAAATGATTTTTCAAAATAAATTCACACCAAATAAATGGTTTAAAGTTTCAGAGTAACGACTGTTAGCTAGTTAAAATCAGTTCGAAAACCTGTACTGATTAGCATACCAATAGGGAATGTTTCGACAGATAGAACTGATAACTAATTGTGTATCACAATTACATATTTTACTAAACGCTTTAATTTGGTAACATGCAGAATTGGATGCTAATTTATGTCTACTTTATTAAAGACTATGAACCGAGTTCTAAATTTTCTTGAACTAAAGCATTGATAATTTACAATGTGTTGAGGTCGAGTCAGTGATATATGTACTGTATGTAGAGTATGCGTAACCATTTCATGTTCATATACTTACTAAGCTCTCGCTAGAAAGGAATAAAAGTGTTTATCACCAAAAGGGTATCAGCATTTACTACGCTAGATCCAAGTAGAGGCCACTTGAAATCGAGATGAAAGACGATCGTTCCGGACAATGCGCAATGTTATTACTTTTTGCCGAAAACCCCGAACCTGACAAATTACTTATTGAATATTTAAGATGTTCATAAAAGCCATTAAAAGGAATAAATGACCTTTACTTTCTCCCCCTGTGATTAATAACATCGGCTTGTTGTAGTATCATTTAAGGCTTACTAGATACGTTCATTGCATGTATGATTGGGGTGGCGGTTTCTAGATGACCTCTTTGCATTCTCTTTTTAAATCTAAGATTTTATGTGAAGAATTCAAGCACCCAAAATCTGGTCCTTGAAAGGGGTTTATGCCATTAATATAATATATAATATTGCATAATAAATTGTTACAAAATAATGTTAAAATAGTAAAATACTTGTCAGTAAAAGCTAATTAAAGATCGCGGGCTTAAGCAGCGGGCATTTTGAATTATACATCAATATATTCTTTGAAAGGTTTTGATAACGCACTTGCATTACTCTTCGAGTAAATGATAGGTTTTTAACTATTCATCAATGCAAATGTGAGTTCTTTACGACAACTGTTTTCTGGAACTATGTTGAAAAACTATCCAAGCCAAAAACAAGCAAAACTAAAAAAAAAAATTTAAATAAGGGCGAAATAATCCAAAAACTAAATATTGCATTGCAGTTGGGTATTCGCAGCTTGGCCACCGAGTGTACGGACACGTCTGCTGGTTTTTGTAAAACTGTTAAGTAATCATCCTCAACGATTCTCGAATGGCTCTCCACGTGACGTGACAAAAAAATCAAGACTCAACGGTTAAGCCAATTTTCATAAGAATTTTAAATCACTTTTCTTTATGAAGGGATTGAAGGATAACATTCTGTTTAAAAATATTTTCCTACTTATAGAAAAATCTAATTTAATACCCTAGGCTGGTCTGTTTATTGCTGTCTTTGCTGGTCATTGTTTGTATTGTGTCATATGCTTTTGGCGTTAATTTGGAATCCTTAGGGATTATGAGATTCCTGCTGACGTCATAACGCATAAAACGACTCATGAACTTGTTTTGTTAAATTTAAATGTTCTTTTGTGCAACAGGTTCAAGGTAATTCAAGTATAAGACTGTTGGTCATATTGTATCTTGAAAATGCAAGGGTAAACCTAATTTACTCTCTCTCTCTCTCTCTCTCTCTCTCTCTCTCTCTCTCTCTCTCTCTCTCTCTCTCAATTTATCTTTTTTTATATCCGTACTTAAAAATTTGTTTTCGAAAATTAAACAAGATTGGAGGGGAAGAAAGCGCAAATGCTCATTTGGTTAAGTCGAAAAATTTAAGTTCAAATTTAATTTTCTCCAATTAATTCTATTTGATAGTCTTATATAACAAGTTTGCAAAAGCACAACTTTTAACTAGATGTATATAGCCCTTTTTGGTTTTGAATATTTAAACAAACGAAACTGCTTTTAATTTTTGATGGTATCGAACCCTTTACCTTAAAAGACGTATTTTAACAAATGTATAAAAAGTTACCGAATGTCATGTGCTCTACCCACTGTCACTGTCACAAAAAGGTGTTTTGTTCAAACGTTATGTCCGACTTGATGCTATACAAAATAATAATTTTAATGTATAGAGGGTCATCTCTTCACGTTTTTGTTAATTAAATTCGGTTTGTTTTCCATTTGACCTTATTTAAACAATAACAAAAATATGGAGCTCAGAGTCACTCTATAAAAGAAAAGGCACAGAAGATCTTAAAAAAAGGACACCATTTGGAGGTTCTGACATGCATACGCCAGTTCTAAACAACATAATCCAATTACAAAACATATTAAAGAATTATAAATCGAAGTATTGTTTTGAATGACCTATTGGTGTTTTAATTTGACTCATTTGCCTCTGTTCTTTAAGAGGTTCTAACCAACATCCAAATATCTATGAATTTCAATAACTTAATGTAATTCCTATAAATAACGTAAGGAAAAGTTAGCAGCCAAAAACCCAATTATCAAATGACATACATTCCTTTTGCTCTTTGTGTGTAATCAAGGCAATGTTGTTTCGTAGATCGAAGTAGGGACGACAGTATATAAAAACAGTGAAATATATTTTCTAACTTTTTTTAAAATTTGATAAAATCAAACTCTACTCTAAAATCTAACCTCTGTTCTTTATGGAGAAGAAAATCCGTATATTGATTTCAGAAAAACTTCTTCACGGTTTGAAGGATTCTACATTCTAGAATGCCCATGACATTGTTTTAACCAAAGGGTTTAAAAAACAGAAATATATTAAATGATTTTGCAGAAACTATTATCTCCGGATTACAAATTGCGTAATTTATCCTTCACCGGCTTTCGTTGAGAAGCACAGAGATCGAGAGTCTAGTAAAAGAAATAGTGTTCTTACTATCAATTTTTTAACTTCTACGGACGACGCTTGCATATCTATATAATTCGGAGATGTTTTCTTTTCTTTTCTTTATCTTTTTACATATTGCGATAGTCTATATGCATTGAACTTAAAACAATTAAATGTACTGTAAATTTGTTAACAACCATGGACAAATTTAGTCAGTTAAAAACCCCCGTGGTAAGGGACATGGATCAGTACCAGTCTGTCCATTGTAACTCATTCAAGACCAGAATACCAGTAATCAAGTTTAAAAAGAACTTGGGATCTTCTCAATCCATATTTCTTTTGCGACAATAATTACTTATCACATATACAGTTATCAAGAACACTCTACATGATAAGCAAACTACGGTTTGAAACATCGCCGATCAGTTAAAGCAAGAATGGTCTAAGTTAGAAAGGCTATAGCAACTTAAGCGATACCTGGGCAAAAATGGTTTTAATAAAATAAAAATCGTTTGACAGACTTTCATTAAAATGTTTCCTTATGTAAATCTTTACATTCGCCAAGTTGAAGGAGTTGTTTTACTAAAGATTATATTAATTTTTGGCTTTTTTACGTATTGTTTGCTGTGACCTAGAAAAGTAAAAGAGGGCTTTAGGAAAACGGTGACGTATATTTACCCAATCAACACTTAGGTAACAATTCCTCTTTAGGATCCATGAGAGAGAGAGAGAGAGAGAGAGAGAGAGAGAGAGAGAGAGAGAGAGAGAGAGAGAGTTAACCTGACGATAAAAACGGTTAAAACCAAAATCAAAAGTCCTCGGAAATGCAAAAATATTTGCGATTGACCAAAAGGTACACAACAAATCACGTTTTGTTTTAAAATCGAGACAAAATCTTTATGCAGGTTAAAATTTAAATCGCAAGTACTTTTAACGATATTTTACGGCAAATTATCAAATTAAAAACTTTCAATAAATGCGAACTGCCACATGTTTGGATAAGCCAATCACTTTTAGCCAATCGGATCAAGGCGTGAGGAACGGGTCTTTTTTTATTTCCTTCGGGGTATCTTATAATTAATTCACTCCGTTTATTCGGTGGTCACTCTGGTATCTGACAGTGAACAGAATGCGCCACCGGTCAGGCCCTACCCTCGGGGCCCTTGTCGTCTTGCTCTCGGGGACAGTACTAAGCTGTGAGTCATATTATCGCTAATTTTGAATTTTCATTAACCTTTTTCGTGGTTTTTTGATTGTTTTTTTTCTGACAAGATTTAGCAAAAGGACATAAGTTGTAAGATGAATTATCGATATTTGAAAATACGCAAAAATGTTTAGTCATGGTAAAGTTTTAATTTTTATGAGAAATTTCGCTTTCGGGTCATTAACTGCGATAATGCTCGCATCAGTTTCATTGTTTGAAAGATTTTATTGCAAGTTAATGACGAGCGTTTTAGCTATCTTTCTCATTTGATAGCGACTAAAAAGTTAAATAAAAAATTAATGTGCTGAACATCTTGTTTATATTTAAATGTAAATTTCCCAATACCAATTTTCTGCGTCGGACAGTAAAAGTGATTTCGTGTAATTTGGATAAAAATCTTTAAGTGTTTATTGCGAAAAAAGTTTTTTAATTTGGAATTATAGAAAACATTTGATTTGATGTATATCTAATTATAAGATCTTAGTAGTACCACAGTAAAAAATGAAGAAAAAAAAATCTTTTAAAAATATGAAAATTAACAATAATCACAACATCTAATAAACTTGCATACAAAACGATATCTACATTGTATAATCTCTTAATAGCCTTTAAATTATTTGTATTTTCTTTATTTTCGAATATGCAAAATCATATAAAAGAATTTGAAATCTACTCAATTACATTTAATCTTTGTCATAGGATAACGTCACTGTCAATTCTTTAAAAAATGATTTCCGCTTATTCTATTTTGAAATTATTTAATCATTACATTCACTTTTAAAACATTAAATGAATTATATCATAGCTATTCCAAACGGATCGTAAATCTGAGAGAGAGAGAGAGAGAGAGAGAGAGAGAGAGAGAGAGAGAGAGAGAGAGAGAGAGAGAGAGAGCGCGGTCGGTCAGTCATATGTTTTTTTAAATATAAAACATGCGATGTAGTTACTTTCCAAATATTAGCGGATCTTTACCATAATTTATCAGGGAGACAACAATACCCATCTGTACCTGGTTATCCATATGCATTAAACATTTATAACCTGACCTTGAGAATAATATATGTACCTTAAAAGTTAAACTTCAATGTTAAGAATAAAACAGCTGAGTTAAACCTTTAAACGTTTTTAGCGTTTGATTTATTTGCACATTTTCTATTACTTCTTTGTGTTCACAGAATAACTGCAGGGGTCCATGAGAATAGAATACATGTTTATTTTATTTAAAAAAACCCTGTTTTTAATGTTTTTGCCGATAATTACCAGTCTTATGATAATGCTCAGCACGGGACAAATATTGATTTGTCATACATTTGAGGAATAACAAACTAATCTTTTATTTCTTAGCTACTTGTGAATCTCATACTTCAAATGTGTTCATATATTCAATTACTTTATGCCCCTTATCATACTTGGCCTTATGAAATACATTGTCCGATCGCAAACAGGTCGCTTCTTTGTTCGATTCAACAAAACTGCCGAAACTAAGTCATTTCTTGATCAATCGCCTTTTCATTGATATTTTCTACTGTATATTTAGTTAGACTGGTATTATTTCATTTTTAACTACTAAAATGTTTCCCGCGGGTCATTTATCAAAAAGACGTTTCATTATCTGTGTGTCCTTTTACTCGTTGATTATTCTGTCGCGTCTCTGCTGATTTTGAATGTGTAAAAATGCTGTGGAATTGAATCAACATAAGGGTAAAATGGGTATCATGTATGTTTATATTTAGAGAGACAAAGCAAAATAGAAAATACATGTAAACGAATATGTTACGCACCGTTACAACGCACGGTCAGCACGAGAGCGAACCAAGTATCCGTGGCTGGAGACAATGTTTGAAGAAGCGCGTATTCACCTGGATATAATTAATTATCTTCAAATGCATAAAATAATTCTATATTTCATTAAATTTGGAATATACTACTTCGATTGATAATGAATTTCTAAGAAAACTGAAACGCAAAGGTTTAAAACTTGTTTCCAAATCCCTTTAGAAGTCAATACAATGTTGTTTTAATTAAAGACTTAGCATCAATTGCACATAGTTTCTGAAGTTTAGTGCATGTATGCGTGTGCGTTAACTGCTATGAGTTCTATTTTGACAGCATTTGTATTAATTTCAGGCAAACGTGGATATGCTCTTAACATAATGAATTCCTTATGATACATATATATTATACTGACAGGTCACCAATTGGTTCGTCAACTGTCTAATTCCTTCTTCTTAATGATACAAAAAATGCTAATTGGAGCAAAGAGCTCTGATTTATTTCTAACGATATCAAATTACAAAGTGTCCCAAAAAACGCTAACCATTGTACAAGCTCCGCTGCGCTGATTCAATGAAATTAAGAGGCTTGATAAGGTAATCGTGAAGGGTTGCGACCCATCAATCAAAGTCCTGAAAGGCCCCGAGGAGACTTTGAAAAAGAGGAGAGAATCGGGTGAAGATAATGATCGATGCTGTCAACGTACATGCACTTAGCTAAAGGAAAGGGATACCAACTTTGATTTGCCATCTTTTATTTGGATCATCAAAATGTCATTTCTAGTACGGTGTTTACATTTTTTATGAATAAACATTATGTTCAGTCTGACGCATAATAATTTAATAGGGTATGAAAAAGTAAAAAAAAAATGATGATGATTTTGCGCATGCAAGTCAATTCTGATCATAGGTCACATATCATATCAAAGATTTGTAAGTGTCAATCAGAAATTTCAAGAGCCGAGTGATATTGATTTGACAAATCTAAAGAGCCGGGGCCTTGTTAGCTCCTTTCAATATTGAGCTGAAAGAAAGATTATCGTGCATGTTGAATAATAAGAATTCCTTTGTTCGCTGCGCTGTATAACCCCGTGTTCCATATCCTAACACACGGGAGGGAATCGATAATGAACGGAACAAGAGGGGATCCGGAATCTACCAACACACTAATTTATTGATATTAAATGCTTCTCTTGTAGAAACGTTGTCTCTTCTCGTGATTTTCAATAAAAATTATCAGATGTTCAAAAGAAAGCTGTCAATGCTAGAATATTTCTATTTACCGAGAGATATAAGATATGGAATCACTTCTCGTAAACCCTAAACAACTGCTTACTTTAATAGATAAGTCCTACTATTTAGGAATGAATTTGATGTGGTCCATTTTTTTAACGGCCTAATGACAGCTCCCCGCCATTTTCAACGAGAATATTTGGGTCTTGTTGTCATGACAGTGTCAATAAGATAAACTTAATTTATAAAATGATACACGGGGACGTCCAAAGAAATTATCTTATTGCATAACAAATATACAAAAGGTTAAATGTGCACGTGAACCTAACCTTTACTTTGATAAAGTTCGTCTTTTTGTATAACTTCTATCAAATTTGATAACAAAATATAAATGTAATCATTCCGAAGACGCGCCCATGCAGTCAGCACGTGGGTTCGTTTGTTCTAAGTTAATTTGTATCAGTGTCAAATGTCAGCGAAAAGTAAGGCAAATAGATCCTGCAATTGTCACAATTTACGTAGAACCGTTATTGTGTACCCTAATGCAATAGTTCTCGAATGAAGAAATTAAAGGATGTTTACCGACACCGAGTGAACCTATTGACTGTTTGGGTTAAAAGTTTTACCAACAAACTTTAAAATGGAATATAAATATATCAGATCCAAATTAAAGCATTGTGTTAATTAAAATGTAAACAGAGGCACGTCGCCACCGAATTGTAGATTTATAAAAGTTATTGAATTAAATTAACTTTACCCCTTTATTGTGGCTGAATTCTATGTGTTCTGTATTTCAACCTTTCCTTTTAAAATATCAACAAAACAGATGCGGTACAAATTATTAACATACTTCCTTCATTTTCAATCTAACAACGCAATAAATTTCTATTACATTGTAAGAAAATTAAAAAAAAAAATCGAGGCCGTATTTCCAACAGCTTATAATCATCACTCAAAATCTAATCGGGGACAAATCGGTGCTTTATGCAGATAAAGAATCTACTCGAAATGTCTGTTATCGCCTTGTTGAAAGTATTTTGTGGAGAGCTCCCTTTCTTTTTATGCACAATATAATCAATTAAATGGCGGAATATTAGAGACCAGATTGTTACGTACTGTCGGCGAAGTGCCTCGTTTCAATCGTACAATCAAATATTACGATTTCGATTAAAGTGTTTGATTAAAATGAAACGGTGTACATGTCTCGTTCTCCGGTCGACTTTTCATTAACTTAACATAGGGTCGGAAAGGGGTCAAGTTTATTCTAAAAGCTTTACATGATCCTCAAATTACACTTTGTAGACTTACATAAAAGAGCCTTTAAAACGTAACATTTATATCAAATGGAGAAGAAATCGAGTTCATTGCTCACGGCATAGAAATGTCTGGAGGGCTCGAAGCAGGACAGGCGCGCATGCACCACACTACGTGAAGCTCGACATTTCTTCAATTTTAAAATACAATAGCCTTGAAAGGATATGGTGCAGAAAAAGAAATATAATAGGCGCGTTTTTCACGTGTATGTCTACGTGATTTTAATTGATTTTTGCGGGTTAAAATTCAATGTTTCATTCATTTTCATTAAATCATATAAAAAAGGACAATCGTGCTCAAATATATTTAAAAAACAAATTAAGGTACAAAATATATGATACAAAAAAAAAAAACCCCGAAAAAAAGCAAACCCAAAACAACCCCCCCCCAAAAAAAAACCCCATCAAAACAATCACAACTATATCTTTCAGCTTGTGATATTTATTGCATGTTTTTCTTTGTAGCTGAGGTGACGCGTATCGATCCCTTTTTCGGGAGTACAAATGGAGGAACCAGAGTAACTATATATGGAAGCGGTAATAAACATTTTGTTTTTAGCTAAAAATAAACTTGTTCAGTTAAAGGTAAAATGTGTTTCCAATTTTGAAAATCTATGATAAAAAAATTGTAATAAAAAGAAAAAAAATGTAATTACAAACGAAGTTCAATCCTTTTTTGGCAGGATTTGCTGCAAACCAGTTTAACTGGGGCAGTGGAAATGAGAACTTGGGAAACGAGGTAACCATTATATCTGGAACACAGTCATATAAGACGGAGATTCACAAAGATGGCTGCACAGAAGACCAGATTCAGTTCTACACTCCGTACGTATCATGGACAGAAGGGCTTTTTAATAATTATTTTTTTTTATTAAAAAATGGACCAAATTCACACTTGTGATGTTAAAAAAGTCCGATGTTGCCATTTCAAAATGGCATTAATTTTATTTACTATTTTAAATATACTTTGCAATATTTTCTAGACCCTTACCTGCAGGGAAATATGGATTCCAGGTCAAGGTTGACGGGAAAATAGTGACCAGCGTCTGTGCTGCAGATTCCTCGAAATGCGTCTTCGAGGTGAGATAAATTTAGTCGGGTTCGAGATACCACATATATTATGCGGGCTTTTTCGAACAGGGTATTGGTCTTTCTGGTTAATTAACGTTATCCTTATAGGATTGACAATTACTTTGATTATTGTATTGTATTGTTTTTCTTTGTCCACAGACTATCGCATGGGCAACGCCCACCGTGGAATCCGTCTACCCGAGATCTGGGACACCAGGTATTTTTATATTCTAAACGGTTTAATGGTTATTGGAAGTGTTATGTTAAAAATGTTGTTTATTAATTTCTTCTGTAAGGTGCATGTATCTGCAGTACATTAAATACATTCATCATTTTCCTCCAGGCACACTTCTGACGGTGAATGGTAGAATAATTACCACCAGATATGGCAGCAACATCGCCGAGAGTGACAATGGGAAAGAGGAGAAATTACTCAGGTAAGAACGTCATCCAATTCATCGAAAAAAAAAGAACTATATTTCATTAATCTGTTGACTTGAAACTATCATTAGTTATTTTCAGCTTCACAATTTCAATGATGGCAAATCAAAGTACAGTAAAACACGGTTATAGCGAACACACTTATAATGAATTGATGCTAACAGCGAAGTGATTTTCATTTCCTGAGACTTGATAACTTGTTGTAAACTTGACGGATAAAATGAATTATGCTTATAACAAAGTTAAATCGCCCGTCCCTGGCTCTTCGTTATAAGCTTGTTTTACTGTATCTAAATGAACAGATAAATATATGAAGTGTGACTGTGTGTGTTTGTGTCGGCTGTCACTTGATTGTTTGGGTTGTGTATTTTTAGGGTGTATGCCCCACAGGGATACCAGTGTGAAATGAAAGCACCAGGAAGTGATGAATTGTAAGTACCTGTACTAATACAGAGTTTGACAAGTCTTATACAAATCTCAGTGACGTTTGGGAGCTTTAACTATATCTCTATATGTATTATATTACAATTTGCAATTTGCGTTTGGATAGCTTGAATTCTATTTTACTGGCAACATACAAAATCTAATTTTGAGAATTGGTGATTCCTGAGATTTGTTCTTGTTTCAGCTATGGAATTGGTCTGAATAGTGAGACAAGTGTCAAAGGATACTTCACATGCAAGACCACTGGAACCTATGTCAGTAAGTTGACTACTATGTCTAATAGTCAACAACTTAACATGTCAGTTAGTTGACCACCATGTCAATTAGTCAACAACTATGTCAGTAATTGATCATCTATGTCAGTAAGTCTACTACTATGTCAGTAAGTTGAACACTATGTCAATAATTCAACAACAATGTCAGTAATTCAACATGCCAGTAAGTTTACTACTATGTCAGTAAGTTGACTTCTATGTCAATAAGTCAACATCTATGTCAGTAAGTCTAATACTATGTAAGTCATCCACTATATCATTAAGTCATCAGCTATGTCAATAAATCAGTGTCTACTAGTATTTCAATAAGTAAACCCCTATGTCAGTTATTCGACTCTATGTCAATAGTTGTTCACTGTGTAAGTATGTTCACCACATGGTCAGTAAGTTGATTACTATGTCAGGAAGTAGACAACTATGTCAGATGTCTTTGTATTAGTCTACACATGTACTGGTATAAAGGAAGTGTGTATATAAACTCAATAAAGATATGAAATTTTGCCAGACTGATAATTTATTAAACAAGCGTTCATTCTGTTTCAGCTAGTGCCAATATTAGTTTTATTGTGGAAGGGCAGTATGGAAGGTATGTATCACACTCCTCTAGAACATGTAGAAATTTACTTTTTTGGGGGGCATTTTGGCATAATCGTCTGTATTATTAAAAACTTGAAGAACGAAACTGATATATAAGTATTTTGTAGATCATTGCCGGTGAATGATGTTCTGAAATACAGTGGGAGCAATGCCATTCAGATGTTTCAGACATATGCAGGTATGTAGAAGGACCACAAACACTTTGTATGTCAGGTTGACTCCACTTGGTCAAGCCTAAATCAATTAGAAAAAGTGCGTTTACAACAACCATCTACTTCAGATTAAAATATATCTAGCAGATGCACAGCAACTGTGAGTTTCACTTGCTGACTGATGATAGTAATCTTTTGGTTTGTAATATAGAAGCCATTGTTGTAGATTTGATCTGTCACTGTGCTACTACTAGTATACAAGTTGTTCCATTGTAGTGATTTCCTCTGTGACACCCTCCTTCGGTAGTACCAGTGGAGGCACTAAGATTAAGCTGACTGGACAGTTTTTCAACAACACGGAGAAGCCATTGCGAGTGGAGGTCGGAGGCAAACCCTGTACCAACCTGAAGCTGGTGTCCGACACAGAAATGACCTGTGACACGCCCCCACAACCTGCCTCCCAGCCTTTCTACACAGGTCAGGGCTTCTATCGCAATCTTTTGATATATAATTTTTGTTGTCTAATAAGGAGTCCTAGCTGCGCATTGGAATAGACCCTGAATCCACTTCAATATATATTTGCTCATAATTTTGTCTTCATGATGTTTTCTAAAGCAGCTCTGTAAGTACAATGTATAGCACTTCTTTAAGACCATGAAATCAAACTCTTGAATATTCTACATTAAAATACCATTGTACTGGATGAGTACATCATTTTTTTGACAAGATATAGGTATTTTACAGGTAACAGAGGTCTGTTGTATGAAGCATGGACCAGCACCGCCAAGAACTACGGCACCATCGACGAGATTCTTACCCTGGACAGCTCGGCTGCCGATTACAACTCCACTATCATTGACGAGACCTACTTCTCTGATAGCTCCAACAAAAGCTTCGTGTCCCGCCTCAGCGGAATCTTCATTCCTTCCCATAATTCCTCCTACAGATTCTTCATTAAATGTGATGACTATGCAGTTCTTTATTTCAGTGAAACTGGCAACCCAGCAGATAAAGTAAGTGTTTTATTTTCACCAAATACCAGTAAATTAGAAATGAATGTTTGATGGTTATCTATGCATTCAGGATTTCGAGTAATACCATTCTGGATCTTATTGGACTAAGAATGCAATATGTTGCAGTTTAAAATAAATGGTGCTTTTTGTAATTGGATTTATTTTGAAGTAATGCTCAGTATTTAGATTTGAAATGCCTAAAATCTCTGTGATTTCAGCAAAAGATTGCAAACTGCTCAAAGTACTCCACCAGCTACACTCGAAGTGAGCAAGGATCAGCCCTGATGACTCTTACAGCGGGCAAAAAGTAAGTATATATACAGGAAAGATCTTTCCCCAGACAGTTGCTCAATTTATTTACACCAGACTTTCAGTAAAACTCCTTGTCCTATGTGCCTTGTGTTTCCACCTTGCTTTGCTGATCTAAGTATCACCTGACTTTTACCTTGCTGTGTTTTAGGTATTACCTGATGATTCTGCATGGTGAGCACCTTATGGGAGCCTTCGCCCAGGTAGGAGTGAAAATGTTCACCTCCCCCGTCACTAACGCCGAATGTGGATCAGCCAATCAGGAGAAGCAAACTGTGTCTGTATCGTCCACTGTTGTGGATGAAGTACAGGTAAATATTACGTCTTCACGTGTAGAGTTAGAAGTTTTAGGGATAATTTCTTTGTTTCTATTGATGACTTTACTTTGATCTTGGATTTACTCGATGGATTTGGTTTATTACAGACTGTGAGCTTATCAGGTTTCAACAGCCTGGATGAAACCTACACACCCGAGAAACAGACGGTGGTTGTGTCAAACATTGGAGGAAATGAACAGATCACATTCAGACTCGGGTTGTACGGCGTTTTCACAGGTACATGTAGCTATTGTGTCTCTGTCCAGTATATTACTTCATTACAAATAAATGAACATTCACAGGCAAGGATGATGCAAGATAAATAAGAATGTAATAAAATTGTACAAAAGAAAATGTATTGAGCATCAGGTAATGTTTTTAGATTTTTCAGCATGTTAAGATATATTTTTATTACTTTTGACAGGTCCCCTGAAGGCCTCCAGTGATGCCACCGCCATTGAAGCGGCCTTGAACCTTCTTCCTGTGATCGCCCCGGACACCGTCTCTATCAGCACCACGGCAGGTGCCACCAGTAACACATTCGTCATCACCTTCAACTCCGCCCTCGGTCAGTTTGATGTGAACATTTACTCTGTCAAAATAATGATAAACATTTGCTCTGTTGGTAAAAAATTAATGAATGTTAGCTCTGACGAAAGAATTTCCATTTTACAACCTGGGATTCAAAGACTTCAATTGATATCGTTGCACATGTTTATAGATCCAGTGCTATGAACCAAAACTTGAAAAAAATACTAATCACCAAACAAAACAAATTTAAGTACCCACAACTTCATTACGTATTTGATTTGTATATGTTCTGTAGGAGACATCCCACTGCTGGAGACCAAGATCGACGTAACAGGAAGTTCCTTAACTGTGACTGCCTCAGACAACCAGAATGGTGTCGCCGGAGGCAAGAACGTCCGCTTCAGCATGAACGGCAACATCTCCCCAGCTTTTACTTACGGAGGAAGTGCTGCTGATGTAATATTTAAATAAGAAAATTCAGTGTCTCGTAACGTCTTTGCTTATCAATGTTTTTAATTTTCATCTCTATCTAAAAAATGAACTTCGATTGCATTTTAGTGTTTTTAAAATTTTGAAGTTTAAATTAATATATTCTTAATTGTCATTTCTGTTGAGCCATTGATCAGTACTTTGAATCCTATTGGAGTATGTGATGCCTGTACTATACTTGTATTGATTTTCTGATCAGGTCAAGACAGCTGTGGAGGGTCTGTTTTCAGTGAGGTGTCCCTCAACATTTGTGGGTGGAGACAACAAATATTTCCAGGATTTTGAGAACCAGGCCGCAGTGAAAGCCATGGGAGAAATCATCAGTTATGTGACCCCATTCTGTGGGCGACACTCCATCAAAAACCCGAAATATGTGTATGAAGCCCCGGAAACTAAACTTGGAATTAGTCTCAGTCAATACGGTGTAGTAAGTAAAAGTCAACCATACCTTTGGCATTTTTGAGGATCTTTTTTTCTGTTGTTTTTTTCTGTTGCTTTGTTTCAAGATGTTTAGTTAAACTATAACTGTTAGGACTTGCATTTTCACCAGTTTAATTTTTCATTTTAAGGTGTGCTTCGCTTACTTGGGACCAATCAATCCAGTTCTTGGGGTCACTTACAAATTTTACGACAAGACGACCCTGACCACCAGTTCCGCTACCAACTACCTGACTATTGCTAATGCTGAGGCATCAACTACGTGAGTGTATAAACCACATATTCTGGCCGTTCTCAACAACAAGCGACAATTGTCAAAGAATGTAAGATTTTGTATCAGACTTGCTCAGTGGTTATTTATAATTACCTTTGTTTGATGATACAGGTGGAACTATGTCTGTGTGAATGTTGTGGATGAACTAAGCAAACTGAAGCCAGATGGCAGTTCATTTGAGGCTCGTAAACTGGTTGTTTACCGCAATAACTCCGCTGTGGACCCATTACTGGTGGACGCTGTCATTGTGGTTCGAAGCAGTCTCGCCACTGACACCAAAGGTACCCACATTCTAGATAAACCAATCATGTTTATACTTCAAATTATTTTGTTATTTCAATCTAATCACTGTAAGATGTAGATGAATACTAATAATATCAGAAATCAAAACAAAATGGAACATACAATGTGCATAGATGTGCATCTTGTTACCTACAGAGGGAATCCTGGGACAGAGGCTGGTTGGCTCCACCCCCGGGGGGTTCCCCATGAAGACCCTGAAGGTCGAAGACAATGCTGGTGTATACACCATAACCATGTCCCCCAACAACTGCAGCTACGAGATCCCCCTCCTTGGATTGGCCAATGCAAAGGTTAGAACAGCAACCAGTGTAACTGATCAAAAAAAGTGAAAAGAATATTGATTGTGAGTTGTCTGTACCTTTTAGAGTTCTTTAAAAAGCTGATATTAATATTTTCCAGGCATCCCAGTCAGATTTGGTGAAATCCACATCAGCCTCATTTTCAGCTACAACTAAAGCAGGAGGCACTGTTACCATGACAACCAGCCGAACTTCTGCAGCCTCTCCCCCTGTCACAGGCTCTGTGGGAGTCTCCTTTGAGGGGAAATCAGTGGGTAAGGACTTGTCCACTCATCCAACCACAACGATTTGAAGATCACCCTGAGTTTAATTGATCTGCAGATATGCAGTGGGTTTTTTTCTGAGAACTATGATTTTAATTTTTTTTTTTTTGGCCAGATATTCCTACAACGGCTGAGGAGAGGGAAGTAAAAGACTTACTGATGACTATTCCTAACATTGGCAACTTGTATGTGAAGAAGGAGGGAGACTGCGCCAAGTTTACCTGGCAGATTACCTGGCTCAGTAGGACTGGGGACCTTTCCGAGGCAACGGTAAGTACAGCACTAACACAGCAAGCTCTGGGGGTTCTCAAATTATCTGGCCCAGTAGGACTTGGGACCTTCCCGAGGCCACAGTGAGTACAGTTTTAACACAGCAAGCTATACTCAAAAGACTAATGAAGGATCAGATTCATCTGAAGTGTTCTTTCTTTTTAGGTGGACGGTTCCAAACTAAGTGGAATGTCACCGACAGCTTCCATCAAGACAGATGTAAATGGTGGACTGTGGTACGACCCCATTCCCGGTGACATGCTCAGGACTTACGAGACCACCCCCCAGGTATTTCATGTCTCTGAGTCTGGGTCTTAAATTTATGTATAAGGATATCTCTTAATGTAATGTATAAGAATCTCAGAGTTTGTGTTATGAATAGTCATGCTTTATTTCTCTTTTTAGGTCATTGCCTACGTCAATGATATTCCCACTCGTTGTGAGGGCTCCTGTGGATTTGAGTGGAAATCTACCAGTACCCCATCTGTCACAGCCATTTCTCCATCATCTGGTAAGTCATGCAGTTTTAAAACATGTAAGAGCAATTATATAAGCCCTTATTTCTGCATGATTCTTATAAAAAAATACTGTATACAACCTTATTCTCTCTGCAATTTTAGTTTTCTTCACTGAAAATTATTGAAATATTGTAGTGTTACTAGATAAAATGATATAGATCTCTGAAAATCATCTGCACCTAAAAGTTTCAATGAGTCAATGGCATGTTTTTATTTGATTTTGTAGGCTTCTCAGGCGCCCCCCTGACCATCACTGGAACCTCATTTGGGGCCACACCGGCTGATAACACAGTGACTATTGGAGGAGTGGACTGCCCCGTGACAACTGCCAGCTCCACCCAGCTGGTATGTACCCTGGGGGCGGGGACTGGGACCCATGATGTGGAGGTCAATGTAGCAGGAGTGGGTCTGGCCAGTGGTAGCCACACCTTCACATACAACACACAGATCACCAGCATCGCCCCCACCAGTGGGAGCTTGGCAGGTCTGTTGATCAAATTGGCTCTAAAGTTTTACAATACAGGGGTTACTACACTAAAATAGATATCTGTTACAATCTTACAAAGAATTTCATTACTTACTATTGCTACTTATTAGAATAAATAAAAGGTACCGTATAACGGGTATTTTTTACGTGCTGCTAATTTTTACTTATTTTTACGAGTTTTATAAATCCGTAAAAATTAAACTCGTAAATTTTCACAGAAGTAAAAAAACACGGCACGTAAATTTTGTACATCGTACGGGTTTGAGAGTAATGTTCATGAGCTTCAGCTCAGTCCCTGACGGCTGTACATGTAGGTATATTTGAGTGTTTTTGGTCACGTGGTGATAACAGTTCAGATCTTTCTATTCAGTCTTGAATATTTTTTAAAACTACTTATAGTGCCACGTTAGTAGCTAGATTTCAATCACTCAGTCAATAACTATCATAATGGCAGGGATACGAAGCTATTTTAAACCAGTGTCTACAATGCCAAATCCAAATGGATCGCTTAGTGAAAGTTAGGAAGTTATAACTGCTTTAAATAAATCGGTTTCCACAATTAATTCTTCACCAAGAACACCCAATAAAAACTTTGATTTTTGAGATGGAGTTGTCTCTATTGGTTGGGAGAGAAAGAAAAAGAGAGAGAGAAAAATGTTGAAATGGAGTTGTCTTCCTTTTTATCCCGGTAAATCGAACTGAGACGATCCGCGAGCACATGGTGTACATCAATGATGATACCCAGATTAATAGGAATAAGTAAACTGTATATCACATATGAAATAAAGGTAAATGAATAAACACAATCATAATAATTAAGGACTCGTTAACAGAAAAACGATTTTCTGATTTGTACGTGTATTAAATGTAAAGAAGTCACGGTGAAATTTTCCCCCTTTTACCACAGATGATTTTAATTTTTACGGACATGTCCAATTCGTAAAAAAATTAAGCGTAAAAATTCAAATCGCCCTATTTTAAGACAAATTCGTAAAAAATCACAGCAATAAAAATTACCCGTTATACGGTATCTGTTGACAGGTGGTACGTACTGAATGCCACCTGTGCAGTACAGGGATACAGATATATGAATGATAGTTGTAACAATCCAAAATATTTTCTTCCAAAAATTAGATACTTGTGATGTACATGTGACTCTTCTAATTCAGTGGATATTTGTTACAGGTGGTACCCTCCTGAAGGTTTCTGGGTCAGGATTCTCCCCCACAGCTGTGGTGACCATCAACTCTGACACCTGTACCAAGGTGACCGCCACAACCTCCGAGATTGTGTGTCTGACCCCATCTGTAAGTCATAATTTTAGCTGAAATTCTTGACACCAAAGTGAATTAATTAAGATGGGAGTAATGGAGTCATTAGATTTTTTTCTATTATGAAATATTAGTTTAAAAAAAATGATTCATACTTGTTTTACTTTTTCCTCTGTAGGCATCCACCCCAGGCAGTGCATCAGTGACCTTGACACAGACAGGAACCACCTTGACTGCCGCCCAGCAGTTCAATTATGATACGGCCCTGACAGCAAACATTGCTACAGTCTCTCCCACCAGCTCCAGTGTCACAGGTAAATTTAATGAAGATTTGTTGCTTAAACTGAGGTCACTCACTTTTTGTTTTTTTTTATTGAAGTAAATATAACATTTTACAGTAAGAGGATTGGAAACTTCCTTTGATTCCATATTTCACTTTGCCTCATGATGAAGTCATGTACATGTCTCATCTTTTCTGATGTGTCCTTTGTAGGAGGTGGTACCTTGGTGTTGGAGGGGACAGGATTTGGAGCCAGCCAGCCTGCAGGCACCACCCTAGTGATTGGAGGGGAGCCCGCCACCATCACCTCGTACTCTGACACCAGAGTGGAGGCCACATTCCCCGCCCAGGCCGCTGGAAACCACGCCATCAAGTTCACCGTCGGCAACAATGGATATGCTGCCATCTCGTAGGGAACATTTATTACATTTACTGAAGTCCGAGTCTGTTTTAAGGTGGATCTCTACACCAAATAAGTGTAGGAGATTTTTGTTGCGTGCATTTGTCACTAATGGTAGGCCCAGTATTCAACAATTTAAGTTCTCAAACTAGAATACTCTATTTTCTGGTATTGTTTTTTAAATATAAGTCTTGTTTCATGTTACCCCTTATTTGTCAAAATTTCAAACATTTCTTTTTTAAAATTCTTATGAAAGTGATATAAGGTTTTAAATTTTTGAAATGAAATCCAAAATATTCATGAATGAAGATAGTATAATTTTTGTTAGAATCCATATAAATATGAAAATAAATTATATGTATTAGATTATTAGAAATGCATTCCTAGAGCATTGTAAATACATGTAATAAAAACAGAAAAATAGAAATTGACCAAAATCATGACCATGCCCCTTTAAAGTAATAAAACAAGTCTATGCTAAATAAGTAGATTATGTTAGTACTGCTTAAAATAAAGCTTGAACTTGAAAAATTATTATTTTGATGAAATCAATGTATGATATCATTATATTCAACTCTTTAAAACAGAATTTAAGTAGTTAAATTGGCTTTTACTTTTTTATACAATTAGCAATTATAAACAACAACCATACGCATATTAATACAGTTGAACTTTGATATTTCGAACACTGATATGTTGAATATGATAGATATGTCAAAGTGATTTGTAAGTCCCAACCACTTTTTTTTTTTAAGTACAAAACTGACATATTTTCTAAGCTTTTTGGTGATTTCATACCTATCTCATATTGTTTGATTAAACGGTGTGTGGCTATTTTGTATCACGACAAAATGTTATCAATTCGGAACAAAATGGCCTTTTGAACGGATGTCAGACATGTTGTGGCAATGTAGCATTCCACCTTAAAAGCTGCTGATCTTTGCTCAATTTCACAGGGAAAATATTTTGATCAGTCATTTATTGCGGTTTTGGTTTCGTTACAGATCCAGTACCAAGAGCATTGCTTACAGCCTTAAGGTGACTCACATATTCCCCCGCAGTGGGTCTCTTTATGGAGGCACTGTGGTCACAGTAACCGGACAAGGATTCGGAAACACTGCCTCTCACATCAAGGCCAGCTTTGGCGGTCACACCTGTGACGTGGTCGGCACTGTAACCGACACTCAGTTCAAATGTCAGATCGCCGCGACCGGAAAAGTTCATCAGGTCACTAACCAGGGAACCAGCTCAGGTAGGTGAAAGTCCACAGGGAAAAAACATTATTGTTGAATGCAAAATATTTACAGTAACTGTATGTAAAAATGAAATACAGCATTATTTTAAAGTTTATGATTTAGCCTTAATTGGAAAATCAAAAATCTATCTATTTCTTGGTTTAGAAATGTTTCACCTATGTGTTTCAGTGTATGGTGTTGGGTATGCCTGGAGTCCAATGACCTTGGACGCTAGCGTCGGGGATTTCATCGAGTGGAAGTGGTCTGTGGCAGCTGGAGTATCTGGAATCAACATTGGTGTGTATCAGACAGACACCGCCGTTGCCACCACCAGCTCTGGATTCTCCAGTGGAGCAGCAGTGCCCTCTGGATTGTACAAGTACCAGGTGACAAAGACTGGGGATGTCTTCTACTGGAGCGATTACGTGGATGCCAAGAAAGAAATCACATTCCGTGGAGCCATCAAAGTGACCCCGCGACCCCAGTCTGTGGAGGACTTCACCCTGAAGCTCAGTGGATACGAAGCTGAATATGACACAGCATCAGGTACCATCAGTATTGTAACCAAACTTACTCCTTAAGGATGAGAATACAAAATAGACTGTATAAAGTGTTGAACTATTCATTTTCATGTGGTTTTGAAGCATCAGCATCAGATGTTGTCTCCCTTGTATTTATCAAACCAGACTTATTAACTTAACTACAAGTAAATAAAAATAGACCAGACATAGTTTTTTTTGGAACTGTTGGTTATCACATGAAAATTAATCAACATATAATATCATGTTAACACAGTCACTTAAATCTCCAACAGGTGTATCTGACCCAGCAGCCTCTGCTTGTGAATTAACCTCTGCTATCTCTGGTTGCACCGAATCCCCAGCCACTGGAGGAACCGCCAGAAAATTCCACTTCTCCTTCGAGACTTGCCGCTCTCCATCAGTGTCCAGTGTCTCCCACGATCAAGGTCATGCGGTCCAGGATGTGACCCTGGCAGGGTCTGGATTTGGAGCCTCCGGGTGCCAGCATAAGATCGACATGGGGGATTTCACCTGCAGTGTCTCATCAGCCTCAGCTGGTAGCCTGGTCTGTAATGTGGATGGATCTACAAAACCTCAGGTTTGCTCCTGCACATTTCATCTGAAATTCAATGAACTTAATTCTGAAAACTTTATACTGTGTATGAAAAACTACAGGGGAACTACATGTATAATAGTATATATAATAGTTATATCCAAGGAAAGAATCATTTTTAGTCTCTAGTTTCTTTGTAAATCCAATTCTTGTTCTTTATGTACAGGTTGGAGCGATGAAAGAGGTCCAGGTGTCTGTTGTAAATCGTGGCTTTGCTCTCATGGCCACCCCCAAGGTCCCGACCTTTGTTTTACTTCCCCACGTCAGCTCCTACTCCCCACAGGAGGGGTCTCTGAAGGGAGGCTTCGCGCTGACCATCAATGGTGGTGGCTTCAATGCTGACACAGTGGTCACTATCGATGCCATTACCTGTGAGATCACCAGTGTTACGTACGACACAATCACCTGTGTGGCTCCTTCCCTCAACACCTACAGCTCCAAGGCTCTGGTGGTCAAGGTTCCCAGTAATGGCAACAACCTGGAAGCCAAGTGCTCCGACCCCCTGCTCAGCTGTTCTATCCGCTATGCCCAGGCCTCTACCCCCACCGTGACCTCAGTGACCCCAGACTCTGTGTCTGGGTCCTCCACTATGTTAACCATTGTAGGTACTTTGTTTGGCACCACTTCATCAGGGGTCACAGTGACCATTGGAGAGGCACCATGTACCGTCTCCTCAGTGACTGACACTCAGATTCAGTGTACAGTTGGAACAGTTCCTGTTGGCTCCCAAGATGTGTCTGTTGTTGTTGATGGTGTTGGCAAGGCAACAACCGCCATCAAAGTCCAGAGTGAGGCTGTCTTGACCTCAATCTCCCCAAATACAGGAAGCACAAATGGTGGCACCCTGGTAACAATTGCTGGCAATGGTTTTGTGACCAACAAGACAACAGTCACCATTGGAGGAAATGCTTGCGACCTGAAAACTGTGACATCCACTAGTATTGAATGTGCCACCCCAGCAGGGACCGGAGCAGCCACTGTAGCAGTGGTGTCTAATGGAGTCACCTACGCCTCTCTGACCTACACCTACGATTCCTCGGCCACGCCCACTATTACCTCCATTAGCCCCGCCAGTGGAAACCCTGGACAGACCCTCACCATCACCGGAACTGGCTTTGTCTCCGGAATGGTCAAGGTTGCCGTGGGAGACACAGACTGTACTGTGACTAGCTCCACCTCCACCCAGATTGAGTGCACTCTGGGAGCGAGTTCAGCTGGTGCCCGGTCAGTACTGGTGGATGTGACTGGACAGGGTGTATCAGACACAACCAATCAGTTCACCTACAGCCTCGCCCTTGGAAGTATCAGCCCATCCTCAGGTAAAGCATTCTAAACAAGTTTGAACCCCCATGTAAACATCACTATTGTATTGTAAACCAAATTTTATATGTAATTTTTAGTGTCCGCAAAAAACACTTTGTATCCACATGGGAGAATATTTGAAACAGATTTTGCTTGCAAATCCTTCATATATTTATCATGTTAGTATATGGTTTCAGTTCCTGACCCAGGTATAATAATGGAAACTTGTTTTTTTTTCTACAGGAAGTCTTGGAGGTGGTCAAACTGTGACCATCACAGGACATGGCTTCTCTTCTAAGACTGGCATCACCATCTGTGGTGAACCCTGCACCCTGGACTCCAGTGCCACGCAGAGTCAGACACAGTATGTCTGCTTCACTCCAACCAATGCAGGTAAATCATTCACAACATCCACAGAAACAATCTATGAATCAGATCTATATATAATGACTTTAACCTGATAACTTAGCCAGACATTGCATTGAGGGAAACTGATTGATTTCATAACCTAGCAGCAATGCATTCAGGCTGATTATTAGTCTGTAACATAGCAGTAGGATGTGACTACTTTCTGTGGTTTGTAGCTGGTAGCTGTGACGTGGTGGCCACTGAGGGATCAGAGACTGACACCCTGGCTGCCAGTTACACGTACGACAGCTCCGTCACACCCACCATCACCTCCGTCAACCCCAACTACGGCGGAACAGCCGGAGGAACATCCGTCACAGTCACTGGGTCCGGATTTGGGTAGGAACTTGTCCTTGTGTATCAAGATTGAAGTGTATTTGATTTCTTTCCCCTGAAACAGGAGTCTGAAATATGTTGATGCATTATTTACAAATTCTGTTTACACCTGTTGTGTAGAACCAATGCTGCTGCTGTGTCAGTGAAGATTGGTGGTGTGACTTGCGCCATTGACACCATCACCGACACCGCCCTGACATGTACCACAGGTGCCAGATCTGGATCCATTGACACCGCAGTGGCGCTCCAGGTTGCCACTAATGGTATTGCTGATCAGGTAAGTGTGTGGTTAAACAGTTTACAACAACAGCTGGGCTAAATGAGAATTTCTTAAACGTTCTCCTATTGCTCTTATTCAATCATTTTAATAAAAATAAAAAGTAAAAATAATGGATAATGTGGATTTTTGAGTCATATTTAGGTATGTTGAAATTATTTCCAAACAATTGCTGCTTTGCTCTCACTGTAAGCCAGTCATAGGACATAGAATGTGTTGTTTATCAGTTCAAGGGTTATAATTCTCTTTGCTCCTTTTGCTCTCATCTCATATGTGAAGGATCATGAATCATATGCTATTTTGTGTTACATTTATAATAAGAGTATGAAACCCTTTTCAGACTAACGCCGCCTTCCGTTACCTGGATGTGTGGTCCTCGAGCACCACCTGGATGGGAGGGACCCTGCCTGAGGAAGGAGAGATGGTAGTTATTCAGGAGAACCAGACAATCCTATTGGATGTCTCCACCCCCATACTGGGCATGCTCCTCATTCAAGGTAAGGGAGGCAAACGCTGTACACTCAGTAGGTCAAAATGTGTAACACCAAATTCTTTTACATCATTTACAGTATTATGATATTTTACAAGGTATCGCCAGCATTGTATGCCTCAGCTTAAAAGCGTGTAACATCAAAGTCTTTTATATACATCTCCGTATATTACTTTTACAGGTGGAAAAGTTATTTTTGATGAGAAAGATATTGAGCTTAATGCTAAGTACATCCTAATCACCAACAATGGAGCTCTGCAGGTAAATTAGCTGTTTAACAACCTCATTGTAGAATCCATATACCAGTAATTTGAATGTTGAAAAAGTAAACAAATTTACTGAATTTGATAACATTAAACTTTGACAGGTTGGACAAGAAGGTGCCCCCTTCCAGCATACAGCCACCATCACCATGCATGGAGTGTTCCGCTCTCCAGAACTCCCAATATACGGCTCCAAGTCCCTTGGCGTGAGGGAGGGAACACTGGATCTTCACGGTCAGTGCCACTTAATTTTACAGTAAAAAGAGAATATGTTATCATATATAAGTAAAAAAGTATTTAACATGATTAGTTTTTAAAATGTTTAATCATAAACTCTATAAATGAGGAGGTCAAGTACATGCAGTCTGAGATGACCTGCTTTTGATTTTATATCAGGAAAGCCCAAGGTGACCTGGACCCGCCTGGCTTCCACTGCCACCGCTGGATCCACCACCCTGACTCTCCAGCAGGCGGTGGACTGGGAGGTGGGAGACAAGATAGTGATTGCCACCACTGGGCACCGCCACTCACAGGAAGAGACAGAAACCAGGTACAGCCGTCATAAAACAACCTGCTACTGTAAATTTCTAATTAAACACGAGGAATTAATATCCATGTAATATCCCGAAAAGCGTATCTCGCGAACTTTAAAAATTCACTTTTATTATTTGGACATATTTAAACTACATGGAACTATGATAAAAATTCGGCAATCACGATTTTATGTTCTTACAATTTGATGAAAAAGGGTTGAATAGCAGAATTAAGTACTGGCAAAAAATAAGGAATCTGTATACTCTTGTAAAAATTGGCTATAGTGACTTCTAACTAGTAAAGTATCTATTGTACTGAAAAACATTAGCCTGAGGACTACCCAGTAGTGACTGATGGGTTCCATTTCTTGTAGGAGAGTGGCAGCTGTGTCACCAGATGGTTTGACTGTGACCCTTGATTCAGCCTTGACCTACACTCACGTCCGTGTGACAGAGACTTACGGCTCCACTACTGTAGACATGGCAGGAGAAGTCGGACTTCTCTCCCACAATGTCAGATTCCGTGGATACGGAGATCCCGAGTGGGTCACAAACATCACCAAGTGTGAAGCTGGATTTGATACAGGTTTGCTTGTTGTGTACCTTATTGCTTTCATTCTTTCCATCTTTCTTTTGCTTCCTTTCACCTGAAAATTTAAATGACAAGATAAAATTACACATACCCAATGTTGTAGGAGAGTTTGCTACCCAGACCTGTTTCCAGGGTCGTTTTGGAGATGAGATGGGATCTGATGAATTTGGAGCTCACATCTTGGTCCATGCACCCAAACCTGACTTGGAATTGGCCATTGCCCGTATTGAGTATGTTGAGTTGACGCACGTGGGTCAGGCCTACAGACTTGGAAGATACCCCATCCACTTGCATTTGAATGGTGACATGAAGTCCTCCTATGTCCGGGGCTGCGGTCTCCACAAGACTTTCAACAGAGCAGTGAACGTCCATAAGACCCACAACCTGAGGGTGGAACACAATGTCATCTACAATGTCATGGGAGGTTCCTTTTTCTTGGAAGATGGCATTGAAACTGGCAACTTCTTCCAGTACAATCTGGCCACATTTGTCAGAGCCAGTTCTAGCTTGTTGAACGATGACATCACCCCTGCTTGTTTCTGGGTCACCAACCCTAACAATACCATCCAACACAATGCAGCTGCTGGCGGAACCCACTTTGGATTCTGGTACAGAATGCACGAACATCCCGATGGACCCTCCTTTGATCCAAACATCTGTCCCAGACACGTTCCATTGGGAGTCTTCCAGAACAATACCGCTCACTCCATGGGATGGTTTGGATTATGGATCTTCCAGGAATACCACCCAAGAGTTGGTGGTTCCTGTAGCACCACCGCGGACCACGAAGTGGCCATCTTTAAGTCTCTGACAGTGTGGAACTGTGAGAAAGGAGCTGAGTCTGTCAATGTGGGAGCTCTCCAGTTCCATCAGTTCATCATGGTCCATAATGAAAAGGCTGGATACGAGGGGAAACTAATCAAGGACTCGCCTCAGTACGACGAAGCGACCAGCTATGCTGTCAAAGACAGTGTGATGGTGGCCAACAGCCCGGGACTGACTGCTGTGTCCGGACAGAAGAACTACTGCACCATCGGTGGAATTGTCCTTCCCTATGGAAACGGAATGTATGGCATCAACATTGAATTCCACAACTTTGCCCGTAGTGGCTGTAACTCCTTCACTTACACTAAGATCGACGGAACCTGTTCAGAGTTCTGTGGAGGTTACACCTACAAGTTCAGACAAATCAGTTTCACCAACTCTCCTAACCGTGGAAAGTTTGACTGGAAATGGCAGGCTGTGATGATTGATGAGGATGGATCTCTGTCAGGTGGGGCAGCTGGATCTCAGGTCACCCCAACCTCCGACACCCTACCCCCTTCGTAAGTATAGTTATAACTAAGACCAAAGTACCATCAGTAACATGTAGTTCTAACATAATTATATAACTTTTATGCTTTTCTTTCTTCTTGATACAAAAGAATGTAACAATAGCTTTCAATAAAATTCAATATTTGATAAGTTTTTGATTCTCTTTTTTCATTTCCCAACACCTATGCTTTAACTACGTATTGTATTTTTATGCCAGATGTACCAGTGATTCCAATTTCAACAAGGGCGTGCCAGCCAGTCTTTGTCCAGGTTCCCTCACGTTCCACCGTGTGGCTCTGAACAAAATCCAGCCCGTGTCTCTGGAGGCTCAGAGGATGATCCTCAACAACTCTTACGGGATCGACTACTCCGACTTCCACACCAAGAGAATCTCCCATAAACCCGGATGGATCGGACTTCTCATTGATGGAGAGACCTACAGATTCTCCTGGGAGGGTGGAGAGAAAATCACAAATATCTCCTACCATGCCACTTTCTACCAGTTTGGGGTAAAATTGGATTCATTTATAATCATAGTTTAACAAATCTATATCTTATCAATAAATTTTCAAATACTGAATACCGATACCTGGTTTATTTACCTTCCACAAAGATTTACTTTAACACAAAATATTTTTCTTTCAGGATGTATCTAACAATGTCAAGGTATGCCAGCGTTTTGAGAGGCAGCCTGACCGATTCTCACTCGATGGAAATACCTTCCGTAATGCTACCACCTCTGCCATGGTGTACGGAACCAACAAGAATGGAGACTGGGAATTCAGTCAATCCGACATGGAGCTCTGCTTTTTGGGTGAGATAATTTAAAAAGTTCTATATCTAGTTCACATGCTTCATTTTTTTTCAATTAATCCAATTATACTGAAAGAGTGTTTACATTGTTTAAAGAAAGTCTGAGATAATATTTCAATATACTTTTGGATGAATGTCTTTATAGTTTCTGGAAAGAAGAGTCGCAGAAGGAAGAGAGGTTCTGGTGCCATGCCTATCTACGCAGAGGATGTTGACTCCTTCATGACCGCCTTCAAATGTTACTACACAGGCTGTGTGCCTCCCCCAGACCCAGACACCATCCCCCCAACCTGTACCCGACCCTCAAACGCAACCAAGTGGTCTGACCTGGCAACCTGGCAAACCGCAGAGACTGGCTGGGGTGGTAACCTTGGTAATGGATTGTATGGACTTCCCAAACAGGGTGACAAGGTCAAGATTCCTAAAGGTAAGCTTATTTTGGGGGGTTCATTTTGAAAGGAATTTACTCTATAAAGCTATGATTAGATCTGTATTATTGCTAAATATTTTGTACTTTAGGTTAATGTAATTTAATCTGTCTTAAGAGGCCTATAGTTTGAGGAAGAGATCAATAAAAAGACAGGATAGATTATGATGGATCTGGATTTAGGATTAATGTCTGTGTGTCTGTAGGTTACTGGGTGATTCTGGATCAGGCCATTCCTAGCTTCACAGAGCTGGTGATCGAGGGAACTCTAGAACTCGACCATGGACCCACCAAGGACAACGACATCACCATTGACGTGACCTATCTGTACATCTACGGAGGAAGACTTATCATTGGCTGTGAGGAGTCCGCTCCTTATGAAGGCAAAGCTTCCATTGTGTTGCGTGGTACTGCCAGCACCACCCCGTATCCGGTTACAGAGGGGCCCAATGTGGGATCTAAAGTCATTGGTAAGGTGTCATTGAAAATAATCAAAACCTTTTCATTGAGATATTGAGGTGCAATTGTGGGCTTTGTAGGAAGAGGATTAGTTTCCAAAACTTGTGTCCAATCTTTGTATACCAGGAGATATCAGTTTATTGTAGTAAAAGCATGCATTTCTAGATTTTTGGTACTTTTCTGCTTAAAATTCTTTAATATCTAACTTTGAAATACATGTATTAGTTCAGGTGTTGAATTGTTGTTTGTAGGCGTATTTGGAGGGTTGGACCTGCATGGTAAGAACCACACAGCCACATGGACTACCCTGTCCCAGACCGCTGACTCCGGAGCCAACCAGATTACGCTCACCGACGCAGTGGACTGGGCTGTCAATGACGAAATCGTGATCACCGCTACCAGCTACAAGGCGTGGGAGGTCGAGATCAGGAAAATCAGCGCTGTGTCCCCCGACAAGAAAACCCTGACCCTGAATGCCACCCTGGCCAACAAACACATCTGTAAGTATTGTAGGCAGGACTTCATTCACTCATTAAGTTGATTTACAGTGTAATGAAGGGGTCTTGTGTATAGAATATTCATTAATTGGTTTTTTAAAAAAGTTGTACTACAAATAAAGGTTTGTTTCTTGCCCTGAAGTTTAAGACAATTTTTTTCAGCAATGGAAGAGACCTTCAGTAATGGAGAGAAATACTCCATGAGAGCTGAAGTTGGACTTTTGACCAGGAACATTCGAATCATCGGAGCCGAGTATCCAGAAATGTTCACAGATTCCTACGGAGCTCGAGTCCTTGTCGGAGTCACAGCTGATGCAACCAGACGCTACACAGGCATGCACTGGTTTTTATAATTTTAACTTTGTTAGATAATTGTTATCTCTAATTGCATGTATACATTTTTATTCTATGTAATATGCATGAGATTACATATGCTTGATTAAAACGGTTTTTAGATAGCTTTTGCCAATGAATCTTTTGAGATTAAATATACTCAATCAAAAACGGTTTTTATTTAGCTTTTGCCATTAAATCTTTCAAGTTATGCACAGCTTATGAATATAAATTTTTTTCTATAAACTTTTATAATGCTATAATAATATCTAATTATAGGATTTGCCAGGATCTCCAATGTCGAGTTTTACCGGGGAGGACAGGAAGGCTACACCGCGACCTATGACCCCCGCCACGCCCTCAGCTTTGTGGACATCCCCATCTCCAATATCAAGCCGTGCTACGTCAAACACAGCAGCTTCCACCATAACCTGGGAATTGCTCTCGGCGTGTACGGAACCAACAATCTGGAGATACAGGGCAATGTCATCTACCACACCATCGGATCAGGTGACTTCTCCTTCTATTCTGTGTTTATTGTTAGATAAAATGATACTCTAGTTAACCTTTTGACCATCAATTTAGGTAACATCTCTTTCTAATTTAGTGTAAATTGGGAGGAGAATGATTAAATATTTTATATCTTCTCATTTGAAAATACTTAAACCTCTTATAAAAATGAATAGTATTATGTAAAATACATGAAAAGTGACAAAATTTGCAGGAAATTTGAATGGGTCTGAATGAGTTTTCCGCGTCTGTAAAAAACTCACTGAAAGAAACGAAGTAAACATTTTCTTTCGTGTTCAAAACCAATTGAATGATATTTGTTTGACTTCATCCAGCAATCCACACCAAGTCAGCAGGCACTGCCATCCGTAACAACCTGATCTCTCTCAACATCTGGCCAGGCACTTACAATGGCCGCTCCGAGTCCCAGAACATCTACTATGATGGGTCAGTGGACGCCGTTGGTGTTGCCGATACCATTCTTCAGGTCAGTCATTAACGAGCCAGTCCCACCCCCATATATATATATGTGTGTGTGTGTGTGTGTAATTTATGTAACTGTTACGGTTTTTATGGGTACCGGTTTTTGTAAATTATATAACTTATTGATAGATAATTGTAAATTATGTAAGATTATTAAAAAATTATATAACTGTTATTCATAGATTTGTTATTTATAGATTATTAAAAAATTATATAACCGCTACAATTAGCAAATGACACTGCAAGTTGTTATTATAGTTATAAAACAAATCTTGCAATTTCTTTTTTTAAATTTAGGGAAATGCAATTTCGTCCTCTGAGCGCTCTGGTTACCATGGTGATTTTGAGAGCTGCACGGCCACAGACACCTGGTTTGACAACGTCTTCCACTCTAACCTAATGGCAGTTGGTATCTTCCCCATTGACAAAGTCAACCCACCAACCTGCTGGAGGATCGCCAACATGACCATCTGGAAGAACTACAACTTTGGAGTATACTATCAGAGGTCGGTCACGATTTCCTTCATATTAATGGAGTATTTAACAGTAAAATGTTTGTCAATCCTCAGAATCACAAAACTTGCCTCTCATTACATGAAGGTTTATATTAATACATCTTCTGATCAATATTTCCAAAATTATGTATCTTAAGTAAAATTATGTATTAATTTTTAAGATGTCACTTAATAAAAAGACCAACAGTTTTAAGATATGAGTATCTTATGTTTTGCACAAAGAATTCAAACAGTTCCGTTGTGTTCTGTTTGTTTCCATCAAGTGTAAAATAAAAGTGTAAACTACAATAGAGTTCACAGGAATCTCACACTACAAAGGGACCTCACTCTGCCTTGCTTCACACAACTTCACTGACCAGCTTGTAATCTGTTTTACAGTCAGTACGAGGTTAGCATGGAGAAGCTGACAGTTGTGGACAACAACGTTGGTATTTTCCCGATGGTCTTTGGACCCCCAGCTCTCGCCCATTTATACGAGAACAAAAAGATCACCATTTCCAAGAGTTTGATTGTCGGAAAGTCCTCTGTATTTGACTGTGCCAATGACAAGATGGACTTCTCACTGCCTTACTTCACCTTGAGGAGAACTTTTGACAAGTCCTGGAGGATTGGAACTGCGGGAAGAACTGGAATTGGTCTGACGATCTTCAGCTCTGGATCCAACAATTCACCGGAGAAACCTTTCATTGGAATCATGGCCTACAATGCTATAGCTGGCTTCACTACCATCACAGGTGAGAGTCACCCAGTCCCTGGTGCAAGCTATAGCTGGCTTCACTACCATCACAGGTGAGAGTCACCCAGTCCCTGGTGCAAGCTATAGCTGGCTTCACTACCATCACAGGTGAGAGTCACCCAGTCCCTGGTGCAAGCCAGGGCGATATGTTTCTAAATATAAGTCAAAACATGGTATCTCACATTTGTTAAACAGAGATATATGGAGTCCAAAGTTAAAAGAAAAAGGTGGTTTTTGCTGATATTGGTTTTTTCTGGTGCAAGTCAGAATGATATACCTCCATTCATAAGTAATTCTGTAGACACAGACATCAGAAAATCAAAGGTACCTGGTACATAGATTGTTATGGTAAAAAAAATGATATTGCCGAATAACTAAAGATGTTTGATGAAAAAAGGAGCCTCATATTTTTAGTGTAATTGATCCGTTTTTTGATAGTTTTATTTGAGCTATAAATGTAGACTCATGCTTTAAACAAACCTTTCCTTATTTCGCCAATGCACAACAGATACTACTTTTGCCAACTTCCAAACTGGTTCATCTGGCGAATGTGGACAAGATGTTGCCATAACCTCTGACCCAAACAACGATGATGCCTGTCACCCCACGGAGCTGTCAGGAAACAGGAAGTTCAATGTTGGAGACGAGAACACAGTGTATTACCACCGACCAAGATTAGCGTAAGTTCCACAATAAACTTGTTCACCTTTATATATCTTGTAACAAAACCAGGTATACCGAATCGAAATATAAATTTGTTTGCCTTTACAATGAAATAAGTTATACTACCACATCATAATATATTACATAAAAATATATGCTTGTTTTGTCGATAAATGAAAATAAACTGATCTGATTGTGTTGATATTCGTTGTAATTAAAATATATGCATTATTTTGATGATACAGGAAGATTAATCCTGCCGACTGCGTTGACTTTGACTGTGACGGCCTCAAGAAGTGTCTTGTCGAGGATAAAGATGGCAGCATGCTGGGAACTGTGGGAACAGTGGTGCCTCAGTCTGAGTTTGAGTGGGACGGGGACCCGAGACGTGGACTCGGAGACTACAGAATCCCCAAACCTCTGCTCACCGACCCCAGTGGTGCCGTCAAAACAGTGGCCGAGGTGGCCAAGTACAAAGGTACCAAATCTAAATCTTATCATGAAAAAAGTTCAACTGATATTTAATTGGATAGTTTATGGATAGAAATAATAATTTATTTCAAATCTTTAGGATTGATGGTAAGAAAATTTACCTTTTTTCTATGTTCATAAGTTATGTCTTTTCAGACAATGATGTTTTAATTCTCTGTGTTATGTTACAGGTATTCTCCGAGACAATACTTGTACTTACAACGATAAGAGGCAGTCCTACCTCTGCACCGCCTACAACTACAAGCAGCTGACCATAGAAAACATGGATGCAGACACCGAGATCCGACGTCTCTCCCCTGTCGCCGTCCTGGGATGGAACGACAATGGGGACGGATACATTGACCTGATTAACGGACCCCAGGATCATGGCTGGTGTGCAGGATACACCTGTCAGAAGAGACTGTCCACATTCCAGGCCATTACTCCCATTGGTCAGTGTTCTGGGATTCATCTCTCTCTCTCTCTCTCTCTCTCTCTCTCTCTCTCTCTCTCTCTCTCTCTCTCTCTCTCTCTCTCTGTTCAGTGACAAAGAAACATGAATATCCCAATTGTCATAATAAACAACTTGACATTGTTCAGCTCTGCCCAAGATTTCCATAGTCTTTATCTAGATGTTTGTGATTTGGACATTGTATTCAATGACCTGACTTTTTGTATTGCAGGCAGAAACTATTCTCTGTATTTCACCGGTAGTTCTCCTCAGCACCTGCGCCTGATGATGCTCAACACGCCAAACAAAGATCGCATCCGAGTAGGAGCATACAACAGCAAGCCTAATCGACTCGACGTTTATGTAAACGGTGACTACAAACTTCCCAAGAACGGACAACTGGACTCCAACAAGAATCTGATTCTGCAACAAGCCACCAGTGTCGGCGAGTTCAGTCCTAAGGTAGACAGCGACCCATGCGGAACAAATTACATGGACCGTGACTGGCAGGAGTTACAGGTCATTGTGTGCGGTGGGGATGAGGTCGAGATTAAGATGTCCCCTCAGATCGTGGTTGGATTCAATGTACCCACTATGACTGTAGACCAGTTCTTTGGACCCAACCTTCTCAACAATTTGGCCACCTTCCTGGGTATTTCCAGTGACAAGATCAGAACCATGCAAGTTCAGTCGGGTGTGAGCCGCCGAAAGCGATCAACCGGAACCAACACCATGTACTACATAGAAGTGGGCAATCCCCCGTGTACTGATATCAACTGTACATCTGCCGTCAGTGTAATGACATACACTGATCAACAAGCCCTGGCCTCCAAAATCATCAACCAGTACCAGGTAGGGGCCTCCATTCGATTCAAAAGCCAAAAAAAATCCCAAAGTTACTGTTACATTAGAAGCAGAAATATTTGTTGAGGATATAATTTTGATATTTTCATTGGCAGTATATATCAACGAAATTAAATCCATGACGAAGTTTTAAAGAAACATTTTAGAGATTACAATTTGACGAAATTCGGTGCCAACAAAATTTTAGTTGGTTTAAGAACAATGAAATTTTGACTTAATGAAAATTGCTTCTACAGTATCTACAATTACCGGGTACTTAATATACAGTTGAACTTAGATATCTGAAATTCAGATAGCACAAATATCATTGAAATATGACTTCACAGTCTCAATCACTATTGTATTTTAACCTCAATTTATTGACTTTTTAGATACTTGGAAATTTTTTCTTTTTCTTCTTAAGTTTGAAATGAAGTTTGATTGTATTTGTTTTATATAAATATTGGTATAGCTTACTGCTTTATCTCATCATTCAAACTTTTTATGGAAATTGTAAAAAAAAATAATATATCCAGGTAATAACATTCAATTCTGTTCCCTAGATTAAAAAGCAGTTTTGAAGTTGACCTATGTTTTGTAGCTTGGTAATCTGAAGTTGAACTATTTTTTGTAGCTGGGTAATCTGTCAGACATCCTGAACATCACCATTAATGGTGTGGCCGTGGCTGAGGCCCTGCCCCCGACCTCTGACCCTAACTGGGCAACAGTGGTGTCCTCCAGTAACTACCAGAATGCTATCCGGATCCCGGAGGTGATGGAATTCCAGACGACCTTGACCGCTGGCACAGAGGGCAACGCCTTCCCCGTCCAACCCGTCCTGCAGTTCCGAGAGAGCAATGTAAGTACATATGTACTGGGTACACTTTGGTTAACCAGCGTCATTAGGAACAGAATAATGCAAAGGTCAATTAGTGTATTAATTAGATTACTCTGTGTTAGATTAATTGAAGAAATATGTTATTAATTTGTTTAAATCAAGACGGACAATAACTGTTAAGAATTTATACAAGGTTTAGAAATTTATATACTGGGTAAAGAAATCCTAATCAAATACTTTTGATTCTTTCATAGAGAGTTGAGGTTAATTACAACTAAATCATTAAAACGATTAGAATCAAGAATAAAGATGAAAAAAAATCAGGCTATTTCAAAAATGTTTCCAACACAATGTATATCTGTTTTATTTCTTGGCATATTGCTTACATATCATAGTTGAGTATGAATAACTTCATAGAATAAGTGAACAAAACTCAGCAATAGGTACAGTTTGTTAACTCTCTATGACAGCATGATTTAGTCAAATTTAAAAATGATCTTGAATCAAATTCAGTTAGTGTGATGATGTATTGTTTGTGTGATATGTTTATCTGTCTTTTCTTACAGCCCACATCGGTAATGATTGGTGTACACATTAATGAGATATACTTTACTAACAGTTTATTTTGGGAATGAGTTTTCATTGGTTTTTGGACCCTCATTTGTTCTCAGTGTTTGCCTCACTGAGTATCTAAGTATCTCAGATACTCAAACAATGGTGGAAAAGTTTTGAAAGCCTAGGAGAAAAAATCACACTTTGAACTTCTTGAAGTCAAGAGAAAAACGAATATGAAGAAAGTTTAAATCTAATCAATAAGATGTAGAAAAAATTTTGATTCAAGTTATCTTAGAATGTAAATGCAATTGAACATCCACCTCTAGAATCAAAAGTCTGTGTTCAGAATCTCTTATTGAGGCAATCACGGATGTGTTAATAATGTGGTTTATGTACATATTTACCTCCCCTTTAATATTAAAGCCTGCACATTTCCCCCCCTTGTATTTCACAATATGTCATCTAATTTAATTTGACCTCAGCATGTCTGTACTGCAAAGATGACCACAAGCACTGTTTGCATGAACATGAATTAATAATAACTTGAATCAATGTATCAAATGAAGACTGGAGTTTGCACTTACCTTGAGACTTACTGATCATTTGTATCTCTAATTACAACTCCCTGGTACTATATATACACCCAGGATTCAGAATTATCAAGGTGATTTAAGCATTGGTATTTTTTTTTCATCTTATTTGCTGTCATGGTTTTTATTTGATTTGGTTTTTTTAACATTTCTCATTTTTTGAAGCTGGTGAGTGATGGAAACATTAACTTTGGGGATTAAGTTTTGTTTTTCTGTGGCTTTAACCATTGAATCTCCTATTTCCTTGCACACTAAATGTATATTTTAAATCAAAAGTTATCTAAAAGATTCATTTATCAGATGATTTCATTGATTTGATTCCGTTATGGAGAAGTTTGCTTAATTGCAGTCATAAGATTTGATAGTAACCACATGTACATTTATATCATCCATTATGTACATGTTTATCATCCATTATGTACATGTTTATCATCCATTATATACTTGTATATCATCCATTATGTTGCCTTTGATTTAACAGGGAGACAGAATTACCCTGCTTGGAGCCTCTTCTCACCCCTGGAAGGTGGAGGTCAGTCTGAGATCAGGAAGTGGCAGCAATCCCTCCGCTACCCTCATCGGGAACACCACGGTGTCCTTCATCGATGGTTACGCCAACTTCAGCGGTCTAGGAATCTCTCACAGCGGCTCTGGGTAAGAGAAACCACAGACTCATTTTCTCTTACTAATGTTGTGAAATCTCAGCCATCACAGAAATGCAGAACACATACTGTGGAATTATAAACTGTAGTGGCTTCGGTTTTGTGGATTTTGTAGGTCTCGCTCATTTTCAAATTATATCCTCAAACACATTATAAAACACAGTATTCCTTCAATAATCTTAAAGGTAAATCCATTAAATAATGTTCTGATGATCCTGCGAAAATATTTGACGATCCACAAAAGCTTGGCTCTAAAATTGTTTAATGATTTCACAGAGTAGGAAGAAGTGAGAGTTCCCTGTGATAAAGAAATGATCTTCAATGTCAGCTCTACAATTTTTCCTAACTGATGCATTGTTGAATTACATGTATGCTTTGTAAATTCTTCAGGTATATCTTGGACTTCAAGGTCATTGATCCCACAGAAGCGACCTTCACCCTGGCCTCTGCAGCCATCAGTGTGGCCGAGCGACTCTTGACCTCTGCTGTGACCTACACCTCTCCCGACATCTACCACGGTAGTGCCCACACGGTCAGTCTGGATATCAGGGACAAAACAACCGGTGTGAAGTTGACAGACATTGCTTGGAGTGTAAGTGCACAGAATTATCAAGAACTTGCTCCAGTATGCATAATAATAGTCTAGAAGTTTTGTGATACACAAGCCATTTCTTTTGAAAATATTTCAGTGTTCCCTAGACTTTCTAAAAGTAATGTACAAATGCTCATGAAAGAGTCTCTAAAATTGTTCAACATTGTTGAGGTCTCCAACCAACTCTTCAGTGGAGTACTATCTTGTTTCAGGGACTGAACTGGTACGCTAACATTTCCCTGGTAACTGGGCTCACCTACACGGGCTCAATGACTAGTACAGCAACCAAAGCTTTTGACCCAGTCACTGGTCTAGTGACCGTGAACGACCTTCAGATGGACACCGTCGGAATGGCCCATGTCAAGTTCACTGTGTACTCTGTCCCCACCCACTACTCCCACGAGGTCATTCATGAGCTGTCTTTGTACCCCACCGAGGCCCAGTCGGTGACCATTGACACCACCAGTGCCATAAAGGTCAAGTTCGATCTGGACTATGCCACCTATGGTACCACGCAATTCGGAGCCGTTGTCGTGAACTACTTCCAGTCAAGGTTCAAGTACATGAAGATGTCCAGCTTAGAAGTCAGCCAAGGTAGGAACTGGAGTTGTGTCTTTATTTGGGAGTTTACCATGCAGCTTTTATTCATATCCTCAGATTTTGTTCAAAATGAGGTTTATAATGAAAGTCTTGTTTTGCGATGTTATTTTTTTAAATTAATAGTGAAATTAAATATGTAGTGACAGTATTTGTGAATTATTATTTGCACTTGAGAAAAAAAATTTAAAATTAAAATAATGCAAAAAAAACCTCATTTCTTAAAAAAGATGGTATCTCAAATGAGTGTTATGTTATATATGAACATTTATTACACGTAGAGATGATACTTTTTCTGAGATATATATTTGAGACATCTGAAATATTCTTCTAAACCTGCCATGATTACGCACAACAGGAAGTGTGATCGTGTCTGTGACCGTGTCCGGGAACTCTACGACCGTCCTGGAGGTGACAGAAGCCATGTGTGATGCCATTAAATCGGGCACCAGCTTCACATACCAGGGAACCAGTGTACAGCTCTCCAAGTATATGACAGTCAACGGAGCCAGCTACTGCAGTGACGAGGTAGATAGAAGTCAAACACGCTTATAGTGAATTGCCAGGAACAAACCATTTTGATTCCTTATTAATGAAATCTGTTTTTTCTGATATGATTTTTGATACGTATTAAGCCTTATGAATGACAAAGACTTTGCTATATTATATGCATGTATTCTAGGGGGGGGGGATATTTCTGGATGTGTGGCATTGTGTGCAGAACTATGATATATGCAAATTCAAATTTAGCTACATTTGTATTTTGTTTTATACATTCCCTATCTTATTGAAAAACAGTCCATAAAATAAAATGCTCTCTCATAATCTATAGTCCAGTGGGGCTAGTGAGCAAAGTGAAAACTGGATAAATTTCCTTATATATGTAGTATTAGATATACATGCATACTAATTTTTCCATTTAGATGAAGTCTTTGGCATGACAACATGTTTTATATACTGTTTACACTTTAACAAATATTATTTAATCCCTTTTTTATTTTTCATTAGTTAATCATAGTCTAAAAATTCAGTGATTCATAAGCATATCAGGATCATGTTTAAAAGCAGAAAATAAATGAACAACAGGGTCGTAAAAAGCAATCATGACCGCAAGTCCCAGATCTGACAGTAATTAAAATAGCTGTCATGCTTTTGTAACAAAATGAGACAAGCTTTGACCAGTAAATGCTCACAGGTTTAATATAGAGTCAAAGTCCGTGTCATTTTGTCAAAATAAAAGTCAGTTTACCCAGAGAATGGATGAAAAGGCAGCCATTAAGCCTGGAGTCTTAAGCTTAATGAGCACGTACTTTAAATCTCTCAATTAAACTATATTTAGACGGAGATTAGTGTAATGCTCATTGCTTTTCCAAAGGTGATTAAGCAAACAAAAGTGCAGGTATCCTTTCAAACACCAATGAGGTCATTAAAAATATAGATTTGTTGATTTATTTTATGCATATTGGAAATCATGAAAAAATGGAATCTCAGATATTTTACAAGTGGACTGACTCCAACTTGAACATTGATCAATTCCTTTGATATTTTTATATGGACACTCTTCCACAAAGTAGGGTAAAAATAAGAGTGCATGTTAGTGAAAAAATCATGTATTACATAAAATCTATTAATTAACTACCGTTAGTTGTTTCCTGTTTTGAAAAAAACAGAGTTGATTTATCTTCAAGTCCACACTGCTAATAGAAAAGTTCCTATGTTAATATAAAAGGTTGGTTAATTAGTATTCAGACAAGGAAGCGAGGATGATGTGATTGTCACTCGTAGACCCCACCTATACGGTGAAACAAGCCGGCTAAAAGTCCGCCATCTATCACCATCTCACCCTCAGTCCGTGTACAAGGGATTACTTCTAATGCTCAACACGGGTCTAATCGCGGGGATTGTCTGTCTGGCTCTTGTTTTGCTCTTGTTATCTGGGTTAGAGTCACACATAATGAAAACAGAACTTATTTATTCAGGCAATTAAATGACATTTTAATTCTGAAAGGCAATCCAATCAGTGCAGACACCATGTTTTGGTGATGAGTGGGAAATTAAAGAATGACATCACACAGTCAAGATCTTGGTATTGTGTTTTCATTGGATAACGTGGTTAATATGAATGAAATGAGTCATGGATTTTTAATAAATGCAAAATTTGAAAATGCTAAATATTTTTGTACTCCTTATATAGTGTTGGGTCTACTGGAGAGAAAGCTTAGAATTTAAGAAGGAATGTTTTATGAATATTTTATGTTTCAGCGACTGAAGTTATGCCATAAAATAATTCATGCAATTTAAAAGGGGTGGGGGGGGGGGGGGGGGGTAGGGTTATATTAAACAGATTGCAAACAAATTAAAAACTACAATGATAAAACACCTGTTATGTTATTCATTTTGAAATTTTATAAAAACTGTTACTCCTTAGACAGATAGCGTCTGTTTTATTGATTAATATGTAAGTTTTATTTATAAAAATTATTTATAATTATAATATGATAAATTAAAACTGATATGAGGATTATTTTTGACAATTAAAAATGGATGTAGTGAACCACAATTTAGGGACAATTTAACTGTATGTCAGAATGTCAGATTTTGTTGAATTACATTCAAATTGAGATTTAATTAGTGTGCAGGTGTGACAGGCGCATTGGTTCTTTTTCAGGATGATGATGACGAGGAGGTCAAGGCTTTGATGATCGTCGGAATCTGTGTTGCCATTCTCCTGATCATCCTCATCATTGTCGCCATCATGGTTTGGAGGCTGAAGGTCTACCCCAAGACAAAGACCCATCGTAAGTTGTCATTGTCACTGTTTATATGTTGATGTTGTTGTTGTCGACTTAAGAAGACTTACTTATCATAAGTTGGCTTCTTTGCTGAAGTCACAATGGTCAGTGTGATTTTATCACTGTCTCTATAACCTGGTCATTTTTACTGTCAATATGATAGTGTTACTGTCAGTGAAGTGCCATTGTTCATAGGACTGTGTCCTAAAATGTAAATGTCATCAAGAAAATAACACTGTCAGTGTGATTCTGTCTTATATTCTGTGTATATTATAAGGTCATTGTCACTGCCATGACAACCCACTGTCAGTGTTACATTGTCACTGCCTCTATGAATGGGTCGTTGATACTGTCATAATGACAATGTCATTTTCACTTTCAATATTACAGTGTCCTTTTAAATTTCCTTTGAAAAGGTGAGTTAAAACTGCCAAATGTACAACCAAATGATCAGTGATAAAATGTTGTTGTTGTCATCATCATCTTCGTAGGCTCTGTCCAATACTATCTTGAGATTACAGTGGCTGGTTATGAAACCTGTACTTGTGATCAGTGAAGCTTGCTGTAGACGGAACTGTCATGTAGTGGGCGTTTGACCCTCGCTGTAGGCTGGTTCAGGCATGTTCTTGTCTGGGCTAAATGTGCTAATTTGCATAAAGATCATGTTCTCCTGCCAGATTTCCTGAAGAATTATGCGCTGATGGCAAAAAAAACAAACCAAAAACCCTGGACTCATACTGTGAAATATACGAGCATGGAAATTCTTTATAGGGACATTGCTACAGGGTTGCACATTTAAAAGGCAAATTTCTTGGATTCTCATGCAATGCATATTGCTGTTATGTGATATTATGACATGAGGCTAGCATAAATATATGAAATGTGTTACAGATTATATGTATTTATCTTGTTTAGCCAGCTTAATTGAAACCCGAATATAGAGGAAGGTTCATCAATACAATCGCTTCAGTCTTGAAATTGTCATTGATTTGTTAATTGTCTGTTCATTCCTTGAATTCTTCTTTTCATATGCTGAGTACTTGTACCTGGTGTAAAATTTTATGTTCTGATAGCTTAGAGAGAGAGAGAGAGAGAGAGAGAGAGAGAGAGTTGCATCACTGGTGTATGCAATATGCATGGGAAAGTTTCATTCACACAGACCAGTTGCAGTTGAATCAAAGAGTACCATTTCTTTGGTCAGGAGATTATTGTCTTTTATTGTTCATGACTAGTATGATTGAGATATTAAGCCACTTGTGTATTTTTTTGTGATTTAGGGGCCAGTTTTGCTGGAAAACTCCCAGGTAAACACGAGAGTTCAACCAACTTGGTTTTCTGCCTTTGCACTGAATTTTGCTTTTTCTGGATGAAATTCCTGCCATGATAATAATTTTAAAGCATTGTATTTCTGTATTAATTTCACAACATAAAGGTTTAAATCTGCACTGGAAAAATTTGGTGATTTCAAAAACTTGTGTCATGTGTCACTCTACTAAACCACTGCTGTATAAAACTCAAATTACTAATAAAGTAAGTCAGGTTTGGTTATGGTACACTGCTGTGGGCCCAGACATTTACTTTACTATATCTGTTATGAATAACATGTTTCCTTTTAAAAGATATCAAACCAGTATATTGCCCATTCACATTATACGTATTTTACTTCTTACAACCACCAAACATTCTCTAAATTAATTACCGGTAAGCATTAACTTAAGAACCTCCGACAATTAAAAATTTTCTTGAAGATTAAAACTTGTAAATACATATGATGTATAAATAATGCCAGTTTGGGAGGCTAATAGTTGAAATTGTTACCACGAGAAAACCATTGTCAACCCTCGCTTCACGTTGTTTTGACAATTGTTTTTCTCGGAGGTGTCATTTTCAACTGTTGCCCTCCCAAACAGGCACTATCTATTTAATTGTACTGAATTTCTTAATTTTAAAGAAATTTTTACTGCTGTTAAATAAAAAATGAAAAAAATTAACGACACCATTTATTAGAAATACCCATGGTTATACAAAACAAGTTTCACAGAACTAGCAAAAATTTTTAAAAGTAAACGTATATTTACAGTTGTATTACATGTACATTGTATTTTGACTTTTTTTTGTCTTTGTCAATGTTTTAATTTTAATTGAAAATATAAATCATTTGTCCACTAGCCTAAGATATGAATATCAATATCGTGCAAAAATTTCTAGTAAATGTAAATCAGAAACCATGCTTAATAGTTGTTTGCCAAGTAGACGCAATTAAGAAAGGTTAATGACCAGTAGATATTATGTCAAGGTCTTGACTTTGCCCTTTGGTTTGTCAATTAAGGCAACCAACAAGGGAGCAGCTGTCAAGGACTCGAGGTTGAAACTTTTCATCAAGGGTAAAAGTCAAATGCTGATGTCTCCCCCTCGTCGTTTTTGTAGGTATGCACAGTGACGGCGATGCTGTTTACATCGGTAAGGGCAAGGGCACCTTCTTCTTCGAGGACAGTTTCTACCGACAGGACACCTTTAACAGCCTGCGTACAGAAAACTCCTTCTTGGAAGGCTGCCAGAAACCACCCATCAATACCACCTTCTACGAAAAAGAGAAGGGAAATGGTGGCTCTGCCCTCAGCAGGCATTTCTAGATAGCCGGAAAATGTTGTTAAAAAAGATATTCCAGCATCTGGACTAAGTGAACAAACTATTTTTATTGTTATATATTTATTAAGCAGTTTCTACCGTCCATGGAAACTTTGATATTTGACACTGTTAGTTGATTCTTTATTGTTTTGTTTGATTCTCTAGATTTTTACATCTGTGATATATATTCTCTGTGATACACGAAAGTTACGTTTATAATATTGTTGACAATCTAACCCAGTAGAGATGAAGTCTTGTCTTACTGAATAAAAATTCTCAACATAGAACACTGTTTGTTCCTTTTCTAACAACTCGCATTAATACTTATAAGATGCTCAAACTACAAATTTAAGTACATGTAATATGAAATGAAATGCTGTAGTAATTTTCAGTTTGTTTTAAAAAGTGCTGTGTACTCAAAAATGTTACAGTGACTGTAAAATATGAACCAGTACATGTGCTCTTTCTATTAGAGCAGAGCAGAAACAAACATTTCAACACTTAATCTTGCATTCATAAATATTTTTTCAACTTTTCTTATCATATATTTCAAGTTCTTTACATTGAATGAAAACAAGGCTTACAATTTTTTTTTCAATAAGGTTTTTATAATTTCCATTATGTAGCAAAGAAGATGGGGAAAAAAGATGGCGCAACCGCCCATTTGGTTTAGTCGTAAAATACAACTTCATTTGTAACATTTTTTTTCAATCAGATATATTTGATATGTTATAATGCAAGTTTACTTTTTAACTGTATTCAGTTTGAAATATTTCAAAAAACGATAAGAAAAAAATAATAAATCCTTAAGTTTTGGTGGTATCGAAACCCACAACCTAAAAACCCAAGTTCTATAAAGTTACCTAATATCTGGTGCTCTAACCACTGAGCCATTTCATTCACAACAAAGTGCGTTGTTTAAGTGCTAATTGAGACATTGGCCAGGAATTAATGGACTTGTATTATTTTCCTAAAACGTTTAATTGTTGGGCTACAAAATGACATCTTTAAAGTACAGTGGATATCATCTAATTTATATTTATTTATGTCAACATGCAACTTGTGGCATAAAAGACTTGCTTGTGGACAATATTAAGTTGCATGTTAAAATAAACAAGTGGCATACCAACGTATTCATTTCAATGTCTCCATAGATAAGTAGCATCTAGCATGTTGGAAGTCACAGAGCTTTTTTATTTTTAGGTTTTGAAACATTTAACAATTTTATGGAATCAACAATATATCAAAATGCTTGCATTTAACTAAAAACATGTACAATAACATTTGAGTTTTTGTGAATAATTTAATTATGTACTTTGTAAAACTCGAACCCTCCCCCTTCCCCCAATGTGATTATGATTTTGACAAATTTTAATCTTCACTATCTGTACTGGCTTAAGTTACAGCTTTTCTAAGCAAATTGTGTTTTAGAAGATGATTTTAAAGATTTTTCCCTATATATTCCTATGTAAAGATTTGATCCCCCCCTATTGCTTAAAATTTAGCCCCACCCCTACCCCTCGGGATCATGATTTGAACAAACTTGAATCTACACTACCTGAGAATGCTTCCACACAAGTTTCAGCTTTTCTGGCCAAATCCTTTTTGAGAAGGAAATTTTTGAAAAATATCAACAAATTTTCAATGATTTTTGATGATCTTCCATTAAAAGAGGGTGTGGCCCTTCATTTTAACAAAATTCTTTTTACCTAAGGATACTTTGTGCCAAGATTGGTTGAAATCAGTCAAGTAGTTCTGGAGAAGAAGTCGAAAATGTAAAAAGTTTACAGACAGTCAGATGGACGGATGCCTGACACAAAGCAGTGGCGTAGCTTGGGACAAAATAATTGTAAGCAGGGGGCATATTTTTCAATTACCATGACAATAACTTTAATCTAAAATAATGTATTAGTTTTCATATATCAGCCATGATATTGTAATTGTACAGAAAAAAGCTATTATAGATAGAGGATCAGTCAACGTTTAATTTTTGCTCTGGTGCGCCAATTTTTAATTATGTTCTTTTGCCTACATAAAATGTCAATGTCTTGGACCAAAATTTAAAGAAATAGAAAAAATAAAAACCTCATGCACCAATAGATACCAAAGGGTCAAGAAAATACATCTCAAAAAACTAAAAGCAAAGCTTTTACACAGGGCAAACATGACTGACAATACAGTAAAATGGAACTAGAGGTTTTGATGACTACCAGTAGTTGCAATATTTTTCGAGCAATATTATAGCAATGGAATAAAAATTGAATTTTATGGTTACCATATGATGCAAGTATAATTATTGTTTGTTTTGAACTTTGAATTAATTTGCAATTTACTTTCCCCTTAATCCAAACTGTGGTCTGAAAAAGCAGTGTGGATTCTTTTTATTTTGATAGGGATTGATGCGGCTGAGTCGATTATAATAAAATGCCAATTTGTTAATTCATTGTATATGGGTCTAAATTCCTACCTGAACCTTCGATCTGACCCAGTCAATAGTATTACTAGAAGAACTTGTTCCTGCAATAATGTATATTGCAATGTATTTGGCTACGAATAACGTGCAGTATCCCCTTCTGTTTATTGCAACCATTTTCGATTTCAACGGAATAGCAGCGAACTTGTAAGTGTTTTTTTACCATTCTGTTTTACAATAATTTACATGCTTTTACAAATCCATATATGGCATGCTTGCCTTTTTAGTTCCCATCTGAATTTGTGCTTTGCAATGAAAAATTATTATATTAAAAAGTTAAGATTCAGAAATTAGTTTGTATGCAAATACTTACATTGCTTCAAAGTAGCTACGCCACTGAAAAGTGGTCAGAGGAGCTCAATGGAGCTTTCAGCTCAGGTGAGCTAAAAACAAAACAGCATAAATTGTTTCTGTTTCTTTATTTATTTATAATGCTGCTGCCTCATTTACAATATGTCAAAACAGTTCTGTGCAATGCCAAGTTTTAATAATTTGTCTTCAAATACTGAGCCTTACAAACTGATGTAATAACTTTTGTAATTCTTCCAGTTTTTTTATAATCTTTTGAAATATAAAAGAAACTGATAGCAACAGAGGAAATTCCAACTTTGGTTGATCACAATAAAATAGAAATATTTGTTTAATAAAAAGTATATCTTATTTTCAACAGTATATAGTTAACAATTCTCAAGCAAATCTATACAACAAAGGTCAAGGTCAAACTTGAGCTGACCTTGACCTCATCAAAAAGCACTTTTACTAAATGTATCAAAAACAAGCCGTCATCACCGGAGGCAACGGTGAATACAATAACCAACAATTGAACAAAATAATGCTTTGTTCTAAGTCTCTACACAGATTCCATAAAAAAAGACAACATAAGAAAATAAAAGATAAAAATCTGGAAAGACAAATAACAATATATAGAAATAATAGACAACAAACATGTAGATATTTATGAGTTATCACATTCATCTGTTACACACAATTACATTGTATTTTACAAATTAACAGCCTTTACATGTAAATGTATTACAAATTTCCACATTGAAGTCCACTGGTACATAAAGCTCTAAACAGCATGATGTTATACAGCGTACTTGTGTATCTTTATCAGCATGGGTTTTGCGTCCAGAAAGTTTATTTTCTAATTTTGATTTTCAGGAAAAATAAATATAAACAAAAGGAACGTTTTTCTAATGCATTTAAATGGGTGGGATAAACTCAGTCATATTTTCCAGCATACAGCAACCAATATATTCTCTAGGTACCAAACATTGAATGCAATATAATAAATTCATCTTGCACAGATGTGCATGTACACTTGTTAATGAGAATGTGACAAATGCTTTTACCTCATCAAATGACAATAAAGTGATGTTGAGATCATCAGTATGTACAGGTCATGTTTAGCAACAAATAACTTATGTATCATTAATGACAAATGTCTATTTACAAAATGAGCGTGACAAATTGCAAGATCTGTGCTTCAAGCTGCTTGGTGATGGCGATCTTCAGTGTTTCAGAACACTTGCAGGCTCGCTGGGATCTGACCATTGCAAGCACTGTTCAACAAACTCCACAATTTCTTCCATGTTTCCGGTTGAAAATCGTTTTTAAGTCCTTCGGCGATTTTAATGCATGAACTTCCATCGAATGTGGCAGATTTGACAATGTTTTTAAGTTTGGAGGGTTCGAACAATCTTAGCACTGACTCCACAAGGCTGTAGTCTTTTTTCTCTATGGCATACATCAGTGGTGTTTTTCCACTCTTCTTATCCTAAAAATATAGAGACCAATGCATTAAATTCTATAACATACCCTGTATTCAAATGCCTTTAAGCTCTTTAAATTCAATCTTTAGTCAACATTCAGATAACCTGTACAAGTTCTACTTACTTGGGAGTTGGGGTCAGCCCCAGCTTTGATCAAGGCCTCAATAATTGGCAGACTGTTCACATATCCGTTTCCGTTTCTCTGGGGCCTGCCATGGGCTAGAATAGCACAATGTAGGGCAGTGTGACCTAAAAACAAAAACCAATGAAATAAATAATCTCTTCAGACAAGTAACTCCATTTGAAGTCAGTATTTTTTTCACCACTGTTGATGGATGACAAGTATAGAAACCCTCAGCTTACCTTCAGAGTTTGCAATGTTAAGAGAGAGGTCCTGAGATTTGAGAAGTTCATTTAAGGTGTTCAGAAAGTCGACACCATTAGAGGATGCCACATGAATTGGAGCCTTCACTTCCATTGACTTGCCATCCTGGGACACAACCTACAAAATGCAAATCAACATTGAGAAACTCATAGATAATGGATGGGTATACATACACTCTGAGTACTAAAGAATTGTACAGTATTATGTTTTGTTTGTATCAAGTACTTAAATATGTGACTTTTGATATGAATCAGAATCACTCAAAACAAGGAAACTAAATGATAAATCTCACTCAACCACTTAACAATTTGATCAAACACAGGAAATTGATAAAAGAATATGGAATAAATGTACGTTCATGTTGTAAATAAGCTGTACATTTCCTTCACTATTTCTGTTACCTTACAATTATAATTACTGTATATAGGGAAATATTCGCCCCAGTTTTATTTTCGCCCCTTTCACCCTCATTGCCAGCGGGCAGTTTTAAGACTGGATGAATTCCAATGTCTCAAACCATCTTTCTTTAACCATAACTAAGTCTAGGCGAATTCAAGATGGAGCGAAATCTTTTGCTAGTGAAGAAGGACAAAAATTACACGGGGCAAAAATAACCCCGTATACAGTAGCAAGGTTAACCACAGTACAAGCAGTGGCAAATAACCCACTTAAAACAAGAAAGACAGAGTGAACCAGATTATTCATAGGATTAATCAGAGAGATAACCTGGTTCCTAATGAAGGGAATTGACAGTGAACCAGCTAGATTACTGACCTGGGCCATGCTGTTAGGGTTGGCATTTCTCTGGACAAACATGGAGACCATCTGAGGCTGGTTTGCAACCACGGCCAAGTACAATGGAGTCTGAAAAATGGAGGAAAAAAAAAGACTTTCACTAAAGTGATCTCATTTCATTGAGGTTTTAAACTGCTTTATATCAATTATGCGTTTTTTTTTTTCTTTTCTTTTCTTTTCTCTTTTAATACCTGTCTATGCTTGTTTTCCACATCAATCATCTGTGAAAGATTCTCACGCATCAGTCGCTCCAACAGGGCGAGCACCATGTTTGGATCGGTTTTACAGACTGCAACATGGAGGTAGCTAAAATATGGAAAGATTGGATTTTCAACTTATGTCAATTATATTTCCTTAAAATAAACAAGCAGATCATAAATAAATAGGTAATGAGCAAAGTAAACGTGCACCCCATAGGTAAGGCCTAACAGCAGATAGAAATTAATGACTCGCTCTCATTTGAACTAAAAGTCAGTTATAACTCAGTCTCCATACCACATACAAACTCAAATTAAGTTCACGGGCAGTTTATATTTTCACGGTACTTCAATGGTTAGAAGGTATTATTACGGATGTTTTGAAATTTTCTGTCTTTTCCTGGCTCCAGTAAAAATCAATAAGTAGACATCCCTGTATTTACTAACAATTGAGATCAGTCATTTAATGGCAGTACCTTCATCACTTAATGATCTTTGAAAATAGCCTAAAAACCTTCATGTCATTTAATAATTGCCTATAAACTAACAGATCAATAAAAGCATAATGCAGAAATAAAACATTTAGACTGCTATTCTGGCAATCCAAAGAATTTTCCATTAGAAGCCAGCACACCTCCCCTGTGAATTACGTCCTCACACAAAGCTAACACTCTATCTTAGTCTGTCAACCATAAAAACCTTATAGCTGAAGCTGTGAAATGTAATCAAATTTTCAATAAATAATGTCTATCGTAAAACTCGCCATGGAGATAATGGAGAGAAATAGATCAAACTTACGTATCACCCTCCTCATCCTGAAACGGAAGCTGTTCCCGGGAAATCTCGGCCACCATTCTTCTTGCTACGTTGATCAAGTTTTGTTTCTTTTGCTCCATGGCTGTAACAGAACAGATGTCAAACTCAATTTTAATGTTCTGATAAGGTCATTAATATTTCATGGATGTAACATAAGGACTATGAAAAAATTGGTTTCATGGCTTTTCAGTTTAAACAATGTTTCAAACAATGAGAACAATTTGAAGGCATGATGGGACACTGGAAATATTAGAATACTTTGTTACATAAAGAAAACTACAGCAATAGTTTTGCCACAATCTCTCATTTCAAAACATAATCTGTTGAAAACTGAATAGTTACCTCTCCTCTGCATAATCATCTGTGGATTGACCTGGGGCTTGGGCTGAATTTTTGCTCCTGGTCTAACACCATTGGTGGTTCCGGACTTATCGTTACCGGGGATCTTGGGTCGAATCTCTCGCAGCTTGACCTTCTCCTGTTTGGGAGCGGTGATTGGTTGCTGGGGTGCCACAATGATGATTGTGTTTGGCTGTTGACTGGTTCCCCCTGCTGGGATTGGAACTGGCACAGATGTGATCGGGGCTCCACCGTTTGCATTGTTAACGATTACAAAGGAGTTGGTGGTAGCAATTGGCTGATTAGTACTTGTTACAGTTGTCTTCATGACCGCTTGGGTAGGGGAAGTAACTATGCCATGGCCATTCATCATGCCTGATGTGGGGCTCAGAATTGACTGACTCATGGTGTTGGGGGGCAGGATAATGACCTGATTACTGGTGGGGGTGCCGGGGGAGACACAGGAATTGTTGACCTGCTGCGGTGGGGGAATATAGTTGGGCTGCATCCTGACTTGTTGACCACTGACCATGGGGGGAGCTTGCTGGGGCCGAGACCCCACATACATGTTTGGCATGCTCTGTTGTGGAGCCATGGCGGATGTGGGGATATGACGCTGCAGATTCATTGACATCTTCTGTTGAGAGACGGCCATTGAAGTCTGAGGCATGTTTGTAGCCGATACCATCGGTTTTCCCTGTTGAGGGGCATAAGAGCTAGAGGCGGAGCTCTGAACAGTAGATTTTGGGTTGAAATTTTCTTGTGGAATGGACTGGGTTGGATACTGTGGCTTGGAGTGTTCTTTGTCTTTCAAATCTTTAGCTAGAATTTCCAAAACATCATGCAACTTGTCCATGTTTTTGTCGATGTATTCTGAAGTGTTATCTATCTCTGTCTGAGGTGCCGGCATTGGGCTTTGAGCGTTACTTGGAGGGGAGGTTCCGGTGTGCGACTGTGGAGATTTGATGTCAGACTGTGGGCTGGGAACAGCATATCCTCCGTATCCACTATCCACAGACGGAGGGGGAGAGTTCAGTGACATCTGGCTGGCGGGCGAGTTTGAAGTAAAGGAGTAAGGGCTCTTCTCCATGTCAGACTCTGTTTCACTGTAATCTGGCTTCTCTGTCTGCCTCTCAGAAAAACTCTGATCTGGTGAGAAGGCATTGTTCATCTGGTTATTTAGATCATTGTTGTTGAAGTTGGCGTTCATGCAGTCATTCTGTCCAGCCATCATGGGCATTCCCCCATGACCGTACATCCCGTTTGGCACTGAGGTGTGGGTAAAGTCCCCAAACATTTGGTCTGCACCCATGAAGTCCCCATTTCCATAGCCAGGGGAGCTCTCTTGTTGACCCAGAGAATCCAAGAACTGGTCAGGGTTGAAGACTTGCTGGCTCTCATAGCTTGTCTGAGACACGGGCTTCATGAATTTTCCAGCAGACATTTTGTCCACAGAGTAGGTCATCTGAAAGGCATTGATGTCCATATTGTTTTGAAGCTCGTTGTTTAAGCCAGAATTAGCAGGGAAAAAATCAGGCACAGGTTTCCCGTACTTTTGATATGAATACTCATCATGGTCCATTGTGCGTTTTCCGGATCCTTTAAACCCATCATTAACTGGGCAGCTGGCAAAGTAGTTGAGAGACTTGTAGGAGTGCTGCTGGGAGTGAGGTACCCTGGCAACTCCTCCACTGGGTCCCCGAGACTTGACCTCCCCATTCAGTTTGACGCTATCGTCGCTGATGGACAGGTTACTGGTCATCGTGTTTAGCTCCTTCTCAGTATCACTGAGCTTGTCCTGTCTGTCCACAAGCCCCCCATTCACGCCCCCATTCATCGACATTTTGGCAAACTCGACTGTTAGATCCACCTCTTTGACTTCTTTTTTCTCTGTGATGTTGTCTCCCTTCACTGGGGAAGGAGCCGCCTTCTTCACTTCCTCTTTCTTCTCCATGTTTTTAGGCTGTACTTCTGTTTTTTCCACCTTTACAGGGATGGTCTTCAGATTATCTCCCTTAGACAAATCATTGATCTCTGATCCCTTGTCCAGATTATTTTGTCCAGCCACTGTAAAGAAAGAGACTGTCATTAATCTACAGCTACTGCAGAATGACTACTATGGGGAAATGATTTGACAAAAATATGTTTCTTAATCATTAACTGAAGAAAACAATTGAAAGCCGTAGGCAGAATCTCAACAGAGAGAAAATCAATAAAACTTGACGTGTTTGATGTCATAATTTTCATTATTTTGCTGAGTCTATATCAGTACCAACCAATCAAAGATCAGAACAAATAACATTGGTTTAAATTTATTTACATAGCTTGCTGCTACCATTTAACCTTAATTGTAATCCTATCATTAATAAAGTTTAACATTGAAGGTTGGTAAGAAAAACAATAAAACATTTAACATAATGCCGGTATCTAATATAAAAAATATGCATGCAATTTTTAAAAGGAATATATCTTTAACACTATAAAAATTTTGATTAAATAAAACTATGCTCATCATCTATTATTTAAACTCTAAAACAGAACAGAAACCTAGCTAGGCAGCTACTGCATGAGGTTTTATCAGCATATTTCAATACGACAATTTCAGTAATTGATAAGAGGCGACATGAGCTAAATTTATCAACAAGGCAGAGACAAAGTAAATGTTTTCAAAATGACAGCATCCTTCCTAAGAGTCCTAGCCCCCAGCTGTCATTAGATCAATAGCCAACACTCACCATTCTCAGACACTCTGGACTCACTCAGTCCTGCCGATACATTACACAACTGCATTTTTCACTTTCAGTAAACAAAACACTGATTTTGTAAACAAATTTGTTAAAACAAAAATTCTTCCACACAAAATTTAGTCCATTCTCATCTTAGTTCCTTCAAGAATAAAACACTTTGAAGATTCCTTTTGAGATCATAACCCTGGTCTGTTTTCTGATTGGCTGCCCTCCGACCAATCAAATTACTCCTTTTGTACTAGGCCTCATTTTTCTGGCACATCAACACCATGCTATATTTATAACTACATGACTGATCAGGGAAACCTATTTTGACCCAGTAAAGGAATTCCAATACCTTTAAATACATAAACAAACATCAAAGTATCGACAGCTACCACCTACAAAGTGAAACTTAATCAAATGAATCCCACCTGATAAAACGGCTCACAAAGTCACTCGCTGACATCTTGAATAAGTAAATTTATCCCAATTCACCTGATACGCCAAGGTCATACAGGCATTATTCTGGTAGACAGGGGACCAATCAGAATTTACTAAGTTATTAAGTTGACAAAATACATGATGCTAAAAATAGAATAGAACATTGAACTGACTGTCAACAAATGCATTATCATTAAGAGAAAGCAATTATAAGAGATAATGTACTAAGGACTGTCACTATATGAAATAGCTTAAACAACATATAAACGACAAATAAAATGCAGGCGTCCAACAACAATCACACATCAGTTAAATTGTTAGTGACAGTGTACATCTCCAGTTTATTACAGAAAGGCTGGCAGTGCACAGAGTTGTTAAGACAGGTTTTTACTCTACTTAAGGAACTTAGTTGTTATTGAATTAATTCAATCACAAGTATATAATGGAAAAGTAACATATCTAGGATAAGTAAAGAAATATTATATGCTAACTTGCGAGCATTTCTTTCTTAAATGAAATACCACTGCACATTCAGGTATCAAACATCTGTTCCTTGCATTAACCTGTTCCTTGCATTAACTGGTAGTTTATCATACAGACCCTATATGTCATAAAGAGTTTACATACTCCATATAACTAAACCTTTTTAGCATAGTCCTTATACTTAAAGGCATGTTTTTGAGCACTAAAAAGAATATGAATTTCTCACATTACTACACTCCATATATTAATTACTGCATGTAAGTGCTAGCTACAATTGTAACATGGGATCTTTACAAGTCATCTTACTTTATTTCAATCATACAAATATATGACAAAGACTTTGAAAAATTTAATGAATTATAAATCTTTACATTAATTTAATGAGAATATGATTCTAGATTTTTGTAAAAGTGCACACGCATTTACCAGCTAAAAAGAGTAGTCAGACTTGGATCATCACATCCACATAACAGGATTTTTAATCATATTAACTGTATTTATATAAACTGTACATATTTCTAACTTACTTTACATATTTCTAACTTACTAGTGCCTCAACCAATCCAGAGAAAAGCTCCTTTTAATTTCTGTCTGTAAGAAATGGCACGCTTGCTAGGAGTGGCAGAATTATAACAAACCAGACTGAAGTGTTAAGGCATAATACACCCAAAAAATTCAGCTTGACAGATCATTTATAAACTGTCCTCTTTCAGTGCTAGTCTTAACAGATTAAGCTTTGTGTGGGATGATAAAAAGAAACTTTGCAGTCAACAAGACAAACTCTCCAGCAAAAGAACAGATGGGCATTATCTCACTTCATCACTGGACACTGGTTCAGTATTGGGTGTCTGATCTGCACTTGTTCAGGCAATCACAAACAAGATGTTTTTATAACCAAACACAACACCTTGTTCCTTGATCATCTCAAAAGAAATTACTGCAAAATTTCAAAACATGTTTTAAATCTCTGGATTGAATAGCTTTTGAAAGGAAGCATGATTATCTTCAATTTCCCAGTTGTTAGGTTTTGCCCTTTTACAATGTTAACCTTGGAAGATGAACAGCCAATCAGAGGAAATATACAGGTATATGTAATACAGTGAATTCATTTAAATACTACACAATGAGCATAAACCAGTAAGATAAAAACTGACTCAAGATTCTTGACACTAAGATCCTTGTTTCCCTGTAAATTGAAGTATTATAATTTGTGATAAACAATTGAATGTCTTGATACTTATTTCAATTTTCAATATTCAAAAGATGTCAAAATCTGATACCCTACTCTGCCTATTTGCAAACCTGTCCTGCAGATAACACACTGCCTATTTACAAATCTCCAGGATCACACACTGCCTATTTACAAATCTCCAGGATCACAAACTGCCTATATATAAACACCAAGGATCACAAACTGCCTATTTATAAACATTAAGGATCACAAACTGCCTATTTATAAACATTAAGGATCACACACTGCTTATTCACAGACCTTCAGAATCATACACTATATACATCATGCCTATTTACAAACCTCCTGGATCACAAAACTGCCTATATATAAACACCAAGGATCACAAACTGCCTATATATAAACACCAAGGATCACAAACTGCCTATTTATAAACATTAAGGATCACACACTGCTTATTCACGGACCTTCAGAATCATACACAATGTATAAACCAAGGACTGACTGTTGTGTCAGACATTCAGTTCACTTGTTGAAGGATTTGGGTCCAAATACCAACGGTAAATAAATTACATACATCAAGCTATCCGCTGACTTTTTTAACTTTGAAGGACATGTCCTATTTAATATGATGTGTCAATCTCACCATTGGTACTCATTAAGGTCATAAATTCATGATAGCACGTACATCTAAAGCAAAAATATATCCTCAAAAGGAGAATAACAGTCAATTCATCAATATGGGTCACTCAGGACTATCTGTAGGTCGTCTAAATACCGGTAATAAGATTGCTTATTTTGTCCGCTGATATCTAATTTAAGCTGGTTATCCCAATACAAGTTGTTTGAAAATCCTGACAGTTTCACAAAAATTTGCCTATCAATAAGAGTTAAACTTGACATATTTACACAATTAGGCAATGATTAAAAATTTTGTAGAAAAGGGAATAATTTCAAATGGATTGAATTTTTAAAAGTTAATGTTTTCTGTACAAGAATAAAAACAAATGAATAACATATAGGAGAAATATTTCCTCTAACAAACAAAGATTTACCTTACACATGTATTAACAATCAATATAGATTCCCCTTACTGTCTTCATATAAGAAAACACATGACCTCTCTTTCATATAATATTTTTTGTTTTGAAAATTAAATGCATTCATTTTTGTTATTTGTGTTTTTCTTGGCTACGTCTTTCCTTTGCTAAGTGTATGGATCTAACTACTTATACGTCACTAAGTTTTCAATTACTGGCCTTTAATTGTATGATGGTAAGTAATTAACACAATAATTTCCATAAACCATGCGTCATTCATTCCATGAAATTCACCATCACCACAAAACAGAGACGACTTAGAGGCACATACATCAGGAGGTGACAGGTATATCTGAATTAATTAAACATTGTTTTGTTTATTGGTTTCTGGAAGAACATGTCACCCAGCTAAGAGGGGCCAAAACAAAGGAGAAAGAAATCAGATGGGTTTTATTCTGTCACAATAAAGCAAACTTTACATACACAACTTCATAAATTACTGAAAGCATGCAATAAATGAAGAACATACCGGGTGCAACCAGTTCTCACCATATACCATATTTCTCGCCAGTGCATTAATTGTTACATCATATCATCAACACCTAAAACTAGTTATGAAAAATTAAATAACAATGCATGTCAAGAAATGGTGGATCCACTCTGCAAGAACTAGTCGCACACTAGTTTAGGTTGTATAGGTTGTCAAACCCCTTTCATCCGTTTTAAAAAAAAAAATATTCTTAATCATTAGTGCTGCTGAGCCTGATGATTTTCTTCAGTATAAAATGATCTCAGTGATTAAATAATTGTCTATTAACAAAGCTATCATTGTCTATGTTTCGGGGCCAATGACTGATTTCAGAAATTAATAGCTAGAGAAAACGTGACTGAATGGGTGACCTCATCTAACCTACTCAAATTGTCAAAAGAAAGAGATTGGAAAAGCAACGCACCATCAAATGATTAGGTATAGAACAATACTGGATCTGAATCGTAATAAATCATGTCGCATACACAGCGGAACATCATGTCCAAATATCTTCATCGCCGACGGCAACGTTGTGTATCATTCTTATGACACAATACACGCCTTATCACTTAATTTCTAGCGACGAAAAAAAGTCAAAATGAAAGTTTTTTACCTTCTGACAGTTTGTTTTCGCTCGTTGGTCGAGCCTGCAAGCTTGTTGGGCTTTTCGGATCAACTTGAGGATCCTTCATATCTATTTTCCAAACAGAATTCACAATTCCAAAGTAAGTTTCAATTTCAGCAGACAAGCAGACTTCTCCTTCGTTGTGTTTCCTCTGCAAGACATACACATCCGGAAGATAATTTGATTGGTCAAGCGATCAGTGACATCACATGGGAATTCCCCTAAATGAAACCCCAGCTTGTCCCTCAACGTCATGGTTTTATCCACCAATGAAATTTCTTCTTTTGTTTAAAGTATGTGCGCGGATCTACATTTTGCATATTATGATATTTTTCGAGTTTTGGCCTGTTTTTTGTTTTTGTTTTGTTTTTGTATACGAGTATATGCACATATTTCTGGTAGAATTATGAGATAAAAATGTTTAAGCATACTGGAAGGCATCGATTATTATTTCCATCGATAACTACGGAAACATTTTTTTAACTTATCAGCAAATTCTTCATTCTACATTTTTGATTTGAGACAAAATACAGAAGAACAGAACTGAGAACAAATGGGTTGATACGGCGGGGGGGGGGGTTGGCTCACGAGCACTTTCTTGTAATAAAAGAATCTTAGGAAATAAAAAACTGAACGACATCTGAGAATTAGTTCTATATGACGTTATAACATACTTCACAGCTGTACTTTTTAAATTAAATCAACCTCCTTGTGAAAAAAAGATCAAATAAAGATATAGGAAATATACAAATTTTAAAACTAAAATATTTGATTTTTTTCTTTACGAAATAATTTAGTTTATAAGTAAAAAATAATAATCTCGAATTAAGTTACGTATATGTATATCATTGACATAGAAAAGATTGACATACATTCCGTACTGTGTATTTGAATGTCAAATGGACAACTATTTAACCTGTTATAGAAAGCAAAAAGTACAAAACAAAGAGGTTTAAGCGCCCATTCCCATTTTTTCGCTAATACCCGTGTTTGAACGGAAAACACCTTTTTCTAAAAATAGAAACAGGGACATCGAATAAGAATTTAGAACCATTATTTACACATTGATATATTCTGAATCACCATTACTTCCAGCAATGTGCAATGAAAGTGTTTTAAAACAGTGTATTGAGTCGTACTCGGTGGAGCACATACTTGGAGTACGGAGTACGAGTATGAGTACGAGGATGAAAAAAGTTTTATAACCTCGGGGCCTGATAATAATATTGGCTGTGCTCATGCTCACAATTGTACAAGAGGAATTGTAAAAAATAATCCAGCAGATAAGATACATGTGATTTAAACTTTCTATTCTGACCATGCTTTAAAATAATTAAAAAAAAGAGCCGTGTGTTACCACGAAACATGTAGGCCACGCATACAACACACAACTCAATTGTCTTTTCAAAATACATGCATTGTACATGTATGTGTCTATTTACACGGATGTCTAGAAAAGTCAATAATTGAAATATTTGCCCTATATTATCTCAAATTCATTCTCGGTCCCTTTAAACACAACAGCATCAATGGTCATACATTGAAAGACCCCCCCCCCCTTTAAAAAAAACACAAAAGAACAAAACAAACAAGAAAGCAAAAAAACAAAAAAAACAAAAAAAAAAAAATTAAAACAAACAAACAAACCAACTAAATTTCCTTAGAAGCATATGACTGTGCGTCCGGTTATCCAACGCATGTCAACATACATGTAAATGGTAGCATCTAGGATGTTGAAGTCATATGAAATAATTTTGATCTGATTGCAATTTCATTGCAGGTCAACATCGTTATGTCGCATGTTGACATACTTATTTTGCATGTCAACACATTTATCTCGCATTTCGACGCATTTGATAAAAAAAAAATTACTTGCAAACAAGAGGCGAAGTGTGTCACCACAAAAACTAACAAAAACAAAGGTTTGAAAATTTAAAAAAAAACATGTTGTTTAACTTTGATGTATCACGAGACTAACTGAAATAACATTTTTAAAAGACTTCAACTTCCGTGTGTGTATTTAACATTATTTTGTTCATTAGATTATTGCAACTAAATAAAAAATGAGACAACATGAAAAAAAAAATGATTACAAAATATTAAAACAAGTGACAAAAAATCATACGAGAACACTTAAATAAAATATCAAAAACTCACACAAAGAGCATGAATAAAGTCCAAATTTTACTGAGTATTGTTTTCAATTTAAAATTAACAAACAACCGCAAATAAGACATTTGGTATATCAAACATCCTGTTATTTTTCTTTGATAAAGAAAGTTGGTTTCTAATACCCTTTTGCATTGAACTCACCTGGATTTAATGAAAATATTTTAAAATATAGGAAAAAAGTTTATGTAAAAAAATGTCAACATATTTATCTTGCATGTTAACATAAATAAGTTGCATGTCAACATAAATAAGTTGCATGTCTACATATTTTTCTTGCATTCTAACATAAATAAGTTGCATGTCAACATAAATAAGTAGCATCTATATAGCATGTTGGAAGACAAATTTGGGCAATATTTGAAATTTTTTTGAGATTTTTATAATTCTCATTGAATAACAAATTTCTTGCATGTCAACACATGTCAACATATGTTGCATGTTGACATAACTATCTTGTATGTCAACATACATTTATTTATCTTGCATGTCGAGGTATTCGATCGAATAATAACATGCACACAAGGGGCAGAGATATGCATATGCCACCATAAGTTTTGCTTCAAAGAGGTAGTGATTGTTGCAACAAATAATTATGCATAATAATCATACTCAACGCATTGGCATGCCTTCTTTAACACTCCTCGGATTCTGATATTGAGTCAAAATAATCATATACTTATCTTTAATAGAGAATTGTTTATGTTCAGTCAACATATTTATCCCACATATCAACATATCTAAGTTGCAAGTCAACGTAATTATCTCGCATGACAACATATAAATAAGTTGTATGTCAACTAACTGTCGTGTAATTAGTGTATTTAGACGTGATTAAATTGCCTATTGCATTAATTTGGTATAAATAAATATTGTTAAAAACTAGATAAATTGGTTATTGTTGTTCAGGTAAGCGATGTAGCCCATAGGTCTCTTGAAATAACGATCCTTTACATACAATTTAAGATAAGTTAGATTAATTTGGATAATTATAATATCTACATACAGGAAGAGATAATTATATTGCCATGCAAGTTACAAATCGTTTTTTTTTTTGCAAGCTTCTGACCCTTGTGTCCAAGTTATTTTTCTATGAAATATGTCGACATGCAAGCGAGAGTTATGTCAACATTCAACATAACTATGTTGACATGCAAAAAAATTGCATTTAAACCAAAATTATTCAAAATCAGATTTATCTAAAAAAAAAAACAAACTATGGTGGCACTTATTTTGTCACTTGTGTGCAGGTTATTTCCATCAAATATATAAATATGTTGGCATCCAAGATAGTTATGTCAACATGCAACATATCTATGTTAACATATGCAAGAAAATTGCAATTTGGCCAAAATTATTCCAAATCAGATATATGTAAAAACTATGGCTGACATGCAAGATAGTCACATGTATGTCATCATGCAACATAAGTACAGGTATGTTTATATGCAAGATAAGTGTGTTTAAAATGTCAAAAATATCAAATACCGCCAACATGTGACTTTTCATCATGCTACGTTCTACCTATTAGTATGGTGACATATTTCTGCCCCCTACATTTTAGATAAATCATGTCAATAATAAAGAAAATAATGTCAACATGCAATATGATTATGTCTACATGCAAGATAATCATGATGGCATGCAAGATACAAATCAAATTGGGGAATCTGATTTTTATATGGGTAAAATGACTAAAATCACTTACTAACGCCCGTAACTGACATCATAGATGCAACAAAATTATGACAACATGCGATTTATTAATGTTAACATGCCAGTTAATTATGTCGACATGCAACTTATTTATGTCGACATGCGGCTTAAATTATTTATGTCGACATGGGACTTCCTTGTGTGAACAGATATTTAACATATTTCGCATAATTATGTCAACATACCACTTATTTATGTCAACATGCGAGATATTTATGTCAACATGCGAGATAATTATGTTGGCATGCGACTTTTGAATGTCAACATGCGAGTTAATACATGTATGTTAACATGAAGGATAAGTTGCATGTTGACATAGATATGTTGCATGTTAGCATAACTTTCTCGCCCGTTAACATTAATATCTTGCATGTTAACATAATTAACTTGCATGTTTACATAAAGAAGTCGCATGTCTTCATAATTAACTCGCATGTCTACATAATTAACTCGCATGTTGACATTAATAAGTGGTATGTTGACATAATTATGTTGCATCTTGCATTTATGATGTCAGATACATTATATAATTAAGTCGTATTTTGACATAATTTATCTTGCATGTAAGGGGCAAAAATATGCCACCATAGTATGATAGTATTATCTTGAATGGTGCAACAGAAGGCAATTTAGTGCAAATTTGGTGCATATAGGTGAGCAAATGTAAGCAAAGTTGTTTGTAAAGCGTGACAACTCCACATAATAATGCCCCGTGTGATCAAGTTTGTCAAAGTGATCGTTCCTGAACGTGGAACTCTTTTGTTTTCAAAGGCAGAAAAAGTACTTAAGAAATCGGGATGCTATGTAACTTGTTGAGTGATCTACATCCCCGATTTTCATGAGAGTAACGTTTCAGAATGGAGGTTTCTTCAAACTCAGTATCCTCAGAAGAATGTAAATCGGAAGATGCGGATATGACATCGAAGCCATTCGTAAGTACCCAAAAAATTAGTCAGCACACGCCAGGTAGAACTGAAAAAAGTATAAAAACAGTCTGCTCTGCTTCGATGGTTTTGAAAATATTTGACGGCACACATTTCTGTTTTATATTTGGTGGATGTCTTTAAAAAGACATTCTTAAGGCAATGAATGTAGTTTTTATGCAAACCACCGAGTGAAGAATTAATTAGGAATTGACGAACATGTTTGACTGTGCATGTTAAATAATTGGAGAGTTATTGGAAGCTTAAATGGGGCGCTAAGAAAATCCAGGTGACGACGACTTTTAGTTTAAATTATATTGAATAAAATTATGATGAGGTTGGTTGATTTGCATCAGTTATGCCATTGTGTGGGTGGATGAAGGCTAAATTCATGTTGTGGCTTACAACTGAGTCCAGATTATGGAGAGAAATGAATGTACAATAATTGTAATAATTTGAATCTTTTAAATAATATTTAGTTTGCACGGAATAGAGTGCCATTAGTTGGAAGATGGTAGATTTTTTCAAACCTTACTACAGAAATGAGAAAGAGAAGGGCCTAAGATTAGCTTTGGCTACTTTTAGAAATTTATTTGAATGTATGTAAAAAAGTTCAAATTAAATCTACTGCAATCAATAAATTTCTTTAAAATCTTACAAAAAATAACACCAGAAACCTTTTTAAAATAAGTCTTGTTACAGGTATAGGGGCACAAGAAAAAATTGACATACTATTGGGCAGTATTGGCACATAAGTGTATATTCAATGAAATTCCTCAATATTCAATTGCTTTGTGATTGTACATTATTAGCTTGCAAATTCAAATAAGACACACAAAAGGAATTTGATATTTTTATGCATAAAAAGTGTGAAATTCTAATTGAAAACATAAATCTATTGTTTGTAAAGTTATTGACATTTATCATAAATTTGACAAAGAAATCTAAAAAAAAGAATTATTAGAATTTAACACAAATCGCTTAACCATTGTTGTTTAGGAAGTAATAAAATAATTAGAGTTTAATTAGAAATTTCTTCACCATTTAACAAGCATTGCAAGAAATGCATTGTGAATGTATATGAATTGTAAGTATTTCAATTGGTATTTATATGTTTACTGTTTTTGTTACTCTTTGGAATGGTGAAACTTGGAAAGTCTTTATTTAATACACTTGTGTGTAAAATATCACCTTTAGTTTATTACCTGTAGTTCTTATAGTACACAATTTTCAAAGTGTGCCAACAAAAAGAAACATGGCTTTCAAAGGGTCCTACCAAGATCCAAGTATATGGGGGGATAACAGAGATGATATCTTATATTTAATCAAGTTACATACCATTGTATCGTACCTCTTTACCAGTACAGTTCTAGTAAAGCATAAAACTATTTGTGATTGATGTCAGATTGAGAAGTCAAATACTATCTTATAAGAATAGCAAAATTAAACAAAAGATGATAAATGAAATGAAAGGAAAGAAAATATAATAACTTCTCATTAACTATTGCAAGTTGATATACATCTGTTAATATTTTTGTTAAATACACAAAATGTTAGAAATCTCGCACGCACAATGTACAGCTTCTACTCATTTCCACCCTGTGTATTATTTTTACTATATTGTATTAGGTGCACTCAATTTCATCATAGCACTTTAGCAGTCTATCTTCTCTTTTATATCTTATTAGCATGCACCTATTTAGTGGATAAGATAAGAAGAAGAACCATAAAAAGTTTTAAATTAGAATTACTACTACAGTAGATATTAAGTCAATTTTTCTTTTTAAACTTCATTTTTAACATGATTTAAATGATTTTAAAAGAAACCATGCAGTGGGCATTATCTCCTCAAGCCTTGGTTTGGAGTCTGCATATCTTCTCTCATGCAGAAGGCATCATCTTGACAAAGTTGGTTTAAAATCTGCATTACTCTTTCCTACTCAAGACATCATCTCAAGCCTTGGTCTGAACTATGTACACTACAAACAGGGTTATGTACGCCCCGTTTATTTTTGCCCTTCTTCATTTGCAAACGGTTTCGCAACGTCCTGAATTTCACCTACATGCAGTTGTGTTAAAAGAGATATTATTTGTGAGAATGGTCTTCACTGTCTTAAATTCGCACTTTGATAAGCAGGGCAAAAGGGACCAAAATTAAACGGGGGTGAATATTTCCCTGTATACAGTAGCTCTTTCCTTCCCAAGACACCCTATCAAGCCTTTGTCTGAAGTCTGAATTGCTCTTTTCTACATTAGGCACAATCTTAAGCCTTGGTTTGAAGTCTATATCTAGAGCTCTCTCCTACATATTAAAGGCACAATCTTAATCTATATATATAGCTCTCTCCTACACAAGGCACAATCTCAATAGCTCTTTCCTACATAAGACACAATCATAAGCCTTGGTGAAACCTTGGTCAAGTCTGCAATCCTTTCTACTACAGAATGCTGTTTGATTACAAAAGCATCATTATAATGAATATTCAACACTGTTATTTTTGGTCAGTTTTAACCTGTTTGAATTTACTAAATGTTTTATGTAAAAATGCAATTAGACTACCAAAGGTCTCCCCTGTACCTTATAACTTCACTCACATTGATCACTATAATAACAAACTACAAGATATTCTTCTCTCATGTAACCATGGCAATATAAATATAACACACTGGCTTTGGCTAAATTTTGTCAATGATTGCTAGCCTGACAGTGGTCATCTTGTCAGTGGTTGTCAATTTTAATTTTTACAAGATGAATCAGTTTTTCAGATATTGATTAATTTTATAAAAAGTTAATTTGTGCATCCATTTGCAAAAATTCTTTCACGTTTGTACATAGGACTCAGTGCTGTGTACAGTACAACTAGAGGCATTTTCAATTCGAAATTATGTTGATTAAAAGTGAATTTGTATTTTGTAATGAATATTAGTTTTGAAATGTAATAAGAAATTACTAAGAAATGACTTGCATATCGAGCTAATTTGTTACATTTGTAAGGAGGAATATCTCTTGATAGATTGGATATATGCTTGTATTAATTAGCATACAGGTGTGCAAAAGCAAAAAAAAGCTGTGGAATTTTACCATGATTTGAAAATTGATCAGTATATGACATATTCTCTGAATAAAATTGGCTTTGAGATTGGCTTTAGAGTTTGTGATGTACCTGTGGTAGATATGATGATAATTGGTTTTATAGTGGTGGTGGGCAGTGAGTGCCAGGGTAAGTGGTACAAGTTTGTGTGGTGTCTGTTTACTTGTTAATGAAATAACAGTACAATATAAATCAAGAGTAATGAAGGATGGGGGCTGATCACTTACCTGGACTATGGTAAATTATCAATATACTGGTACCTGTATAGTCCATAGTTACCTGAAGGAATATTTAATAATATATATTTCTAGGTGTAATAGGAGTCGCGCTGGTCTTCTACGTTGGTTTTGTTTCTCCCCTTTAAAGCCACGTAGATACATGCTCTATGTGTTATAGGTGATCATTTGAATCGTAATACATGTAATACAGTTACTGTACCCAAATTTTTGGATTAAAGTGTAGTTGGAACCAATTGAACGAGTCCATGGAATAGTTCGTGTTACGCAGCATTTTAGAGTAGACTTGTCTATTTTCATTGTACATCAATTAGTCTCTGGCTAAAGAAATTCAAGACATTTATCCAACTCTAAGTACGTACATACAGATCAATGCAGTTAACTTATTTTGCAATTTCAAGAACATCTGCGATAGCTAAGGGTTTTCATCCCCTCAGCTTCCCATAAACAGGGCAGAGTGGACCAAAAACCATTGGCTAGTGAAGATGTTTAAGGTATCCGATCCTTATTAGGACCTAATTTTTCCAACCTTGAATATCAATCATGTATTTAATACGTTGATATCAAACTAAAGCATTTTAGAGTTGAAAAAGATTTACCGAGAGAAATTTTCATAAATATTAATAACTAAGCAGTAATTAATTAATGAAGATTGCATCATTGTCTATGGGGACAAGCACATTTTTTTTAAAATAAAAAAGTAAATACTTGGAATATCAATAAATGCATTGGTGGAAAGGTGCATTTTATCATTAGGAATACAAAAACTATTAAAAATAAATTTTATACTCTATAGATTTTTTAAAAATTAATTGTTATAGAATTAGAGCATAGGGGCGCAACTCTTCAAGAAAAGGAAAAGGTCATTAATTAGGACACTTTCCACTTTTACGTATGGATACTTAAACATGAAAATTATGTCTAAGTATACTGAGTATTAAGCCCTAACATATCTGTTATGCACCCAAATTCATTGAATCTGGGGCTATTATGGATCGGATACCTTAAAAAAAATCTCTGGTGTAAATCCAACTTATACTTACTGCAATATTGTTGGTTAAACCTTGAAAATACAGTCATTTGTGTTAAATTGTTGCCATTAGTTCCACCTTATTATTTTTATATAGGTATTGCAAATTTCCTGTTCTTTGATAAAAGTTTCCTTAAATGGTGTACAAACTCAGAAAATGACAGAATTCATGCATTTCCAAAGAATTATCACAGCTGATTGTAATAAAATTCTTTTTTGTATTTTCTTAAGGAAAAAGGTTTGGGGTCAGTTATGTATCAGTAAATCTGAATGACTAGAGGACTTCAAGACTGTCCTATTCCTTGTGTGAATAGGTAATACAAGCTTTTGAGTGGCCAAGTTATTGATCTTGATTTATTGATCAAAACTAACTGTGTAAACAATGACCATGGGAGAGTGGTCTCTGAATGAAAAGAACATTTTGCAATGTTATCATTTAATTAAATAGTCAATTTTATAACTTTCTCTCTCAACCATTCCTTGAATATATCCCAGGAATTGGTGTTAGAGTCATTGAATTCAGAATTCTATGACCATTTCGCTCGGCCACTGTGTCTGTAGTGTTTAAATACCCGTAGGTTTAAAATTTGGTCACTTGATTTGATTTCTTGTCCAGGCAAATGTGTTTGCTGAACACATGATGTAGGACAGGATATTTAATCTGACCTACTTCCCTGAACCTGCGTGGACCTCTGTGGTGACCCCAGCTGTGGATATAGTTACACTGTACTCGGCTGGTACTTCTGGTTCTTCTAATTCTGTATTACAACTACACCAACCCGACTTGAATTGACCTGAAAATTACAAGGTATTTGAAATTAAGGTGTTCACATTGTTGAGTATAAGCAAGTGCTTGACCAACTTTTATTTCCTAATAAGAGGATTAGTTGCTAATTTAATATGGGATCATTCGGTTAGATAATTTGATGAGGGGATTAAGCAGGAACAGGAATTTATAACAATGCTGAGCTTTTTAACTGTACCCATGGTGCAATTTTAATATTCCAGGGTCAATGTTGGCCAATTTACAACATTGAAACGCGTGCATTCATTACATAGCCATGAAAAGGGAAAGTCTGCAATGTTCGCTGTTGCCTCATAACCCTATCATGTTAACTGCTGTAATAATGTTGTGTCAGTGCGTTCATCTGTGATTGGGAATACATTACTGTTTCAAGGTCGGTCGGTAGGAGAGCTTTGTTTGATTCTCACCTGGCCAAAGGATAGCAATTGTTGATGTCAACACAAGAAAACTGATTTTTCTGTCAGCCCTTAATTAAGTAAGTCCTTGCATTGCTACTTTTTACCTGTATGCTGCACATAGGTAGTTATTTTTATCACCTCATTTAAAAAGCAGAGGAAAAAATGAATTATCCTTTTTGTGTTAAGGCATGTGCTTAAGAATGTTCGCTCATACATATAAATCTCTTTTTCGTTGTTGGAGCTGTTGGAATGTGGATTATAGTTCCAATGTAAGTATGGCCACAAGAAGTTGGTGTTTGGTAATGTTTAGACGCAATGAGTGGTGTATGTACTGTATATAGCGCACAACTACGTGTTTTTTTTACCCTTGCGTTTAATTGGTTCACAAAGCCATGCCTGAAAATCATTTGGCATATTTAATATTTAATTGTATGGTATTAAATGACATCTAAGGAACCGTTACCACTCTGTGGCCAATGGCAATACATGTATTGGTAATTTCAAGTTACAGAGGTCCAAGAACATTTAGAAAGGCCATGCAATTGGTGCATTTGGAAATACCTTTCTTAATAATTTTAAATTTCCCAAAAGTTTGAAAAAGCAGGTTTTTATGCAAACTATGCAAAGACTAATGGTAGGTACATGTATTGCAATTACATATTAGATGTATATTATGTATGCCGTGTATTACTCTTCAGTCAGCAGGAATACTTAAGGAGAGAGATGTGCTTGTGAAATTATTCATTTTGTTCTCAAAAGTCTAGGAACTTTTTGTGATTTTGCTGTTGTTAGTACATGTATTGAAAAATGAAGAGAAACTTGACCATAGACTTATGGCAAGTAAAGACAATTATGGTCCAAACTTAAGATATGGGCTGACCTGAAAACTGAGAATAAAAACAAAAAGTTCTAGTGCAATTTTTCAATTTAAAAAAACTTTAAAATAATCCTAGAACTTGTGGAATTTGCCTATTGCTTGTAGTGTAAATAAAATTTACATAGATTTTGGCTAATTATGGTCTAAACTTAAAGATATAGGCTGACCTGAAAACTGAGAATAAAAACAAAAGTTATAGTGCAATTTTTCAATTTAAAAAGACTTTAAAATAATCCTAAAACTTGTGGGATTTGGCTATTGTTTGTATTGTAAATAAAACTTGCATAGATTTTGGCTAATAGCCCCGTGGTCTTAAGACCACTAAGACACCGGCTGACCTGAATATTGACCTTAACTTATAATAAGTATTAAAATGTGTCAATACTTAATGAAAATTCAGCTGAATTGTCATATTTTTGTTTATTCTGATGAAAATTTATTTTTTTCACAAGTTTCATTTTGCTATAATTAGGCTGTTTTTAAAAACCAGTAAAACATAAGTTACTGGTATTTGTTCACAACATGGTCAACATCTTCATTATAATTTCAATACACATGCATTTTGCTGTCTTGTGACTGTTAGTGAATTAAATTATCTTAGGCATTCCATGGGGAAATGATAAGTAGAAAATGAACTTATTATACATTTAAAATCACATCAGAAAAGTGATGCTTGCAATTTTACTCATACAGTGGAACTTTTGGTTGAACTTTGGTTTTAGCAGAGTACTTAATGCTCAGTGTAACTGTAAGATGGACATTCCCGACAACTGTCTCTTTACTTTCAAGTATTTCTCTTGTATCCTTGGATAGACATATCTCAAGGTTTTCTTTGCCTCTAAAATCAAACTGATCAAGCCAGCTAAGTTTGACTGTATCTGAATTGTAAACACCATGGGGCTCAGAAGTCTGATATGTATTTATGTACATAATGTACTTAAGGTCTCAGGAATCCAACAGACTGTAGTCTACGTAACAACCAAACCAAAGGCCTTGAGTGGGCTAATTACTTGTTTGTGAATAATGGTGTCTGAGAATTTTGCATTTTTTGGCTTCAATTGTTTAGGGTGATGAGCCCTAAAAGAACTGGAATTAGGGTGAAAAACTGTACAGTTCCCAATTAAATCAAAGTACCGAAGAACAGATGGGAGTTGATTTTATCGATGTTTATTTATTTTAAATCAATGATATATTATTTTGCATAACAAGTACAGGTAGTTTTTAATCTGTATTCGAATTACGCACATTTTTATAATATGAATTTGCGGACTTTTTCGACGCAAGAATGTTGAAAAAAACCCGTATGAATCATGTCAAGTAATATTTAAAGATAGAATCAATTCAACCAAACTATGTATCAGTGATAGAAATATTTCTGGAAAATTTATGGATACTAGCAATATGAACTCTAGTCTTGTTCAACAAAACGCTCGGCTATTGCCATTAATCTCCGAACGCTGTTTCACTTTCGGTTTGTCAGAGTAACTGCATAGGAGAGTTGATTAAAATCAACTCCCAAAAAGGGGTACAAAAAACGGTACAAAACATTGCATAAATTCTTTTTATAATTAAGGCACCTTATTTCTAAACCAACAAATATAAATTGTCACAAATGTTTTATTTTAAATGTTGTAATGAAGTTTTGCATGCTTTAAAATTCAATCACAACTTTCTTACGAATCGTAAAAATTAAGCTTACGTTTAGATGAAAGTTAGTTTATCAACTTTATAACATGAAAGTCAACGTCTCCAATTACATCTTGTTCATATTACAAATATATATCAGCAATGCTAAATAACAGCAGCAAATGCAACCTTACATAAACTTCTGCATATAAAAACTTAAAACCATATCATTTATTTCAGCATAATAATCATGGTAAAAAAAACATGTTTAATCATCTTAGATATTAACAGAACCGCTTTGGTTGACTTTTTACGATAGCGTCACAATCAATACATCAGCTTTGTCAAGCATAACAATACAAGCCACCGGTGTGAAAACATTATGATTTTTATGCAATGTTTTGTACCGTTTTTTGTACCCCTTTTTGGGAGTTGATTTTAATCAACTCTCCTATGCAGTTACTCTGACAAACCGAAAGTGAAACAGTGTTTGGACCAAAGCACAAATCATTTATTTTTTTCTTAGGTGGAGTTATCTGTACACACTTATGCATGGCCAGAGCTGAAGAAAATAAAAAAACTACAAAAAATTTTATTATTAATTTTCTGCATCCAGTAAATTCTGTGCTGTTTTCTGTTCTATTTCCGCTCTATTTTCCGTATTTTAAAATATTTACACTTGCAAATGTTTTCCATTATATAACACTGTTTGCGAAGTCTGCTTTTATTCCTGCATATCATCATTATGGGTCAAGAGGTCAAAGTAGCGCATGAATAATCTAGGTCACTACTTTTTCTATGTGCTCAAACTAACAGACTTGTGCTGAAACACACCTATTAGATATCGTAATGGAAACATGATTAAGGCATAAACAAATGATCATATCTGTATTTTGTTATACAAAATTTTATTCATTCATTTTTAAAAAAATATAACATTAATTGCGGGGGATAAATGATTCATGTTAGATAACACGTTAGCCCTGTAAACAGAATAATGTTTATGGACCGACATCGTAACGAGGCATTCTTGAAAATTACAATCGCAATTTGTCAAATGAGTTAATTTAGTTAAAATTCATTTTTGACTTTATTACAAGCCTCGATCAAAATTGCATGCGCAATATCACAGACCTTGCGTGTTTAGACCATTCACGGATCACAGTCAAATTTAACTCCTTGTGCTTCTCTGTCCGTTTTGTTACGTTAAAGGAACTTAGAAGTTAATATTGCTTTTCTCTATAATGTAGTAGGAAAGCCATTTTATTGAATCTGAATCTGTGATAGAGTTTCCACTGAATATGCCTAAGTAGACTCTAACTTAGCTTTCAATCGCTTTGTTTTCAAATTTCCAACCACTCTGTGACTTCAACAGCCCTACGGGCTTTATGGGATTTGATCACGTGACGTACCTGTATTTATATCCCGATATACATCCAAAAATGATACCTTATTTCTTAATTGTTTGAATTTATAAATTAGAAACAAGTAGAAAATATATAACCGTGCGCACAAATTTATTTTTGTTCTGTCTAAAAACTTTGCCTATTATAAAAGATATTTTAATATTTTATCACTCACCCGCAAACACTTTTTTCATTGGATGTCCAAAATAAAATTGATGTTGCCTAATTACCCCTTTAAAAACAAAGGTACCTAAAAGGGGATCTTGATACAGATTTCTAGTGAATTGGGTTGAAGAACTGTACATTTTGCATACCCCTGGTACATGTGTCATTTGTATGGTGAATTGACATCAGAAAAATGATCTTATTTCTAACCTTTAAACAGTCACATATCAACACAAGTAAACTTTTGTCAGGTAATCACATATTTAATAAATATGAAAATATTGACTGGAGCCAGTTTTCACAGTACCCACAGTCTCTAGGATCCTGTAAAATCTACAATTTTTGAGAAAAGTTATCTTGACCTTTTCATCAGGTTGTCTGATGCCTTCGGTGATGGTGATGTCAGTTTGACCTACTTGTTTATACCTTGAATAACAGATTCTCCAACCATCTCAGCTATTATTTAACTATGATTGACCTGGAGTTGTTCATATTGCATAATCTTATGAAATGGGTATGCATATCTACTGCATATAATACCCCATGAGGTTTGAAGCAATTTTTTTAAGGCCCTCCCACCACCCCTTTGTTTATTCATTTTTTGGCCTGAATACTTCAGCCACTTCTTCCATCTGTCTCTCCCGTTTTAAAATAACTGTATCAGATTCTGAGAGGAGACTTTTAAACTGTCAAGTGTGATTGCGTGTGATTCGATGTATGGTTATGCAATGTGCAGGGGCTCTTGTTGCCCTGAATAAGTCAGAAGTTCCTGTAGACAAATTGATAAACTGTTGTGCTGAGCCTGGCAAGAGAATTTGGGTTTCTTATTTGACATTTTGCTATATGTTCTGGAAGAAGATGGCTGTATAATGATTGACCCATAAAATTTGTTTTATGTTTATTTTTCATTCCTATTTCGAGCAGAGGAAACCATGTTAATGTCTTGCAGTGCATATCTAGGGTGAAGACAATGAGATTATGCAATGCTGAGACTTATTTTTGGGTTGTAAGTTGATGAAAGGATATAGGATTCAGATAGTTATGCAGTCAATTCTGCTTGAAATGAGTCCACTGTGAGTAATCTATTGATGGATGGACAGTGGAAGTACCGGTAGTATTTTGAGTGAGTAACTACGGTATTACAAGCAGACGTTATGCTGGGAGGATCCTAGTTTACTTGTGTTCACTTTATGTGTGATTCAGAAGTCAGTTACAATTGACTATGGCATCTTTAATTTTGTGCAATAATCTTCAGCATGTTTTCCGTTCATGTGAGTATCTTTTATTTGCAGCCCAATCAGCGCCTGTGTGGAACACTTCCATGCAGTTTTGTTTCCAGTTCTCTATAGCCTTCAGAAATTAATGCATTTTGGCTTTGAGAGAACAAAGACCTTGACCTAAAATTAAAATACTTGAAATGAAAAGAAATGTTGCTCATAGAAAAATAAATGGTTTGACTATGTAGAGACAGCCTGCAGGGGTAGGTTAATGATGACTTATATAGGTTACACCAAATTATGCAGAGTGAATTATTGTGTATGTGTAATTGAGATATATATTAATCATTGCTAAAAGAATCAATACATGTATCAGTAATAATTATTACCAGAATGATGTTATCAATTGAACATTCTCCAGTAGTATATGTCAATATGATCATTGCTTACTGAATGATTAATATCACAAAGCCACCCTGCGGCTGATACTTCTTATTGTCATTTATATCAGGTCTTTGGTTCTTAGCCATTATAAGTTGACTGCAGTCACATTGACCAAAAACTAGAAGTCTTAATAGCAATATGTCAATTTTGACATTCTTTTCATACAGCCTTCGGCGTATCGGAGTATCAATAGCATAATTCTTGACTAATTATACTCGGGCTCGCTCTTCAAAGAATTCAAACCATGTGACGTCAGTAGTATATATAGCACCGCCATGTATCTATCACTCATATTTTTTCTTGGCGCACTTCGTGCGGGCTCAGCTTAACTTACGGTTTGTTATCATATTAAAACTGAGACGTTGTCTTTGTTAACACGTGGTTCACGTGTTTGTTCGTTTTTAATGACTTAACTGCTTGAAATTTACGCTGGTGTATATTTCTTATACACACGTGGTTCACGTGTGAATTTCTTTGTTGACATTTTTACATGTCATCTTGTATCGAATCTGGGGACGAGGTCCTCTCTATAATGGCAGACTCTGATAATGATTCGTTTGAGGGTTTCGATAGCGATGCTATTCGAGAAGCAGAAAAAAGACTAGCTAAAAAATTGAACGAAGTTAAAGCAGTTACTAGAGCTAATTCTGCCACAGGTTCTGTGAGCAAAGACTTAAACAATAATGGTAATGACCAGAGTGAATGTGCACCGGCGAGGCCGGTAGCGAATTCTAAAGGTACAAAACGAAAGAAAGCAAATGGCAATAAAAATAAGACAAAGAAAACGAAGAAAGATGACAAGTTATCTGGTAAAGATATTACCAATGCACTAGTAAACATGGGTCAAGATGAGATAGATAAGTTTAAGGAACTCATGGGCATAAATGATTTAATTGGTTGTATTTACAATTTGCAACAAGATAGTGCAAGTACAAATCAGTCGATAGAACACGAGAGCATCTCTAGTGAGAATGAAAATCAAAACGAGTTTGATTTCTTTGCTGATAATGAATCAGAGAAAGACATAGAATTAAGTGATTGGGCAATACCAGATTGGTTTAGTTCAGATAAGAAAGGGAAAGATATTGATTCTAAACTGGCAGAAATGGTCAATACTTTGTGTATTAAAGAGGGTGAGACATCAAAAATTATTGAAGATAATCCAAGGCCAGCTAATTGCAATAATTTAGTAGCACCTAGGGTCAATACGGACATATGGAACATTTTACCAAAATTTGCCCAGAGTCGTGATTCTGGTTTTCAAGCAGTGCAAAAAACCATTGTTGCTGGTATTACACCTATACTCAGAATTGCTGAAATGATGAAGACAAATGACAAGTTCAAAGAGATAAGAAATCTGTTAAAACAGTCAATTATCGTGTTGTGTAATTCCATCTACCAAATTTCTCAAAAGAGACGATTTTTGATGAGAAGGGTTTTACCCAGTAGATTCCAAGACATATGTAATACATCTCAGCCCGTATCAGAACTTTTGTTTGGGGGCGATATTCAGAAAAAGATCAAAGAATTGTCAGACTTTGATAAATACAAAAGAGACAGGCCAAGGAACAACTCTTTTTATACTAACACAAGAGGAAGAAAGAATTACCCTTACAATTATAATTATGGTAGAGGTAGAGGATCAAACAGACCTTTTTTAGGGGGAAGAAATGCATATGGCAGAGAGATGAGAAATGTGGACAGAAGAGGAAAGAACAGATTTTAGAGAACGATGTGATTAAGGTAGGGAGACTAAAAAATTTTGTTCATGAATGGAAGAAAATAACCAATGATCAATGGGTGTTGAAGACAATTCAAGGTTATGAAATTTCCTTTAATGAATTACCATATCAGAAAAACAGACCTTCTCAAATAGCTTTTGATACATACGAAACATCTCTTGTTGATGAAGAAGTGACTGAATTGTGGAAAAAGGGGGCAATTAGAGAAATTGACCTTTGTGATAGTCATTTTTTATCTAATATATTCGTGGTTCCAAAGAAAAATGGAAAGCTTAGACCCGTTATCAATTTACGATCTTTAAATGAATTTGTTACATATGAGAAGTTTAAACAAGAAAATTTGGGTCAAATTTTAAATCTCATTCAGAAAGGAGATCATTTTTGCAGTGTGGATTTGAAAGATGCATATTTAAGTGTACCTATTGCAAATGAATATCAAAAATATTTATGTTTTCAATGGAAGGAAAGATTCTATTGTTTTGTCGTACTTCCTTTTGGATTGTCTTCAGCACCCAGAATTTTTACAAAGATATTAAAGCCTGTGTATGCTTATTTTAGATCCATGGGTATCAGATGTACATATTATCTAGATGATTCATTAATAATGAACAAAAATATAGATGATTGTAGAAAGAATACTCAGATTATAATGAACACATTGAATACTTTGGGATTTCAAGTGAATCTTGATAAATCTGTGTCAGAACCCACTCAAATTATTGAATTTTTTGGGTTGATTATAGACTCCAGAAGTTTTAAGGTATATTTACCAAAGGAAAAAATTGAGAGATTATTAGAAGTAGCAAGAAAAATAATGGAACAAAGGTTTATTAAAATAAGAGATTTAGCTACTCTCATTGGATTAATTATTCATGCATGTAATGCCATCTCCCCAGGTCAACTTTATTATAGATCTTTGGAAAGGGATAAAATTAAGGCATTAAATAAAAATGACAAAGATTATGAAGGTCAGGCAACTTTATCTACTTTAAGTAGACTTGATCTAAACTGGTGGATAGAAAATATTGAGTTAAAGAATGGCAAACTTATTAGACTATCTCATGTAGATTACTGGATAGAGACAGATGCCTCTCTTAAAGGCATGGGGGCTGTATTTGGAGATAAGAATTTTAGCAAGAGTTGGTCATCAGTGGAGGAGAAATTTCACATTAATTACCTCGAATTATTAGCAATATATTTAGCATTAAAATTCTTCTTTAAAGAGAAACATAATGTTCATATTGGAGTGAAATGTGACAATACAACAGCCATTTCTTATGTCAATAATATGGGTGGAATGATTTCACAAGATATGGATTATTTAGCAAGAAATATTTGGGAATGGTGTTTTAAAAGAAATATCTGGGTGACGTGTCAATACTTGCCTGGTAAATCAAATGAATTAGCAGATTATTTTTCAAGAGAAACATCTAGTTCAGCAGAATGGTCATTGAAACCAGAAATATATGAAAGAATTTTGAAACAATATTTTTCTCCTGATGTTGATCTTTTTGCATCATTTGCCAATCATAAAATTGAAAAGTTTGTTACATGGAAATATTGTCCACAAGCATGGAAAATCGATGCTTTTTCCTTTACATGGAAGAATCTAAATCCATATATATTTCCACCTTTTCATCTATTGGGGAAAATTTTGAATAAAATAATTGAGGATAAGGTCGATAAAGCTATTGTAGTGTTTCCAGTTTGGAAATCTCAATCTTGGTTTCCTTTACTTCTCTCAATGCTCATTTCTGTTCCAGTTAGGCTGCCAAGGCACACAGATTTAATGACAGATGGAGAGCGGAAGCATCCCCTCAACAAAACAATCTTACTAGCCGCAGCACTTATATCTGGAAAACATTGGAGAATCGAGGGTTTCCAAAAGACATTAGAATCGTCCTGCTCTCATCATGCAGAAAATCAACAAGGAAGCAGTATGACCTTGCTTGGAAAAATTTCATATTTTGGTGTGATAAACGGAATAGATCTGCAAATGAAATTACTGAGAAAGAACTAATGTCATATTTGTTTAGTATCTTCAAAAATGGAAAATCATATTCCACGATAAATACTCATAAAGTGGCAGTGACTCAGACTTTAGCTCTGAACGATGGTAAATGGAGTAAGAATTCTATATCTTTAACTAAGTTTATGAAAGGATTGTTCAACCTGAGACCATCTTTACCGAAATACAAGTTGACATGGGATGTGTCTAAAGTATTAACCTTTTTGAAAAGTTTGTTTCCTTTGGAGTCTTTGGACATTAAATTTCTCACATTGAAACTGTGTACCTTGTTAGCATTGACTACGGCGGCTAGAGCTCAGACATTAGTGTGTATGAATATTAAGAATATGTGTTTAAATTCAGATAGTGTTGTGTTTTATTTTACGTCATTGTTGAAAACATCCAGACCAGGAAGGTCTTATTCTATTTCATTGCAAAAATATAGTGATAAGAAATTATGTGTTGTGTCGACACTTCATGAATATCTCAAAAGAACGAAGAAAAGGAGAAAGTGTGATCAACTTTTGGTGTCATATAAGACTTTCAATAAAGTATCTACTAGTACAGTGGCAAGATGGATCAAAGATGTTATGGGAAGTGCAGGAATAGATATCACTTATTTCAAAGCACACTCTATTCGTTCAGCTGCATCTTCTTCAGCATTAAGGAGTGGTGCCTCATTGACGGATATACTTAAAACTGGTGACTGGTCTTCTTCCAAGAATTTTTAAAAAATTCTATTGTAGAGATACATGTAATGTTACAGCAAGTAATAACAACACTAAAACATTTATGAATGCTGTTTTGCAAATGTAGTTGTTGTTGACACAGTCTTAAATTGTTTTTTGAATAAATGGTTGATTTAATTTATTGTCAATTCTTTGAACATGCTATTGATACTCCGATACGCCGAAGGCTGTATGAAAAGAATGGGCCCCTCATCCAAGCATACCCTGGATGTGATGGATGAGGGACATTCTTGGAGTACAGCCGGAGGCTGAGGAGTATCAACATTCCCAACCCATGTGAAACATTCATGCCCGCCACTAGTTTCTAATTGACAATAAATTTTCTTTAAATTATGAGTGATAGATACATGGCGGTGCTATATATACTACTGACGTCACATGGTTTGAATTCTTTGAAGAGCGAGCCCGAGTATAATTAGTCAAGAATTATGCTATTGATACTCCTCAGCCTCCGGCTGTACTCCAAGAATGTCCCTCATCCATCACATCCAGGGTATGCTTGGATGAGGGGCCCATTATATAAACACAAAATGTGTCAGAACTTTATTAGAGAAAATATAATCCACAAATAAATACCTAGGTATAAAGGTGTGATGTAAGGCAAAACCAGAGACTCTGGGTAATTGGTGGATATAAAGAAGAGACACTAGATATTTTCAGATCTGTATTCATCTGTATTGATTTGCTGTTTTTATTTCTTGTTGTAGATCCTCCGGGATGAAAAGACAAGTCACAAGGTAGGTGACAATGTTCGTTAGTTCTTGCCACCCTCTGGACTAAATCAATACACCAATCCCAGATAGCGGATGTAGCCAGTGATGGCAGAAATAGCCACATCATCCATTCAGTCACGTGCTAGCAATTGCATGAATTTGCACTATTGCTGATTTTGTCTTCCTGTCAGAGATTTAGGTTGAAGAACCAGTTTCTTGTGACCTGTCTGTGAATGTTGGTGGGTCTGATGCTAACATGTACTATCGATTTTTAGAGCTGTGATTTGGTTCACAGTGGGGTAGATTGTGCAGGATATGACAGAATATTGTCTTCTGTAAAAACCCCCACAAGCAAAAAATAGAGCAACATGAAAGTCGGTCTAGAACCCAGTCACCTCCGCAGTCTAATTACCCTGTGAAAAATACCTTACAGAGCAGTTAATTTCTCAAAAGGTCCTTTTTCTTTTGATTTCACGGCAAGATTAAAGGTCACTGTATGCATTTCTTTGACTAGAATAGAAAAATTAGACATGATATTCAAAAGCTCCAAGATACAGAATATACCATTATAATTGTGAAAATATGTGTCCGTCATTAATTTAAAAATAGATGAAGAGGTGTCCAAAGAAATATTTGTAGTTGCATTGATGGATGCATTTTTAAAAAATGTGTACTGGGAAGATTTAAAGTACTAAATGCATGCTTTTGAATTTTTATTGCATATTTATAAACTCTTTTACTACCCTAGTGCAGTGCAATTATGAAGCACATATATATAGGATCTCTCATGATTTGTGATAGTATATGATTTTTATCTAAAGAGTTGTCTGTTGTCTATCTTCGAGCCTTGGCGAGGGTATAGAAAACACACAACGAGTTGAGTCGTGTTGAGGAAGAATACACAGTATAATATAAAAAATTTATTACATGAGTGATATCATATCCACCGAATATTGAGATGAACATGTGATAAATATATTTTCACAATATTTGGGAGTTGATTTTAATCAACTCTCCTATGCAGTTACTCAGACAAACCGAAAGTGAAACAGTGTTTGGACCTAAGCACAAATCAACACCGTTGACAACATTTAGTTATAATCAATAAATTTCGATGTAATGAGTTCTTAAGCATTGTTCTTCAAGGAAACTCATTTATAGATACCTTATAAATAGTCAGATTTTAAATGGTACAAACAATTTAGATATTTTTTGAAGTCGTACATTTTATGTATTCCTACGCCAGAGTTCAATATAGTCTCGTTCAACCAGACGCTCGGCTGTCTCTGTAAATCTCCGACAAGCATAGAGTCTCTCTTGCTTGTCGGAGATTAACAGATACAGCTAAGAGTCTGGTTGAACGAGGGAAGAGTTCAATTTTGCTTGAATCCATACAATTTCTCATAACTATTTCGATTACTTATATGAAGTTTGATGGAATAATTCTTTGAATATTACACAACATGATTGATATTGGATTTTCACGAAATTCCTGTAGGATTCATATTATAAAAATGTGTGTAATTCAAATACTTATAGGAATTTACTTGCCATGCAAAATAACATATCGTTGATTTTAAAATAAATAACAATCGATAAAATCAACTCCCGTCAGTACTTCAGTACTTTGATTGCATCTTTTATTCCTTTTAGCTCTGTTTTTGTTGCATTATGAAGAGTAATGTTATCTTAACAGTTTGTAAGCATTCACATTTATAAAAACCACAGACAGCTTGGGAACCTATGCCATCTTTGTACAAGACTTTACACTCGCAGACTTCTTTCTAGTATTGCTGTATCCTGTTTTACTCACAGAATACAATTTAGTTTAAAACCAACAACAACAGACCACATAGTTCTCTTCATTGATGAGCTAGACTCTTTCTTTTTTGTGGTTTTGTTTTGAAAACATGCTTATTTTTTAAGTCAAGCACTTTTTAGGATTCATACATTTACAATTTCATAGTATTTACAAAATAGAACTTGCTACCTACAAAAATTACGTCCCCACGAACCAGGAAATTTTAGCTTCCCACGAACATTGTCCCCCACGAATAAAAATGATTCCACAGTAGTTATAATAAGGAAGAGTTCCTCTTCCAAAATTATGAATTTCATGCCCCTGACCCATGCCTCTGCGTCAGGGGTTCTGGTGTTAGGGCAGGATGATTATATAGGATAGGGTGGTGTAATTTTGACGGATTATTTATTTGTATTTGTTAAATTATGTTGCTGTATTTTATGCTACAATTTTTAAATAATTTTTTCAGAATTTAGAACATTTATTAGATTAAACAATCCTGGAATATAAAAAATGATTTCATTAACCCTTTAATTATAATGTGCAGTGATAATATATTATAATGCCACACTGCAGTTATTCAGGTGACTGTTAAGACCTATGGGCCTCTTGTTTAGTAACAGAAGTTAACTGCTATTGTATGAAATTGACACTATAAAGAAGACTCACTGAGGAAAAATAAGGAAATTCAAGTCTTATGAAACATATCTCAATAACAGAATTTAATGATTAAGTCCATTGATCCCCAATGCTATATAAAAAGAAAACTTGTTTCTCATAGGCTTAGCACAAACATGGGGGTGTTAATTGAATTCTTAGGTGTTTTCCTCTCTGTTCATTTTGCAGTTATGAACCTTCCTCAGTGAACTTAATTACCAGGACCTCTGAATAACTATAAAATGGTTTAGAGATAAAAAGATGATCATTTAATACAGGATGTATAAGAGAAGTGATTTATGTCTTATGCTGTGCTCCAACACCTTTAATTTGTGAGTGAAACAGATTTTCATTTCTTTTTGAGAATTCAGTGTCCAAAACATTTGTATTATGAAAAAAAAAAATCATGTTTTATAGGCTTGGTCACATTTTGTTTGGAGTTACTCCTGTCTCTCCAAACACAAATTCTCAAAGGTAGCTTTTGAATCATTGTGTCTGAGACTAACGCTGGGTTTCTTTTCTTGGAGAACACCCCCGTATCTCATACATTATATAGCATATCCCTTCCACTGTTGGACTGGAGATAGACTGGTCTGGCTAATTAAAGAACTGCACTGTGAAAGTATAACCACAGATTACCATTGGCAGACCTTACTGAATATGGTAATGCTCTCAGATGGAATAATGTATTCTATCATTATATTAAGGCCAATTGATTGAAATCTAGAAGGCTGTGACAGGCAATGCCAAGGTTTGATTGGGAATCTCTGTGTTAACATTTTGTATAAATGGATTCTGGTGGGGAGTTAATTAAGCTTTTCACAGGTATGTGCATCTAAAGTATATTTTGGTAGTATTAAAAGTTGTACAGGTGTATGGTGAGAGTACAATTCTGTAAATATGTGTTACAGTAGGTTTTGCTTTAAGGTGAACGATCAGTATGAATTTAGGCTCTATTTTTGGAATGTGCATGCTAGCTCAAATGAATATTCCTGTTGTTTACTACAAGTGAATATCCTTATAGTTTACTACAAGTATCTATTGTGGAGTAATTGATAATTTTTCTCTTATGTCATATCACTTACCTCTGGTCATCAGATGAGGTGGTGGAGGGAAATATTAACAAGGTATTGACACCTAAATATGTGTATATCGTAATGAATATTAAGTAGATTCAACATACAGTTAATTTAAAACATCATTTTCTCAAATACAATGGATCTGTTTTATCAATTCTGAAATCACAAACTCTTACCTATTAAGGAACCAATGTGGGGATTATTTAGTTTTTGATGCATATTGCAATTAATTTATTACTTCTATAATTAAACCATTAAAATCTGACTTATTCTTACTTTTTACATCAGTACCTGATTATTAATACATAACTGTATTTTCTCTTTTATTGAAATTTATTGTTTATAAATAATTATATTTTTACTTCCATATCTCAGATCATTTTGTTGGTTCGTAGGGGTTTACTGTGTATTACAATCGTTGTTTGTTTACATTTTCTCCAGAACAATCATGATGCTAAAATTAACAACGATTTTAACAACTATAGATTTATTTTTTCTTGAGAAGCATTCAAAATCTCAACAGCCGTGTTTGCAAACCACTTGTGCAGTTTATATCATTTTTTCTGAATCATTGGATAATTTCACAACTTTTAAGGTTTAAGTATATGATAATGATGTAAAGAAAAATATGGTGTTAATTTTAAAAGAAACTATAATAGTATTTTAATGTCAGTTGCATCATCATTATTACCTTGTGTTTTTCATTACTTGTGAAGTACATGAGGTAATTAATTCAAGATTCAGTCTTTGAAGTTTTAGTTTTATAAGAAACTATGATGATATTTTCTGAGTTTGATCATCATTAATATAACCTTGTGGTTTTTTTTTCATTACTTGTGAAATACATGTCGGAGGTAATAATAAATTCAGAAATAACATTTGCAAGCCAATGAAGATGGTCCGCTCACCCTTTGTTTACTTACATGTTAACATGAGTTAATATCTACAGGTATTTCTTTCAAGGTGACAGATGTCAAAACATTGATCTGGTCTAGTTATTACAAGTCACATTTCAGATTCATACTTGTAGGTTAATGGCTTTTAGCCTGATAGATTTATCAGAATCTATCAGGGTTTTTTTCCCCTCTAAATCCCAGACATGGAAATTGTGATATTCAGAGTCCATGTTAATTAGGATGTATGTAAAGAAGCTGGCAAAGGATTCAGATATGATAGATAGTTAATATCAGCATGAGTTATTGTTCGATGCATTTTAGTTGTGCATTATTGGAAAGTTAACTTGGTGCTCTACATGTTTTACTTTTTACCTGTATGTTTGATCCATGACCAAGCGTCTGGTCACACATGAATAGGCAAGGCATACAAAGATTGAAAAGATGCCTACCAGTAGTTATGTATAAATCTTGAGGTTACATTGTTCACAAAGTTAAGGGGGCTTGATAGTTGTGGCCTTTTTTAGGCTATATTCATACCTCCTTTTAATGAAGAGCTTTATAAAAAGATATAGAAAGGGATTTTTTCTTTACTAAATGATAGTTTATAGCTCCAAATACCATATTTCAAATTAAAAGTTTAAGGCAGATCTTATAGAAACGTGTAGAAAGTTAATGTTACATATGATAAGGTGCTATAGTTGTATAAATGTAGGATTTTTTAAAAAATAAACTTTAAAAAAATGTGACCTTGACCTGATAAAGTCACCTTAAAACCCAAATAAGATATTTTTAATTTACTGTTTTGTTCATAAATGAAGCTCTGTTGCCTGGAAATGAACCATATTTACAGATAGATGACCAAATTTCAAAAGTAGTCCAAAATTGTTTTATTGTACATGGATCACCTGTTAGGTATATTGATAAGAATTATTGTAAGTGCAATATTAACTTTAAGTAAACCATAAGAGGTGTATGAAAGATTGGCAATATGTAATATAAACTGATGAAGTTAGTTAAATCCTCATCTGTGCCATGAAGGTGCATAAGGCTAGTGTTTATGGATGGTTTCTGTGATGCAAAGCAGATGAGAGTCATTAACTCCCCCAGGATGGAACACCAGTCGGATGAGAGTCGTCGGATGAGAGTCATTGACTCCCCCTGGATGGGACACCAGTCGGATGAGAGTCATTGACTCCTCCTGGATGGAACACCAGTCGGATGAGAGTCATTGACTCCCCCTGGATGGGACACCAGTCGGTTTAGAGTCATTGACTCCTTCTGGATGGGACACCAGTCGGATGAGAGTCATTGACTCCCCCTGGATGGGGCACCAGTCAGTTGAGAGTCATTGACTCCTCCTGGATGGGACACCAGTCGGATGAGAGTCATTGACTCCCCTTGGATGGGACACCAGTCGGATGACAGTCATTGACTCCCCCTGGATGGGACACCAGTCGGTTGAGAGTCATTGACTCCTCCTGAATGGGACACCAGTCGGATGACAATCATTGACTCCCCCTGGATGGGACACCAGTCGGTTGAGAGTCATTGACTCCTCCTGGATGGGACACCAGTCAGATGAGAGTCATTGACTCCCCTGGATGGAACACCAGTCGGATGAGAGTCATTGACTCCCCCTGGATTGAACACCAGTCGGATGAGAGTCATTGACTCCCCCTGGATGGAACACCAGTCGGATGAGAGTCATTGACTCCCCCCTGGATGGGGACCAGTTGGATGAGAGTCATTGACTCCCCCTGGATGGAACACCAGTCGGTTGAGAGTCATTGACTCCCCTTGGATGGGACACCAGTCGGTTGAGAGTCATTGACTCCCCCTGGATGGGACACCAGTCGGATGAGAGTCATTGAGTCCCCCTGGATGGGAACCAGATGGATGACAGTCATTGACACCCCCTGGATGGGACACCAGTCGGATGAGAGTCATTGACTCCCCTTAGATGGGACACCAGTCGGATGAGAGTCATTGACTCCTCCTGGATGGGACACCAGTCGGTTGAGAGTCATTGACTCCTCCTGGATGGGACACCAGTCGGGGGAGAGTCATTGACTCCCCCTGGAAGGAACACCAGTCGGATAAGAGTCATTGACTCCCCCTGGATGGGACACCAGTTGGATGAGAGTCATTGACACCCCCTGGATGGGAACCAGTCGGATGAGAGTCATTGACTCCTCCTGGATGGGACACCAGTCGGTTGAGAGTCATTGACTCCTCCTGGATGGGACACCAGTCGGTTGAAAGTCATTGACTCCTCCTGGATGGGACACCAGTCGGATGAGAGTCATTGACTCCTCCTGGATGGGACACCAGTCGGATGAGAGTCATTGACTCCTCCTGGATGGGACACCAGTCCATCACAGGTGTAAGCTGGTACACAATTTCAGCTGAGTGCACGGAGACAATGTAGGTAAAATGTCTAGACTAAGTGCACAACACACACAACTTCAAGTGACCACAGTGTGGTTTGAATCAGCGACCTTTGAGTTACTGACCTAATCAATGCCCATGGCCACAGCGATAAGCAAGGACTGATGTACTTTACTTATATTAGAACAATTTTAACAAGACCTTGGACTTTGGTTGGAGGCAGCTATCTATTCCTTGTGTCAAAACAAGTTAAAAATGACGCGTTTTCAAGCGAAATATGCACCGATTGCATAGTCTTGGCTCAAAATCCAGACAAATCTTGTTGATTTCAAAGAGTCGTGGCTGAGTGGCCAGCAGTGAAATAGACAGACCTACATCACATTGCTGTTTGACACAACTACCCAAAGTCCAAGCTCTTGTTAAAATGGTTCTATTACTGTAGAATATGAATAATAATTGAGGAAATCCAAAGTACGGTGTCAGTAAAGTGTTTACTAGCGTTATATTTCTTCTTCTAACTACTACTTATCAATGGAAAAAAAATCTACTGTTGTGCTTATGCCTTATATCAGGCATAATGACTTGTGAGCAAAAAGTTGTATCTATAGTGTCTCGGCACTTTTTTATTTTGATAATTTAAAGCTACCATATTGCTTCAGGTCCTGTGAACAAGATGTCTGATGTTGAAGCTCAGACTTCTTGGATGAAGATGAGTTTGTCCTTGGACTAGAAACAGACATCCAGCTGAGAGACTACAAAGTTTGATCAATTTTTTGTCATGTTTATGATCAGATAAAATTCCCATAGGGAAAGACGGGGACAAAAACAGTAAATAGAGCTAATTTTAGGTTTCTTCTGGATATTTACCATGTAAGAAATTGTGTTACCCAGTACATCTTATAATAAAAGGTAGTGTGATGAAGGGTGACAATATCTTATGTCATTAAAGATCATAGTCTTTAAAAATTTGTAAACATATAAATGGCCAGTGAGATCTGTGGTCTGTTTAAATACATAACCTGCGTTAATGGGTTATGTTAATTTTTTCTGCAATGATCCTTACCTTTATAACCCACATAAATCATCAAAGAAAGCATTTCTTTGTTTATATTTACATCTTTCTTTTGACTAATTAATAAATTGATTAGAAATTAAATTAAAAAGTAAGTAAAATTCACTAAATAACTGTTAATGTTCATAAGTAAAAGAAACAGCTGAATCGTCTCCAGTGACACCTTGAGTCTGACATCATCATGATTATTTCATGCAGTCTGTGATTTTTCTTAGGTTGCTGTAGGTTTTGACCAATTGATAAACAGGGTGTGTCAATTTCAGACCTGTCAATTTCAGTCCTGTCAGTTTCAGCTGCTGAAGATTTTGACCAATCGATAAACGGGGCATGTAGATTTCAGTCTGGCTGTTTCTATAGAACTATGAATTAACTATAAGTTTCCGTTAGAAATAGAGAGAATCATACCTGGTAGATGTAAATATACATGTACATACATCCATTTCTGAAACATTCAATTAATTATCCATAAAAGGAATACATAAAGTATTATAATAACTGTTATGTCAGCACACTTAATTATAAGTTATGATCAGTTACGGAAGTATAATCCATGCAAAATTAAAACAAGAAGCACAAAAAAAACCCAATGAATGATGTAAAAAATATATATTAAAGCTTCTTGATCGAATAAAAGTTTACATTTAATCAGCTAAACAATTCATCAAAAAGCATATTCTAAAAAGGCTGGGAAGTCAGCAAATATTAACCATGAAACCTACCTTAAACTTTGACATAGGATAATAATGGCCATAAATTAACATGTTGGTAAGAAAAATCCAAATAATTAAGCTTTAAAATTTTAGCATCTTCTGATATTTTTATAGAGAACTCTTCTACATAAGAAGGTCAAAATAGCCTGAAAATGGCCAAGACCAACAAGCCCTCTTAAAAGTTAAAGCAATGTGTAGAATCTACAAGCAGGCCAGTTACTGGATTGCATGGATTTCAAGTCTTGTCAGTTTCTATATGAATTATAAGCGATTTTCTTAGGAAATCAAGGGAAAAATGGGTAGTGGATGTAAGATATACATTAGCTATATTCATGTGTCATATGTTCTGATACCTATGAAATGATACCCTACACCACAAGAAGTTGAGACCCAATTAACCTGCCTGAAGTGCTGCCTCAAGTGTTTACTGACAACTATCTTTGATGATAAACATATGAAGCAATGGTACATGTGACCTGGAACCTGTAAGTACATGCTTGTAACCTGGAACCTGAATAATGACCTTTAGCCATTCTTGGTCAGGGGTAATGTTGTTTGCACTGGACTTGATGTTTTGTCAATAAACAATTCTGTTAGCTTTGGGGGCTTGGTAACATTTATTTACATCAGAACTCATAGAGTAATGGTACTTCTGAATATCACAGTCTTTTAGTCAGAATTTCATTTTTAATTTTGTTGAGTCCTTCAAAGTTCTCAAGAATAAAAAATAATTATAATTACAAATTTTGCAAAGATTTTGGTGATGTTCCAGCAGTTGAAGAATGTACCTGGTATGTTTTTTTCTTTCCATATTGCTCTTTAATTCCTTAAAATTACAAATCAACAGCATGAAAGTGGCTCAATAAAATAAATGATCCAATCTACAGCAATTGGTGATGAAGGTCTTTTATTGGAGGAAACATGCTAAGATAAACAGTATTTGCAGAATTCAGCAAAATATTCAATAACTGTTATGTTCATTCTAATGTATATGAATAGTTTTTGACACAATATGTTTTGGAAATTTGCAATTTTTGTCAGAAAATTTTACCAAAATTTATGTAGAATTTCAGAGAAAATAGTAAATTTTTAAAAAAAGTTTTCCTAAAACAATGAGGTCAATATTTTAGGAATTTGATAGCTAGGGCGTATTTTTGTTTAGAATTAGTCAATGAACATCAATACATGCCTTAATTTTTGTATTAATTTAATGTATTAGGCTTGCTTCCTTATAAGCAGCCCCAGGGATTAAGGAATCTTTGATAGAGACATGAACTTAAACTCATCTGTCTATCAATGCTAGGTCTTGATGTATAGTCTTTCATATTGTATCAGAATTTGCTTATAAATGTTGATGTCTTATTTCTTTTTGATCAATCTGTCTTAAAATTAAATAACCTACATGTTATGAATTAACTACATTGTACTGTGAACTTATTACATGTGGCATTTTTTGCAGAAAACGGCGTCCACTAAATCAAGTACATCGCTAAATGTAAAATATATAATTACACACACAAAGATAAATAGGTACATTAAAAAATGTGCTAAATGAAATCCACGTTAACCTGTTGAAAAAATTATATTCTGCCAAATATCGTACATGCCAAATATAGTACATTTACAGTATCATTAAGAATTTGCATAATTTATGAGCAAAAAAAATGAATATTAAATTATAGTACATATGTACCGGTACTTGGAATTCACCTTTATTTGACTTTCTAATTGAAACAACAACTGTGTGCTGATAATTGACCTTAAATTGAATGGAAATTTTTTGTGTCTTTTCTGTGTCTTGTTGTGATTAGCTTCAGCTGATCAAAATTGTGTCTGATGAGGCATATACAGCTTACCATTCAAAGCCCACACATTGTGCCTCGCACTACTTTGTTTACTATGCAGTGACAGCTTCATGTAGAATTTTAATTACATGTAGATTACTAAAAAACATTTATAATTCTGATGTGTTTGGCTCAAGATTAAAACATTTATGCAGTTACATAATGATTCACAATTTTTTTTAGATGTGTTAGAATTTTAATTGGAAGTACACCATGCCTTCTAATAGTAAAGTTTATACATTTTGGAAATTTAAACAACACGGTGCAATATAACCTACTTATCATGTTTATTGCTGGAAAAGCATTTTTTATGCAGATGTAAAAAATCTTAAAATCATGTATAAAATTAGAATTTGAATCTTGAAAACAATCCTTTTGACTAGGTGCACTACTTGCACTGATATTTCTAATGCAAACTACTTATATTACAGCGAAAAATTCTTGCCGGAGTTTTAATACTACCAGTACATGTATACCATGAACAAACTGAACTAGTACCTAGTTAGAGAAACTTCATTAAGCAAAGACTACCTATACTTATTGTTTTTACTTTAGATTCACGTAATTTACAATGTGCGGGAGTGAATTTATGCTAGTAAAATCTGTAATAAATTGAGGATGCTAGCTGATAGATTCAGTGTCATCTGTCAAGTAGGTCTTTTTTATTGATCTCCAAGTAACTGAAATCTGAATAATCAGATACATACCACCCAGTCATAATGGAAGATTGTTTGAAAAATAACAAAGTTTTATGACATTTGATTCTAAACTGAAGAAACGATGCACTTACATCAAGATGAAATTCAATTTCATTTTTTGTCTTCGAGGTTTATTCTAAAATCAGATGGTAGTCATTTATTTCTGTATTGTGAAACTTCAATAACATTGATTTGCATATAATCTTACTTTGCCCTTTTTTGCTGTGAACAGTTAATTAATATCATTCTATAATGATATTTTGCATATTGATATGCCACCATATTCATTCTTTAAAGCAATCCCAGGTGCTTAATTAGGAATCAGTAGCAAGGGGGCAGTTATGAGTTACAGATTGATGATGGTGTGTTTGAGATACCTGTATCATAGTTTATCTGTATTTCATATAGAATTCCATGCAGTATGGAGATTGTTGTATGTTATACATGTACATGGAATTTATGGATGCACTTGGTGTCCAATTATAGATGAACTCGTGCAGCCAACTTGATTCTGTGGACACTTTAATCTCATCAATCTCATTTTATAGATGTTTGATATTTTCTTCATATCAGAATTTTATACTTGGAACTGGCCTTTTTAAAAAAGCTTTAAGTGACCCCCCCCCCCCCCCAATATTTAGGCAATCTACCCTCAAGTTTTGCAACTGATTTCAAATGGATCTTATTACATGATTTTACTCTCCTAAATCTCGGTGACGGGAGGCATTTTGAGATGATTTTTTCTGAGAGGTTGACATTCTTTTGAAACCCAGTCTTTTTGTGGGTAGAGGGACATACAAAGACTGTGGCTCTGACATAATTACGCTAAACTGGAGCCTGCTTAAATCAACCTATGTATGGGGGCATTGTGCTGTTCAAATTGTTAGTTGGTTGGTACTACATGGTGGTGCAAGCCAAAAGTTTTAGTCACTACCCAATTTAAGAGAGGAAACAGGTATAACTTGACCAATTTCTCAAGGTCATTGATTGACTGCCCAAAATTTATAATATGCAGCCTAATATAATTATGCTATTCCTCCATTAGAATATAAGTGTCATTGTAAAATCCTTCAAAGTTTGTGAAATTAATACTTATAGAAGTCACAAAGGCTGAGACTGGTGAATGTTTTTGTTTCTTTTATTGTATCGTCTGTATAGATTATAATGAAGATTCTCTTGTAATCTACATTTTTATTACAAACCCCATAGAAAGAGAAGTAACTCATTTTCTCTCTTTTCAGGAGCTGAATCCTCTGATGCCTAATATGACCGGCCTCTACGGGCCCGTAGACTGCTCAGAACAGGTAAATAGCTCATCACCTGGTTTGTGTGTGTGGGGACAACATACCGCATATACTCACTTTTTTGCAAAAAGTTTTCAATTGCTTCTTTCTTGTGAAAAAAATTACCAATGTCACACCCCAACACGTCACTTGATTTTCTTCTCCCCACTAACTCTTACTTACTGGCAAGTATATGTATATACAGTAGGGAACTAATGTACTTGGACTGTTGCCTCAGATGAAGTGCCCCATAATGACTCGGTATGCGAGTATAACAATCGAGCATGGCTGGAGAACCGAGGTATCTTGAGTCATGAAGGATATGGCATTACCATGTAGAATATATTGGTTTCAGGCAGCATTCATGGTCGTAGTGAAGATGGAGAAGGTGGCATTACCATGTAGGATATATTGGTTTCAGACAGCATTCATGGTGGTAGTAAAGATGGAGAAGGTGGCATTACCATGCAAATTATATTGGTTTCAGACAGCATTCATGGTCATAGTGAAGATGGAGAAGGTGGCATTACCATGCAGATTATATTGGTTTCAGACAGCATTCATGGTCGTAGTAAAGATGGTGAAGGTGGCATTACCATGTAGATTATATTGGTTTTAGGCAGCATTCATGGTCGTAGTGAAGATGTAGAAGGTGACATTACCATGCAGATTATATTGGTTTCAGACAGCATTCATGGTCGTAGTAAAGATGGTGAAGGTGGCATTACCATGTAGATTATATTGGTTTTAGGCAGCATTCATGGTCGTAGTGAAGATGTAGAAGGTGACATTACCATGCAGATTATATTGGTTTCAGACAGCATTCATGGTCGTAGTAAAGATGGTGAAGGTGGCATTACCATGTAGATTATATTGGTTTTAGGCAGCATTCATGGTCGTAGTGAAGATGTAGAAGGTGACATTACCATGCAGATTATATTGGTTTCAGACAGCATTCATGGTCAGTGAAGATAGAGTATAAATATGCCTCGAGGGAGGGTATAGTCACGTGTTGATGACGCAGTACATATATACATAACCTTAGAGTTTGCAATCAGATTATTCTGACGTCATTTTGTCTGAGTTTTCCACCTGTCATTTATGTGCTCCATGGTGTTTAGCTGTCTAACATTACCTGTAGGGTACATGTACCTGTTCAGTAACTACTTAACCACGTATAGTGATACAGTTAGATATAAATAAAGTTATTACTTACCCAGGTATTATGATACAGGTAGATAAAAATTCTGATTTTAAAAAACAAGATCAATGTGCTACATGTTAGAATTTTGTTTAAAAGACTGTATTTCCTTTAGAGAAATAGAATAAACGTCAAGTTTTTATTTCCATGTTGTACATAATTGTTTTCCAAGAAATGATGTGTTAATCATAATCTGATTCGCAAAATACTTTCTTCTTTTATATTTGTAATAAAAGGGTGCAGGAATTACTTGGTTTAAAGAATTTAAGGATTTACGAAGATGTTTTAGTGTTTTTCAAAACTAAATGAAATCATATAAGTTATAACAACAATTTCCATTGTCTATGTACATGTATACATAACGTAGATCACATCAATCAAGATTTCAGTGATCAAGATGTCAGAGTTCCTTCTTTATTACTAAATTTTGAATGAATATGATATAACTTATTCAGGACATAACCTTCTTTTTCACTGGTTCATCTAAAACTCTTATCCAAGAAAATTATTTTCTTTATTTTCTAAATGATTTTTGATTCTCTTAAAGCTGTTGATTTAAAATTTGACTATCATTATGCACTGGGAAATTCTTAACGATTAAGAACATCACTTAATTAATAGATTCCAACTGCTGATTGGATAAGAGGAGTAAAAACAACTTCATCAATATACATTACAGTATTTTGATTGGTTAACATGTATTTAATGTATTTATATATATCTGCCATATTTCCATCCCAATGAAACTATTACCAGTATGTTATTTCAATGAAATAGGTGGAAAGACTAGGTAAGGTTTCAGTCATATTATGCCTTGTTTTAAAATGATTTTTAAAAACATCACAACAATTTCAAATGTAACAATTATTTACACAAGAATACCCATAAATTAAGAATCTAGAGTTACCTGCATGATTAGACTTTCACAAGTGTAATTGTGATGTCATAAACAGTGCATTTTCCCATAATTTTCTTAAAAACTCAGCAGAAGACACCATTTCGTCAGTGGTTTTTTGAATAGAAAACTATGTCAGCAGCCGTCACCCACAATGAAACTTACGTTATAACATTATCTTGTGATATCGCATAAAATAAATTAATTTTGTTGTGGGCGACAGCTGCAGACACATTTTTCTCTTCAAGAAACTATAAGAAAATGTGCCATTTTTCATCATTTTTTACCATATCTTAGAAAATGGCAAAACTTTTAAGTCATTCTTTTTTTGAAAACAGGATAAAAGTGTATAACTTGGTTCTTTATATGTATAATATACATGTGTTCAAGAATATATATGTGTATTTTTTTGAGATTGTATCAACTTGTGAAATTTAGGGCAAACATTGAGAGAAACTGTACCTTATTTTATAATTAACAATAGAACCTATCCATAAATTGGATCCAGATATGTTTGGCAAAGATAATCTAAGGTGTTAATGGGAACAGAAACCAAAATCAACTGTCTTACAGCTGGCCCCGCGGGCCATTAAACTTTAAAGATGAGCAGCTCACTTTTGATCTAAGTCTCATGCTCAACAAAAGGAATGTATAGTGTTAAAGTGATAACTGATCATTATGTTTTATTATAAGCTCCAGGCCCGATGTTACTGATGTTGAGACAGTACTTTTGTTAAAGAAGGACAACCAAAAGAACATTAGCTATAAAATTCATAAAAAAAGCAATAGGTTATAAATAAAAGAGTCATATTTTAAGGCACCAGATTGTTTGTCCAAAGGGTTTAATGGATTATTTTGTTCGAAAAAAATAAATACAAAGCATATAATCTTGATACTGTATTTTGATAGCTTGCTGCATAAACAAAGATACGATATATCTTAAGTTCAAGCACGTTGCACTCTGGGATTGTCAACTTTAATGTAATGCGTGGTCATGAACAATCAAGATTTCAATTCCTTCAAATGAAAAAAACCCCAAAAATGAGAAGCTATTAGGTCCATCTAAATGTACACTAGATTAGGACTGATTAGGGGATTTTGACCTTGGTTGATGAGGCGACAGTGGAGTTTGGTCTGTCATCATGGGTCCCCGCTACAGCTCAGGGTCCCCACTGCACTAGGAGACTACACGAGGCGATCAAGTACATCACCCAGCAGCCTCGAGATTATACTCTGCATATTGAGATGCACAGGGATAATTTATCCCCAAAGTATAATATCCGATAAATGTAGATGATAAATCCAGCATGCAGCAGCCATATCACGGTTTTTTTGTCTTAATTAATATATGAATGTGGGGATGTTTACATCCACCGTGGGATTTTGTACTTGTTCAATCTGGAGTTGATTTAGTGTATTGTTCGAGGCTGGGTGTGAAAGCTAGAAGATGTGCAATTTTTGTTGTAATTTGATTTCTCAAGGATTTGATGTCCAGGAACGTGAATCACAGAAATATTGATCTCCCCGTATTGTGGTGACCAATAAACTGACCTCTCCACTCCGATAATTTACCTGTAAGTGATTTAATTCCTCCATAAAAGAGGCAGTGACTTCCACTACACTGTAAATTATTTGTCTCCATCAAATCGGTGTATATTGCCTTGTTTCAGCAGTATATCTCCCGTCAGAGTTTTATTAGCTGCTGTGTCGTGATTTTTAAACAGATGATGTCACAAGGGACTTAGTTTGATTCTCTGCATCATCTGTAAGTATAAGGCGATCACAAATTTAATTATTATAATTAATAAGAGGGAGGGTTTCTATTAGTTACAGTACACATTGTATTGGAATCTTTGAAAGAAATAGTAACAGCAAAACATGTTTATAACGAAATGCAAAGGACCATTGAAAAAACTTCGTTATAGCCATAATTCCTATATACATTTATAACGAATTCGTAAGAAATGTTATAGCGAATTTGTTATAGAATAATCAGCTGACAGTTTTCCAAACTATCGTAAGTTATAAAATCAGTTTTACCTTCATTTACAAAAAAAGCTAAAATAACCATTTCACTTCAATTTAAAAAAAAAATCTGTATACTATTTGAATTTTGAGTGTTTTATAGATGCATCTTAAAATTGCATGTATTTTTAATGACATTTGAAAAGGAATATTTGTTATAAAAATGATAAAATATGTGAAAAGTGAAGCTAGCAGGGTCTTAAAATTACTTGAAGTTCGTTATAGCCGTAAATTCATTATACCCGTGTAAGTTATATGCAGCATTTTTCTAAAGGTTCATATAAGAAATTTGCCAGGACATAAATAAGAATTCAGTATAGCCGTAAATTCGCTTTATTCGTATTCGTTATATTCAAGTTTGCCTGTAACATAGAGAAATTTTTAACGCTTCTCTCTCAAAGAAATGCAGTACAATTGAAATTATTTCAGTATAAAAAAGCATGCAAAATATTTTCTTGCATTTTTTGTTATTATTCTCTCAACTATTTTGATAATTTATGACAATAGTAGATATAATATAACATAGTTATAATGTAATATTGCTTTAGAATTCAATATTCAGCATATTTTACAAAAACTATTTAAGAAAACTAAGGACGAATATAAATGGCTCCAGGACCATGCAATTCAGACATAATGTTGATCAGTCTCATTGGGTTTCTATACATGTATATTTCTTTTGTCAAACAAGGACTAAGATCAATAGATTATGTAAGTTCTATCGCCAGGAAGTCTGCAAGTGTCTAAAGTTAGCTCATTTTGAGGTTACATGTATATATTTGAATTCAAGGTCAGGAGAAACTTCATTGCTTTCATTGCGTAATTTTAGACTTCTGCATTAATAACATGTACTAAAATCAGATCAAACCTTTTATTATTATTTTGATAATGATTTAATAGCTAATAGTGGGTATTACCATTACAATATATTTGATCTGCTGCTCAATACTGGGAATATGAAGAAGCAATGCTGATCGTCACTATTTAAAGGCTAGTGAAGATGGGTCGAGGACTAGCTGAAGGGTTTTTACTTTAGTTTTGTAAAACTTAAAAATTTTCTTTATGAAACATTAGCTTGTAGTTTGTTATTAAAAATAATGCTGTGATCTGTTGTAAAACATCAAATCTTAAAGCTCACTTTCAGCACGGGTTCTTCACTTCCTCCAACCAAAAGTAAGACTCTGATGAAAAATAATTAAGCTGCTGTAGCTTTCTGAGCCTGGAGACATTTGACAGGAAGAGTTAGAGCCTGCAATGTTGTAAGAGGTGTAACTTCTACTCATCCAGGCAATGATCTGATCAATACCGCAGTCAAGAGGCTGTAGAAGCATCTTAATGTGCTAACGCTCTGCCCCTGTAAGGGTGAATTTGTAAACTAATACAGGGATGGATGTGCCCTGTTGGATTGATTTGGTCCTCCGGTAATGAAGCCCGCGGTAGGTTGTGTGTCTGTGTCTTGGACCTCCTTCTCAGTTGTCTGGTTCTGTCAGCATTCAGGAAGTTAGTTCTGGGGGTAAGACTGATCAAGATGACAAACTTTGGAACTTCCTTATATGTGTTTAAGATTAGGAAGCTTGTTAATTTAATTTAGGAAATCGGTTTAAATGGGACAAGCTTTTGTTTTTCTGACTTGTTGATATTTGACAACATGGATGTTAGTAAGGTAAGACAATTTGGATGTGAGATCCAGCTGGATTTAGAACCATTTTAACTAGAACTTGGACTGTGGGTAGTTGTGTCAAACAGTGATGTGATGTAGGCCTGTCTTTTTTCATTGCTGGCCAATCAGCCATGGTTCTTTGAAATCAACACAATTTGTCAGGGCTTTTATGCTAAGACTTAACGCAATCTGTGTTAATTATCTTGCATTCGAAAAAACCGGCATCATTTTTAACTTGTTTTGACGCAAGAAATAGATAGAAACGTCCTTCCAAAGTCCAAGGTCTTGTTAAAATGGCTTTACTACAGGTATCTGACTACCAATATTTGTTTGTGAAAGTGGCCCTTTAAAGTAATTTAGTTGTCCTCTGTATCTTTCCCTGTGTCTTCCAACTGGCATTTTGCTTGCAGCCATATTATGGGTGTGGTTAGGATGAGCAGGGATGCCACTAGTAAAACTGTAAAATTCATGACATCATGGGTTTGGGTGTTATAAAGCCTGCGGCTCTTTTGGTCTTTTTGATTTGGGATGCCTCTATTAAAAATTTGAAATCCTTGACCCCTGGGTCAAGGGGCTGGGCTCTCTTGATGATATTAGGGAGAATATACATCTTTTTGTATTACAATACATGTACAACAACAAACATTTATAGACAAATGTTCAGTAATTAAATTGACTTTATTTAGTGTGTAATTACATTATTAACTTTACTTCAGTGTGTGATTGATAAATTCAAATCAAATTTGATTTTTGCTTGTCTGTCTGTTATCTATGAAATTTCACAATAAACCTAGTGTAGGTTTGCCATTATTTTAGTGAGTTATACCTTTGAATATTAAAATTGATTTGTAATCACTGAAGAAAAAGTTTTGGTAAAGCATCTTTGGGTAATCCACACTGACAATTATCGCTTTCAACAATATTTATTTTGTGTAAATCATAATTGAGTATACAATGGTGTCTTACTTTTGTATATGTGTTATGTTTAGCTTGTGATTATGTGTTCAACCAAAAGTAGTTTTTTTTCTTCAATTTTCATTAATGTCACGTAATCTGTATAAATACCATGGATCAGGAAGGAATTTGAAGACCTATAACTTACTATTACTGTCAATGACTTTAGGTGGTAAAAACCTCTTTTGGCTCACATGAAATTTTTAAAAGTTAAAAAGTGTTTTAGGTATATTATATCATTTTGTTATTTGGTAATTATAAAGTAATTACAGAAGCTAAACTAGTATGTGTTAATTTATTTGCACTTGCTGGCAGTGTGAAATACATGTATTTGAAATGATACTATTTTTACAATCCTTTTAAAATCAGTAAAAGATTATCAGTTTTCCTAAAATCCTCTCTAATAAATCCCAGAATATAACAAAGTTTCTAATTCAAGAAGGACAAACAGAATGATCTTTAACTAGTATGTACTTAAGATGCTGTCGACAATTTTCAGGAATTATTCATTAAGGCACTTTTTGTCCTGATTCTTTTGTCTGGTGGATGATCATGACACCGAGTGTTACTAGCTGGTTCACTTGATTGACAAAGTCGGCCTTAGTACATGCAAATACAGGAAAGCACTGTTAGGCTGACCTACTTCAAGCAGAATTTCTCCTATGTCTTCCTATTTATTAATTAGGTCACATAGGGCTAATTACATTGATGTCGCTATTCTTTTAATGATACCAATGGAAATGCAATGCTTTTTATTCTTCTCTCCCCCCCCCCCCCCCCCCCCAGTAAAGTACTTACGCCATTCACACACAGAGGTTTTAATTAACTCTCAATCCCTGGTGGAATCAAAGATTTTTCAAAGTTTTTAAGACTACCATGCAGACACATATATTGCTTTGGAATTCTAATCAACCAATAGGTTTTGTTTAGTTTAAGCAATATGTTTTCCTATCAGTTTATTTTCTTTACCATTTAGTTCAACATAGGTCATAAATCTGTGAATCCTTTACAGGGTACATTGTTTTATATTTACTTAGATGAATTTACATCATGTAAGTATCCTCCATTACTTTGGGAAAAGTCTCTCAAATTTGCACAAACTGGTATATTCCTTTATGATATTCTTGCATTATAACCTATTCTACAGAAAATGTTTGGTTTAGAAATTGTTCATAGCATACTGTCACATTATAAGTCCTGGGATGTTGATGATCCTTTTTGCCAAAGGGCTTATTGTTACATTGGATGATAATGTTAAGAAAGGTGTCCAATAGCGTAGTGGGCAATGCACTCGCTTCTCACCACTGCGACCCGAGTTTGATCCCAGTGAACGATAGTGGTTGTCTGTGATAGGGTTTGGTTGTCGCCCGCTTGGACACGTTGTAAGAAAAATTAAGTTCAGTTTTTTTTAAGTTAAGAAACTCAATCCATTCCTTACTTATAGGCCTTATGTCGACCATATGTGTATTAAAGTGTTCATATGATTTACATATATTAGATAATGAGCATGCACATGTTATCTAGAAAAATAAAAAAACAAAAGTAAACTTACACTGTATGTTTTTGTTTTGATAATCAGTAGCTTAGGTCTATACATGTAGTATGTGGACAGAAAACTGGCATGGACCTCGGGGAACTCAAAGGGTCACTCTGGGGACCATGGAAATTCAACATTTCAGGAATAATATAAGTGTAAAAGCCGCTTCACCTGAATAGCAAATACCAGAATATTTTACTATAATTATTAAAAAATCTATCACCCCCACCTCAAACCTTTGTTAAAGCCCTGAATTAAGATATCTTCTCTTGATAATATGATGCAAATTAAAAAAAAAAAATTGAAATCAATTTGAAATTAAATTTGACTATATATGGTATTCAGGGGGTTAGCATGCCTGTCCAAAGTTATAAAGGAAATAAATTCAATTGTGAAGATTTATGAACCTGGTAAAATTTATTTTGAGAGGCAAATTAGATGGTCATACTAACTTATTTAACACACAAGCATTGTTTTATGCTGTGTTACCTCACAGAGTCAAAGTCATTAATGTGTATCAGATGGGTGCATACTTTAATATAAGTACTTATAAATTTTTGTATTGTTACAGTTTCCAGCAAAAGCCATATCTATGGTATATGAACAATTAAATCACAGATATTCAAAGTTTAACCAAAACTGCTGTGAAGTGTACCATTCAAATTATATTATCTTCGGAAATAAACTCCGTTATGCATTTTTTAAATAGATTGTTTATATGTGTGATTTAATGGAGTTAGGAGCAGAACGGTCAGTCACATTGGGGGGGTGTGTCACTTTGCATCATTCTTTACAAACAGGGTCACTGGATCATTGACCTGAATTGTTAGCCAGGGGGGATCGCACGTAACAGCCAGGCTGTTCCAAGCAGCCACTTAACTGAGTTCAATGAACTCTAATGTTAAATTCCAACCAAGATCGCTGAAATTTATGAATTGGGACATAAAAAAAACATTAGCTCTCATTGTTCTCACTTTGACAAGGAATGTCATGTTTATTTTTTTTTTTTTTTTTTTAATATTTATAAATAGATGGGCTTATTAAAGATAATCTGGATGCCTACGCGGAAACATCACAAATACCCATTAACTCTTAGTTTGAGGGGTCTTTTAGGGGAAGTTAGAGGAAAAACCCGTGTTACACAAACTCTTAAATTGTTTCTTATTAAAATCATATATTAGGGATTCTTCCTCAAAGTTTGCTTGGGTGAGCAATATTAAAACAGCTAGGAAGGTGGTTCGGAGAATCGTTGACTTTAAAAATCACTGATGGGGTTAGAAGCATTGAGGATTAAAACAAAGAGGGGAAAAACTTTGTATATATACATGTATAATAAAGAAACAGGCAGGCATATATGTGTAACAACTTTTTTAACATCGGTGTGTTTATGATGAGAAGCACATATATAATAATGCATATTTTATACTTTGTAATTTTAAGATGAGAAACAGTGGTTAATTATGATAAGAATCAGCGTAAGACACAGACTTTGTATTATGTATATAAGTCAGACTGACAAATGTTTCCAGACGGCACATAAGTATAGAGTATAGGTAAAGGAGAAGTCAGAGATTTCCTGGCTCATTATCTGTTCTCTGATGCGTGCTATGACGGCATGACAGTAGCCAGTGGTATTGATCCGAGTAGGTCTTCAAGGTCACAAGTGGGGTCAAACACCTCTCTCATCATGGATGACAACAAGCTAATGGTAGCGACCACAGATAGTATTGACTGTCAGTGTATTCTGTGGTGGTGAGAGGGGAAGGATGGATTTTTGTTGTTCGTGGGCTTGTTACGAGGAACGCTGGCAATATTTGACAACTCATTGCACTTTTACCTGGAGAATCAATAAGTAGGTCAACTCTGCCAGTGGTCAGAGATAAACATAGAGCGGTGGTCATTCAGAGGTTAGTGCTAGAACTCCAGGCTGTACTGTGAGGCCACCACAAACTACATACAGTGATTCAATAGACTACAGATTGTGATTCCACAAACTACCGGGGTACATACAGTGATCGGTTCTGTCCACTCAGCTGTCTGTCAGGATGAAGTACTTTTTCGAGATGGAGAACTCTTACATCATGGTGAGAATTGAGATAATGTCGTTTGATGCAGATTTTTATTTTTATCATTGGATTTCGGATGGAAGTAAGTAAGATCAGATGCTGGCAAACCTCTGATGCAGGTTTTGATATTTTTTTTATGTCTTCTGGGGAAGTATAAATCAGTATACCCACAATATAAGTCAGATACAGGGAAGCCTCTGACTACTGGAATTATTAATCAAGGTGCTCCATTATCAAGGTATCTAAAGTTATTGAGGTGCTCTATTATCAACCATTTCTTGTGTATACTCTCACATTCTTCTCTCTTTGGACATTTTTTCATTGAACTCTATGGAAAAGGTCAGTTTAAGAGCTGATGTTATATTGACACAAGTTAATACATAATATCAAATTAAGCCTGTAGGAAGGAAAACTGCTTAATCAGGAAATAAATTAATGTCCTCAATAAGATGTCCTTAAGATTTGTAGCAAAATTTTCTAATTTGTAGTTTCCTAATTTGAGATTATCTTACGTCATTATTTGATCATCACCTAATCATTCCTATTACATTAAGTTAGATTGTAACATAAAAACAGGAGAAAGTTGGCTTTGTGGCTGGTAAAGGCTAAATAATCAGGCAGTTTTGGTGTTCTTATTGCAATTTATATTGATTTTCCACTAATTGGGACACGTTCAAGCAGTGAAAGGGGCAGCATTTTTAGTTGTATCAAAATAATGAATGTCTCTACAGTGCTGGAGGACATTCCAAACAGTTGGAATGGCATGGGAAATGTTCAGTTAGATGTAGGTTAATGTGATTTAGATTGCTACTGCCTGATCAAATGGGGTTGTAAATGGTGTTGGAGGGCCATGATGATTAGCTAGGTATTGAATTTTTGCAATAATCACTAATATTTTAAGATTGGTTAAAGAATATTACGTGGGAATTTATTGTAGGTAAGAATGTACATTATTGCAAACTTAAGATGGAATCCAAAACCAAAGCATTAATTGAAAGTGTTATAGTGCAGTGATGACTGTATGAGCTAGCCAGGCATTCTCCTCTTTCTACCATGGCCAGAAATTCTAACTATTGATTAACAACCTTCCTGAGATGAAGTATAAGACTGGTAGTGAATGCACTGACAGACGTGTGTACTGAATGGATTATTGCAGAATCCAGGAATATAGGATTATTGCGGAGTCCAGGAATATAGGATTCCCTCACTTTCTGTCAGTCTGTTTTACATCCATATAAGTGCTGTATAAGTAGGTCCACCAGTAGATGAAACTGGTTTGAAGTTCAAGATTGGAAAAAAAATTAATATTCATGAAAAGTAAGAATCTTTCACGAACCTTTCATGAACAGTATAAATGATACTTTAAATTATGTATGCAGTATGGTTTTGTTAATACGGCACACAATTAGCTATTGGCTCAAACTATGGGTACTACTGCACATGTAAACTACAGTTACATCTAAGGGTTAGTTAAGTAAATTAACTGAAAATATTCTATGTCCAACATGTCCAACAAAGTATAAAACAAATTCCCTCTTTTAAGGAACAGGTAATGTCTCCATAGATGACCACAGAAAGAATGTGTGTCGTACAGCTGGCATTTGCAATTGTTCCTTGAACAATTTTTTTCATGAATTTCATTGTTCTGTAAATGAACAAAAACATATGTTTTTCAAAGTAAGACATTTTCTGTTTAATTGTAGGACCATAATTATTGTCTATTAATTTACATACACTCCTTGAAAATATGAAATTGAATGAAAGTGATTAGATAAATCTGCACATATGTTGGATAATGAAGCCATAGTACTCAGTCGTGTTTTTTTCTCCAATTGCAGGAATGTGACCAGAAGAGTCCTGATTCCTCAGCGGGGGCATCCATGACCTTCCAGAAGAAGGACAAGACATGTCTGGTCTGTGGGGACAAGGCGCTGGGCTACAACTTCAACGCTGTCTCCTGCGAGTCCTGCAAAGCATTTTTCCGCAGGAATGCACACAAGGTGAGAGATTTGCTTGCAACAACACTTTTGATCTTATTCAATAAATGATTCAATCCTGTGTAACAAGAATAAAACCTGTGAAATTTTTTATACCCTTTCGTGTGATTATTTACGTAGCTGATTATTTTTGTGAGAAGAAATAGGTCAAATAGTATAAAGGCTTATTCTCACATGATAAAATATAAATCCTAAATTAATAAGGCTTAGTACAAAAAGGGCATAAAGTGTAGTACAAAAAGAGCATTGCTTGTATGACAAAGGGAAGGTCATTCATCATTCTTTGTAAAACTGAAGTTCTAAAGTTAGAAATCTACATAACATTTAACTGATTAGTCAGGGCATTTTATTATATGATTTCACAGATTTTATTTATTCATGTAAAAAATGATATGTTTTTTTTTAAAACTAGTGTATTGTTAATTTAAGATGAGAAGGACATGAATCATGTGACAAATCTTGGGTGTCTCAATAGTTCAGGGTCAGCCCTGACTGAGGCCACATTATATACAGGGACCAAGACAGTGCTTGAGACAAACATTGAAACATGGGCTAAACAGCAGGCATAAGATCTTTACACTCTATTTTTCTTGTTCATTTTTTTTTTACAAGATATATTAATTTTCCGTTGAAGACACCTGATATGACATGACAGATTGTATTTGATGCATTGTTAATAAAGCAGTCTTTGTAGCAAGTTAGATTACCCAGATCTTATCTTATCTATCAAATAGTGTGCTTTTAGAAAATAAAATTGCACTTTTGAAGTCTCAGCTTCAAATCATCCTCCTCTTCAGACATTGTCTTTAGGTATATGGTGTCAGATATTGTCTCTAGGTATGTGGTGTCAGATATTGTCTCTAGGTAGGTGGTGTCAGACATTGTCTCTAGGTATGTGGTAAACTTTCAGGTGATTCGTGGGCGATGTGAGGGCAGATGTGACATCACAGTTGAATCCAGGTCCTTCTGCAAGAAATGCCGCTTGGCCAAGTGCTTTACTGTGGGCATGAGAAAAGACATGATATTAAGTAAGTATTAGACTTGTGTATATTCCAATGTACTCTCTCTTTTTATCATTGAAATAAACTAATAAATTGTACTAAGATATGAACTGTTTAGCAAAATTTAAATCTCCATCTTGTTGTTTACTCTTGTATGTCACAGGTTGTCGAGAACCCTTATACAAAAACAAATTTTGTTACACAATTTGATCCACTTTTTTTAATTTTTAATTTTTTGTTAAGAAAGGCAAATTTATCAAATTATGTTTACGGAGGTGACTTTGTACTCCCTGAATTATGGTTAAAGTGAACAATTTTCAAGAGTTTCTGGAGATCCACTGCAGTCAAGTTTTGCTGTGTTCTTGGATCTAACATTCTCAGTCAAACATGTTTATGAAGTAAATGTTAGTTTGTTTGATAGCGGCAATTGATTTCTTTATGTTATTTATCTCTTTTTCTAAGATGATGAGCAGAAACAAGTAAGAAAGCAGAAAATCATTATAAACAAATTACGTAAACATGGGCAGCTTCCACCGGAAGACACTTACGCTGCCTCAAGACAAGACGTCAATGATTCCTTGCAGGATAGCATTCGTTCACAGAATCTCCATAACCTGCGAATGTCCTTTCCAAACTTATCAGACAAAGAACTTGATGTTCTTATGAAAATGAAGGTGGAACAATACCCAGAGGGAAAAGATTCTTCGTCAGAGCTCAAATATCCAAGTTGGAGTGAATCCCAGGGAATCGTGGCAGACATCTTGGCTAACTTACCGGAGATTGACCAGTGTATACTCAATGAGTTGAGGATTGCACATGAACAGAGTTCCTTTCTGGCCAACACAACAACTTCCATAAAAGCTCCACCCACAAATGCTACAGAGTTTGTGAACTTAGCTGAAGGTTTTGTGAGGAGAATTATCAAGGTGGCAAAAAACATTGAATTCTTTAAAATGATCTGTAAAGAAGACCAGATAGCTCTCTTGAAGGGTTCTGTTGTGGAGATTATGATGTTGAGATCGGCGATAAACTACAACGTTGAGACGGAGTCATGGAGCTTCAGCACCATGAAGTGTTTGTCCAAACCTCCAGGCCCCTCAACAAGTTCTGAATCAGGGTCTGGGCAATCCCATCCAGGGCAATTGTCCCAGACAGATCTAACAAATCGACCTTTTTCTAAAGGAATGGAAGCATTTAGTGGGGCTGGTCAGATGGGGGGACTTCCCAATGAAGAGGAAATGAAAAGACTGAGAGAAATGATGAGTTCTCGCATCAAAGCACAGGAAGGAGTGAAAAGTGAAGTAGGGGCTGTCAGCGCCAGTATTCTCAAAGCTGGAGGCTCAGAAACTTACAACATGTTCTTGACTTATTCCAAGTTCATCAAGTCTCTAATGCGGACAATTCATGGAGATTTGTTGGCACTGAAGCTTCTGATCATGTTGTCTCTGTTCTCGGCGGACAGGCAGGGTGTTCTAGAACATGACAAGATTCAGCAGATACAAGAGTGTTATGCTGGAATCCTACAAAAATACGTAGAGAGAAGATTTCCGGAGGATAAAATCATGTTTGCCAAAATTGTTATGAAACTGACTGATCTTCGAAATATTAACGAAGTGCATACAAAAATGTTGCTCAAAATGAAGGTGGACAGTATAGAACCTTTGTTGATAGAGATATTCGATTTGCCAAACGAGTGACCATGACCTGCCAAGCTTAGCACCCATCGCATCATTGTTATTCATCGTCACAAGTCTGCTTTTTCGTCACATTGATGATTCGTAGTATCCATGTCGGACCATCGAAGGTCAAGTAATGAGATTAATGCCACCACTGCCGTCAATGATTTGTACTGCAATGGTACGGAACAGAAACATATCTATTTCAGGCTTGGTTAGTGTCTGGTACTGAAATACTCAGTTTAGTGTATCAGTCGATCATGACATTTTTTGACAAGCATTATTTGTTTAATGTACAAGTTGCTCGTTTTGGTGTTTCCCATTCATCTTTCCCTTTTTGTTTTTAAAAGAGGTGTTTTCTTAAAACAAAATGATAAGAATTAAAGGAACATAGTAGTCCATTTTAAAAGTTACATGTTTAAAAAATAACTTTTACCAAAAATTAGAACGGGGTCTTATAAAAAAAATCCTGCAATGACTAAGTCGTCTGCATGAGAAATGATAATCTGCCTTGATAATAGCTATTACAGTAAGAGAGAAGATGCAACTTAGTTCTCATTTATTCATATTTTGAGTTTTCTCTGAAGGGGGTCACAACTTTTCAACAAGCCCCTGTGTTGTAAACCTGAAAAATTAAGCTTGTAGAAAGTTTAAAAGGTCATTTATTGTCCAAAAAGGAAACATTGAATGTGTGTAAATATGTTGTGAGTATTTGAAACCTTTTATTCAAACAAGCATTTTTGAATTCCTGTTTGCTGTATAAACAGTATGGAAGTTTTGTTAATTTTTCTTCTGAATAGGGAGCAAAACTAAGAAGGTGGGTAAATTGATCGAACAAAAGAAGTCTTCTAGAGGTCAAATTCTACAAGTAGTCTTGTTGAGGCATTTTCCAAACTCTTTACAAAAATGATATTTTTTTTCCTATTCATTTTTTATTCAATTTGAAGTCAGAGTCGGTGCTTGAGATGAGACGTAGCACTGACTGTTTAAAGCAATGAACTCAAGCTGTCCTTATGTTTATGATCTAAATCAACAATTCTTGGTATATCCCCGGGGTGGTCACAAGAGTCCAAGTCATGTGATGCAACTGCTCATATTCATGCATGATGTTACTGTTATAACTCAAAGCTGTGTGTGAGATATAAAATAAAATAGGTTCATCAAGCTGTGTGCTAGATATTTCTAAAAAAAAATACTGTAAACGTATTACATTTGGCTGTGTATTCTTTTTTAGTGTGTTTGGTGGAATGCAGCTTCAGCTAATTCAAGTACATCTAAGCTAAATGCTTTTCATATATGTATTAGAATGAGCACATTCAGAAAAACGCCAATTCAAATCCACGCAAACTTGCTGAAAAATTATTTTCTGCCAAATATTGTACACGCCAAATAAAATGTGTTTACAGCATCCTTGAGTTGTGTATCAGATGCCAAATAAGATATGTTTACAGCATCGTTGAGTTGGGTATCAGATACAGGTATCTCAAAAATAGATATATCCTTGAGCTGTATGTGAGATAATCCTGAGAGTATTGTGCAAGATACTTTAAAACAGGTGCAGTGAGGTCTCTGTTTGAGCCCATGCTTTATATGTTACAACTGTGCTTCATTTCAGGAAGAAAGCCTTGGATTTTTTTTTTCCATTTTCCATTTCTTGTTGGCTCTTTTTGAATTGTATTGAAACGTTTGTGAATGTTGGTTATTGTATTGATTGGCTGTATGTTAAGCTTCTTCTCTTTCTGTGTTACAAGACTGTGTTAGGGTTTGTACATAACATTCATTCCAGCTTCCTTTGAAGAAGTGAGCTAAATGGCGACTAAGCATTACTTGTCAATATACTTTCCTTTTCTGCTTTTTATATTACTTTTTCAATATTTAATGTTTTGATTGTTAAATGATAAGGTGTTGATATTTCACTTTGTTAGTAGATTTTCTTTTAGCTAAACAAGTATTCGATATATTAATTGTTTCTTGTTAAGTCCTCTACCGGTGAATACTGACCAGAAATGTGTCTCCCTGTGCGATAAAAGCTTTACTATTTTACTATAGCTCTGACGCTGTCAGCTCTGACAATGTAATGAACATATCATGTGGTTTCTCTGTATATTTTTATAGATCATATGGCTTTTAAAAAAAACAAAACATCTGTTTTAATTGTGGAAAAATTATGATTTGTTCGAATATTTGAAATTAAGAAGTTGCACACATTTTGGGATTAATAGAATATTTATCGCATTCATATATTATTGAATTCTGCTTTGTAGGCACCCACACCTGATGAATTAATAGGTAATGGGTTTCTTACTTCATCAAAAGGAGGATATAATCACAAAATAAGCTCCCTATTGTTTATGTTTGAGACAGTGCTGTTGATTAGGCCTTTTTAACAGTTTTTTAGAAGATGGAGGTGAAAAGTTGCTGGAAAGAAAAATCAACATCTAGAAAGCTTCTCTAGATTTCCTGAAATTATTCTCAGATTTGATCAGTAAAGTATTAATGCAGGATTGACTATTATTTATTCTTTATGTAGCTCAGTTTGCCAAACTAAACCTTTGAATCTAAAACAATTACATCATCATTATATTGTACTTTCCAATAACCTTCATAGGACAATTTTAACAAACAGCAAGTCTTAATTAGTTTAGTGTAGGTACATATGTAAATTAGAGGGGACAATTGACAGATCTTTCTTGTTTTGCTTCGCCCTACATTTCCTTCCCCTAATTGAAACAGTGATTGAGAGGATAAGTTGTTTGCTGTTACATTGCCCTAGTGTTAGGACTGTCTGACCAGGCACAGCATAATATATCCATCACTGGTAAATCTCCTATATTTCTCTTCCCAATTAATTGTAAAAGTAACCTTTGTAGATCAGATGACAAATGTTTGACATCTCCAAAACTCAGGACCCATGGATTGGAAAGAGAGGGCATTTATATGTTGTCACATCCTTCTGTAGTGAACTACATTATCAAGCACAAGTCTGAATATAATCAGTTATCTCCGCTATCTCAGTAAAAATAAGGTTAGAAGTATCATAAAAATAAACTTCATTGAATTATAATTGTATGAAACTTCACTATAACACAACATGTGTAATAAGAATTCCTTCAAACTCAATAGAAATGGTAAACTCTGTTGCAAAGTGTAATATTCTGTAATCAATTTTGTTTGGTTGTTAAGGATTTGGCATTAAGGGAAAATGAAATCTTTGTTGAAGAATCTTGTCATTTAATATCCTGTTAAGTTCAATGAATTAATATTTAAGAAATATCACTCCATTGTCCATATTTGAAAGTTGCAGATGTATAAACATTTTGATTCTGCAGAATTTTGAATTTGGTAATATTTTTATATATTTCAAACAGAGTGAGATTTGAATTGCTGGTAAGCATATTTGAATGAAAATGTTTTTGCAACTTTAATCTTGCTCCATAATAAAAGGGACATGGTCATGATTTTGGTAAAATTTTATTATTCTATTTTCATTATTTGACATGCTTTAGAAATGCATTTATCATTATCAACCAAAATTTAAGAGTCAGTCATCAAGCTACCTGGTATAAGCAAGATACAGAGCTTACAACTCTTTTTCATGTATGCAAGGGTTGTGTCCTGTTTTTGTTTTATGTTGGTTCAATATACCAGTAAACGTTCTTTTTCAAGCTGATTTTTCTATCTTCTAATTCGTTTTGAGCATTAAGTAACAGTTCCTATTGTTCATCACATTAATTTTAGATCTAAAACTGGAGTTTTTACTTCAACATATTAAATGCAAACAAAACATGATGTACGCTTTGTTTACATAGCAAAGAATTGTATTGTATGTATCTCACTTATAACTCAATGATTGACACTCAAATTTTGGTTGACTATTACAAATGCGTTACTAAAAACATTGTAAACATTAAAACCGGAAATAATTTTCGACCGGAATTGTGACCATGCCCCTTTAAAGTAAACTGTTTTGTAAACTGAACTTCTTTGAACTTACATTTTTGTAGCCGGTCACTTGACTGATAAACAACTGTTCTTAGTGCTTAAGCACAGAACCTATTCAGTGACAAAACAAGTGTTCCTTATGCTGAAGTGCTGAATCTGTTCAACAGACAGAACTGTTCTAGTGCTGAACTACAGAAATTGTTCATGTGACAGAATTCTTCTTAGTGCTTCAGCACTGAACCTGTTCAAGCGACAGAACATATGTATTTAGTGCAGGGAGCAAGTTAATGAGACAAATCAGCTGTATTCAATGACCCAGACATGAGCTATTCTGTTTTGTGTATAAGTGCTCCAGCCATGAGCTACCCTGTTTAATGTATTTATTTGTTGTAACAGAAGGAGAGTCCAGGTCACTGAGAAGTGCTATATGCCAGTATTGATATTTCTTGTTACAATGTACATTGGTTCATGTTCGGCTTTGTAGTATGCCTTGGATTATGTGATATGTTATTTTACGTAATAAATTTTATCTATTCTGTCCATACCTGCTATTTTGTCATGTGTCAATTGAGGAATCTTGTACCTGGTATTCATACAGGTAGATTGGTGATTTCAAGTAACTTATGAAAAATATTAGAGAGTCTAGCCCTGGTCATTTCCAAAGTAAAGACAATCTTATAGCTTACTCGAAGAAAAGAAAAATCTTATCAAGTTTAGCAATACTCTTAGACCTGGTCATTTTGTTACTGTTCTTTTTTAAGAGCAATTTAATAAAGAGAACTGCACACTACGCATCGTGTTTGCACTTGTCAGTACTCTGATTAATATATGTATGGTAAACTTCCTGTTCAGCACCATCAGAACATTACCAGGAAAGAAGGTCAAAAGGCCCTGTCACTTCTCAAGATGTAAATGATATTGAGGCTTCTCCATTTTAGTTTTCATGATAATTAGTTTGATTTTTACTTTAATTTTCAACGATAGAAGTTTTAGGGACCATAAAGCAGCAATAATTTCTTAATCAATCAATCAATGTTAAAGTCTGTCTCAAGATATTTTTGCCGTACATTTTCTTAAATTGTTCTATGTTTATAAATACCTCTGGGTTCAAACGATGTTTATTCAATAATATGAAAAAATCCTAAGATTTCCCCTTTGCTTGTCAGGTTTCAATACACAGCTAAAAAAAAGTCTACGGGAATTTTGCATTGCATCAGCCATGAAATAGCCCGGATTATGAAGTTGAAAAATTGTGCGAGGTATTCCGAGTTACTTCCGAACAGAGAAAAGTTATAAACATTCCCCATTATAAATCTCCGTAAGAAAGAGGTTTTCGTTTCCGTGAGTTTTTAAGAGTGAAAAACGATAATGTGTCATTGAAGATATCTTGGAAATTTTCTCTTTCATCGATTTCAGTTGCACTTTTTCTCACAGGCAAATGTATTTTTTTTTAATTTTTATAAGAAATCGTCAAAATGCGTGGCATAAATATCTTGGGGACAGACTATATTCAAACAACTAGTCAACTAGTAAGTTGCCCCCTTCCCCCTCTGCCTCAATCAAAAAGTGTGAAATACACGTATTTTACAATACAAACGACAAAATACAGTAATTTGTTTAAGAATTAATCGTTTGTTTGAATATGCTGTAAGATGCAACAATTAAGCTTCATTTTTGAAAGCAGTTAGAATGGTCAATGACCAGACACATGTTTACAGGTATCCTTTATCCAATGCCAAAGGTATTGTTCACGTGTTGCAAACGTATATACACGTGTTTCAAACGTATGTACATGTATATCTGTTATGACACCATCTCGAGCTGGCCTCTGATACCTGGGTGGTATTCGCCGTGTGGATGAACTGTTGATATCTTGGCGAATTAAACAAGTACACGTATAATATTGGTTTCATAAATCCTGAAGGTACATTTATTTTGTATATTTTGCGGAGATCTATAACGGTTTGATAAACTTTTGATTAAGAATACATTGTATATAACTCTCTGAACAATTTGATTTAAAACGAAATAAAAACTAAAGTGTTTCCAGTTTATCTACTAAATACTATAAATAAAGTGTTATAGAATACAATACGGCTGAAAAAATGTTTTCCCAATCACCAGAGACATAAATAACATGTTATTTATGTCTCTGCAATCACACTGGGAAACAAGCAAATGTTTAGACCTTTAACAATTTTCTAAACTTTTTGCTCATTTGAGCCTGGAGTCTGCATTCAGCAGGTTGTTATCGATGTATTCCTCACCAGATAAGGCGTGTGTCTGATTTCGACTTCGATGAGGACAATATGGTTGAATAAAGAAAGCAGATTCCCGGAGATTTTACGCCCATAAAATGGGACCGATTTCAATCGCAGTCTGAGCGTGGCAACTCTTTATATTGAGGACTTGCACTAAACAATCATTATTGGCTCAACATAACGACTTTGTTCGTCGATTCTTTTTTCGTAAAAGCCAATTTAGATAATCCACTGGAACTGAAATGAATGCATTGGTGGCATGAAATCAGAATGTAGGCTACATTAGGTCCAAAGAAAGAGAGCAGCCGTCCCAGTTCTGTCGGACCTCTGACTCAGCTCCCCGACAGGGTTACGGTAAAACTTTATGATTTCTCTAGTCCAAGAATAGATGCGTATCACACCATAATTGCTTTCCTTCTATGATGACAACAAAGCAATATATATATGTATAGAGTTAAAGATTCAAGTATTGATTTGGACACCTAAAAACCATTGAACTCCAAACTGAATTGTAAACAATTTATTGATAATGAAATGAATGGATAATCCAAAAATTGAACTATTAATACGGCATGGTATTGATAATACACTAAAACAAATGCAAACAATTTCACGGCGCAAAGAAACGACCAGTTCACAGTTGTTCCAAGAAGGACAACTCTAATCACTTTCCATCCGTCAACATGGAAGCATGGTAATGCACGTGTATGTTATTGGCCCTGGCGTGTACCACGGGGACGGGGTAATTCTTGTCCCCGTTCTCACCGTCCCTCCCTTTCCTCCCCTCTCTTCTCTTCTGCCTCCGCCTCGTCACGCACAGCCCCAGGAGGATACAGCAGGAAATCATGGACAGGAAGATGAAGACCGTGCACACAGAAATGATGGCGATTATGTCCCGGGTGGGCACGAACTCGTCCAAGATGTCTGATAAAAGGCAATCAAAAAATGTACATTGCTGTGATAAACGCACACTTATCACAAGAATAAGGATTTAAACAATTCACAGCCGAGTTTAAAGTTTTTAAATATTATCATAGATTGGGTAAGGGGTTAGGAAGGACTCTGGGACTAATAATGAATTTTATTACCTAATCAAAGGGATTTTGTTGTTTTATTACAAATTAAATATTTGCATCTATTTTGAACTGCCGGTCAATAGACTGCGATCTATTTGACCGGCAAACCATTTCAGAACGCATGTATGTTAATGTTTCATCCTTTCGATAGTTCTCAGGAAATGTAAGCTGTTTTCTGTACTTGGTGAAACCAAATTCAATGTTATCCAAATGGTGTTTCAAATAGTGTCAACAGTTTTAAAGCCTCATATAAGGTAAATCTAATGGGTTGAAGACTCCCCCTTCTTTGTGTAAACTAATATTAATTTGAGATGTTGTTAAAGCATGCGGCAGGTTTTGTGCATGTAAACGATGAAAAAAAAACAACGTATATTGCATAATGGCTAGAAGACCATCTGTAATATGCAAATTAAAAACATTGAAAACTAAAAAAGGAATTAGGTAATAAAACATTTATTTAATGGGTTTGTTCCCGTTTTGCACACATTTGAAAATTATGTATCGAAAAAATGTGTGCGAAACGGGAATTTGATCAGGTGAGATAATTGCTTAATTGCTATAGTCTATATCACAGTTCCTGTGAGGCCAATCGACAATAAAATAAATTAAACATATCTACTCGCAACTGATATTTACATTTATTTTATGTTACAATATAAAATGCATAAAAGCACATTTACATAACAATTAACATTCATGCTCTTGAATTTTATTTCAAACATCAATTGGTCATAAATAATTTCATTATTTTATTTAAACAAAAAAGATTATTGCAAAAATGTTGGATATGTAATGCATTTCTTTAACTTACTGTCTATAAGAAGTATATGTTAAAAGTTTGAAGAGAAAATATATCTTAATATTCAATAATTGCTTTTGCTAACATAAATGGAGGAAATGTGTCTAGCAAAAACGCTGCAAAATATTTTTCATTTATGCTTTGGCGTGAATAATCGAAGAAAATAAACAAATTGTATGATGATATGATAAATAGGCAATTTTATATGCTTCAAAAGCTGTTATATATTTTCACAAAACCTATCAAATGTGGACCTAGTTCATGCATGTTCCACTTTCTGCAGATTAAAGTATATCGAATCAATATTAAAATTATTATTTTTGTAAGAATTATTTTTGCTTCATGTATTTAGCCACTGATTTGAAAAACCAGAAAGTGACCCGCAATATATACTTAAGCGGTGACATCATAAGAACTTATAATTAACGAATCAATATCAGAATAATCATTTTTGTCGGAAATGTTTGTGCTTCGTGTATTTAGCTTAGTACTAATCTGAAAAATCATAAAGTGACCCGCAATATACTAAAGCGGTGATGTCATAAGAACTACTGTCAAAGTCGCTACTTCAAAGATTGAAATATTTTTTTTTATAAAGATCTGTCTCCTTTCACAATATTCCTTCTGTTGATACCAATCAACCAATTATAAGCATGCGTTTTACATATTTTGCAACCAAATTGTAAAAAGAGACACGGAGTACCCCAACATCTTCACAACATCTTATCTTTGTAAAGATGGGCAGTGAGTGGAAATTTAAGACAAAAAATATCATTATCTTTATTTTATCAAATGAAAAAAAAAATGGTGATATTTATTAGTTATTTAATAGACCTAAAACACAACAAAATGTCTTTATTCTTCTTGTTTCATCATAAAGGCGCTGATAAAACACAGGTAAAAATCCAGGTAAAATCTTTGACCGAAAGCAGACTATAATTGCTATCACAACACACTTCACACCTATTGTTCTATACCCAATTATCAAATGTGTGCAAAACGGGAAAGGATACCCTTTTGGAAGCCGCCCGCCCGCCATTTACATCATTTCAATAACCGGATAATTCAGTTGGAAATCTGGTGAAAGATGATTACGTGTTGTCTTTCAGTTAGCAAGTTTTATATATAGTATGTCACAGGTTACCACTTCCATCACTTGTTGTGGATTTAATAAATACATATACATATCAGTGAAAAACGAGTACACGTATCCACGTAGACTCGATAGAGGGGGCGTTTCAAACAGATAACCTGGGCGATTTTTTTTTTAAATTCTACATGAATTCAGTTTGGACACAAATACTTAGGTAGGTACGATTATCGATATATAAAGCAAAATGTGGTTGAAGCAGATACTTGGGACAGACATAATAAGCGGCAGTTCATAAATTAAAACATGTCAGTGAAATTACCGTCTTGTGTTTCGTAAAATGGATTCTTAATGTCAATTAAGACGTTTACTTGTCAGTGAGTAATGTTCTCTGCCGAAATGACCCGGAAGATTTAAATGTCAGTAAGATGTTGGTAGCAAAGGATGTTTGGAAAGTTGTCGCTTTTTCAGTGAACAGTGTCACAGCGTGTTTTCTGTTAGAGTATACATTGCTCGAAATTAATTGTTAGAAGGCACCTGTTTATATATACAAATACCACGAGTTTAGTTTTTTAACGGTTAGAAAAATATAGAAATGGAAAGGACTTTCTGTCATTGGCGCAATCAAATTTGTAAATTAAGATATTAAATGACGTGACAGTTAATTCAGTATATTAGAGGAAGTCGGTGGTAGGATAAAACTAATCAGTGTTTGTTAATACAACATAAAGACTTCGGCCATCAGAATACATATACATGTATAACAATTTTCAGATTATCGTGATGGTTTATCGCATTTGTGACACGTACCCTTGACGTCAGGCAAATTTGATGACTGGTTGCTCTTTGAATTGATACCTGCAATAAAAAAAAACCCACATTGCGTACGTTTTGATTATGTATATGAGAAAAAAAAGAGACCCACAAGGCCCTGTACCATTGTCTGTTGATATGTCAGGGAGTCTCATGTTTGTATTTAAAGCTTTATTAGCGTTAGCGGGTTATGTACATTGTTTCTGCAGTGATCGCTACCTTCTTAACCCGCATGAACAATCAAAAAGAGTATTGTATTGTTTTTTTTTTACATCTATATTTTAACAACTTAATAAATAGGTTAAGTTAATAAATAAGTTAAATTAACTAAATTACTGTTAATGTACCTTAGTACGTTATATAAAAGAAACAGCCTAATCGTCACCTATGGGAATTTGAGTCTGACATCTTCATGATCTTTCTATTGTCTTGCCATCTTGTGTCATATGCATTAGACAAATCCACAACTCAAATTTTATAAGGTACAGAACAAAACTAGACCAAAATTTAACTCTTGCGAAGACGTCATTATCCATTATTATAAAATTACTGAATACCATGCAACCATTTTTGCCCATTTCTGTAGAGTAATGGGTAAAAATGGCTGTAAGTATATTGTTTTTAATTCTCGTGTAATAATGCATGATGACGTCTTCACAAGCTTAGTTTCAGCTGACCTGATTGAATTGTAGTGGAGGAGACACTCTCAGAGGAAATATGTTGCTGTGTCGTTCTAGACGTCAATGAAACACGTGACGAGCTTGAGCTGAGTACAGATGTCGAGACGCCATCTGGTGAGCTTGATGTCATTTCAACCGTGCTTCCGGTTCCTGTTGGAGCAATGTCTGATGATGATACATCAGATGATGGTGAGGATGACGATACATCAGATGATGTTATACAAGTCGTTGTGTCATTGCCGCCTACTGTTGATGACTGGGTGTCAGTGGACGAGACCTGTGGCGCCAATACCGGAATACTTGGCGACAGGATTGGGGCCTGTAGAGTCGGCGGATGAAGGGAGGAGGACCTAGTAGTTGTAGTCAAGGTGAGACTAGAAGGAGCAGACGTGATGATCTTACAGATGATGCTCTCTAGCGAATACTTGATTGTTTCAAGGTCGGTAAACGAGGTAGCCCGGAACACGTATTCTTCGTGGGATGCAATGGCGAACAACTCTGTCGGGTCTACGCCGGACTCTACGCCGACAGAGATTATGGTGATTCCAGCTTGTTTCACTTCTTCTGCCACGGCTCGCGTTGAAGAGGGTCGATTTGACGCACCATCTGTGAATACCAGAAGGACCCGTGTGGCGTGAGATCGCGCGCCATTTTCTTCGGTGAAACTATGCCACAGCGTGTGGTTAAGTCCCAGGTCTGTCAAAGTTCGCCCTCCACTGTAGGGTAATTGGTGTGTCGCGTTTATAACTTCCTCTTTTGTGGCATACTGATTCAAATTGAAGTGATTGGTGACGTTTGATTCGAAGGTTACCATTCCAACTTGAACGACATCCGGTCCGACGTTGAAGTCGTAAACCAGATCGCCGATGAAGGAGGTTAGGAAGACGAAGTTAGTTTCTCCCACACTTCCGGAAGAATCCAAAAGAAAAACAATGTCTGCCGTACTCTGAGTGCAATCTGAAATATTTTATATATGAAATCACAAAATGTCGGCCTTTATTAAGCATCACACTGAACAATTTTCGTGTATTTTATGTCATTTTTTTAATGCCGCAAACATTTAATTACCAGGTATCACAAAAAGATTTTTTCATCATTCGAAGATTTTTTCGCTCGGGCTTTTTGTAAGATCATAAATGGTTTATAAATGTCTTCATAATATATGAATACCACCTTTTTTAGAAGACGCAGTTGATTTGTATCGTATCAGGAAGCCATGTCTGTTCTCGGAGTCGTCACTACTGAAAGACACGACGAAGTCCCTGCCCCGAATATTCCCAAAACTGAAGTTGTTTTCTGAACACAGGTAATTTGTAGTGGATGTAGAACCTGTGGGAAATAGAAAATAGACAAAAAATTATATCAAAGGGGTAATATTATATAATTAGAATATAAAATGAATTAAATAACCTAAAACAATAACTAATATTGACCCTACTTGCCTTCATAAAAGCTTAAATAGTCGAACGTACATAATTCGTCATATTCAATATCTAAAAATAAAACCAAAATGTTGACGTCATATCCGGTCGAAGCTTTAATTTCCCACTCGCAATTTGCATTTCTGAAATGGTAAAGGAAACGCAAGTAAAACCATGCACGTATCTCATTTTATTTGATTTTTTATTGTGTATATTAAAAGACAAACGATCTTACGATTGGTAAAAATCTGGGAAATTAGGCGATGAAATATAACGAGCCGTGTCGTCTGCCAATAAAACTTGTCTTCCTTGGCAACCACCGTCAGCTAAAATAAGCCAAAACAAAGTTACCGTAAACGTCATGTGAACATAACATAATCTTAGCGTAAACTGATCCTATACGATTGCAATGCTTCCTTTATCCTTTCATACTTAGATCTGCCGCAGACAGGAACAGCAGGCGGAATCCTTGTTTCGTCGAGAAAGAAAACCTTGAAGTCTTGGACACGAAGACAACAACCAGTGAGGAACCGGTTAACGTCACAGGTCCGAAGGTCCGGCCCCTCCCACACACACTGTCACCATTTATAACATCCGTCTCGTTGTCTACCGAAACAAAATCAAGATTACGGCAATGTTTCTTGAATAAGAATAAATTATCAATGTACTGAATGTTGAAAAAGTTAACCTTTGTACAGCTTTATGTAGTCTCCTGAGAAACAGGGGACCTCACTGATCATTAAACTGAATACGAGGCTGCTGTTAGGCATCGGCTGAATTTCCCACCGACAGTTCAAACCCCTGCAAAGTTAATGTGCATACAATCAACTACAAATTATACTAAATACTTGACTTTGAAATGTTTGAAAATTAAATTTATGCTAAGAAACACATTCGATATCGGATGAGGTATTTATGGAATTTGGATTTACTAAATTTAAAGTAAACGTGAGACGCTAAGACCTTCAGGCGATAGGTGGCAATCGTCATTATAAAGGAATTTGTCTATCTGAATAATTAAAAAATAATTGAAAAAGATAGCCTTAATAAAACCTTATTTAATGACGTTTACAAGTTAAATCGATTCCTAGTTTAAATTTCTTCAGGGATAACCATTCCCTCGCATTTTTTAGGATAATTTTTTTTTTACAAATACTAAAATCTTTGCTGGATACATGCAATTATTCGAGTGCCAATGCGGCTTTTTCCACCGTCTTAGGTGCATTGTCTTAATAGTTCACACTCAAATGTTAAACCAATGGTTTCTGAGTTCATATTCTTGATATTGATGTTTTCAACGGTCAGGTCATTTATGATTTACCCTTCAAAACAATGTCCTAAGGGAAAAATATAATTTTCGTAAGAGAGCTAATTTTTCTCTAGGATACTCTTAAAGGTTCCTTTGGGAATTTGAGAGAGGTCAGGTCGTGTTGGCGATATCATGCAATGCATGGGCCACAAACTGCCTGAAAGTTGATTACAGAGCCGTTTCATTACTTTCGCGGATAACCTTGCGTTTTAAAGATGTTTGGTCAAACTTTGGTCCATGGAATAGAACATAGAGGACAGTTCATTTCTGAAATCTGTAAGTGTTGAAGCTGCATAAGATAATGCTAGAACTTATTTAATTTTCACTTGTTTAGCTGATAAACTAGCAATTAATTTATATAATATATAAAACATTTACTTATAATTAATTCTAACCCTTGATACATCCGATCATCGTCATATCCGGGGGAAGTGGCGTACTGAGGTTCACGCCCTGCTGTTAGCATCATTGTCTCTTCACACTGACCTATCAATATCAATGTAACATTGGTCATTTAATTGCTGAAAAAGAAAACCGAATGATTCATGCTCAGATTTACTAAAAATGGAAATACTAAAATAAAAGAAACCGCCTTTGCTGGTTCAGGGAATCTTTTGAACGTGGCAAGTGTGACATATGCCATCTTCTCAAAGTAAGAAAATATGTCTAAATGGATTCATATCAAGTCATACCAGCCTGAGTAGTATTAAAATCAACGGATAACAGAACAAATTTAGGATTTACATGCACATTTGCACTAACTTTATAGTTTTCTTTTTAAGAGTGTCACATGGTGCAGCTGAGAGATTTTAAAAAAGAAAATACGAAAATTAAATTGAAAAATCTGAAAATCACAATACATTTTATTAAATTTATTTTCAAGGGATCTTGACAATGTATGAAAAACTAACTTACCTTTAACAAAATTAAATAAAACAACAGTAAAATACCAGGAAAAAATGTTAACAGGAATTGGAAACATTTTTGAGTTCGAGTATACTTGTTGTTTCCAAACAGACGTTGAAACCATCTATACGGACGGACACTCCCTTGGCCGTCACAATGTTTTAGGGTAATTAGTCAAACCAGGGTCTGTCTGGGATACCTGCCCGGAAACCTGACACCGGCGCTGGACCCGGATCAGCGAGCGATCGCTCCTTACGAGGACCAAGGGTGGATTTATAACCCACGTGTTTAATGTGTCGAGAACAGAAATAACAGAGGATTTGTATGTTAATTGTCGGGGCGATGACCACTAGTGGACACGGCTTAATCTCACAGCCTCCTCAAGGATATCAATACTGGCGTTTTATTCGAGTGTAATCTAATTGTTCTCACAGAGATGAATTTAGAACTAGAGATATTTATTGGAATGAATGACTACAAAATTACTAAGTAGGTGTTTTTTTAACCCCAGAGTTTAACTTTATTTGAAGATATCAATTTCTTGTGAAACTACAATAAAACAAAGAGGAGGCGTCTTCTACACATACACTCATGCAAAGATTCATTGTAAGGTTTGGTTGAAAAAATTGTAGATGTCACGAAAATTCGCGAGGTTGATAGTTTAAGAAGTATTTTATTCATAATATACACGTAGTATATACAGTGAACATGGATTAAACGGCGGGCAAAATGCCTATATTAGTTCTTTTCAATAAAGATCATGGTTGTCGCAACGCACTGTAAAAATTACGCACTTTGAAATTTTGTTCAAAGATATTTGAAAAAAAAATATGTATTAATCATAGATTCTTGAATTGAATTTCTAATTTGTTTATAGTATGATGATTTGTTAACACTAGTAAATCTAATTTACCGTCTTTTAGAACGGGGATAGGGTCGGGAGTGGGGTTTAATCACAGATACAGGTCAATTACCAGTACATCATCTACTTGATTACAGGAAGAAGGTTCCCTAACCTTAAAGAACTAGGTACAGTTTCAATCATATTTTGCCCTGTTTTAGAGTGATTTTTAAAGATATCACAAGAAATTGAAATGTAACGTTTATTTACACAAGAATACCCATAAATTAAGAATCTATGTATAGTTACCCGATAAGACTTCCTTAAGTTTAATTGTGACATCATAAACAATACATAAAACTGAACAGAAGACACCAATTCCTTAGTAGTTTTTTGAATAGAAAAATATGTTCGGAGCTGTCGCCCACAATGAAACTCGCACTATAACTTTATCATGTGATATCACATAAAATATATTAATTTCGTTGTGGGCGACGGATGCAGACACATTTTCCTCTTCAAAAAACTATGAGAAAATGTGCCATTTTTCATCATTTTTGACCAAATCTTAGAAATATGCCAAAATGTTGAAGTCATAACTATTCATTGAAACAAGATAAGTGTTTAACCTGGTACTTCATATACACACATGTTCAAGATGGTACATGTGTATTTTTATGAGATTCAAACAACTTTTGAATTTTAGGGCAGCTATTGAAAGAAACTGTACCTTCTTCTTTGACTTTCAAAACGTATGATATTCAGCAACTTGGAGTAACCGTTTAAGATTGGTAAAATTGCACATTAAATACAGTGATAATGAAAAATCGAAATGGCCAACCAATGATTTCCCCAATGGTATGCTAAAGAATCTGCAAGAGTTTCAACATAAACCTTCTTTTTAAGTTCTAATTTTAATTCAGATTTAATTATTATAAACCAAGGGTGTGGTTTCTTTTTCTCGCTCTGATCTTCTAAAAGATCGCAATGTTTTTGTTGAACATAACTAACGTATTTTTGGTTTTTTTGTTGATAAGCATATACAATTGAAGCCAGCTGAGTTCTGTTATACATACCAGATAAGAAGTAAATGTGTTGCATACAAAAAAAGGGAAAATGCAATTGCTTAGCGATACAGTTTATGTCGTATTTGAATAATTCAAATCTGCCGAGTTGTTCTTTATGTGTAAATTGTGGAACTACGTAAGCTTATGAGAAAATAAAAAATTCTTATCGAGAAACTGTTTATCAAGTTAGCTGAGAATGCATGGGGTTCTTATTTAAACATATCCTACTGAGCTAAACAAGGTTTAAACAATCATTGATTGTATATATATAAAAGTGTCAGTTATTTCGACTAAATATATTAATATATCGTTAATCAACGTTAATATATCGACGATATCAACGCAACGCATTTTGAAACAAAAAATTTCAAAGTGCATTTTAACACAGGGTACAGATATAACAATTATATATATATATATATATATAATATATACTGGTAGTTTTACACAGACCTTTTAAGGTAATCTTTAATGACAGAATATAAGAGTGTGGAATGAAAATGAAATGACAAATGACAATCAGTTATATTTAGAAATCAATACGAGAAGAAAGTGAAAAAAAATGAAGCAAAACAAAGCAAATCAAAGAAAAAATATGCAAAAAAAAGAAAAAAAGAAAAAAAAATATGCAATAAGAAAACAAAACAAAACAAAACACGAAAAACCTCCCCACCCCCACCCCACCCCTTAAAAAATAAAAGGCTTAGCAATATTGTGTAAATCTACGATTAAGTAACATACAAACACATATTGTTACATAATTCAATTGTATATTGTGAATTTTTTTGTGCTTTTTAAATAAACTGATAAATTTGGTCACGGATGATGATTAAATTATATAACCCAAGTCGAAACGACTTTCAAAATATTTTAAAATGTTGTTTTCAATGTTTTAATTTTACATAACTAGAACTCTACTTTTCCTTGTGTAAACAATAAGAGTTTCCTTCACTTTTAATTTAAAAAAGATGTTCTGATGTTCATCGCATTCTGCAAATGTATAACCATTTTCTATCTGTAAATGCCTGTACAAAGATTACGGATGTGATAATTAGATAGTGCTTCAACCATCTTATTGATAATGGCGATGAGAATCCATGGGATGTAGACTTATTAAAAAATATTACGTGAGTTAACACCGCAAAATCTAAATTGTATTTTGTACCTTGTAAAATGTAGCAACATAATTAGTGTGTATAAAACAAAGCTAACAACAGCTCAGATATTTACGTTTAGCTTGCCTCAACCATTATTTTGAAATATCTGCATGTAATCAATATTTTCAAAGTAAGTTTAAGTTGCGTGCAGAATTATATTAATGGCAAGTTTTTGCAGCAAGATCAAATTCAAAAAAATACAGCTCATATTGCTATAGAATGACAGGTCTGAAAACATTGTCATCTCATATTCATACAAAAAGTGGAATTTCTTTTACAGCATAATAAAATCAATATAATTATGACATCTACGAATTTAAAGAGGACTTACCTTGCTTGACCTAAGTGTTTTCACTCCCCTATGAAGCATATCATCATTTATCATTCCTTTTTTTGCCCTTTGATTCTTGGTGGTGGTGCGCCAGCTGGTTCATTTCTCTGACTTGTCTCCCCCCCCCCCCCCGTTCGCCTTTTCGCCTTGTTAAGTCCATTGAAGGCACTGAATTATTGCGTTTTGTCTTTCAATTGTTGTTACATGCTTTGGTTTCTGTGATTTTCAAGGCATCCAAATGCAGTGTATGCCAGATTTGATTATACATTTATATTTATCATTTGTGCTTTCAAAATGGTTTACAACACTTCCCAAATGTCACATTTTCAAATTGTATGTTATACGTAAATTCTATGTTGTTGATGTTTGCATTTTTCAACTAGAAATGATGTTTTCTCTTAATTTGGTCTTAAATTAAGTCACAAGAAATATACTTGCAATAAAATAATATTGAATGATAACGTATAGAGTGAATATATTTACTGTGCGCTTATGTAGAGAATATATAAAAGTTAAGATTTGTTAACTGTTGAATAAATAAATTAAGTCAATTCGTTTCTGTAGTTGGCGTTTTGATACCCATTCGCTTGCGAAGCACGACCTCTGGTAAGAGAATGTGATAGAACTTTCCAGAACAAACGTGTTTTATTTTCATACATTTTCATACCACGACAGATTGGTTGTAAACCTTCAACATAAATGAACAGATATATTGAAAATTGACCTAAAGATCCAAATTTAGAGAGAGGTACACTAAATACCTATTCACTTGTTTGAAATAAATAGATGTAGAATAAAAAAAGTTTCTTTTTTCCAAGTCAGTGGCAACAAACCGGATTAAGGCCACGTACATATACATCAGTGTGTATATTAGATTTTCATCCCTGCCCGCTCCTATATCCAACAATGCAATTTGTTTATTTAGTTCAATTTAAAGGAATAAGATAAGGAAAAAACTTGGAAAAAGTACGTATATACAAAAATGAAAAAAAAAATGGTTCAACATATTAAGCATTATATTATAATAATATGTAAAGTGTTAATTCCCGCGCTTGCGCGGGGTATTATCAAGTACATGTATATATTTGAAGGTATTTGTTGTTGCTTTTTTTTTGGGGGGGGGGTATGTCTGAAACACAGAATAGACTGGGGGTGTTAAAAATGATGTTTTTGATGTTTTAAACGGAAGGAAATTAGATTTACATCTCATATTTATGACATAATTTCTTTAGGTAACAAAAAACATTAAAGTTAACTATTGCTTAATAAATTTTCCCTCACGCGGATTGAAGGTCTAACCAGCGAAGCGCAGTGTGATTAATAGCCATAATAACCCTTATTATAATAGGCATATTTTTTGTTATTTTTACAAAAAAAACCCAGTTAACTTGAAGTCTCCGTTTCTTTCATCTTCATCATATGACATCTTTGATTGATTTTAACGTAATTGCAATTGCAAAAAATGAAAAAATATTCATGACTTCGTTCAATACATCCAAAAACAATTTGTCTGCATCAAAGGTCAAGAATTCAATTTTTCATTAAGGTAATATGTACCAAAAGATATGTGAAAACCAATATTGAATGTTTGCATAATAAATCATGCATACTCAATTACAAACAGATTTACCTTATTTTATTGTGTTGTTTACACTTAAAAGTACGAAAATTATGTGAAACAAAGTTACCATTACCCAAAATCACATATCAATACATCAAAGTTGTATTGATAAAAAGTCTCACTCTAGAATCTTATGTGTTTGAATCTGACAGACTTAATTATGTTCTCCATTTTTCTAAGTTGTTTTATATACCGTTACTTTTCACACCATGTATATAAAGTGTATACACTGCACCTCATTAAATGTTATGAAGGCAAATATTTCTAGGTAGATAGCCTAATCTACTTTGTAGATACTCATTTTAAATAGCAATACACATGCTTAACTAAGTATTATGTACATTTAAAACATGTTCAAATGAAGAGAAGAATGTAGGGGACAATGAAATAATTCTGCAAGTTCTAGTTAAATATAATTATACCAATCTTTTTGACGGACCGGACTTTGAAAGTTTAAAGAAATAAAACCATTTTTATTATATATAATTATCTCAGTAAACCATTACCTTAAGAGCCAACGCAGCGAAGAATGTTCAGATTTTATTTTTGTTATAATCATTTATAAAACCAAGGGCAGGATCTATACTATATTCAAACAAAGTCAAATAGAAAATTAACGTAAAAAAAATGACGCTAGCATCAAAAGAAAAGCCACAAACCATTTGTTTTGCTTAAAAAAAATGTTTGAAATGATAAAGGTATAATTTTTGCATTACAGGAAAAATTAAATACTTTGTGTACATCAGCCTTACGTATAATTTTACACATGTATATCTCGTGTATTATACGCGCATTTCATAACGGGTCCTTATTTTGAGACAAAAAAAAAATAACGATGCATTTTTAAAATAGAGTAAAATAGACTAAATCAAATATAAAAACACAACAAATACAACGCTTTTATTTTAAGTTAAATGATTCTACTCAGCACGTAACACATAATATAAATTTTGAATTCCTTTTGTTGTTTAAAAAATTAGATAAAACACAATAACATTTATTTTTCTAATACACCCAACTTTTTAAAATTTTTAAAATATTTGATTTTTATTATGTGGTCTTGTTTAACCAAGCGCTCTCTCTGAGCAAAGCTACGACGCAAAGACAAACCGTCTGTTTGAACTACACATTCATAATAGCTCCACAAATCTACCGTTTACTTTCAGATCATATAACCGACAGCCGGTGTAATGAAGAATAATGACCCCCGTAGAATAATGACCGGGGGTCATTTTTCTACGTAGAATAATGACCCCCCGGTCATTATTCTACGCAGATAAATGACCCCCTGGTCATTATTCTACGTAGAAAAATGACCCCTTTGCCTGAATAATAAGTGTCATTTTCATAAAAATGAGCACACTCCACATGAAGAAAAGTGACCCCTATAGAATAATGACCCCCTTGTAGATTAAAGTTTTTCAGTATATTTTTTTTTATTATTTGTGAAATAGTCTTTACACTATTGTAATTTTTATTGCTGCAGTTTACAGAAAGTAACAGAAATTATAATTCATATTCAAATAAACTTAAAGTGAAAGAAGGGGTTTATCTTAGAAAATAAAAATCCTTCCATTATAACAAGATATTGACGTATTGCATCGGGGTATAGTAGTCATCTTAACAATTACATTTACATATATCTATGGTGTTCCCATAGGGCCACTTTGACCTTAGGGCGAAGATGCAAAGGCGATAGTGCGAAGGCGAAGGAGCAAAAGTGCGAAGATGCGACGACGAAGTGCGAAGATGTGATGCCTAAAGTGCGAAGGTGCGAAGGCGAAGGAGCGATACTACTATCGCTCCTTACCAACTTCGCACTCTGGCCTTCGCATCTTCGCACCTTCGCCTTCGCCTTTTTTGATTGCATTCAGCAACATGTAACATGTAACATATATGTTTACCAGTCCTGGCTATGCCTAATCATTATCTACTCCATACAAAATGTAATGTCCGTCATAATGTGTACATATGCACTTCCAGACTCCTGTCACTTACCAGCCGTCTGTTTACCATGGACCAAACACAGTAACAATCTAATTTCATTATGCGACACTTCTTGCTCATGCATGGATCTAGAGGGGGAGAGGGGGTCCGTCCCCCCGGAAAATTCAATATTAATAATTTCACGCAGTAAAACGGGAGAGGTAGTCCGGACCCTATCCCCCTGAATAATTTAATTTTATTAATTTTATAAAAATAAAATTTCCAAAATATGCCTAGGAACCCTTTAAACGATGGAAATTAGCTCCGCAATTATAAAACATAGGTAATCACAGATTACAAAGCTCACCGAGACGAGGTATCACCTTCATGAGGCATCACCTTTATGAGACCACCTTTATCATATTATATGAAAACCATCCTTTATAATCTTGGATATTCATGGATTCTGCATTGACACAATATCGTATATCATCTCTTAAAAAATTGTATGATAATCATATGTTCATATGTTAATCAATACAATAATATAAAATTAAAATTATATCCTATCATTCTTACAACATATATCATATAATACCATAAAATACCCGTAAAAAATTGTGAGATATGATATTGTTACGTATGATATGACATTGTATTGTGTTATACATTATTGTATTTGATCAAATAATACAATATCATAAAACATAATACAATATAGTATTATATGAAACAATATAATATTAGAATGATACATCATAACATAGAAACATATGATATTATATTGTATAATGAAGCATTGAATCATTATTTTTTTTAAATATGTGGTCTCATAACTGCAACGGTGTGTGCATACAAATTGAATAACGCGTGCTAGCGCGTTATCATAATTTGTTTGCACTCATTGTTGCAGTTATGAGACCACATTTTTCAAAAAATAATGATTCAATGCTTATATTTACGTTTCTTAAACATGTATTTTCTTCCCGCAAATATGATTTATTTTTAAAAATCTCTGTCTTATTCAACGAGTAATGCGATATTAACGGAATGGCCACTGGAACGGCCGAAATATGCTTATAACACAATTTTATTTTTTTCTGTAATTAAATGAATTTACTCTTGGTATACTAAGAAATTAATCAATTGAATTCATTTAACTGTCAATATATATTTACATCAATGAAATATTTATCAGCATAAGTATAATATCAGGTCGTAATCCGGTTTGAAGTCGCAAGAAGAGTCAGTTCTTGTTCTTCTAGAAATACCGAAGGAATATTGAATGTATTCATACGCACCAGATTTGGTGATTGGGTCTTCTGTGTTGTGTGTAAATATCACTCAAATTCACCAATGCAATTTAATAGAGTGGAAAAAGGAAATGTAAATATAATAGTATGTTATTGTATTGTATGATATATTATCATATTTGATACATAATATGATATTGTATTATATAATTTGATACAAAATGTATCATATCAAATGATACAATATCATAGGATAAGTGAAATAATATATCATAAAATCATTATGCACATTGTATCATATGATACAATAATATATATTACAACATCATTAAATACAATTTCATGTGATATGATAATATATCATATAAACCAATATCATATAATATACAATACAATCGTATGATACCATAATTTTTAATATTACAATATCATATATACAATTTCATGTTATATAATTCTATATTACAGAAACCAATATCATATTATACAATACTGTATGATACAACATCATAGAATATACAATATTATATCATAGGATACAATATTATATATTGCGATATCATATGTAATAGTATCGTGTGATTAAAAAATTAATTAATAATGCAATATATTATACAATATTGTATCATAATATACAATACTATACAAAACAATCATGATACAATAGCATATCATAACATATACAAAAAAATTGATACAATATTTTATCGTATCATATAACGTTTTACAATAAAACATATTGTATAATATTGTATCCTAGTTAACAATAGTGTTTCATATCATACAATACTATGACATAGGAATCATGTTGTATCATTTAACAACAACCACATCTATCTGTTAAGCAGGTTTGAGTGAGGTAGGAGATTTCTTTGGCATCCTTGATAATGGAGATCAGGCTCTGCATCTAAAGCAACCTCTGCGTTTTATTTATAATATAGTTAAATCAACTATGCAAGCTATCATCTATTTCATGTTATATAATTCTATATTACAGAAACCAATATCATATTATACAGTACTGTATGATAAAATATCATAGATGTTTAGAATATTGATGTTCATGTTATACGTAGAAGAAAACAAAAGTAACGCAGAAGATTTTTTAAAAATCACTTTCCCCAAGAAATGTAAATAAGAAGTATTCTTATTCCTACGTTACCTGCCCCCTGAGTCATTTTCCATAAAGATATATACATGTATCATTCTTCGATTGACAATTCATTCACCAATGAATATTGCTTTAATTATTACAACAATTATTCTTTAATGATTATCGTTCGTCAATTATCAAACAATATCCTCATTGTGTATGAATTTTTCTTTATTTGCGTCATTTCTCGCCGTATGTCGACAAGAAAAGTGAAGTAACTATTAACAATCAATAAGTGGCAATGTAAGGGTGTTTTGCGTGTGCTTGCTACGGATATGAAAAACTATATACAGCGATTTATTTACAAGTTCGGTGTTTATAACTTCAAAATCAGTTGAACAGAGTAAAAAATAAAGTAATTTCAAAGTCATATCTTGGATACGGGGTAACCAATTTCTATTCATGTGTACGGGGGGGGGGGGGTCATTTTTTATGGGGGTCATTTTTCTTCAGAAAAATCCAATTATTCTTCAGCTAAGGGGGTCATTATTCTACGTCGAAAAATGACTCCCGGTCATTATTCTACGGGGGTCATTATTCTTCATTACACCGGCCGGTAATAAGATAACAAAAAGTACTTTGATTTCTGCAAAGCCTGCTCTTTTCTTTCATTCACTTAATATGACATTCGATTCGATTTCTTATCTCGCATTTGTTGTACAAATATTTGTTTGTAAACAATATTTTTTATCTGTATTATCTGTCGTAAAATGTATTATATCCATTTTTTTTATTTGTAAAAGACAAACTTCTTTTCACATATGTGTAAAAAAAAGGCGAGGAAATGTCAGTCTGATGATTGAAACAAGAAAGTGGAAACGTTCAAGATAAACAATAATTTATTAAAAAAACAGACGAAAAAAAAAATAAATTGATGAATTGTTAGTGACAACACTTTGTACACACACAAAGCAACTTCGTTTTTCTTTTTTTTTTTTTTTCTTTTTTTTTTTTTTTTACAAGAAAACGTAATGGTAATATTTACAATATCAATCTCCCCGATTACTTGTAATTATTAACATTTTTTCAGACAGTTGGATTCCCCCCCCCCCCCCCCACATTTTTGAATAATTTAAAAAAAACATTTTCATAAAAATCAAGCACATTAACAAAGATACATGTTTTACAGTTTTTCTTCATTAACATAATATAATACAGAAAATATTACATCTACAAAAAATGCCTACGCACAAACTGTACACATTTGTATTGAATTTTGCACAAACATAAACATATATAACATCATTGTATCTATGTGCTACGAGGCTGAGGTCTAGATCTGCGATGGAAATAGAGAAAAACGGAGGAATAAATAAGATATTATATAATGAGAAGAGGAATAGTATATGGTTTTCCGTCTGGGTTCATAAAATTCCTTTGTACAAATAAAATTTACAAAATGTGTAATAAACGGTCATTTTTATTTACAGACAATTTATTGCAATTTATTGCAGATACCCTGCCAGTGTCTTCCATTTTTATCCTATTTACAGTATTTTATGTTTTCTATATAAAGTCTATCCGTCATCATTCTCTAAAGACAACCAAAGAAAAGAGATTGAGCTGAAGTTTGCTTGTATTTAGATATAAATACTGCTCGACAGCAAGAATGAGTATATCTGGAGTCTGCAAATGTTTCTTTTTTGTATAATTTCCAAGCAGAACAGAAAAATTATTCTAGCAAACAAATATTTAAATTTTATTGACATCAAATAATCCGTCTTAAGCCAAAATTCTTTGTGTACATGTATATAAACACAAAAAAGATGTTTTAAAAAAGTTGTTTTAAAAATGTTTCTGGACAATTCATGCAAAAGTGCCTAGTAACGAATTCGGAATTTTCAATTCCAAAAAGACAATATTAGGCAGATCTATTCTGTAGAGTATTTGAGATTAAAGTAACGGTATTTTTGTTTCCTGTGTAACTTTAAAAGAAAGTTCAAATATATACATGTATTTCCATATATTTTCTGAAAAAATATATCCCTAAGATTGCCATTTTGTCAAAGCTGTAATGTCTCGTTTCAAAAGCCTTATCAAAATCTATATGTTTTATCCTAGAGGACACACTCTTTTTAATCCTGCAGTATTCAGTAAAGTTTGTTTTTAAAATTTGCTCCTATCTTATAATTTTTTATCAATGTCATAAAAATCATTTATAGAAATATGCCTGCATCAGAGTAATTTTAAAGGAAAATAAGTTAATTTACTTTTTAAATCTTTTGGCTATCACAATTTGTTCAAACCAAATTTTCATACTACACTTTCTATTTTTTATCAACATGAGTCCAGCATAATAAAAAATCCTTCTAGAAAGAATTTACAACAGTCTGTCGGGGGTAAAAAGAAATCCCCTTTTCCACAATTTGTATGCATTACAATGAGTTATTGACTCCAGTAATGGAACCCATTTATTCTCCCGATCCATGTGGATTTTAGTACAGTTTTGAATATCCTGTAATTTACGATTTTTAGTCTCCCTGATTTATACTCTTGAATTTTATTGTCTCTTTCCACCTCGCTTACTTTATTTTCCATAGACATTCAAACATAATTGGGTATTAGCCATGAAAAAACTAAGTGTTTAAAGTTTGGTAGAATTACTGTCCTAAGGACACACAGGACGTTCCTCAATTTAAAAACTTTTCTTGATATAATTGCTTTTTATTTATTAAGATATAAACCTGTTAATTTCCGAAAATCCAGGGTACATAAAATTGCTATTTTTTGAGCTATACTATTTAGAATTTTCCATCAAATAGCTTGCAAAATGGATTTGAATGCACATAAATATAGTTATAGTATGTATTTGCAATTGAATACTTTATATCTAAATTTAAAATAGTATCATATAACATGGAAATATAATTACGGAATAACTCACATTGTGAAAATGGAAATTTTTTTTTAGAAAAAATTGAAGATATGTCGCGTCTGACCTTTAGAACGGCTAGTGAGCATATACTGGGGCTACCTTCGTGTTTTCCATTGGTTAATTTTTTTTGTGTAATCTCGATCAATTTGGTAAAAAATTTAATCAACCACGTTTTTAGTCTCTTCCATCCATTTTGAAATTGACAAATTCCATTACTCTTCCAAAATGTTCATACTTCATTTGCATTTCTGTTAAAGAGGGTCGTCCCTCTGTTTTAAGGTAGCTATGTTGGATCACCTGTATTTTGAAAATTCTACATCTTATATTAACTCTACTCCTATACTTATATTTTATAACTATATTGAATAAAATAGTTAAGTGGAATTTACTTATTTACAGAGTTAAGGAAGGAACTATATTTTGAAGCGGAAGTTTTTCAAGGAGAGTATTGCAACTTTAGCTTCCTAATATTTAGTAGAAATCAAACTTTCAGATAATTTGTGCGTTGAGATATCTTCATTTTATTCCGAAAAAAATTATTTTAATAAATTTCTAAACATTTTGAGCAATATTTATTGGTTTATTTTGCTAGCATTTCATAAAGGTCTAGAAAAAAATTACGCCAGTGTTTGCCTGAAGTTAGCTTATTTCATGCCATATTTGAAAATTTACATAATAGACCCACATTTATGTTGTTATTTTCTGAATTTGTAAGATTTTTCCAACATGTCCGTTATAATTTAAGTAAAAGTTTGAGACTTTTTAATTATGTTATTACAAGTTGAATAGTTAATGATTAAAAACAACATTTTCTTAGTGCAAAATGTAAAAATATTAATGAAAATTGATGAAATTTTGAACATTTTCTTCATAATAGTTTTAATCTCATTCATTTCAAATATGATAATGCATATTTGATGCCATTGCACATTCCGATAAAAAAAGAAAAGAAAAAGGCAATATATCTGTAAATTGCAATTTTAGTGCAGAAAGGTCAGGCTAAGTGCACTGTATCGCCGAAAAAAGCATGTACATGTATGCCCCAATTTTTATTTTGAATTTTTTTTAGCTGCGAGTGTAGAATTAGAATTTCAAAAAATACTTTGGATTTTTTTTTTATTTTTAACCTTAATGTAATGACATTCCGATCGCCTGGCAGCATAACGATTACATTCGGATGTTATTAATTTTTTCTATGTAAAAGAACGTTTTGATTATTTACAATAAAACTTTTTGTTTGTTGTTTTTTTTCGTTTTATGTTTTTTACAAATTCTGATCATCATAACTCTTTGTATCCAGACTTCATTCATTCATCATAATTAAATCAAATCCAGGAAGTCTGTTTTGAATAGCAGGAAATATGTCTTCTTTCACTGCAATAGAGCAAACACGACATTATAAATTCGTCTTTCCTGTCTTTAATCATTACCGCTTGTTATTCAATGATAATAACATCTTTTTATATCAAAAGGAACCACAATGTATGGAAAGAGTTAACAACCTACACAGACTTTGAACGGCAAGGATAAAAGAATGAATAATCACAGTTTAACGATGACATTTTAAACTTTAATGTTTAAACTTACTAGGACTGTTAAGTACTCATGTACTCAGTATGGCTGTAAAACATAGATATTGGTATTTGGAGAGGAACCCAGATTGGCGAAAAAGAAATCCTGGTAAAAAGAACAACTTCCGGTGGCGCTGTTATACGCTACGCTTACACAAGGTAGCACATCCTTCAAGCATTGTAAGGCGCAAGCACTCACACTGTTAGCGAAAGTGTCGTTTAGGGACGCCTGGTTCGGTTTTTTCCCGGTTTCGGTAGGTGAGAATGTCCCATAGTGTCTTTTCTCCGGATCCATGTTAACTAAAGGAAAAAAAATCAGGCAACTTCAGAAGGTTGAATATAAACAAAAGTTAAAATATTTGCATGCAAAACAATTTGTATTATTTTAATCAAAAGTTTCTTATCCGCAAATTGAGAACGAAAAGCGAAAGCCTGGAACAATAGGCTTTATTTGTCGTAACATTTAGCAATTAAACTGACTTTTTCTATTAATAATCAAGTTTGTAATTTGACTCTCATTTAAGGTCATCCTTAAATACCCCAGTACATGTATATAACTACCACTAACACAATTCCGCACTCATTAGTATACCTACTTTCTTTGGTAACATACAACTACCTTGTAAAAGATGTAAGCAAAATCTCTAAAACTTACTTAAAGACCAGGTTTTTGAATCAAAGCAATCCGTGATGCAGTCAATATTTTTGGACTGAAAGAAACCAACACATGACACCAATCCGCTGAATGTTTCTCTGTCAAAGGATCCCCCAACTCTAAGTGTTCCAGGTGTTTTAAAGGTAATGTCTGGAAATTCAGGGCCAGAAACATCGTTTTTTAATTCAGGGTCGCTTTCAAAAGGCGATCCGCCAATGTATAAAGAGAGTTTTGGGTGATTAGCATCCATTGTCATGGCAATCCTCTGCCACTGCCCAACCTGTAAGGCACTGGAAGCGCAGGAGTCCCATCCAATGACTGAGGCATTTGTTCCGGAGGCTGTGGAAAGGAACTTCATCTCAAAACTGCCGTCGTCGGATTTGTAATGTAGAATACAACTGTCGTCATTTGTAGCTGGTTTTACAAAGGCTGAGAATCCATAGTCTTCGGACGGGGCAGTAGTAATACGAAAATCCAGGACTGAATCAGCGGAAAGATTGACGGAGAATGGAGATACTGGCGGTGTGTGGGGAGCAGGGAGGTCCTGGACGAACGGGTGAGGACAGTAAGAGACCCGTAGGTCAGGGTTTTTTACGACCTGGTCAGTACAGACTTCTGGAGTCAATGGCCATCTCTGGAGGGTTTCAGAACACCCTCCTGTTACACCTGTTATTGTAAACAATTGTATAAGATCTTAATAATGAAAATACTACGCACATGAAGTCGAGAACGGAAATATTGGATACTTTTTCAGGGAACAACTTATTTTGATGAATATATCGAAAACTCTTTTTATTTCATAAGTCAGTAGCTGTCTCAGTGTAATATTTGTGACTTTTAAAAATTACTTTTAGTAAAACAATACAGCTAATTTTTATGCACCAAAACGAGTCGTATGGTAACAACTTCAGCCTTCCAAAATCAAGCCCCGGACGCTTTATACCTTATTCATATTTAGAATATTAGGTAGTTAATTAGGTAGTTTATTGAGCAACAAAACCAAATGCTGGGATGGTCGTACAGTTTTCTGAAATATTAATTCCTGTTTATTCTTTAACGAGTCAGTATCCCTTATTTACTCTCTAGTCTTTGTAATGGTGACGGTTCCAAACGAGGTGCGTGATGTTAATGCAGGACAGAGAAATCTGTTATCATATATCATATATAAGACTCATGGAGAACCTTTATCATAAATTAACTACAGTAATAGACATGTGTTTTACCCTTTTAAATGACATTCTTATCTTTACGAGATCGCTCGTTTAATGTTTGGTTTTAAAAGACTTAAAAAGCAAAAGCACATTTTTATAGGATACACTAGGGTATTTTAAACTTAAGTTTTTGTCACAAGCAAACTTTAAACTCTTTAATCGGCTGTTGTTAACTTAATACTGTTTAAAAGCATATTTTTCTGTTGTTTTCTTTCTATAAAACTTCTAAAAAATGTTGTATTTTAAAGGATGCAGGAAAATATTAATATAAATGTGTATCCAGTACCTACAAAAATGATTCTCTTTTTCAAAAGGTAAACTTACTTGGTATGAAAGTACCGAGGTAAACAAGCAGGTATAAATCCTTAAGAGTCATCATGTGTCAGATACTGTTAGGACAATCACCTTGCTGTTGATAAGTCTTTGTTCTTACTGTGACAACCTTAGCTTGAGCTTATAAATTTAAAACCGAGCTCATTAGCATCTCTCTAGAGGATCGATTTGCAATAAACAAAGTAGTTTGTAGTCTGCAAATCATTGAGAGTTTAACAACATTCTCGTTTTCCAAACAAGTGGAAACTCTCTTTACAATTAAAGATAGCTATTTACAAAACACATCAAATTTTATGAAATAATTTTGCGAACAATATTTTCTATTATCTATTCTTGATCTTTAAAGAAAGGACAGGGGGCACAAGGCGTTATACATCCCCTATCCTGAACAATGAAGACAAACGACTTTCAATTGTATAGTATTAATTTTTTGCTTGTATTAATTGTTTATAGTATAAATTTCATGATGCAAGTGAATACTGTGCTTCCATTTTGTAAACACGACAGGAGTATGTTTCCAATTTAAGCTGCACAGGGTTTTTGCCAGAATCTTGGCTATTTACTGTTCTTAATTGCGAATTTTAGGTACAAATGGGTCCTGACTACATCCTAAAAGAACTTTTATTCAAAAGATAATTTTTTTATATATATGTAACAACTGAACTGTTGTGATGGGTTCTTTTAATGTTTACCCTTTATTAATTCATTTGGATGTCATCAAGAACGTTAAATATAGTTTACGAATATATACCAAATAATGAAAAAAATCATTGGCATAATGTATATTGCGAAAATATATTATTACTATTGATTTTTAAGCGGTAAGCGTGTACGAAAAACGTTTTACGTCATTTAACCGAAAGTATTACGAAACCTAGAAGCTTCGTGAAAGCGCTACATATGATGAATCAAACTAATGAGTGTACTTAAAGCTGGACCAGTTTGATTTGTGCTATTTTTTGAATAACAATTTATCTCTACTTTAAACTAATATAGAGTTTTACTTTTTATACCCCCGCTCCGAAGGGGAAGGGGGTATACTGTTTTACCTTTGTTTGTCTGTCCGTCTGTCTGGCCGTAACAAATTTTTTTATCTAAATTTTCTTAGATACTATTTATTGCAGATGCTTGAAATTCAACACACTCTTTGTTTAGGTATATCATACGTTGGGATATATTTTTGAACCAGTGGGACGTCAAATTCCTGTTATAAGACGACTGTTTATTTTTAGCCAAAATTTTCAAACAAATTTTCGTCAATGATTTCTCAGCAACGATTCATTGCAGATGTTTTACATTTTTACACATTCTTTGTTTAATAATGCCTATACGTAAGGATTTATTTTTTACCAATCAAACGTAAATTTCCTGATAAGGTCGGTTCCAGACTGTCTCTTTGGTGCTAGAACCATTATGACGTGATAATTGATTTGATGATTTACGACTTTAAAGGAATTATATAAAAAATAAAACAATATTTTGATATTCTATATTTATTCAGAGGAAAAGTAATTCCGGTACCTATATTTAATTTGACATCGTTTTAAAGAGGAGGTCAAGAGCTTATTTAATGCCGTTTTTGGAGAGACTGTAGGCGATCTAGCTATATTTCATTAGTCAAAAATAGACAAAACTATGAGATTTGTTACTTTTATCCTTCATATTTCATAGAAAATGGTTGTTTAAAACATGATTGTTATGAGCATCATTAAAAAAAATATATCTTGAATTTCATAAACCTGTCGGCACCTTTTATTTACGAGATCTTGGCCTTTAGATTTAAATTAAACACGTTTCTCTGTGTCTAAAGGATAATGATATGTAAAGTCATGAGTATTGAATTCATTGTTTATAATTTAATTTTTTTACGTTCATTGTAGATTTAAACGTAACGTCAGGCTTATTGATACGTTTTTGACGTTAGTTTTACTATGAGAGGCAACATTCTTCATACGATATAAAATAATTTTTTAGACAATCAGAAAGCGCGTTACAACCAGAGTTAAATTATTTTCTAATCATGAAATTTGAACTTGCATAATTGATTTATGGAATACTTTGATCCGGGTTTTTCACCAACTAGAATACAATTTGTTCAACTTTTTTTGAGTTGGATTCAGCATTTACTCGAGCGAATGTAAAGAATTCAGTTTTCCCCGTGATTTCAACATATGGATATTAAGAACCTTTTCAACACAATTTACACTATAAATCAAATACAAGATACGCTTCAGAATGCTAGTTAGTATTTTAAGAGAAATCCGATGTCATCTTACCGTTCTAACCACGGTAGACTTCAAGATAAAAACTTCAAATTAAATTTAATGGTGAAACTTATATTGGAACTCTATAGTGTCCCAAAATGAAATATTAATGCATATATTTCAAACAACTTGAAACAAGCTTGCTATCAGCTTTCCAGTACTTTGATTTAAAATGGAGTCGAGACCCATTTATTAATAAATCAAAATTAGTGGTTTTCACCATAAACGTGTTTCACTTTATTAATAACTGTCAAACAATTAAAGTTTTTCACCTAATCAGTTATGCGTACACACATGTGTACACACCTGTCCTAAAAAAATAATGCATGTAATGTATGAGCTCCGTGAAATACTTCAGTCAGGAAGACAGATGGTTAGGTAGTATTAAGGTAGAATAAAATACAATTCAAAGAATCCTGAGGGTTTTTTTCTCTTCTCAATATTTTGGATTTAACAAGTTCCATATAGACTTGCTAGCTTTAATAAAATGAAAAGGAGATCCTTAGTTTACATATAAAATGGGAAATACCAATAAAGTAAGATAATAGATATAAAGATTTTGAAAATTTCGTGTTATTTTCCGATTGATTGTAAGCATAAATGATTTTACAGGAGTAATTAAAAATACAATATCAATGTATTTTTTATGCCTGTACATTAAGCTTTCAGCCAATGATTGTATAAAATTCTGATAATCGTGACTTTCTATGCCATTATGTTTTATCTATACTGTGTGAGATAATTAATCAAAGTTAATTTTAACCATTAAATAAGATATAATAAGTTGTACTTTTGAGACTGTATGGATGATTTATATTCATAACAATTTGTTTTTGTTAGGAAACAGGATTCATATGTGCGATTTCATTGGTCAATTTCGAATCTGAAATCTCCTATTTTAAATATTGTACCTCGAATTTCGAATGGGTCTTTTGGGCTGTCATACTTACAATTCAGTTATGAAAAAGAAATCCAAAGCTTTTGTTTCGAGTGTCTGAAATCCAGGAAGAAACATTTTTTTTAATTCTTATTGTTAGGAGGTGTCAATAAAGAATAGTCTTATAACAGTTGTTTACATCATTTACTCTTTATTGATAAAAATATCTTCTTTTGACAATCTTTAAAAAATAACGAAAAAAACCAACAAAGGAAAAGGTTTAATGAAAATCAAAGGACAAGATATATATATATATATATATATATATATATATATATATATATATATATATATATATATATATATATATATATATATATATAATGAAAACAAGAATAAACCGACTAGGACTGTTACAACTTGATCAAATGCTCAGTATGGCTGTAAAACATAGATCTTAGTTTTTGTAGAGGAACTCAGACTGATGAAAAAGAAATCCGGGTAAAAAGAACAACTGCCGGTAGCGCTGTTATACGCTACGCTTACACAGAGTAGAAAATCCCTCAGGCATTGTAAGGCGCAAGCACTCAGATTGTTGGCGAAAGTGACGTTGATCGGTGTTTGATTTGGTATTTTCCCGGTTTCGGTAGGCGAGAATTTCCCATAGTGTCTTTTCTCAGGAAACATATTGACTAAAAGAAAAAAATAGTTAAGTTCAAAAAGGTTGAATATAAAAAAGCGACAAAACTTGTGACTATATCATTTTAGTCGGAAGTATTATGCACTTTTTCTTAAGTGACATTCAACAACCTTGTCAAAGGATGTGAGCAGACAATAAAAAGCTTACCTGAAGACCAGGTACTTGAATTAAAGCAATCCGTAGAACAGTCAATCCTTCTGTCCTCCATGAAACCAACGCATGACACCAATCCGCTGAATGTTTCCCCGTCAAATGACCCCCCGACTCTCAGTGTACCTGGTGTTTTAAAGCTAGGGGCTATAATTTGAATGTTAGAAGAAACGATGATCACATCAGTGTCGTCAAAAGGAGCTCCTTCAATGATTAAATTGAGCTTTGACTGACTAGTATCCATTGCCATTGCAATCCTCTGCCACTGCCCAACCTGTAAGGCATTGGAAGCGCAGGAGTCCCATCCAATGACTGACGCATTTGTTCCAAAGGCTGTGGAAAGGAACTTCATCTCAAAATTACTGTCGTCTGATTTGTAATGGAGAATACAACTGTCGTCATTTGTAGCCGGTTTTATAAAGGCTGAGAATCCATAGTCTTCGTACGGGGCAGTAGTAATACGTAAATCCAGGATTGAATCAGCGGAAAGATTGACGGAAAATGGAGAGACCGGCGGTGTGTGGGGAGCGGGAAGGTCCTGGACGAACGTTTGAGGACAGTAGGAGACCCGTAGGTCAGGGTTAGATAGGACCTGGTCACTACAAACTTCTGGAGTCAATGGCCACCTTTGGAGGATTTTATTAGAACATAATCCTCTTAGACCTGTAAAACAGTAAAAGTGAACAATTCTGTCAAAGATTTTCATAATAAAACATTTATCATTTGATGTCGATTACGGCAGTGTATGATACCGTTGCCGAGAGCAACTCATTTTTGTGATCGGCTTCGGCCGATCATAATTGTCCCCATATGAGTCATCCGGTAAATTTCACTACTAGTATTTGCGCACGCATTGCACTTTGCACAAATTTGTTTACTATGCAGCTTCATATTAATTATTTATTACAAGTACATCTGTATATTACTTTTAAAAAATCTCTAGGCGTTTTGCATTGAGAATAAAACATTTAGACTAAACACAATGATTCAAAACAAGTTTACATTTCGCATACTAAGAGTATTTATTTTCATATTTCTGATTATTTCAGCGGAAAAGGTCGTTTTTATTTTTACGTCAAACGTATAACAGCAAAAGAGTTTAATCTGTCCACTAATTTGGTGATAACATTTAAAATTTTATTTCTCCAGATGACATGTTTTAAGGAAAACACGTATTTCTCTTTCTTCATGAATGGAGCCCCAACAATGCGAGAACAAGAAATGGATACATTCATGAACTTACTATGAAATTGTAAGTCAAAGTGATTGTTTTTTAAGTGATCAGAACGCTTAAATATTTGAATATAATTGCATAAGGTGGTATGGGACATTTGTCGATATTCATGTGAATTAAATAAAATTAGAATACTTCTACCGTGTTAGAATTTCAAACTTTACAATATTTAATAAAAAATACGTTTCAAAAATTTTTGAAAACGTAATTTTTTTAAAATCCCCAGCGGGAATTATCTCGTATCGTACAGATTCGTAGAAACTCTTACCCACTGCACTGCGCTCTATAAGGTGACTATATTTAGAATGAAACTTGTTCTAAAACTATGGGTGAGGAACAGCCATGTTCCTTTAGTTTGTAATTGTACTATGATTGTACTATGATTCTATAATTTTATTATGATATTTAAAAATCATTTATACATGTTTTAAAATTATTTATTTAAATATTAATTATAAAGTCTCATGTTTATAATATTTGGTTTTCCTGTTCGGCGAAGAAAATATATTACGCCACTATATTCAAACCATCGACATAAATGAAAACTTGTTCATACCTTTTTGCGTTATAGAGAGAAAAGTGGAAATCTTGAGACATCTCTGTTATGACGTCACATGAGCAGTTTTTGATGAAAAAAAGCAACCGTGTGAGCTACTTAATGTTTATTTAAGATTTTCTTTGAGTTTTTAATCGATAACGACCTTATAAATTATTAAAATAGGTAAAACACATTTCAGCATTTTGGATAAACTACACTTTTTAAAGACGAAAGGACTTTGATACTTGTCGCTGGTACTCTTCATATTTCTTTGAAAATGTTAGTTAAAATAGGATTTTTAATTGTTTTTATCGTAAAATTAAGACCCAATACACCTTATAAAATCAAATGATGGTTGTGAAAATTATTGAAAGAATTCCTATCTCAGATTTCTAAGAATAAAAAAGGATACTTTATCTGTAATTTTTGGTCTTTTTAGTTTCTGTCTGTTTTTCGGAGCCCCCTGGTGTAATTTTTTAAGCGTCTTATATATTGTAACATAAGATTTTGAAAATCATATTTTTGTATTGAATAAAAACTTGTACAAATATGTGCTTGAAGACACCTAATTGATGTTGCCTTAAATGCTTAATGTCTGGTTTAGTTAACGAATTGATTAGATTTTGATTTTTTATGATTAACATTAAAACAGAACATTAGTTATCTCAAGGCGTTTGTTTCTATGAATCATTTACGTAATATCGTTTATTAGGAACGAAACAACGACTTTGAAAGGAAAAGGGTTTTTTTACCTTAGATGATATGTACCCCAATCATGTGCTAATCATCACAAGAAATACATTTAGTCATACACTTAAATATTTGACAGTAGGATTGTATTTAAAAGGACACAGAGGTTGAAATAAATCAAATCGACTGACCAACTTTAACCCCCGATTTATCGACTTGTCTCTCTAATTGAAATGGTCACCCCTAATCAAAATGTTATTTCATTGGTATATTAGATACCTTTTTGATGACATTTCCAAATTTTTACGAAACCAGGCATTTAATGTGCATTTTTGGTCACACTGGGATATGTTAAATGCGAGAGTTTATGATGGACAAACTTCAAATCTTTTTTTGGCTGTTGTTAATTAAATATCATTTGAAAATATTTTTTTTTACATAATTCTGAGTCAAACTTACGAAACTCTATTTTATTTTGAGGTATGCATTAAAATCCTTATATGAAACTACATCTACCTCATAAAAATGTAAACTTACTTGGAATAAGAGCACTGAGGTAGACAAGCCGGTATAAGCCCTGAAGTCCCATCGCCAGTCAGAGGTAGAGGCTCTCGGTACGTCAGGCCGTAGCTCTCTTTACCTACTATGTAAAAACAACCTTAGCTCATGCTTATAAATATAAACTGTGCTCATTTGCGTCTTTTCTACGTCCGACAATTAAATAAAGGATCGATTGCAACAAAGAAAGCAGTTTTGTGTGGTTTAATCCTTAGGTGTTGAACATTATTTCTATTTCCAAATTAGAGGATTTTCTCAAATCGAATTTTCTAAAATCCATTTTTACATCAGTTTTCATATCATCTATTTCGAATCTTCAAAGGAAGTTTTAAAATAAAAGTGCTAAAGCTTTTTGAAATATACAAAAAGAACTATGATTAGGCAGCGTTCAAACAGCCCTGTGTATTTGCTTTAAAAAAAATTAAATTTATTCTTTCACGTTTCATGCTCATTAGCAAGGTTAAACAAAATGAGAAAGGGGTCCCCTTGAAGGGCACAATCAAATTAATGCTTTCCTCTCAGGGAAAAGCCAATTAATGTTTTGATCAATTTTGCTTAAAAGAAGGAAAGATCGAGCTCGTTATTTCAGACTAATGCCATAATTACACACAAAAAATAATTGCCGGATTAATAACTTTCTTAGGATTAAATAAGAAAAATATAGTGATTTTTTGTTTGTACATAGTATAGTATAGCGTTAAACTAAATGCTGTTAACCTATGGGTAACGTTTTACTGTACACAATTTTACTAAGCCTCATTACGAGCTACACCTCACAACTTCACGAGCACAGTGAAGGTACATGTAAAGCTGTTTGGGTCATTTTTATATAACATTTTTTGAACGATTTAAAACAATAGTTAAGCCACATTTCAAAGAAAAAAAATGTATTCGTCAATAAAAAAGTTTTTTATCTCGACAGTTTCTTGGACTATTGTTTTTAGTCGCGGAAGCGAACTAAATAACACGTTAATATGGCTCTTCTATGTATATTACATATCCCTGACCAAGAGCGTATATAAGGGTTTTAAAGCGACGATACACAAATATTCCATACAAATTAAATAGACATCAGTATGAATGTAAGTATAAGCATTGAATGCTTATTTCTGGATGTTGCCGGTCCTATGACACACCAAGCGGTGCAGACAAATTATCATATGGGGCGATAATTGGACCGACAACATCCAATTCAAGCATTTATTGCTTAAATAAATATTATAGTTGTGAGCCGCATAACATATTCACTACAAGGTGTCAACAACTTTACACATGGAAAAACCCTAACATAATTTCATAATTGAACATATTTCAATACGGCGGTATAAAACAGTCATATAGTGTATAGGGTTGGGGTATAGTGCTAATGTGTTTAATGTTTAAGCAATTTCTTTACGTCTACTGACACAGAATAGAAACTGACTGCATATTTAGGGAAAAAAACATTCAGGTGTTATCTTTTATGAAATACATGACACTTAATGGCCGGGGGTGGGAGGGGGTGGGGTGGGGTGGATGTTGAACGAATATTTTTTAAAATTTTTAGTTTTTTTAATTATTATTTTTCTTAACTGTTTTTACCCCATGCTCATTGACCATGGAAGTGTTTCTATTTAAAAAATGTATATATTATTTAAAAATGTCCCAAGGGTTGTAAATGGGCGAGTTTCGTTCCTTTTATTGCATAAATGAAAAGAAGGTTTGAAAAAATACAAGCGGGATAAAAATCAGAAAAATTATTTCAAAGACGCAATAGAAGGGGTGTAAAGAGGTCAATGTTTACAAATATTCCAAATTGAAAATGGATTTTTCATAGTAGAGGTTATTTTAGGGGCCTGTTTCAGTTCCCTCTCGATTCTTTTTCCTGTAGTTTGGATATGTTGTTTATCTATAGGTATTCTGTATGTGAATTGATTTGAGCCAATGGAATTTTTTATGATGTTTTGTTGTTGTATAAAGGAATTAGCGGGGAAAATATTTGTGGTCTGTGTCCTATTAGTTAATTGAGTTATCTTTCCTTGCTTTTTCATATTCAGTAATTAATCAGCCAAAATAAGGTTATTAAAAAGTTGTATATTTGAAAGGGTGAAACATTCATTTTTTGTAAATAAAACAAACAAAAACGTTTTTGAACTTTTTAAATAAACATATATACTTGTTTATATTAAATCGATAATTGGCTAGCCAAAATTAATGCTTGCGGTACATGTAAAATGACTGTTGGATAAATGCCAGACGTTGGTGTAGCAGCAAAGGTTGAATATTGAAGCACGAAAAGTGAGATAAAGGTGGTTCTTAATGAGGTTTTCTCTCGTTCAAATGCCCAGATGGGGGTCTGTCTGGTCCTTCAGGATAGTGGATGGGAGTTTGCTTTAAAATAAAAGATATGTATTAGCCATCTTGTGTTAGTTTGTCTATGAAAACATATTAAAAAAGAACCTATCTTGAAAGTTAACAGATATAACTACATAACTAATTGAATTCTTCTGTATAAAAAGATTATATAACAATTTATTATTCGAATATAAAAAAAAAAAGAAATTAGAGTTATCGAACATTGCTGAGAATCAAACATCGTTAACGTGTCGACTTGGTTTACACTGCTGAATGTTGTGTTTTATCATTGATATGGAAGGTATGTTAATCAGTAATGAAGTTATGTTTATCAGGTATCTTTATTTCTTTTATATATTTATACTAGATATTGACCCGTGCTTGCACGGGTTGTCATTGCATATTGGACTTTTACGAAATAGGTACATCGACACACCGTATTATTGACATTTACATAACAAAGCTATAAGCCTACGATAATGCTATTAATTTCAATACACTTTCCTTTGTTCGAATAATCTAACCGTGTCTTGGGAAAGGCCCTCACCACAATTAGAATGCCTCCCTTACACCCGCATGTAGCAGAAAATTGCAAAATCGCTCCGGACGATTTTGGAGAAAATTAATGAAGTAGCCTTGATTAAAAAAACAGTCAAATTCATCATAATAAACCTTTTATGAGACAGTAAATACCTTTCACCTAAAAATGTTAATCCATATAATGGATGAATTCAACACTTATTCACCAACGTACGTTTTTTCTTTGCTACTGAGACAATACACGGAATGCATTCTATCGTAAAACTGGGTCCGAAGGACATAATTCATTTTTACTATAAAACATATTCTATCTCTACTTTCCTAAGAAATATAATGTGATTTTTTTTGCATGTTATCAAATATTTTTTGTCATCACGATAACCAAAGTAAATACATGGACTTAATTGAAATGTATATTTGTTATTTATACTTTCTCTCATAAGAAATCATTAATACTTTATATATGAACAGAACCCATGAACATTAACCCGTATTTGTATTATCATCTCTGAGTTTATTCATGCAAATATGATATTGTGGAAACATAAACTAAAGATCCCGTTAGCGTGAATGTATTGCGCAAGCGCAAGATTGTAAAATCCAAAAAATCCAGATGATTTCCGGGATTTTTTTTTTTTTTTTAGGAACTTTCGTTGATTATTAATTAGCAAAGCTTAACTGAGAAAAAGTAAAAACAAATTAGTAATCATCAAGTACCAATGATGTTTAAAATATATAAAACAAAAGACAGTATTCTTCCGATTTATCGGTATTAAAGACCTAAAATTCGAGTCTATTATTTTAATATAGAAATATAGATACATGCAGTAACAACAAGCTTTTAAACAGAATAATCTATACAATTTTTAAAAAATAGTATCATTTAAAACACCTCTTCAAAAGCATTGTGTTTAACATGGTTTCTTTGATATGTAAAGCATAACAACAGTTCTGTATTCTCTGTAGTGTATTGATTTTCCAATATGGTGTCATGAACAGAATTTGGCACTTCGTCAACATTATGTATAATTATCAAATCAGTATTTCGCCAAATTTCTAATGGCAAAAAAAATGTCATTTGTTAATTTTTTTTAGACTATTTACTAGTGGTCAAAAAATAAGAAATGGTTCGCAATTTGACGTTTGGGATGGTAGATATTACTAAGTTCATCAAAAAGTTCACCTTAAAAACTTTCAGGGACGATAACAGCTAGAAAGGGTTCTCAGATCATTCGGTATGAATGGATTGAATGACTCTCTAAGAACACTAAAGAAATTGGTAAAAGTTTCAAGTTCATATGTCTCAGGTTCCTTTGATGTAGCAATAACAAGCGTATCAAATGCAAAGGCTTATAACATTTTTTGAAATTTCCTTGTCATTTGTCATTTTTTAAATTTTATTGACAAATCATACAAAATAAGGTTTGTTTCCATAGGTTCTACCCTATCCAGAGATTAATACAAAAAAATATACTAAACCCAATGTGTATAAACTAGTTAACATATGAAGTACAGATGATTTAAGTAAATTTATATTGCAAACTGTGAAATTAAGAAGACCTAAATATGCTTACCTTGTCATTGGAAATGTAAAAAATGATTTTGTTAAAAACCATTCTCATTGCACACACAGGTACTCTGATGTTGACATTAAAAATATGCTTTAGTTTCTGATAGACAACATCTATGTAGTATATGGAAATCAAGTCTTCCAACAATCTGTTGGAATTCTCATGGGTACCAATTGTGCCCCATTGCTAGCAGACCTATTTTTGTATTCTTATGAAGCAGAATTTATTAAAAAACTATTAATCACTCGCTGTGTCTTATCTCGACTCGATATATCCCAGTGAACTTGAAATAAAAATACCAGAGTCTTCGTAATCTGTTTCATATTTGGATATTTTACTGAAAATGGACATTTATTGTAACCTAGCAAGAAAACTTTATGATAAACGTGATTACTTAAATTTTTCTATAGTCAACTTTCCTTACTTATTCTCTCTCACTACGTTTGTCCGAATATAAAAAAAAAGTGCTAAATGAATAAAAATAACAGATATTACATAGGTACGCTGCTCGCTAGCGTCATTTTATTTGCACAAAAACACATATTAAACAACTATCTGTTAGCTCAAAATCAACACTTTCCATATCATCTGCCATTTTAACTTAAATCGCAACTAGCGAGCGAACTTAGAGTGTCACGCCACCGCATGGTCCTTCTATTTATATTACCTGATCACGTAACCCAAAACCCATTCGAGCACGTATGAAAACCCATCACGCACATGATTTTAAATATACCTTCATCATCTGCATATGGCGTTTTTGTCTCTTTTGTCTCTCAATTAATTCGATACGCAAGGGCACGCTCTTCGTATGAACAGTTTCTAAGGCGATGCAAGCTATTGACAAACCAGTTGATAAAACAGGACTATACACAGTCTCGTTTGAAGTCATCTTTTCGTAAGTTCTATGGTCGATACAACGACCTTGTCAGCAAATACAATATTCCACTGACGTTTTTCATACTAATTAGTAGACCATAATTTATCACCTAATTGTCTACGGACTTTTCCGTTTTTTCCCTGATTACGACAAAGAGCACACGGCGGGTGTGACCGGTCAGCAGAGGATGCTCATTCCTCCTAGGCATCTAATCTTACCTCTATCTTTTTAGAGGTCCATTTTGTTCTGCTTTGAATTTGTATTTCCTTTTATGGATTGTTGAGATGGTTGACAGTTTGTTATTGTCATTTTTGTCATTCATACCATTGTGGTATAAGCAAAACATACATTGTTTTTTTTATTTATCTCTTGTACATGTCCGTTCACCAATAGTATCAAATTAATAGAATGTTTATATGTTTTGTTTTCTAATGACATGTTTAACTAAACTCAATTCCATTCAGTTTATTCACTCAAACCATGAAATGGTACACGAGGTCAATCAGTATATATACAGTTTAAAAGTCAGAGGTACATTTTATAAATGAAAAGTAAATAAATAGTAAATAAGAATAAATATACAATATATACAATGAAAATAGGATGAAATAGAATTATGGAAGACAAACTATTAATAAAATAACATATTTGTACAGTACAAGACAAATGTTCACCAAACGTTCTAGTATTTGGTGCCGAACAGTATTTATCATCAATATATTTATTATTATAATATAATTCTCTACATTCAAGAATGTAATGGAATTGTTTAAAGGACTATTGTACCATCTCCCTGGGAGATTTCATAAAAATCTTTATGAGCTTATGTGGCAATATATTAATGTAACTTTTTAACTAAAAACTTTCTTAAAAATCTTGTATATTTGCCTTTCTTACGAGTCAAAATTTCAGTAGACAATTTTTGGATTTATAGGTCATGTATCCTTTTTTTACATTTACAATTGCAGAAATCCACGTTACATTTACAAAATTTTGTTCAGACAAAATATTTGAAAAACTACACATATCAAAAATATTTTTGACACCTGCAATCCAGGAGTTTAATATAATTCCCCTTTGATATTGCGTAACCAAAATTGTTTTAGAGTTTGTTGATAATTTTGACTAGTAGGAAATAATTTTGTATATACATTTATACATAAAGGGGAACGACCTGTCTCCCCATAAACCATGTAAGATGTTGTACTACGATTTAAGTTACAACATATTTTAAGAATTTCAAATGTTCATGTTCAATAACTTCTATCTATTCGGATTCCCAAATTTCACACCCATACGATAACACTGGAATTTTAATTTTATAAAATAAGTCAAACTGACAATCGACTGGTATATTAAATTGTCTTATTTTTTTAATATCACTGTTCTTTGCTTTCTGGACCTGTTCACACAAATGTTTTTTAGCTTTAGCAAATGATACTGTTCTACAAAAAAAATATGCCCAGATATTCAAAATGAAAATGCACAATAAAAGCACAACATAATTCTTTTTTTTCTGTTTCATAAGGGTTTCTGATAAAAACTGTCTGTAGAGTTAAAACATAGTCTAGTGTAGAATTTCGGAAACCATTTTGGCTTTCACTTGTTATACTAATCTCATTTGCATATGCCTCAAGCCGTATATGTAAAACATTTACCACGGCAGCTTTAAAAAACTTACATGAACTTAGATTTCAGGTTTCGTAGGATCCCCTTTGTTTTTATAAATAGGCTTTAGAATTCTAATTAACCACTCGTCAGGAACAATACTCCTATCAATAATAACATTCAAAATGTTTTTGTACACTGGCAGAAATACAGTAATAGTAGAACAAATATGTTTGTTCAACCCTCTGTCCAAAGCAGCTGCTTTATTGTATTTTTAACTTTTAACTGAAGCAAATAGACTGAATGACTAATTTATCATAAAACAATTTAAAGCCATCTAAAATTTTTTCAAAAAAATTGAAAAAGTTGGTTATTAATGAGTTAGGTAAAAACTTCGATTTTTCATTCAATTTCACACAACCTGGGAAAACAACTTTAACGAATTGTTAAAAAAAGAGAAATCCGTTGCGTTGCATGGAAAAATAGGGGAAAAGAAACATTTTTAATGAAATGTCTTGCATGGAAATCTGAACTGTTATTGACACGTTAAGTCAGGTCACTAATAGTTCCGAAATTTTGAATTAAATTGAAAAAGTCTGATCAGTTACTTTTTACTTTAAAGGCATTTTTCAGGGTTTTTTTCAGTAAGCTATCGGACTTGCAACTTGGATTATTGTATCTTAATCGTATATTTCTGTAAGAATCATCATCTTAAATTGAATGAGATTTTTAGTGTTATAATTAAATTTTGTTACAATGTGATTTTATACTGTTATTTATTGATTATTTCATTCTTACATAATCTTATAGTTGATGGTAAGGCATTTAAAGTAAATTTGAAATGTGAATCATTGATTTTGATGAAAGAAATCATTCCCCCCCCCCCCCCCCCCCACGGATTAGGATTTTTATGGTTTGGGAAAAAAATGTTTTGGTACATTGTAGGTAATAGTTTTTAGTTTGGAAGTATAGGTTTATTCCCCCCCCCCCCCCAACGGATAAGGATTTTCATGATTTTGGAATAAGGTTTTTTTCTCTCACTATTTCTGAGGATCAGTCTACCCCCCCCCCCCCCCCACTTTCAATTTGCTTCCGACGCCAGTGATCATAAACATTAAATATTAATGTTTTTGTCTGCGATAACACAACAACTCGTTTCCTTCGGGATTTATTGGATTTGTTCACCCCGGCCATATTTGATCTTCGTCATCTAATAATGACAAGATCTTTAAATATAATAATGACGTCATCTGTTAGAAAGGTGGCACTGTTATTTCTTTATCTTTATTTAAGAAATAAGGTATCGTTTTTAGATGTGTATCGGGATATAAATACGGGTTGATCACGTGATCAAATCCCGTAACGCCCGAGATTTAATCACGTACCAACCCGTATTTATATCCCGATACACACCCAAAAAGGATACTTTATTTCTTATGTTTACAATTGTTGCAAATTATGACAATAACAATGCTCCTCCATTTCTTTTTCGTGATGACATAGAAAGCCGCTTCGATTAAGATGACGTTACAAAAAATAGTACAATAATGTTGCAAGTATTTGATCATCATGATAAAGAAATACGACACTACTTTTGACAACACAACACTTTTTTATGATAATTAAGTGAAACAGAATAGAAGATCCACTTGGAAAATTATAAAAAAAACGATTGAAGCTTGGCGGAATAGTACCACTTCTGTTGAAGTCGCAGAGCGGTTGGGAATTTGAAAACATAGCGATTTGAAGTTGAGTTAGGCCTAGATTCTACTTGGGCATTTTCAGGGGAATCTCTATTGCAGAATCAGATGTAACGGATATAATGTTTTCGTCCGATATTACAGAGGGACACTATTCTAACTTCTTTTACGGAACAAAACGGACAAATAAGCAGAAGGAGTTATAAAATACACCGTGATCCGTGAATGGACTAATCTTGATCCGAAAGGTCTGTGATGCAGCATTTGCGATTTTGATTGAGACTGGTTACGAGAGTCAGATATGAATTTTAACTGAATTTTATTCCTTTGACACATTGCGATTGTAATTTCAAAAACTCTTCGTTACGATGTCGATTCATAAACATTATTCTGTTTACAGGCCTATCTTACATGAATCATTTGTCCTTCCAATTAAAGTTTTAATTTCTAAGAAAATTTATGAATAAAACTTCGTATAATAAAACACAGATACGTTTTTTTATGTATGCCTAAATTATGTTTTCCCTACGATGTTTAATAGGTGTGCTTCAGCATAAGTGGGTTATTTTGAGTACAGATAAAAAGTCGTGACCTATAGATTATTCATGCGCTACTTTGACCTCTTGACCCATAATGATGTTATGCAGAAATAACAGCTGATTGTCCAAACAGTGTTATATAAGGGAAAACACTTGCAAGTGTAAATATTTTAAAATGTACATGTTTATTAAACGTAACCATTCAATTCTCAAGTCATAGTAGTTAATTCTTACCGAAATTACATTGGTTAATAATGAAAATAAGAAACTGTGACGTTTTAATTTTGGATGCGGATTTTCAATGTTTAATTGCCAATAGTGTGAGAGGATCTTCCACGATGTATTGAAATCGTGTCACTTTCAGTATTATTGACAGACTAAAACTGAATTGTTGTAGAGTATGAGTACAGGTCAGTATGTTTTAGCAGTGAGGTGGAAACCAATTCAATGTTTGCTTCCTTAAAATAGACTCTAAAGTACTTTAGTACTTTTAAAATCATTCCATATTCTACAACAGTTTGGCAGCTTCAAGAGGGATAATATAGATCACAACCAAAAATAATATACCGTTGAGAAAACATTTCTCCATGTTTATTCTGTTCTAGTAACTTACTATTGTTACGTTGTAGTTGATGAATACTTATTTCTCAGACTAATTTGATCTTGTATAAACTCTGTAGACCTAATAATGAAATTTAGAGTGCGACATTTGCTCAACTCTGTACTAACCTGAATTGGTTGACCTTGTTTCACCGGTTGACCTTATGACAACTTTGTTTTAACCTTTTGTTGACCTTTTGACATCTAGATCTCTGTATTGACCTTTGTTGACCTTATGACATCTCTGTATTAACCTTTGGTTGACATTATGACATCTAAATAGTAACCCTTGATTGACATTATGACATCTATATAGTAACCTTTGATTAAGCTCTGTTGATTTTGTGTCATGATGTGACCTTATGACATCTATGTAGTGACCTTTGTTTGACGTTGTATATGTATTATCTCTGGATCGACACTGGTTCATTTTAATGGAGCTTGATTTACTATTGCCTGCTCCTAACTGATCATCAATATGAAGACTTGTAGATTTTAGAATTGTTTGTATGTACTTATTGCCCTCTTTGTGATAAGCTGGCGTGCTGTATTCTTTGCTGAAAATAAAAAATAAATACAATTTTCCTTTTTGTCTCAAGTTTGCTTCTTTAAAGAGCAACGCTAATCTTTACCAAAGTTTCCTATGAAACGGGTTCTATGAATTTCCAAATTTATCTGTTGTGAATTTTGTGAATATTATTGAGAGAAATGGAAGGTATTTATCTGTTCTCCACTCAAGAAAAATGGAAGGTAAAGGGCTTTGCTGTTTTACACCCCAGTAACAGAAACTTGTGGTGACTATTGGTGCAATTAAATTAACATGTTTTTTTTTTTTATCAAATTTTTATTGTCATTTTCATAATTATTACAAGGAATCAAAGAAACAAAGCAAATATTTATTGGCAATCACACACCCTTTCATACACTTGCACACATAAATATCAGAAACACATTCTAATTGTTTACAGGAAAATTAAATTTTAAAAATATTTTTCCAGTTTGACCATTGCTTGTCGAATTTTAACATTTCACATGAATTAATTGATATGTATCTTTCAACCTTATATTTGAAATAGATATGTTGTAATAGTCCCTTTAAGTGAGGGATCTTTTTTTGTTCCAACAGTTAAAAATATACTGTTTGGTATACAAAATTATAAAGTTTACAACTTTGTTACCCTGATTTAGAGGTATTTCACCAAATATTACATCATTAACATTAAATCCAATTCTAATTGTAGTTTTACAATAGATATGCTTGGTGAGTTTATTCCATAATGGCAGTATTTCTAAACATTTAATAAATACATGTTGAATTGTTTCTACATCTTCTTTGCAAAAAGAACATCAATCATCAGTGCTTACATTTATTTTTTTAAGATAGTATTTTGTAGGCAACATTCTGAAAAGAATTCTGTACTGAAGCCATTGTACTGAGGTATCAGCACTTGTTTTAAAACATACTTTAAAGAACTCTTTAGCAGAAACATTAATTTCTAGTTGCATGGATAGTTCAGTGTTCCATTTCTGAATGGAACTTGGTATAATATCTATTAATAAGATTGTACACGTTTTCGAACATTTTTCAAACAATAAAACATACTCAAAGTAAAATGGAATGTATGGATAGTAATATTTTTTAACATCAGATCTTTTTATAGACTGAGATCTAAGGAAACTAGATATTACATTAATAACACTGTTATATAGCATTGTACATACATTAGACAGTCTATAATTTTGTGCAAAATCATGCTGTTTCAAAAACTGACCATCTTCATTTAGAAAGTCACCTATAGTTTTAATACCATGTTCATGCCAATTATAAACAATGATAGGTTTATTACCAACACATATATTTGTATTGTACCAGATTGGCATAGCACATACATTTGTTGTAGATAATGAATAGTCAACTGTTCTTAAAACTTTTAACCATGAGTGTAGAACATCTTTCCAAAAATTATTACTATGATTTATGTTTTGTACATATTTGTCACCAAAGTCTAACAAATGCTTTACCACTTTGTTGCCATGAATGTCTAAAAAAATATCCGTCCATGGTTTGTTATCTTTTGTTAACCTCTTTATCCATGAACATTTTAATGACACTAAAAATTGTTAATATCCAACATTTTAATACCACCTTTTAAATAGTCTTGAGTAATGAGTTGTCTTTTGACTTTATCTATTTTTGAATTCCATATAAATTCATAAAAAAGATTGGTAAGGGAAGAAATAATTTCTTTATCTGGACTTGGTAAGGAAATAAAGAGGTGATTGAGTTTTGGAAGAAGTAATGTTTTAACTACAGTAACTCGACCAAAAGGAGTAAGAATTCTCCTTTTCCACTGTTGTATTAAAGCTTTGATTTTAGGTATTTGAACACTATAGTTTAGACTAACAATTTTTTCTAACTCAACAGAGAATTCTATTCCCAGCAGATCGAATTTTGTACAACTCCACTCCAGTTTCCATCTTGTATGATGGTATACTTGTTTAGAAAATATTTTTGAACCTATCCACACAATTTTTGTTTTTGAACTATTTATCTGCAATCCTGAAAAAGTTGGAAAAAGATCTATGGTATCCAGAGCAGCAAAAAGGGATTCTGAAGAACCATCAAGCACAAAGGCTGTGTCGTCAGCATATTGGGATATTTTATGTTCTTCTCCATTGGCTACAATGCCTCCAATATTTACATTTTGTTTAATAAGGATAGCTAATATTTCTGCACAAAGAATAAAAAGATATGGGGCAATCGGGTCGCCTTGTCTACAACCTTTATATATAGGAAATTGTTCAGATAGCATACCACACTATAAAACAGAAGCTGTACTCTTCGTGTTTAGGATTTTTATCCAAGTGATTATCTTTTCACCGAAACCAAAATATTTTAAAACTTTGTAAATAAATTTCAAGGATATAGAATCAAAAGCTTTCTCAAAATCTATGAGCACCAGTAAACCAGGTATATTTTTAGACTCAGTGTAGGATGATAAATCATAGACAAACCTAGTATTTTCACCAATATAACGACCCTTAATGAAGCCAGATTGGGTTTCCGATATTAAAAAATCTAAGGAGGATTTAATTCTATAACTAAGGCATCCTGAAATAAGTTTATAGAAAACATTCAAAAGAGTTATTGGGCGCCAGTTTTTTAAAAATTGCCTAGGTTTGTCACCTTTTGGAAGACATGTAATGATCCCAAGTCTTTGCGATATAGGCAGCTCCCTATTAGCAAAAATATGATTAACAGCTAAAACAATATGGTCTTTGAGATCCCTCCAGAAAAACTTAAAAAATTCTACTGTAAAGCCGTCACTTCCCGGTGATTTGTTGTTTTTCATATTTTTTAAAACAGTAAGTATTTCATTCTCAGATATACTACTCTCTAAAACTTTAGAGGTGTTTTTGTCCAACTTTGGAACCCCCAAATTTTGTATTAAATCATCCAAGTTGCTATCTATAGTATCTGAATCTTTGCTAGCATAAAGGGTTTTGTAAAAAGTTCTGACCTGATCTAAGATTTCAAACTGATGTAAACAGATAGCCATGCTATGACCTTGAATTGATAGTTTTACATAATGGTCACTATGATATTTATGTGTACCTAGATACTGCGCACTGAATGGTGTTAATGATAATTAACAGAATGAACTCTGTGACTCTTGTAGCAATGATTAGTATTCCTAAATGATGTTATAAAACCAGGCGAATAATACGGGCATAATAATATCCAAATTGAGAGTTTAAAAACAAGTGTCATGTTTGGCGATTCTGTGTCTGCAACGATAGCTCTGGTACTCTATATTGAGTCATGTATTGTGTATTCTATATATTAACCTTTGTTACCTTTTATGCTATGTATGAATGAACGTATTATGAGTAAGTGATGCCTCATACTAGGTGGGGGACTCCGAGACCCAGGATTCGGAGACTCAAATCCTGCATCCAGACTCTTTGATTGGCAGTTTTGACGGTTTTGTTACTTTATTTAGGAATAAACTATTAATCTTAATTTTGAACACTGAATGTTCACTCACGATCGTCGCAAATGGACCGAACTAGTCAGAGCTGTCCATCATAAATAAAATGTTATATATACCTATGTAAAATGATGTTGAACAGATTAAGAGATTCCGCTTAGATTATGATAGATTCCGCTTATAGAGATTCTTAGACTCCTGATTTTGGCTGCTATTAGCTGATGTAATTGTAACTATACGATCACGCTTAATAAAACCGCTTGAGAAAGAAATACTGGACTTGTCATCACTAAGCTTGAGCTGACCCTCAATAGGATTCTGTAAGACAGAAGGCTTACATGCACTTTCTTGGTGCCAGTGACCAGGACTGAGCGAAGTTCAATACAGAGTAAGGTAAGAACCATTTCTATATGTCTCTTATAGCTATCTCGAAGTAAACAACTTTGTCTAAGCAACCAATATGGCAACAGGTGATGGGTTTTATAAAAAAGAACTTAGAAATCAAATGGAGCAATTAGAAAAACAATTCGCGGGGTTGGGTCAGAACAAAGAAAATAAAGGGCAAGAAACAGGTCAAAAGTCGTCAGAAAAAGAACAGATTAAACATGATGCTAGGCCGTATGAAACTCGTGAACCTCGACACCGAGTCCCAGATCAGGATGATGATAAAGATTTTTTCATTGGTCAAGTTAAAGCTATAACAGCCGCACTCTCAGTACCCCTATCTTCTGTGATAACTCCTTTTGAGGGAGATGCTCAAAAATTTAAACAGTGGATAAAGGAAGTTGAAAAGTACAGTGTTATGTCTGGGAAACAAGGTCATGAGATCCCCATGCTTGCATACATAACGAGTAAGGGTTCAGTTGGGGATTATATTAAAAGGTATTTAGATGAAACAGATGCGTCTGAAGAAATCCCATCTTGGAACGATCTTAAGGAATCCCTTAAAAATAGATTTGCAGAAATAACAGACCCCAACACGCGTTAGCAGTAATGCGTAAGACTCGACAAAATTCAAATGAAAGTGTTCAGTTGTTCGCCGAGAGACTATTGCAAATCGCGGAAGACGCCTACAGTAATGACAGACTAAAAGATCCTTTGATACAACAACAGTTAGTAGATATCTTTTGTGACGGGTTGACATTCGACTATCTCAGAATGAAAATTTTGCGAGAAAACCCTAAAGACTTAGAATCCGCAATTCAAATAGCAATGCGAGAACAAAATCTAAGACAGAGGCTAGCGATAAGAGGGTCAAATATGACAGAGATTGTACAAAGTAATGACAACAGACGAACTCTTTCAAATTTTGATACTACTCTTCCCTTATTAAAGGATAGAGCAGATAATCTTACCTCAGTAGAAACAAGGCATGTAGAACCAATGGAAATTGACCATGCGCGTAATAGTAGGTGTTTTAAATGCAAACAGACGGGTCATAGGGCTCGATTTTGTACTCAAAATAAACCCCAAGTCAGGTCTCAGCCTCAAATGAACAAACGACTCAGTCAAAACAAACCCGTCCATATTATAGAGCAGAAACCCCGTTCACCTGTGGAATGTTGGAATTGTGGTAAAGTGGGTCATTTGCGTGCAGATTGTTGGAGCTCGCATATGTATCAAAGAGCGCAGCAAAATCGGGGCAGACCATCAAATCGTCAAGGCCGAACATATGAATCTAGCGACAAAGTAAATAGGGGATCATCTAAAAAATTTCAAACCTCGCTCTTATTTTGACAAACAAAAACAGGAAAACTAAGACGTTCTTCCTTCGTTGAAGCCCGAAGAAAGAACTTTAAACAAAGACCTACATATGAAATTAATTTTACTAACAACCCCAGTAGCTTTTTATTAAAAGTAGGAAAAAATAAATTTAGAGCTTTGGTAGATACAGGTGCAGCCGTATCTCTAATTAGTAAGAAAATGTATGATAATCTATTTCCCCGCCCCAAGTTGTTTAATAATGACATCCCCTCTTTAGAAGCAGCAAATGGCAATTCTTTAATTGCGATAGGGTATGTAAATATTTCCTTTAAGATTTCAGGGTTAACTTTAGACCACAAACTTTATGTGACAAAGGGACTCAACCGAAACATGGTTCTCGGTCGTGATTGGCTCAAGAAAAACAATGTTCGTTTATACTTTGATCTCGGACTCATGCGTATTGATGGCAAGGTATACGCGGAACTTAAAGAAGATTTACACATCTCAACTATTGTAAGAACTCCTTTTGCAATCATGCCGGATCAAAAATAAACATAAACAAGACCGAATGTATTCTTTTAGGGGGGCTTAAAGATATGTATGATGAAATCAATGGCATTAAAGCAACAAATAAAGCTGTCAGGTGTTTAGGTATTTATATAGGACATGATAAAGAAGAATGTTACAATAAAAATTGGATGAAAATATATCACGACATGGAAAAGTTATTTGAATCATGGAAACGTAGAAAACTAACGGTGTTTGGTAAATCATGTATAATCAAAACATTAGCAACTTCAAAACTAGTTTATATTGTATCTATATTGTGTATACCAGATAAAGAATATATCTGTAAGGTCCAAAGACTCTTATTTAATTTCATATGGGACAAATCTGAAAGAATCAAACGAAATACCTTGATAGGCGATATAATAGATGGAGGTTTATCAATTATAGATATTGAAAGTAAGTTCAAGGCTCTAAAAGCAGCGTGGATACCGCGATTGTTATCTTCTAAGGGCACTCTATTTGAAATCCTTGAGAGTTTTATGGAAAAAGCTAATTTAAATCTTCATTACATCTTACAGTTTTCTGAAACTAATTTAAATGCACTGGATAGAATAGGCAAACTTCCACTTTTCTACAAACAAATTCTAAGTTCATTTAACGAATGTAAACAAAGGTGTAACTTCGATAACATATCACCTAACGATATTTTAAAACAACCCATTTGGAATAATAACAACATAAAAATAAAAGGAGAAACCTTTTTTTTTTAAAACTGGGTCAACAGTAATATACTTTACTTAAAGGACTTAATTGATGATAACGGGAATATAAAAACACTACAAGTGCTTTCCACTATTATTAAGAGAAAGTCTAACTGGCTTTGTGAATATAAAACTTTATTATCAGTTATAAAACCATTGTGTAAAAAATATGATTTTACAAATGTTAAATATTTGAACATAAAAAATGAAAGAAAATTTCATTTTGCAACAGGGGTGTCATGCTTAAATAATAAAAAATGCCAATTCTTTTATAAAAACTTAATACACAAGAAATTTGTTAAACCGTGTTATCAAACTTAACTTTCCCAAGAGTTTGCAATACTGATAAAGGATTCAAATCTATGGAAAAATATATACACGAGAAAAGTCAAAGATATAAATGACAATAAAATAGCTGAATTCAATTACAAAATGCTCCATAATATTCTCTGCAACAATGCATATTTAAGTAAATGGTTAAGGAACAAGGGGGATAACTGTAATATATGCAAAACAATTGAAAACACTAAACATTTATTATTTGAATGTAAAAATGTTGAACATATTTGGAGAAAATTAGGTTCCTTTTTATTATTCGACATAAAATGGAAACATATTATTCTAGGCTTTTATTTAGAACAAAACGACAAGATTGAGTCGTTAAATTTATTGATTTCTTTCATTGCTTATAAAATATATAAATACAAAATGTACTGTAGAATTGAATCTCTGCAAGAAACTGAAATAAATGTGTGTAAAAGTGTCAAAAATGCTCTTATTCAATATTCTTCTCTGTTACGTCTTATGAAATGTGACAAACAACGTCTTTTCTCAAAATTTGCTGATACATTGTGATATATACATGTACTTACACGTTTTTAATTTGTAATTCTATAAAGTATTTAGCTACTTTGAGAAAACAGTCTCATGTAGCATCGTCCACTGGGGAGTGTTTGGACTTTTTATGTTGTAAGGACCCTGGTGGACCATAATTATCAAATAGTATCAGAGTACTTCTATATTATACATATGCTTATGCAATGCAATTGGTTGTTAAAATACAATTTATCCAATTTATGTATATTCATTGTTTGAAAACAAAATATATTCGACTTAATGTACAAGATATCTATGTATTAATCGTCAAATCTAGATTTATGTTTTCCTAACTTATTCCTGTATTGTTTATAAATTATTGTTATCTGTATAAAAACTGAATAATAAATATTATAAAAAAAAAAAAAAAAACTATTGTAAGAACTCCTAAGAAACTTATTATGAGACCAAACACGGTCACTGTATTCTATGGAAAAATAAATAACAATTTTCCTCTGGAAAAAAATGACTTGGTTGAGGTGAACAGCTTAGACAATAACTGCATTATGGAAAACCCAGGACTATATTTAAAAGACGCCGTTTGTATAGTTCGGAAAGATAAGAAAGTTCCAATGATCTTCGTTAACCAAACTAACAAAAATTATAAAATTCCAAGAGGCTACATAGTAAGACGAATTACCGCATTAAAACAGAAGGAAATTTCAGAAATACAGACTACTCAAGACACAAAAGAAGAAATTGATGTACCTAAAAGATTTGAACACTCAATCAAAAGACTTGTGAGCAAAAACAATGATTTATTTGCAAAGAAAGACAGTGACCTTGGAGTGACTGATACTGTTAAAATGAAGATAGAAACTGGAGATCACCACCCAATAAAGAACAGACCCTACCGTGTACCCTTAAATAAAAGACAGATAATTGACAAGGCCATACTGGAAATGATGGACGCAAAGATTATTGAGAGATCACAATCGCCTTGGTCATTTCCCTTAGTAGTGGTGAAGAAAAAGGACGGATCAGACCTGATGTGCGTTGACTTTAGAAGCTTGAATAAGATAGTGAAACCCGTATCATTCCCGCTACCGTTGATTGATGACATCCTATGTTTACTAGGTAAGGGAAAATATTTCACTGCACTAGACTTAAAGAGTGGATATTGGCAAGTGAAATTAGAAGATTCAAGTAAAGAAAAAACGGCCTTTGCATGTCACAAAGGACTATTTCAATTCAACCGTATGCCATTTGGGTTGAGTAATGCACCAGCAGTTTTTCAGGAGCTGATGAACATAGTTCTTCAAGGACAAGAGGAGTTTGCTATCGCATACCTGGATGACATTCTTATATTCTCAGAGACACCGGAAGATCATCTTCGTCATATTGAAGACGTTTTCAACCGCCTGAGAAAGCATGGACTTAAAATGAAGCTAAAGAAATGTAGTTTCTTCAAGGAACAGACAGAATATCTTGGTTTCATCATTGATGAACATGGCGTTACACCTGATCCAAAGAAAGTCGAAGCTATAAGAAAGTTACCAGCGCCCACTACAGTCCGAGAAGTTCGTGGCTTTATAGGTATGTGTAGTTATTACAGGAGATTTATACCGAACTTCTCTAAGATTGCAGAACCATTGATTGACTTAACCAGAAAATATGCAAGGTTCAAATGGACAACATGTTGCCAAAAAGCGTTTGACTTTATTAAAGAAAGTTTAACGGTAGTGCCTTTACTAGCATATCCAGATACTAATAAGCCGTACATCCTGTACACCGATGCCAGCGACAATTGTATTGGAGCGTGCCTTACTCAAAAGACAGATGAGGGAGAAGATAAGCCAATATATTACTTATCACACAAGCTGAGTAAAACTCAAGAAAAGTGGTCAACCATTGAAAAGGGGGCATTTGCAATCCATTACGCCCTTCAGAAGTTAGACCATTATTTACACGGTGCTCAGTTTACTATAAGAACAGACCATAAGCCGCTCAAGTATATCTTAGAATCTCCAATGCAAAATAAGAAAATTCAACTATGGGCATTAAGTATTGCAGGATATAACTGTAAGGTAGAGTACATAGAAGGAAGATTTAAATGCTGTGCAGATCTCTTATCCAGATTACCGACAGTCAACCTGGAGTGTGAAGAGGAAGAACAATCAGAGCATGATGAACCAGATGTTAAGGACAATTTCTTTGAAGTGAACGTACTTAACTCCAATGCCTTTTCGCCTAAGAGATTGGCCAGATGTGAAGTTAAGCAACACGACGAATTGGTCAAACCCTTTATTGATCTACCAGAGGATATCAACATCAAAGAAAGTCAACAACACGACGAGCAGATCAAGAAACTGAAGAATCGGTTAGGTAAAGGAACAGCAACAGCAACCGAAGAAAAAAAGTTTTTGGAAATTGATGGTTTAATGTACTATCTTTCAGATGGAGACTCAGAAGGCCCAAAACTTCGCCTGTATGTACCACGTGAGTTAGAACTTTTAGTGGTGCAGCAGTATCATGACGGACTTGGACATATGGGAGTGGACAAAACATATGACGTAATCAGACAAAAGTACTACATACCAAATTTGTACAAAAGGTTATACTCTTATATAGAAGGATGTGTAGTATGCCAAACGAGGAGCAATAAGAAAAATCAACCTCCACTTCAAGAGACAGATATACCACCTTTTCCAATGGCTAAAGTAGGACTTGATCTATCAGGACCATATCCAACATCCTTGTCGGGAAACAAGTACATAGTTTCTTTTATTGACATTTACTCTGGTTGGCCGGAAGCTTTTCCCGTTCCTGATAAGTCAGCTGACAACATAGTACATCTTATCTTAGAAGAAATATATCCAAGATATGGCTGTCCTCTTCAAATCCTCACAGACAACGGAACAGGAAATGTGAATAAGAAAGCGGAAGAAACTTTAAAAGAATTGAATATCAACCATATCAAAACATCTTATTACAGCCCTCAAGGTAATGGTAAAGTAGAACGATTTCATAGAACTCTACATGACGTGATGGCTAAGAAAACAACAGACAACGCTCAAACATGGGATATTCATCTTAATCAGACGTTGGCAGCCATTCGTTTCCATCCTAACGATTCGTCAAAGTTTTCTCCATATTACCTTATGTACAACAGAGATGTCGTATTACCTCTTGATACGTTGATGAAACCTCGAAGGAGATATGCGGGAGAAGATAAACACAAGATCGCCCTTCAAGAACAACATAAAGCTTTCCTGCTAGTACATCGTAATATGAAGGAAGCCAAGAAGAAACAGAAAGCTCAGGCCGATAAGAAAAGCAAAGATGAAAATATCGAATAATACGCTAATATGCACATTTCGATCCCGATCACAAAAGGTCCAAGTTTCGTTTCCAGATCCCGATCTTAACGATTGGAAAAACTGCTCCGCTGTTCCTCATGACGATGTTTGACTTTATCTGACACCTTGTCCAAGATGTCGAATCGATGCCTCTTCCCACCGTCGTCCTCCGCGAATACTTTGCCGTTATAGTACCACGCGCCTTTGATCCACTCGTCCAGATTTAGAGTTTTGATGAGTTGCGCGTTCATCTGAGTCAGGTGGTCGTGCATCACAAAGCCTTCTTAATTTCATCTTTGGAACGATTCTTGATCACTCTGATTTTTGTGTCTGTGTCTCGGAACTTCGCAATGACGGGGCGCGGTCCTTCTCTGTTTCCTCTATGTATGGCTAATACGTCAGACGCGTCCAGATCTATGTTGACCGTCTCCTTCAGATTTCTACAGAGATCGGAACGGAGGTTCTCATGTTCGCTCTCCTGCCAATTAGTAAATTTAATATTGCTTTTCTGCGAATATTGCTGGTTGTTGTTGGCTAGGACAAATGCAGCGTCGGCTACGTGTTGACATTCCTTTAAGTTTTGTTTAAGCTCTCTGAGTTCCTTTGCCTGTGTAGAAAATTTTTCTCGCAGAGTTTCAAATTCAAGTTGAAAGCCGTCGGATATTTCTTTCGTTTGATGTTCAAATTCTTTTGTTTTAGTGTCTATTTTGTCATCAAACTCTGTTTTTATTTTGTCCGTCACACTCTGTGTTAATTCGGGCATGATCGTGGCCTTAACCTCGGCTAGGATTTCGCTTTTTATTTCGCTTTTCAATTCGGAGATAATAGAAGTAACGATTTCTTTTACGTCTGTTTTTCTGACCATTGTATTTTTTATATCACCAATGCCTTCGTGTATTAGCCTAATGTCACCTGTAGTGTCTAAATCAGGGGGGGGGGGGGGGGGGCATTAGGGGAGTCGCAGTCCGTGCTACTGTTTCTTTTTGTTTTTTTGCGGCACTTTTTTCAGACACGACAGAATTCTTAATCGATGCAGGTACTGATTTAAGGTTAAGTTGTACTAACCTTCTGTCAGGAGTTTTTTTGTCGTTCGAAGACATTTTTTTATCAAGCCCAGGGTCTCCCTGTGGTTGAGTTGGTGCCATGGTGAGCGAGTACTCACGGTCCAAGTAAAGGAAAGTGGAGAAAAATAACACACAAATTCCAACTTTGCACAAATAAATACGATGAAATGCACTTTGTGCGATTTCCCTCACCCTGGAACTGTTTTGGAAGCTTCAAAATCTCAATAAAAGTCGTAAAAGAATCAAAATCTGACAAACACAGCAGAGCTTAGAAAAAACCCACTACGTTCGGCTCATCACGTGACCGGGTTAAATTAACATGTTGATGACAGTGGCGTTTGGGTTTTTTTTTTTGGCTTAGTTTTATGTATTTTAATTGTTGTTGGATTGATTTGTCTCCCTTTGATACAACCTAAAAGGTTCAATCTCGTTCGTAACTAAAGACCAAACTTGTTCATGTTATAGAGGACACAGCTGTTTATTTTTACTCCCCGTAAACTGCTGTCAAGCATGCGGCATGTGGCATGCGCAGTGTTTTTGGTTTCATATTGACAAAGATGACCAAATATTTGTGTGATGTCTTGTTTTTGTCAAGCAAAGTCAGTAATTACCCCCAGTGAAGTAGAAATCTAACTCTTACTTGATCATTTGATGACTGGGTAGTACTACACTTATTTCTTTGCGCTTCAAAACATTATTATTTTTTTTAAAATAGTTAATAAATATCATTTTTTCTGCTTATTTTAAATCACCACATTGCATCAATTGATGTTTAGATGTTACTGAGCCAATATGCCATGTCAGTTTTCTAGCATTCGATTCTTTTAAAATGTGTTGTTTAAATGTTTATTTGTGATCAATTTTTTCCATTTACAGTTTGGCTTGATGTAATAAATCTCTCTATCTGTTCACATAGACTCATTAATCTTCACCTATGTGTGAAAAAGATGGACAAATGCTCGTTTACTGTGTACGAAAAAACTTTTTGTCAGTAAAAGGACAAGAACTATTTGAAATCTCATTCTTTTTGTAAGCTTGCCAGAAAAAATTGATTAAAAATGAAACAGGCATTTTAGGAATATCGCATAGGCAATATATGTCTTCTATTTGCACCCGGCGATTTTTAAACAATTTCATTTACCTATGTCTGAAAGAAATTCGGTTAAATTTTTATAAAACTACAAACTCGATTTCTCCATCACCTTTATGTTCAATTTAGGTCCATTTGGGTAAATAGATGCACTAATCAATCATGAATACGAGAGATTTACAAAAAATTACATGTATAACCTTATAACCAGTGGATAAAATGTCAAATGCGATGAGGTGCTTTTTTGATGGAATGGCTTCAATTTTGGAACACTAATCTACCTGGTTCGCAAACAAGAAAATTGATTACATACATATTTGTTAATTAAAATAATTTATTATGTATGGCATAATTATGAAACTTCACATTAAGTTTAGAATCAGTTCACCCCATTATTTCAGTAAAAATTGTGGAAAACGAAAAAGGTACATAATGACCGACAGACCGCTATTAAAACTATAATCCCTCATACCCCCGGTATAACAAAGAATGCAATAAAGATTCAGATTAGTTCAGATTATACGATTTCTTTATTGAGAACAATAGCGCACAGACTCAACATTAAATGGTGAATATTTTAATGATCAATATTTAATAACAATACTTTGTACACACAGGCTAGCAGTATTAATTTGACAATCATATAAAACGCAAAAGTAAGTATCTACAATATGACACTTCTAGTTCAGAAAAAGGATACACTTGTAATTTTTAATCTACAGACTGTGAGATATATTTGCATTTGTCAAAAATTTGAAAATCGATTCGTTGACAAAGATAAAGATCTTTTAGAACCCTTTAAGGAGGTTGGACGGTAATTCCTAAAACTTTAATATAGACAAACTTTGCCAAACATTATCATTAGGTATAGAAAAAATCGAAACATTTTTGTGTCAAAGTTTGAACATATTCTTATATCATTATGCAGAGCTCTTCTACTAAAGGAGATAAATAAAGCTTAGAATGGCGACTACGATCCAGTCCTCTTAAACCTCGATATATTTAGCTTCTGGTTGGATACATGAAGTATGGTTTTTAACGCGTGTTTGAAATACAGAATTGTATACATTGTAAAGCTTTTAAATTTGTACAAGGACTATTTTAAAAGCTAGTTTGGTTTCTGTCTACTTTACCGATGAGAACAGGAGTTCTCTAAATCTTCCTCAATGATAATAATATGACGAGTTCCTACTCATCTTGTTCCTGTTTCTGAATACAAATATTATTTTTAAACCAATGTTTGAAATCAATAACGATCACTTCATTGTTTTGCTGCATTGCGTTTAAAAGAAAATTGAAAGCACAATGTGTGACTCAATCAAAGATTTATTACACTATCAATCCATCATATACAAAACAATTTTATAAGAGTAATTGTAATACATTTAAATGACAAACTGTTTTCAAATCTGTGAAAAAAAACACATTTCTGCACATCAGTGCTTTCCGTCACTTATAGTATACTATTTTGATAAACATGAGTTTTCGTTAAAGGACAACAGTAATTTATTATTTCAAAAAGTCCCAGCTTTTTGTTTTAAGGGTCGGAAATCCAGGTAAATTTTCTTTATATTTCTTGATTTTGGAAAAAGTACCAACATAGAATCTTCTTCAATCTTCTGTTGATATAATTTAATCTCTATCGATTGCAATGTCTATTTTTATCAAAATCGACAAAAAGTGACGAAAAAAGAAACAAAAGTTGATAAGTTAACAGTTATTTTAAAATTATTGCACATGATGAAGACACACACGATGAACCTCTGTCACCCAGTCAACTGAATGGAAAGGGGACTGAATGACAAAGATATGACATTCAGTCACATTTAAATATACTTTCAGTCACCATCTAGCTGACTTAATGGCAAAATTTCATCATGGTGAATACAATGTATACGTCCATGAAACATTCTTAGTGCAACTTTGGCTTTTTTTTCATTCGATTAAAACAATGATTAAACAAGTAAGGATGTTAAAACTTAATAAAGTATTCAGTATGGCTGTAAAACATAAAGAGTGGTATTTTGAGAGGACGTCAGACTGGTGAAAAAGAAATCCGGGTAAAAAGAACAACTTCCCGTGGCGCTGTTATATGCTACGCTTACACAGAGAAGAACATCCTTCAGACATTGCAGAGCACAGGAACTCAACTTGTCAGCTAAAATGACATTGATTGGTGTCTGGTTCGGAATTTTCTCTGTTTCAGTAGGCAAGAATGTTCCATAGTGTCTTTTCTCGGGATTCATATCAACTGAAAAAAACCCACTAAGTTAAGATGGTGATCTATTAAGAAAAGCGAAAATATATGCATACAAAACTTGTGACACAAAATCTGTCTTATTTTGCCCAAGAAATTGTTCGTCTGAAGAGCATCGAATAATGGTCATTATTTGTCACCCCATTTAGCAATTAAATTTTTTTTTGTCAATGAATATTCAATTTGCAATTAGACACACATTTAAAGTCATTTAAAACTATTCCAGTATCTAACACTACCACATTATCAGGATCATTTGTATGCCCTGATTATGGTGACATGTAGATTCCTTCTAATCAATATGTAAGTAAAACATTAAAAAGCTTACTTGAAGACCAGGTACTTGCATCATAACAGCCTGTGGAACAGTCAATCGTTTTGTGCTCAACGAAACCAACACATGACACCAATCCGCTGAATGTTTCTCCGTCAAAAGATCCCCCGACTCTCAGTGTACCTGGTGTTTTAAAGTTAGGGGATGGAGTACCAGTTTTCTGATCAAAGATGTTCACATCGGTGTCATCAAAAGGTGCTCCTTCAATGATTAAATTGAGCTTTGGCTGACTAGCATCCATTGCCATAGCAATCCTCTGCCACTCATTAACCAGTAAATTATTGCCAGCGACAGAGGTCCACCCCATTACAGATACCCTTGATTCGGAGGCTGTGGAAAGGAACTTCATCTCAAAACTGCCGTCGTCAGATTTGTAATGTAGAATACAACTATCGTAATTTGTTGCCGGTCTTACGAAGGCTGAGAATCCATAATCCCCGTACAGCGGAGTAGTAATACGTAAATCCAGGACTGAATCAGCGGAAAGATTGACGGAGAAAGGAGAGACCGGCGGTGTGTGGGGAGCGGGAAGGTCCTGGACGAACGTGTGAGGACAATAAGAGAACCGTAGGTCAGTGTTAGATAGGACCTGGTCACCACAAACTTCTGGAGTTAATGGCCACCTCAGTATGATATCAGTAGAACATGCTCCTTCTAGATCTGTGAAACAGGAAAAGTAAATAATTCTGTGAGAGATTTTAATTAGATCAGACTCACATAAAGTCGAATACTACGGCGTTGGAAACTTTTTTTCGGGAAGCAACTGATTTTGATGAATGCATCTAAAATATTTTTATCACATTTTTATGTAATTGTATTAGTCGCTGTTTTCAAAAATCTATAATTAACGTAACAGTTACTTACATATATATTATTATCATTTATTCTTTTTTGGCACCTAAATTTAGAGACAGGGTCCCAAGATCACCCTTCATTGGTTATCCAGGAACGTTTTTACACATTATAGGGTTCATATTAAGAATTCTACAGTGCGCAAGATAGCTTCTGGAGTCACCAAGATAATAATAAATTTGGGTAATTTTATACATTTACACACACCATTTTTCAATTTTAAATCTTGATCATCACTGAATATTAAAGCACTGTTTAAATGCATACATTGTAATTTTGTTCATGATTTAAAAATTAGTGGCCATCCCACAGATCATGTTATTAAATATTCCTTCATAACTTTCTGATCTGATATGTGTGTATATCTACATAAAATATTTTCGTCACAGATCATAATAAGTAATTATCAATTTCAAAACTTCAGAAATCCACAATTAAGTTTTATTGCTGGTGTCATAACAATATGTCCCTAAAGTTGCACTTCAAAACATATCTTACGCAAAATAATTTCCTGATTCCCATTTAAATTTTGGACGTTTCCGACCGGTACAGGACATAATTATTTATTGTGATAAAAATACAATATGTAAGATGTATGGCGGTTCTACTATAGATAATTGTAATAAAATGGAGATTGTTTCCGAGAAACGGGAGGGGTGAAAAGTCCTGAGCTTGATTTTGGGTAACTAAGACGCAAAAAAAACAACTTTCTTTGTTTGGACCTGTGGTTCCTTTATTTTTAAAATGTATATTAAGTGTTGTTTTAAAAGATGCCATGATGAATCTTTGCAACGATTTGTGTTAAATCTTAAGTTGCGATTTTTGGCAAGAATATGTTGCGAAATTTTATACTGTAGTCACATTGGAAATATGTCTCATACACCTTACATCATAATGTTCCTATACTGTTGGTGGATATAATAAACCTTTTAAAAGAACCTTTTCTTTCTCTGTGCCATCCTTCGTTTAATAGTTGATTAAAAAAGAAATTAGATTTCAAAAAATGCACACGATGATAATTTAAATGAGATGTTTTGTTATACGCACACTTCAAATTCTTTTAATTACTGTTGTTGTTTGAATAATTTTTGAAATAATTTTTAAAAAGATCTTTTTTGCTGAAAATTTTGTCTTTCTGTGATCTGACAAATTTGTTTTAGTTACAAGCAAATACAGAGAAATCTTTGATTGGAATATGCCACGAGTATTCGCAGACACACATGTCTTAATTATAAAGTAAACTTACTTGGTATAAAAGCATTGAGGCAGATGATCTGGTATAAATTCTTAAGTCTCATCCTGTGTTAGTACAGTCAGCTCCCTTTGCTCTCTCATTGTATAGACACCCTTAAGTCGAGCTTATGAATTTATACTATGCTCGCTAACATCTCTTCTATGTTTAACATTCAAAAAGGGTCGAATTCAACAAACAATACATATTTGTTTGCCTTTTATCCAAGTGGGTTCAGCAACATTGTCGATTTTTAATTTAATTGAATCTCTCTTTACGATTCATTGTTCAAAATAAAAGCTTAATCCATCGATTTTCTAAAATCACTTTGCAATTTTTTTAAACACCAAATATAATTTAAATCTTCCAAACAAATTTATACATTAATAGTGTAGAAAGTCTTTGAATTTCGAAATAAGTTTGATCATATTAAGTAAAATTTAGGTGTATACTTACATTTACATTTTGTTTAACTTCTTGACTTATCTGCAAATGTGATTTATACCTTAAAATTCTTATCTTATCCTAAGGGTAGGTTGATATTAATGGAAGAACAAATGTAACAGCCACAAAACTTTGCTTTCGTTTGTGACGTTGCAGTTTATCGCATTTCAACGTTGGTGACGTCATTTTTAAAAAGATACAGACTATAAAATTATATTCATTTTTTATTAAGAGGTCAAAAACATTCTTTTTTTCGTTTTTAGATAGGCTCTGTGCACTCTGGATACATTGCATTTGTCAAAAACCGTAAATACTCAGACACTTGTCGCTGGTATCCTTCATATCTTATGGAAAATGATAGTTTTATATACAACTTTTCATCACTTTACAAAACCAAAGTGTTATGAAGCATCATTGAAAAAATTCATTTCTCAAAAGCTACGAATTTAAAGTAACTTTTACTCAGCATTTTTGGTCCTTTAGTTTCAGTCTGTTCCCTCGGTGACCCTTTTGTTTTTTTAAAACGGCTAATATATTGGCACCTAAGATATCTTGATTTTGAAAATCAAATCATTTTTTTGAATAAAAACTTATATGACATAAATACGCATGTATATTATATATTGTGAGGCTTCTAAATTTATATATGGATCATTATAAAAACAAAGTTTGTTTTCTGTCCAATTTCTGTCCGATTGTCTTTTGTTCCTTACCAATGAGATTCAGGTTGTCTATATCTTCCTTGCTGATATTAATCTGACGAGTACCCGCCTATCCTGATCTTGCAATAATTGGTTTATGTCCAATTTTAGTTGATAGCCTATTGTTCTAAACCGATGACAATTGAAGCTGTCTATATAATCCTCGCTTATAATAATCTGACGAATACCTGCACATCTTGCTTTTTTATAATAATCTGACGAATACCCGCACATACAGCTTTTTGTTTCTGAACACAAAAATTATTTTAAAACCAATGTTTGAAAAGGTAATAACGACCACTTTCTCTTTTTGCTGCACTGCGTGTGTATGACCATTAATTGGTTTCACATTCTGTAGCTCAACTAATTATTCATAACGGTAATAACTCATCATAACCATACTAAAAAAGATCTTTACTTAATTTAAGACTTTCTATACCTATGAAAAGGTATTTCCAGCATTAAAGTTTTAATATAGATTTATATTATAGAGTTTCTGATAGACGACATCTATGTAGTTTTTGAAATCAAGTCGTCCAACAATACATTGGGAATCCCATGGGTACCAATTGTGCCCCATTGTTAGCAGACCTATATTTGTATTTTTATGAAGAAGAATTTATTGAAAAAACTTGTAAGTGAAAATAAATCACTCGCTGTGGCCTTAAACTCAACATTCAGGTACATCGGCGACGTACTATCAATTAACAATTGTTATTTCCATTCTTACGTCGACTCGATATATCCCAGTGAACTTGAAATAAAAATACCCCCAGAGTCTTCATCATCTATTTCATATATGGATATTTGACTGGAAATGGACATTGGTAATAACTTAATAACAAAATTTTATGATAAACGCAATGACTTCAATTTTTCTAAAGTCAACTTTCCTTTCTTATGTAGCAATATTCCTTCATAACCTGCATATGTTGTTTTTGTCTCTTAGTTGATTCGATACGCAAGGGCATGTTCTTCGTATGAACAGTTTTTAAGGGGGTGCAAGTTAGTGACAAACAATTGATAAAAAGTTGATAAAACAGTCTCGTTTGAAGCCATGTTTTCGTAAGTTCCGTGGTCGATGCAACGACCTTGTCAGCTAATACAATCTTCCACTGGGTCGCATGCTGACTGATGTTTTTCATACTAATCATCTAATAGTCTACGGACTTTTCCGTTGTTTTCCGATTACGACAAAGAGCACACGGCGGGTGTGACCGGCCAGCAGAGCATGTTCACTCCTCCTAGGCACCTGATCCTACCTTATTTTTTTGGGAGGTCTGTGTTGCTCTGCTTTGAATTTGTTTTTCGTTAATGGATTTTTGAGATGATTGACGGTTTGTAATTGTAATTTTTTCCTGTTAATATTTTGAAAAATGCAGGTAGTTTTTCGAGTGATTTTTAATATAAAAAGAGTGTTTAAAAATACATTTTAATGAAGTACATATTTTATTTTTACTACTGTATATCAAAGCTTTCGTACATTTATTCATGATGTAAAAAGTTTAATTATTTTAGTCTAATTAAAAGTCTAATTATTTTTAGAGTCTATATTCAAGGTAAATTTTTCTCTCCTTCTTGTTGATTGAGAATATGTAAATGAGTCTTTCTCCATCTTTCGTTGATATTATTTGACCTTTATGATATCATTAATCCCTTTTTATGAAAATCTTCAAAAGGCGGCGAAAAAGCAACTAAGAAAAAGGTTAAACAAATATCTTTGGACATGAAAGAATATAGATTGATATATTTAAAACATCTCTGATGCAACTTTTGCAAAGTTTTTATTTAGTAAAAACAATAATAAACCGAATAGAATTGTTAACAATCAAGAACTCAGTATGGCTGTAAAACATAGAGGGTAGTATTAGGAGAGGCAGTAAGGGTAACGAAAAAGAAATCCCGATAAAAATAACAAACTCCGGTGATGCTGTTATACGCCAAGCTTACACAAAGTAAGACATCCTTCAGGCATTGTAATGCACAAGAACTCATACTGTCGGCGAAAGTGGCGCTGGTCGGAGTCTGAATTGGTATTTTCCCGCTTTCAGTAGGCAAGAATGTCCCATAGTGTCTTTTCTCTGGATACATATTGACTGAAAGTAAACATAAGTTTAGAAAGTTAAAGAAAACCAACCAAATATGCATGCAAAACTTGTGACTACCACATTTATTTGTTTGTTTTAATTGAAATTGTCTTTCCTGGAAAGTGAGACGCCAGGAGAGCGTCAAAAAGAAAGGTGTCATAATTTATCATCAATTCAACATTTTGTTTTGGCCGATGAATATTTGATTTCTTATTTAGACCCACATTTTACGTTCTCTTAAACTACTCCATTTCTTTAACAAAACATTTCCACATTCTTAAATGTGCCTCCTCTTGAAACTACAGCTTTGTAAGCTAGACATTTAAAAGCTTATATGAAGTCCAGGAACTTGCATCAAAGCAACCCGTGGAACAGTCAATCGTTTTGTCCTCAACAAAACCAACATATGACACCAATCCACTGAATGTTTCTCCGTCAAAACATCCCCCAACTCTCAATGTACGTGGTGTTTTAAAGCTAGGGGCTATAATTTCAGGCTTCCAACCAAAGATGTTCACATCAGTGTCGTCAAAAGGCGCCCCTTCAATGATTAAATTGAGCTTTGACTGACTAGTATCCATTGCCATTGCAATCCTCTGCCACTGCCCAAATTGTAAGGCATTGGAAGCGCAGGAGTCCCATCCAATGACTGACGCATTTGTTCCAGAGGTTGTGGAAAGAATCTTCTTCTCAAAACCACCGTCGTCTGATTTGTAATGGAGAATACAACATTCATCATATACATAACCATTTTAATTATTACAAGAGTAATTGAAATACATTTAAATGACAAACTATTGTCAAATCTTTGGAAAAAACATTTCTGCACATCAGTGCTTTCCGTCACTTATACTATTTTTGATAATCATGAATTTTCGTTCAAAGACAACAGTAATTTATTATCGAAAAAAGTCCCAGCTTTTTGTTATAAGAGTAGAAAATTCAGGTAAATTTTCTTTATATTTCTTGATTTTGGAAAAAGTACCAACGAAAAGTCTTCTTCAATCTTCTGTTGATGTAATTTAATCTCTATCGATAGTAATGTCTATTTTTATCAAAATCGACAAAAGGTGACGAAAAAAGAAACAAAAGTTAATAAGTTTACAGTATTTCTAATATGATTGCGAATGAAGACACACACGATGAACCTCACCCAGACAACTAAAAGGAAAGGCGACTGAATGGCAAAGATATGACATTCAGATACATTTAAATATCTTTTCAGTCACCATTCATGATCAGTTGACTTTATTGAAAAATTACATTCTGGTGAATACAATGTATATGTATATAAATCATCCTTGGTGCAACTTTGGCTTTTTTTATTTGATTAAAACAATGATTAAACAAGTAAGGATGTTAAAACTTAATGAAGTACTCAGTATGGCTGTAAAACATAAAGAGTGGTATTTGGAGAGGAAGTCAGACTGGCGAAAAAGAAATCCGGGTAAAAAGAACAACTTCCGGTGGCGCTGTTATATGCTATGCTCACACAGAGAAGGACATCCTTCAGGCATTGCAAAGCACAGGAACTCAACTTGTCAGCTAAAGTGACATTGATCGGTGTCTGGTTCGGAATTTTCTCGGTTTCGGTAGGTGAAAATGTTCCATAGTGTCTTTTCTCGGAATACATATTGACTGAAAAAAACCCACTAAGTTAAGATGGTGAAATATTAAGAAATATATGCGTACAAAACTTGTGACACAAAATCTGTTTGTCTTATTCTCCCCCAGAAATTTTTTGTCAGAAGAGCATCGAACAATGGTCATTATTTATCACTCCATTTAGCAATTTAAGAGTTTATTTCGTCAATGAATATTCAATTTGCATTTAGACACATATTTAAAGTCATTTAAAATTATTCCAGTATCTAACACTACCACATTACCAGGATCATTTGTATGCTATGTTCTTTGGTGACATACAGATTCCTTTTAATCAATATGTAAGTAAAACATAAAAAAAGCCTACTTGAAGACCAGGTAGTTGCATCATAACAGCCTGTGGAACAGTCAATCGTTTTGTCCTCAACGAAACCAACACATGACACTAATCCGCTGAATGTTTCTCCGTCAAAAGATCCCCCGACTCTCAGTGTACCTGGTGTTTTAAAGCTAAGGGCTGGAGTACCAGGTTTCTGATCAAAGCTGTTCACATCGGTGTCGTCAAAAGGTGCTCCTTCAATGATTAAATTGAGCTTTGACTGACTAGCATCCATTGCCATAGCAATCCTCTGCCATTCCTTAACCAGTAAATTATTGCCAGCGACAGAGGTCCACCCAATTACAGATACCCTTGTTTCGGAGGCTGTGGAAAGGAACTTCATCTCAAAACTGCCGTCGTCAGATTTGTAATGTAGAATACAACTATCGTTATTTGTGTCTGGTCTTACGAAGGCTGAGAATCCATAATCCCCGGACAGCGCAGTAGTAATACGTAAATCCAGGACTGAATCAGCGGAAAGATTGACGGAGAAAGGAGAGACCGGCGGTGTGTGGGGAGCGGGAAGGTCCTGGACGAACGTGTGGGGACAGTAGGAGAACCATAGGTCAGGATTAGATAGGACCTGGTCACTACAAACTTCTGGAGTCAATGGCCATCTCAGGAGGATTTTATCAGTGGTACATGCTCCTTTTAAATCTGTAAAAGATTAAACGTAAACAACTCTTAGAGGAATTTTGATAATCACAGAATCGATTTCAGCAAGGTTACCTTTTCAGGGGACAACTAATCTTTATAAATACATCCAAACTTTTATACCCTTAGTTAGTATTTGTTTTCAGTTTTAATTTTTAACTCCGTCCTTAAATGGTCAAATCCCAAACCGTAGTATACCCTACATAGTTCATATTTAGAATTCCACAATGCTCTAGGAGCCCGTTTCACTAAAAGGCGTAAGACAGGCATAAAATCGGTTAACATGTAGTTAAATTTTTAGACTAAGGTTCTTTTCAATAAAAGACGTAACATTGCGCCCAACCTAAGTTAACCAAAAAACCTACGCCTGGCCAAGGGTAGTCGTAACGTTTGGCTGAAGGTGGAATATGACGTTGCAGTGTAAAATTGTTAATGATGGTATTTGCTTTTTAACATATTCAGATGCTCTCTGTCCTTGCAAAGGAGGTATTTTGATTGCAATTTTCCCTTTTTCTGGCATTATGATTTTTTAAAAAACGATTCTATTTTTCTGCAATTATAATATGTATTTGATAAAATTTATTTGCAATTTATATTAATTTATTTTAAGAATTGAGACAAATTCCAAAATTATTTACAACTTTGGGTATTGAAGCAGCACTTTCAAAATTTTATCAAAATATTGCTATAAAATTGATATAAAATGGATTTTGTCAAAGATTTGAAATGCAAATATGAAAGAAAAGAAATAACTGTGTAGCATGGATGTCGAAACCTGGGTGAATAAGGATGCTTACTGGTGGCAGAAAGTCTTATGAAACATTATTTAGATAAATTCTTGTACATGTATTTAAAAACAACCAAAGCGTTCTTTGTCCATCGCGTCGTCAGGATGAACTCCTTGATAGCTAACGGGATTTGCAGTGTTATAAACTACACAGTGGCATCGGAAGCAAATTGAAAGTGAGGGCATTCCACTATTTATCAACTCATTGAGACGTATGATTATATTGTTAAAGCCATTGATGAAGGGAAATTTTGTTGTATGGTATTTTGCGATTTATCAAAAGCATATGATAGAGTTTGGCATAAGGAAATAATTTTTAAATAGTCATATGGAATTAGTGGAAATTTATTAAAGTGAAACTGATATTCATGACATTGAATCAGTTATTAATAATGACTTGTATTGCCTTGTGTGGTCCATGCAACAGCTCTTGAAATTTAATCCTTTAAAAACTAAAGCAATTTTATTTAGAACAAGGAAATTCCACAGTTTCAATGTTTAAAATTTCAAGACCGTGCTTTGGATTTTGTGTTTAAGCATAAACATCTAGGTATTACTTTAAAACAAGATCTTGGCTGGTCAACATACATCGATTCTATAATAGCAAATGCCTACAAATTTCTTTAAAAAGCAAGGTCAAGGTCAGTCGTTAAACAATATCCTTACTATATACTACTTTTATAAGACCCCAGTTGGAATATGCATCCGAAGTTTCGAGTGGCTGTTTAAATTATGATCAGGACAAGCTTGAAATTTACAGTTAGCAGTTAGCAGGAGCGAGAATAGTTAAGGGTTGATCTCAATAGCATCACGATATCAAGAAACTGGGTGGGAATCGCTTCTTGATAGAAGAAAAGAAAAGTTAAAAACAACTATGTATAAAATAAATCACAATTTAGTGCCTGAATATCTAACTAAAATTTTACCATAAAATTTTACCAAGCACTCGCTCGCTAGACTCTACTCATACTTCAAGACAATCTCAAAATTACAGTATTCCAAAATGTAGACTAAATATTTATAAATCATCTTTTGTTCCAATAGCCATAGATTTGTGGAATGGTATATCTTTAGAAAATAGAAACTAGCCAACAACTTTTAAGAAAAGTTTTCTGTCTTCTAGCTGTATCTTAACCTCCATCATATTTTTCATATGGAGAACGTTACTGGAATGTAATTAACACTAGACTTCGACACAATTGTATATTAAAAAAAAAAAGATTTATGTAGATGCAAAATTACTGACAGTCCCTTATGCTCATGTGGAAAAGTAGAGGTTGCATATCATTACTTTTTTTTCTTGTGCAAAATATAAAATATCACGAAATGTTTTATTCAGTGTTATCTTTAGAATAGAATTTGTACATATTATCGACATTCATGATTGTTATGGGGAGATAACTCCATCGGTATTGCAGAAAATGAAAATTTATTTTTTAACGTTCAGCTATTTTTAAAGAGATCTGGATGGTTTCAACAAGTATAAAATTGAATATAAAAAATTATTATAGATTTCTATTTCTTTTGTCAATGTTTATCTACTTTGGTATACATTTGTAACTTCAGTGTTGGTATTTTATTAAGACCATTGATATTGTCATTTTTTCGTTAAAGTGTAAATTTTGTTTCGAAATTTCAAAGGAGAGGGCGATTTAAGTTTGCAGATCTTGTGCCCGATCCTATTGTATAAACCATAAACCATCTTTACACTAAAATATGTTCAAACCAAACCAAACCATACGAATAAATTTGACGCGGTAAATAGATACACTATCCGTTCAATTTACTTTATACTTTGCACATAGTTTACTCAGAAGTTTACCTTTCATTGTAAAAAAAAAAAAGATCCATCAAATCGTGTTTGACGTCATAATGGATAAATGACATCATAGCGTCATACAATCAAATCAATAATGACGTCAAAATAGAGTTAGCACATCAAAGCATCACTGTAATGATAGTCACGTTCAGTATCCTGTATCTCTCTAAACATTAGATGATTGCTAATGCTGAAAATATCGGTGTCAACAATACATATGGATTGTACAATTTGTCATGTAAATTTGATAAAATTCGCGGAAAATTAAGACAATATATAGTTTTGATATTTTTGAAACGTGGTGTCGATTGCCGTCCAGAAATTTTAAATTTCTTACCTGACTCATGCATTATATTTTTTATAGCATTGAATTATGATTTTTTGAAGTATACAGTCTCATAACTGCAGCGGTGTGTGAATACAAATTGAGTAACGGGCGTTAGCGCGTTGTGGAAATTTTTTTGCACATATCACTGCAGTTATGAGACTGTATACTTCAAAAAATCATGATTTAATGCTTATATTTACATTTTTTTTAACTTCTTGCCTTGTCTGCAAATGTGATTTATACCTTGAAATTCCTATCTTATCCTATGGGTAAGTTAATATTAATGGAAAAGCCACAGTAACAGCAACAAGTGTGAACTTTGATTTTCGCTTGTGACGTTGAAGTTTACAGCGTTCAACGTTTGTGACGTCATAATAAAACTCGTCATTTTAACCTTTGAGTACCCATTGATTAGTTATTGCAACTAGAGGCATTTAAACATCACAGAATTAAATGGAAAAACACAGTAGAATGTTAATATATTGAAATACGCTCTAGACACCGGTAAAACGACATATTTAGACAAATTTAGACGATAGTTTTAATTAGATTATTTGTATTCCAGCATTGTATTTTTTCATTTATTTTAGTAGATTGAGTGATGAAGAATGCAGAAAATGTACATGCTTGATATATTAAAGCATTGAATCATCATGATGAGTATACAGTCTCATAACTGCAGCGGTGTGTGCATACAAATTGAGTAACGTGCGTTAGCGCGTGATGAAATTTTGTATGCACACATCGCTGCAGTTATGAGACTGAATACTTAAAAAAAACCATGATTTAATGCTTATATTTACATTTTTCTTACTTTTTGCATTGTTTGCAAATGTGATTTATACCTTAAATTTCCTATTTTATCATAAGGGTAAGTTCAAATAAATGGAAGAGCCACAGTAACAGCCGCAAGCGCGAACTTTGATTTTCGTTTGTGACGTTGCAGTCAACAGCGTTCAACGTTTGTGATGTCATAATAAAACACGTCATTCTAACTTTTGAGTACCCTGTGTGCATTACAGTGTTATAACTGCCGTAGCTTTCAACACACTTTACAAGCAAAAAATATGTGGAATGTAAATATATGTATATGAAAAAACAATCCGTGAACCATCTCAAAAATCCATAAAACAAAATACGGATTCAAAGCAGAGCAACACGGACCTCCAAATAGATAGAGGTAGGATCAGGTGCCTAGAAGGAGTGAGCATCCTCTTCTGACCGGTCGAACCCGACATGTGCTCTTTGTTGTAAGCGGGAAAAACCCCGAAAAGGCCGACAATAGACAATTAAGTGATTAAATATGGTCTAACAATAAGTATGGAAAACGTCAGTCAGCATGCGACTTAGTGGAATAGTGTATTTGCTGACAAGGTCGTTGTATAGACCATAGAACCTACGAAAAGATGACTTCAAACGAGACTGTTGATAGACCTGTTTTATCAACTTGTTTGTCAGTTGTTTGTTTGCTTCGCCTTAGAAACTGTTCATACGAAGAGCATCCCTTGCGTATCGAATTAGTTGAGAGACTTAAACACCATATGCAGGTGATGAAGGTATATTGCTACATAGGTAAGGAAAGTTGACTATAGAAAAATTGAAGTCAATGCGTTTATCATAAAGTTTTGTTGTTAGGTTACCACCAATGTCCATTTCCAGTAAAATATCCAAATATGAAACAGGTGATTCAGAAAGTGTAGTATCTTTTATTTCAAGTTCACTAAGATACATCGAGTCGACGTAAGTATGAAAATAACAATTGTTAATTGATAATACGTCGTGGATATACCTGAATGTTGAGTTTAAGGCCACAGCGAGTGATTTATTTATTTCACGTACAAGTTTTTGAATAAATTATTCTTCATAAGAATACAAAAATAGGTCTGCTAACAATGGAGCATAATTGGTACCCATGGGAATTCCAACAGATTGTTGGAAGACTTGATTTCCAAAAAACTACATAGATGTTGTCTATCAGAAACTCAAGCATCTTTTTAATGTCAACTTCAGAATTTTTTAATAAAATAATTTGTTGGATTTCTAATGACAAGTTAAGCATTTTTACGACTTCAATTTTAATTAAAAAAAAAAAAACAACTGTCGATGATATCAAAAAGCCTAGATATTAAATCGTCATGGGGAATGGTTGTATAATGCGTTGAAAAATCGTACGTTTTAATGCTATTGATTTTGGTAGGATTTTGTGACCTCAAAGTTTCTAATAATTCTTTCGAGTTTTTTCAGTATCCACATCTGATTCACACCACTTCTAAAGTATATTGTACAGTACTCTTAAAGTTACTCTTTCACTACTGTAAGAATTTTAGTAAGTGGTAAAGAGAGAAGTTTGGTAGAACACATACTGGAGCCTACTATATATCTCTAAAAGGACATTTGTGAAGCTTTGGAATCCAGTACAAATAAGATAAATCAAATTCATTTTGTGTATTAGGGATATTAAACATATCCATAACCGATGTATGATTTTGAAGTATTTCCTGCTTGGAAAGGGTGCTATGGGTGCAAGTAGGATTACCATGTTTAGAATCAAAACCTAGTTCTTTGAAAATGCGATTAATATAATGTGCCTTACAAATAAAGACAATGTTGTTACTTGCATTATCAGCAGGGACCAGTAAATACTGATCGTGCAATCTATCTTGTTCTTTTCTCACTTTTGCTTAATTGAAAGCAGAGGGATAGATGGTTTTCATTTGACCTCTCAGTCGTTCAATGCGAGATTTTAATATACATCTATTACTTTTAACCCACTTTGACAAGGTATCAAGTTCTTTTTCAGATTTTCGAAATGATTAGCATTTTTTTTTTCAAATGTCCATGCAAATTATTGTGAATGGGATAAAATTTAAATATAATATTTATAAACTCAGTGAACAAACTCTTTGGCTTGCATTACTTAGGTCGAAAACGGAAGACCTTCTTGTTATTGCTTTGTTTCTCTTCCCTATCATTATATTCTTCAGTTTTAACGAATCAGCAGATTTCTACGAAACTTTTCAATCTTACTCCAAACAAAATTTCCGGCTGCCACCGGAAGGAACGAAAAAACAATTTTCAACTCTTTTGACTTTAGATAATTTTTTTCTTAGTTTTGATAATAACGCATTAATAACTTCAGAATATGAAATTTGTTTTAAAAATCAATTTACGCATTTTCGACATTTTAGGCTCTAAAGTTCTGAAGCGTACATTTTTTAGAGTGGTGAAATCGTGCCCAGGCGACCCGGGTTCAGGCCCCGGGTGCCGAATGTTTGATATGTTATTTTTAAAATGATAAATTATAATATTATCCATTTTACTTTTATCAAACATGTTTCCAGTACAAATGTATAGCTCGTTTCAAAATACCGTCGATTTCCCGCTTGCTACAGTCTTGTTTCTGTCAGCAGTTTGCTAAATTCAGATGCTTGTCGCCTCGCCCTTCGTATCAAAGACATGCCATCAAAGCACCCCTGTAGTACGACCGCATTAGAGCTTGTTGGGTCGCTTTGTCGGCAGAAATGCATAAAACATTTAGCAATTGCGGGAAAAAATCGTTCTTCAAATAAAATGCGCCCCTAGCCCTGTATCAATTATTCTACAAGACTTTGTCAAACTTGACCATGGACGTCTAGAGTTCTCAAAAGATCCCGATTGCTGGGTTGAATGACAAGCGCCAGATAACGATAGTTTTGGCAGATTTGAATTGTTTAATCATTTTGAAATACCATGTATGTGTTGTTCTTACAGATCCACTGCCTTATTAAAAAAAGTCTAAATCACTTAAACAATAATCCCATCCAAATGGAATACACTGCAAAAATCCTCATGCCTACTTTCGGCAAACAAAAATCGTCCAGGACTACAAGACTCACAGAAAGCATTGTAAATTTTTGACGTATTCAGGGCGCATTGTGGAGAAATCATAAAAATGATTCAAAGAAAAAGGATACCTGCATTGTGTACGAACCTCAAAACTGTTGACTGTTACAAGGAACAAGATTACCAAATGCACGATGTTTAAACATATCAGACGTAAAACTACACTGACAATTTAACATGCTTTGCGTTCTACGTTCTCTTTTATGGTGAAAAAAGATACGACCTTGTCAGCAAATACAATCTTCCACTGGGTCGCATGCTGACTGACGTTTTTCATACTAATTGTTAGACCATAATTATCACCTAATTGTCTACGGACTTCTCCGTTTTTTTCCGATTACGACAAAGAGCACACGGCGGGCGTGACCGGTCAGCAGAGGATGCTCCCTCCTCCTAGGCGCCTGATCCTACCTCTATCTTTTTAGAGGTCCGTGTTGTTCTGCTTTGAATATGTATTTAGTTTTATGGATTTTGAGATGGTTGAACTAACTTGTATAAAAAGTACACTTACTTGGTATAAAAATACACTTACTTGGTATAAAAAGTACACTTACTTGGTATAAAAATACACTTACTTGGTATAAAAAGTACACTTACTTGGTATAAAAAGTACACTTACTTGGTATAAAAAGTACACTTACTTGGTATAAAAGCACTGAGGTAGACAAGCTGGTAGAAGGCCCTTAATTTCATCGTGTTTCAGTGCCTGTCAGTATAGTCAGCTCCCTTTGTTCTTTTTGTGAAGAGACAAACTTAGTTCGGGCTTATAAATTCATATTGTGCTCAATTTCATCTCTTCTTTGTCCGACATTTAAAAAAGGATCGATTGCAACAAACAAAACATTTCTGTTTGCTTTTATTCCGTGAGAATTCAACAACATTGTCGGTTTCCAGCGGAATCTCTCTTTAAGATTCAATGTACAAAATGTCAGCTTAATCCATCGAATTTTCTGAAATCAATTAACCAATCTTTTCTCACCCTTTGTATCCTAAATCTTCAAAAGTGTAGAAAGTAAGTTACATTTGTAGATCATTTTATGTAAAATTTAGGTGATAAAGAGGGGCTTTATCAATCTGCATTCTTATGAATGTTAAATTCATTTAATTTGGTCTTGCTAAGCCAAATTCATTACAGTAGTAACCAACGATTTGCATATCAATTTTACGATTTTGTAATGTGAAACCTCCCATTACCTTATAATTACTAAACTTAAAATATTGCTAAAATAATCATAGAATAATTTCATGTAACATTTCGATTGATTGTCGGCATAATGATTACATTCTGATAATATTAATATTCATTGCTATGTAAAGAGAAACATAATTATATACAATAAAAATTTCTGTTACTGTTTTTCATAACATTCCGATGATCATAAATATCTGTTCTTAACTACTTTCATTCATCGTAATTAAAAAAAAAATCCACAAACTCTTTTCAGAATGGTAGGAAACATGTTTCTCTTTGCGGCAATAAAAAAAACAATGGCACTGAAGATTCGTTTTTCCCGTCTTTGACTGTTAACATGTATTTTTCAATGAATTTAACGTCTTGAACTACAATGTATAACGGATTTTAACATCTCTTGGACGACAACGAATAAAAGAGTAAATAATCACGGTTCAACTATGGAAATTTCTTTGAAAACAAGTTTAAACGTAATTTTAGAACTATTTTAACATTTACTCATATACTCAGTAAAGCTTTTACACATAGAAATTAGTACTTGAAGAGGAAACCAGACAGGCGACAAAAAAATCAAAGCTTCTGGTGGCGCTGTTATACGCTCTGCATACACAAGGTAGGACACTCTTCAGACATTACAAGACACAGATGGTCAAACTGTTAGCGGAAGTGAGGCTGATCGGTGTTTGGTTCGATATTTTCCTTGGTTTGGTAGGTAAGAAAAGCCCAACTCTCAGTATACCTGGTGTTTTAAAGGTAGTGACTTTAGTACCAAGTTCTGTAAAGCTATATTTCAAAATGGTATCGTCAAAAGACGCTTCCTCGATGACTAAAGTGTGATTGGCTGATTAGCATCTATTGTCATGGCAATCCTTTTCCAGTTCCCAACCTCTAAAGCATCAAAAGCGGAGAAATACCATTCAATAACGGAGACATTTGTTCTGGATGCTGTGGAAAGGAACTTCATCTCGTAACTGCCGTCGTTGAATTGGTAATGTAAAATACAACTGCCTGCATTTCTAGCCAGTGTCATAAAGACTGAGAACCCCCAAAAATTTCAACCCTCGTTATTTTTTTTTATTTACTCGGACGTCAGTTTAAAAAAGCTAATTAACTCAATTAGGCGTTACGATGGCAGTCCATTGATAACTCCAGAGCAATCAGCCACATTGCCAACTCCTTCTCTAACACTGTGAATCAAACCTGTTTAAAATGTAGCTGTTTTTTAAAATAGTTTCTCTAGTTTAGTCTGTACAAAGATTTAATTTGCTAGGTAGGCTTCCTCTTTCTTAGTTAAGCATGATTTTGTTTTGGTATTTTTAACAGATTCTTGATTTTCTGCATCTTTTTATCATCATTGGTTGGTATTTCATAATAATAGTCGGTGTTGGACAACATTTTCATGATATGATATTTATAGAAATTGGAATCCATAATCACTACTGTGCCACCTTCATCGCTTTCTTTAATCACAATTGACTTATCGTTTGCTAATGATTGCAGAGCTGTGGTTTCTTCTCTTAGTAGGTTGAAGTTTGCTTTATCGTTTTCGATGTAACTAGTACGAGATAGATTGTTTAGAGTGTCACAAACAGTATATAATATACTGTTCTTATAATTTCTTAGATTGACATTCGACTTGTTACGTACAATGTCTTTTTCCGACTCTGTTTCACTTTCACTCTATTTTTAAAAAATGTTCTGCTACTCTCAATTTTATTGTGTATTCCTTTATCAATGTCTAGTTCTGGGATTCTTGTATGGTGTGTTGGGGTAAATTTCAAATCTTTTCATAAAAATTCCACTTCAGCTTCATTTAAAGTCTGTTGGACATGTTAATCATTTTATGTGCGATGTTGTTTGATGGTAGAAAGGATTCTAAATCTTGATCTACATTCATATAATTATACCGCGGTTGTGTACGGCGTCGTTTATGAAATCTGATTTTAGTTGCATGATAGGGCAATTCGGATTGAAGTTGTTTGCTCCTTGGTTCGGTTTGTCTTTTCTTACAATATATTGTCTGGCGTCTTTCCTCACATATGTCCCATGATTCCTTATGTAGACAGTGTTTGCATAAAGTTTGTTAGATGCAGGTATTTTCTGTCGATTGGTGTTGATTTCGTTGTTAATAAAACGGTATGATTGTTTGTTTCGGCTTTTGGTAGTTTTTTAATTGTATATTTGTTGTCTCTATCCTTTGTCTTTGCCCTAATTTGTCGCCTCGGTTTGATTGTTGGTTGATTATTCATAACAGCAGTTGTTTAATTTATAGATATGTCAATGTTTAAACCCCTGTTTGATTTTGAGATGGTTATGTCTTAGTTCTGTTGTTTGCTGTTTTTGCGACATTTTATCTTTATCGTTTTTTTCCATAGTTGTAAGCATAATTTAACAACCAAGCTTCTTGGTATCGCCATTTATCAAACGATTTTTGTTTCTGTTTTGGTACAATCATATTTCCACATTTGAGGAATAATTTCCAAAACTCTTCCTGAAACATTCTTCCTTGGTTTTTTTTTATTCAACTGTGCATCAAACCCAATTACTTTTTTTTTGTTAGATGTCAAACGCAGTAATAGAATATCCCCATTAATATGTTCTTTGGCAACATCAATACGGATACTTGTTTGGTCCTCTGGCTCACATCGGATTGGTTTGATTCTGTATTGTCTATGTATAATAGAGTCTTGTTGTAACAACTATTTTTCAAATTGTTCTGCGTGATTCGCATTGTTAGTCTGCTTTTAGTGTGTTTGTATCATAATATTTAACAATTGGCTCCAAACAGATTTTAGTTTTTGCTTACTACTTCACGCTTTTTTGTAAAGCAAGCTCGTTGATGTATCTTTGAAGTTTTCAGATGGTATATGTGCATGAGCTTACCTCATTTTGGTCCATTAAAGCAGTTTTTAAACTGGTTTTTTCTTCGTCATATGTCTCCGATCTTGTCGTAGAGAATGAATTTGATCTGGTAGTGGTAGAGTTTCTCCTTCAAATAAATTCCGTATAAGATCATTGGTGATAAGTTTTGTGTTGATCAACAAATGAGTTTTCTCTATTAGTTCTGTAAATGTTCATTTTGTTAGAATTCTTTTTCCTTTCTTATAGAACTCCGTGTTTTCATCACGATCACTGGTTATATTTAGATAATTCCAAGAAAATATTCAATGGTCCATGACATATATATAATACTTAAATGAAAACACGGAAAACAAGTAAAACATAAGCTATTTCATTTTCTTCAGATGTTTTACGATATTAACATGGTAACGTTTGTTATGTTGTCATAATTTCACGTTTACTTGAGTCTTAAAAAACCATGTTTCCCCGGAAAAGTAAAGAAGGGGTTTTAACATAAATTTTTGTATGACACTTTACAAATTATCTAAAACAATTAAAGTAACACCTGAATATCTTGTATATTCCATACAACGTCAGTATAAAATATTGCTCTTTTTGAGAATTATGAAGTATTTCCTAAAGAAAAATGACGTAAGGTTTCGTATCCATATTGAAAATTGTAACTTTGTTAAAAAAGCATTCTTTTTTTATATATTCATTATTTGCCATTTATTCAATTGCAGTTGGTAAGATATAATCGTTACATGGTTTGTAGTAGACCTAATATGGTTTATACGTGGCCAGTAATTTCTAAGAATCTTCGATGCATTCTTACAAAATCGCAATTGATTCATTGGCATAGCTCTAATCATCATGTATAGAAGAGCTTTTATGAATCAATAATTTCATAACCAGTTATGGTGTCAATTACTTTAAAATTCCTTAAAAGAAACAAATTTACATATTTTGAAATATGTAAAGACATCTACTGTATTCTATGCTTCTGTTTTTAAAAGTCTCAATTCATAAGTAGACTATAGAATTTTCCAACATTTTGTAAAATCAATTAAGAGAATCTACTTTCATATGTATATTCTATATTTTGTAATTGTTATCTATGTTTGTATTATTTGATTTTAAACTGATATAATGAATAAATATATGAAAAAATTACTTTGAAATGTAATTAAATATTCTCAAATATATTAAGAAATGCTGTCAATTACTTGCAATTACAAATATGTTATTTTTTTCAAATGCAATTAATTAGGCCTACACAAACTCACTTTGAAAAATGTTATTAGATACATTTCAACTACTTTGGTTTTATTTTAATACATGTTTGTTCTTTTATTCTAAGACCTTATATCCAGTGACTTTGTGTTTGGGCATTTGGGGGTTCTCACATATACAAAGTTATACCTTTAAGGGGAATGATCACAATTTTGTTCCAGTTTTATTTTTTCTATTTTCATTGTGTTCAATGTTTTAGAAATACATTTTTAGCGATCAATCAAAATTTGAATGTCAGTCTTAGAGTTATAAGCAATATTCAGTTCCCTATTCTTTGTCATGTAAACAAGGTTCCTAATTATTGTGCAAACAGGCGCTCTGGTCAAACTGGTAGGCAAACTGAGCATTATTTAAAGACACATTTTTAAAGTTTAAGCTCGGTTAAAATGTAACTGAAATGCAATTGAAAAAGTAATTAAAATTACATGTTATTTTAGTAATATATTTAAAAACATTCAGTTACAGACAGCCTGCATTACAAGTTACATCCAGTTACTTTCAAATATGTAATTAATTTCACGGAATTACAATTAATTTTTTTTCAATTACCCCATCCCTGTTTATAACTTATGCAAAAAAAAAAAATGCTAGCCGAACTCTATGAGTGATAATTGCCGCGTTGGATGAAATAACACTTTAGAATCTGCGTGAAATGGTCATGTCTTCTCTTTTCTCACCTGCATTAAATGAAACATTGATCAAACCAAAGCGTTATTATAAAGCTACACAGGAAGTTTGAAATCAAAGCACAACACTTCAATGGAAAAAATTCTGGAAAACGAAAGGGGACAGAATGACTGACAAACCGCATTTGAAACTATAGTTTCCTGTCCTCCTCCGGTTTCACCGGTAGGGAACTTATAAATAAAATCATTAAAGTTGAGAAGTCCAGATGCAATTTTTTATTTAAAACAATGTTGCACATAATAAAAAATTAACTTTATGAATAATCAATCAATATTTTGTACACACATGCCATGCACTATTCATTTAGTAAAACGAGATTAAGTATATACTACATGAAACTTCCAGTTTAGAAACATGGATTCATTTGCACTCATAATTTATCAAATTGTCATATTAGACAATGTAATATTTTTCGAATTGTAATGTTATGATTTGAATACCCATGATTGGTTGAAAAAGACAAAGATACTTTTTGGTCTCTTTAAGGAGACTGGGTGGTCTTATATCTGCCTTTAAAAAAATCTAAGTATGGTATTTGGCCGTAAACTATCATTTATCATATGAAAAATAAAAACATTTTGGCTGTAGACATTGAACACTCTTCTATATCTCTATACAGGGCTCTATGTTTGAAGATGGTAACTAGAGCTTAAAAATGGCCACGACCACCTAGTTCTTTTAACCGCTGCTGGTTGGATACGTGAAGTCTAGTTAGTTAGTGAACGCATGTTTTGATTACAGAACAGTAAATACATGTAGAACGAAGATTCTAAATGGATAAGAGGATCATTGTAAAAGCAATGTTTCTTTTTGTGTAATTTTGATTGATTGCCTATTATTCTATAATAATTGGGGCTGTCTAAATCTTCCTCGCTTACGATTATCTGACGAGTACAGGCTAATCCTGCTTTTTTCTGAATTTTAAAAAAAATCTTTTTAAAACCAATGTTTGAAAAAGTAATAACGATCACTTCATCATTTAGCTGTACTGCGCTTTTTGGAAAAATAATCGATTTCATATTTTGGAACCGAAGTTTATTGCAGACTAATACTTCATATGTATACAAATTTTGATCATTACGTAATTTATATTCCAACAACAAAGTTAGAACACCAATGTATCTTTTTCGAAAGATGCATATTTTTCCGAGCTATTAAAAGGATGAATATATCATTTCATAGAGGTTATTGAAAATACATTTAAATGACATAACTCTGCTACCATATCTAGGTAAACATATTCTCATTACTATATGTTACAGCTTTTTGTCATATATTTTACCGATAATAATGATTTTTTTTATCATGAAATAGAAGTTCCAGGCTTTTGTTTTGAGTGTGAAATAAGTAGAAAAATTGTTTTCATTTTTGTCGAGAAGAGAGAACATGTCAAAGTGAATATCATTTAATCAGTACTGTCTTTTTTTATCACAATCATTAAAAGGAGATGTAAAAGCACCTTAAAAATATGTTAAACTAAATATTTTTGACATGAAAGAAGTATGTACTTGTACGACTACGTGTATATGAAACATCTCCAATGAAATTTTGGCAATTGTTTTGAATTTGATTTGATAACAACAAATATAAACCGACTAGGACTATGACCACTCAATCAAATGATCAGTATGGCTGTAAAACATAGAGGGTGGTATTTGGAGAGGAAGTCAGATTAGCAAAAAAGAAATTCGGATAAAAATAACAACTTCCGTTGGCGCTGTTATACGCTAGGCTTACACAGCGTACAAAATCCTTCAGACATTGTAAGGCACAAGAACTAAGGCTGTCAGCATAATTGACGTTGATCGGTGTCTGGTTCGTAATTTTACCAGTTTCGGTAGGTGTGAATGTCCCATAGTGTCTTTTCTCGGGATTCATATTGACTAAAAGAAAACAATTAAGGTCGGTTAGATGAGTTCATAAAAAAAGTTAAAACTGCTTGGTCCGAGATTTTGGTCATTACAGTATCAATAACTTTCCATACGAACCAATTATCTTAAAAAGTTATGATCTTTCTCCTTATTACACTAGCAGAACCGGTCTCCTTTCAAAGTTAGAAATATTCAAAGTAAATAAAATCATTTCTCTTTGGCCAAACGAAAAAAACCAAACCAAAATATATCATGGGAATGTTTAAAAAAAAGGGAACCGTTTGGTTTCGTCCCCTGAATGACTGGGTTTATTCAACTTGCATCTTATGCATCGATTGTAAACAAAGCAAACTTCAGAAATATTAGCGAACAAAATGTACACAGGCTAGTTTTAATTTGCCTGAACATTATGACCATTATTTATAGCAGTGTCAAAATCGTAATACAACCATTTCAGTCTCGACGCCAGGGGCAAATTTAAATATGAGGCGAAATAACGCGATACCCTTTTATGTCAATCGTTTTGTTAACAAATTTTGTACATATATTTTTCATCGGAATTTGGCTTAATTCACCGAGAAAACTACTGCAATGTCTGTTATTATACACATAGTTAGTAAAAGTATCGTTTAAAACCGTACACAAAATTTGACATAAAACCGGACCAAGCAGTTTTAAAATTTATCAGGTAAGCATAAACACTTGACTACCATATCTTTTTACCTCATTTGATCAAACTTTTCTTTTTCGGAAAGACGACATAAAAACTCTGAACATTGGACGTTATTTCTCAATCTATTAGCAATTAAGAGTATCTTACGTCAGTAACATTTAATTTTGTTAATTGTCTCAAACCTAAAATCATCCATAATTAGTGTTCAATAAAACTCACAGTATCTGCCATTATCACAAGTCCATGCTTATTGTTATGTCCCATCTCTTTGGTGACCTACCAAACCCTTGTAATCAACATGTAAGTAAAACATTAAAAAGCTTACTTGAGGACCAGGTACTTGAATCAAAGCAATCTGTGGTACAATCAATCTTTTGGTTCGCAACAAAACCAACACAAGACACCAATCCGCTAAATGTTTCATCGTCAAAAGATCCCCCGACTCTCAGTGTACCTGGTGTTTTAAAGCTATGGGCTGAAGTATCTGTTTTACCAGGTTTATAATCAAACATACTCCCATCAGTGTCGTCAAAAGGCGCTCCTTTAATGATTAAATTTAGCTTTGAGTTACTAGCATCCATTGACATAGCAATCCTCTGCCACTGTCCAACCAGTAAATTATTGCCAGCGACAGAAGCCCCCCCAAGGACAGATACCCTTGTTTCTGATGTATTGGAAAGGAACTTCATCTCAAAACTGCCGTCGTCGGATTTGTAATGGAGAATACAACTGTCGTCATTTTTAGCTGGTTTTACAAAGGCTGAGAATCCATAATCCCCGGACGGCGCAGTAGTAATACGTAAATCCAGGATTGAATCGACGGAAAGATTGACGGAGAATGGAGAGACCGGCGGTGTGTGGGGAGCGGGAAGGTCCTGGACGAACGTGTGAGGACAGTAAGAGAACCGTAGGTCAGGGTTAAATAGGACCTGGTCAGTACAAACGTCTGGAGTCAATGGCCACCTCTGGATGATATTGGTAGAACATACTCCTGTAACACCTGTAAAAGTGAACAATTCTCTAAGGGATTTGGATACTTTTTCCGGGAACAAATGATTTTGATAAATATATCCAATTCTTTTTGCATCATTAGTCAGTAATTGTATCAGTTGTAGTTATCGGAAATTTTAGATTTTCTTACCAGTTATTTAATAACCTATCTTTAAAACCAATTAGTACTATAAATTCTAAATTTAGAAAATCATCGTCCAGGTCGTTAGTATAACAAAGTATTCCACTGCTTGGGAACTCTTCAAGTACAGTTTAACAGGTACATGTATTTCTGCAGCTGGTTATTTTCTGCGGTATTTTACAGATAAGAAAAATCCGCAAAAATGTAAAACGCAAAAAATCCTTTTTCAAAATCAATTATTTTGTGCGTTAAACAAGTTTAACGGTTGTTTAGTTAACATCTGGTAAACTGTGCAACCGAGCTATAGCCTGACCGTTGCTTAAATAATGAGCCCAGTCAAATGTAGGAAATTAATAAAGCTTCCACCATCCAGCCCTTTTATCAGAAATAAGGCATACGGAGAGCCTTACATCATAATAGAGTTTCATTGTTAGTGTACGTTAGTGTATATGTTTATGTGTTTTTTAATGAACTTTCCGATCTTTACGACAACGCACGTTTGAATATTGAATTTAAAAAATATTAGATAGCAAATGCACGTTTACATTGACCACATCAAGATGCATAAAATGTGAGGTTTTGTCATAGACAAACTTCAAATTCTTCCATTGGCTATTGCTGATTAGATATTGTTTTAAAAGATTTTTCTCTTTAATCATGTTTTATACTAGGGAAACTTCAAAAACTTTTGTTTAGCTACAAGCATGCAAGAAGATGTTACCAGTACTTACTGACGCAAATGTCTTTATTACTTAGTATACAAAGTACACTTACTTGGTAAAAAAAAGTACACTTACTTGGTATAAAAAGTACACTTACTTCTTATAAAAGCACTGAGGAAGACGAGGAAATAGAAATCCTTAATTCTCATCCTGTGTCAGTACAGTCAGCTCCTTCTGTTCTTACTGTGTAAAGACAACCTCAGCTTGGGCTCATAAACCTAAATCAAGTTCACTAGCATCTTTTCTTTGTCAATAGTGATCGATTGCAACAAAAAAAAGTTTTGTTTGCCTTTAATCCATGAGGCTTTGACAACATTGTCTTTTTCCAAATAAGCGTAATCTTTTTTTACGATTCAATGTTCAGAAGTTTAAAATGTTAGCTTAGTCCATCGAATTTTCTAAAAATCATTTTGCAAATATTTTTCCCTTATCTATTTTAAATCTTCAAAAGAAATTCATAGAACGATAGTGTATAAATTTTTCTAAATCACTACAAGAAGACCTATGATAAGGCGGTATACGAGAAGGACAGTATACATTTCAAACAATCCTGTGTATTTACTATCTTCTTACTCATTTAAATTTTGGGGAGATAACATGTAGCATGTACACTTGCTAGGTTTAACAACCTGATTGGATGATATCTCTTAACTTTTGATCCTTAATGTAATATTGTTAGTGTTTGTTTAAAATTTTCTCTTAATCCAAAACAAAGATTGAGGGTCTGTGTGCTTCTTTAAGCTCTGAAAAAGCAACCTCCAGATCAATCGTTTTTACCTTTATTATTTGTTATCGGAATAAACATTGGCATCAGATAAAAATTTATTTTATTTTATAATTAAAATTTAGATAATTATAAAGAAAATGTTATCAACTTTATTTCAACAGTAATGTTTTGATCTTTTTTGTAGTAAGAAAAAGCTCATGCAATGGATTTAGATAATAAATTTAAAAGTATAGGCCAATGTTGTAAAAGTTTAAATATGGCATGATACAAACTAATTTCAAGCAAAATTTGAAGTTTGTTTTTTTTATGATATTTAAGAAATATTTACTAAATATTCAAAAACATGTTAAAAGAATTCAAAATGATAATTATATGCGTTTTGGGAATAAAATTAAGATAAACCAATACACGAAATATCAGGAAGTATGGTCTGCACTAAAAATTATGAAGCTAAAGTTATAGTTCTCCAGAATATTGAAATAAGAAAACTTTCCATTTTTTCTTTAAAGCATTCCTTCTCAAAATATAGTTTTTGACTAAACTCTTTAAAATTTCAGCTTTTCCTGAAAAATTTCATAGAAAATAGTTTACGTAGTATTGTATGAAAAAATATACGAGTAAATTTAAAATATGATGATGTTGCTTGGTTCATAAACGGATCGTACGCTTAGACTACACCGGTGTAAATACGGGACTATTTCGAATATTTATACATGTCCGACAAAAGTTAAGACAAAATTAAAATAGGTAAGTATGGACGTAAACATAAGTAAGCATATGAGAGAGAGAGAGACAGAGAGAGAGAGAGAGAGAGAGAGAGAGAGAGAGAGAGAGAGAAATATCGATAACATCTAAGGTAAGAATTACATCTATTCATCGTCATGCTGAGATCGTTGATAATTGCTTTTTCAATAAAATCGGATCACGTAAATTTTTACTTACTTTGGCATCGGTCATTTGCAAATATATTTTGTTAAAAACCATTAAGATTGTACACACAATTGTATACAATACACACAGGTATTCTAAAGTGGATATGAAAAAGATGCATGAGTTCCGGATAAATAACTTCTATGTAGTTTTTGGGGAATCTGTTGGGATTCCCATGGGTACCAATTGCGCACTATTGTTAGCAGACCTATTTTTGTATTCATAGGAAGCAGAATTTATTCAAAAACTTGTAAGTGCAAATAAAAAAATCACTCGCTGTGGCCTTCAACTCAACTTTCAGGTATATCGACGACGTATTTTCAATTAACAATTATTGTTACTTCCATACTTACGTCGACTTGATTTTACCCACTGAACTTGAAATAAAAAATACCACAGAGTCTGCGTCATATGTTTCATAATTGGATATTTTAGTGGAAAGAGACATTGATGGTAACCTTATAACAAAAGTTAATAATAAACGTGATGACCTCAATTTTTCTATCGTTAACTTTCCTTACCTAAGTAGCAATAACCTTCACCACCTGCATATGGAGTTTTGTCTCGCAGTCATTTCGATACGCAAGGGCATGCTCTATGTATGAACAGTTTTTAAGGCGAGGCCAGCTACTGACAAACACATTGCTAATCCAGGACTATCAACAGTTTCAAATGAAGCTATTTTTTCGTAATTTCTATCGCCAATACAACGACTTTGTCAGTAAATACAGTTTTACAAGGGGTCGCACGCTGACTGACGTTTTTCATACTAAATGTTAGACCATAATTACTCAATTAATTGTCTACAGACTTAACCTTTTTTTCGCTTATGAAAAGAGCACATGGCGGGTATGACCTGTCAGCAGAGGATGCTTACTCCTCCTTGAAACCTGAGTCTACCTTTTTTTATTTAGAAGTCCGTTTTTGCTCTGCTCCTGTTTTGTATTTTTCCTATGGACTTTTGAACACTGTTTGTTATTACCACATCTGATGTCATACAAAACATCGCGAAATTATTGAAAACTAAGATGCATTAATTTTGTTTTATATTCCTTTGAATTGAAATGCGCAATGACAAAGAGCAACAAAGTTCAGAAAATTGGATGTAAACACAAATTTACTATATGACAACTTGTAATTTGACTCTGACCCAGGAAATTCAAAACTTTCAATATGATTAGTTTGTTAACACACATTTTTTTTTTACTTTCTACTTTTATGGCATTCTAATTATTTCAAATGATATATTGATAATTCTGTTGAGCACATTACACAAGTCATGAAATTCAACCAAAACAATACCAAGCAAGGACCCGCTTTAAAAGTCTATCATGATGGATATCTTAGCAGTCTTTGTATAAATAGAAACAATTCAGGTCAATATTACACATGTATTATACGGATAATGCTTTTCTATTAGATATACATATGTGGTTGACATTAATTATTTCCTTGTGCTGGTATTCCAGAAAATCATATACACTTTACCATTTATTGTTTTCCATTAAATGTTTTATCTATTTCAATAATTTAATTTTGATATTATGTGCTTTGTTACAAATTACGCACTTTAAACAAAATTTTCAAAGTGCGCTAATTTTTGGACCAAGTCAACGCACTTTGAAAAAAATAATAATTTTTTTCAAAGTTCGTTGATATCATTGATATGAACGCACTTTGAAATAAATAAACTTGTTCGGGGTTTAGTCAAAATAATTCATACTTTAAATACAAGAAATGATTGTTTTAACCTTGTTTAGCTCAATGTAATATATATAAAAAAGAACCCATTGCATTCTCAGCTAACGTGATAAACAAAATTTTTTTCTTTTCTCATAGGACAATATTAACAATACTCACAAACAGCAATTCGTGAGGTTTTAATTATCCAAATATAACAAAACCCTTCATCGCTCACCAACTGCAATTTCCTTTTTAGACTATGAAGCAAATTTACTTCTTCTATGGTATATTGGGCTAAGCTAGAACGAATATGATTTATATTAATTGATAATGAAAATCAATGTATAACATATTTCAACTGACTTATTACATATGCTTGTAAACAAACATGATGTGAAAAAAGGATACGTTAGTATGATTATCAAAAAAATATAATCTTTTAGAAGATCATTGCGAGAGAAAAAACCCCACACCCTAATGCTTATTTCTAAGATCATGATATTCTAATGTTTGTAAATGCAATTTTTTGTTTATATTGAAGTGATTTATATATTAAGAAAATGTAAAGAGGGTTAATGTTGAAACATTTACAGATTTTCTAACATACTAATGTAGAAATTATTGTTTGACTAGCTCTTTTTTTAATATCACTGTACTTAATTTACAACAGATCAGACTATATTTTTTTCCGATCGTAAACGTTTACTCCAAGTTGCTGAATACAATATGTTTTGAAAGGAAAAATAAGGGACTCGGGCCTTCTTCCTGTAATCAATTTAATGATGCACCGGTATTTGACTTGTGTCTTTGGTTAACCCCCACTCCCCGCCCCCGTTCTCAGATACGGTAAATTAGATTTACTTGTGTCAACAAATCATCATACTATTAAAGAATTAGAAAATTAATTCCAGAATTTGTTATTTATACATTTTTTTAAAGTGCGTTAACAGTCTCGATACTAAAAACTGTTGATGTAAGGTCGTAACGCACTTTGAAAAAAAAAATTCAAAGTGGGTTAACTTGGTCCAAAATTTAACGCACTTTGAAAAAAAAATTTCAAAGTGCGTAATTTTTTCAAAGTACCTTGCCACACTCCTTTTTGTTCGGTAAATTGTTGAAGGCAAAGGATTGAATACGATTTTTAAAAATTAACCTTAGAATAGTAGTTATGAATGCGTCTTTGTACATACTGAAACAAGAATTTATCAAATCTTTGATATTTCAAGTAAAACTAATTGCAATTTATAATTTCTCTAAATATGATCTTATTTGCACATGCTACATACACCTGTTCATAAATGAGTAATAGAAACGATGTAAGACATGTGCAGAGCTGCGTTGTTAAGGACGTATCCTTTAGCTAAGGTCTAAAGTAAACTTTACGCTTCTAACTAAGCCGCTTTATGAATTGCAAAATAATCCCGACTAAGTTTTGGTGCAACTCCTTGGACTAGACAAAAGTTATGCCCAAAATATAGGCTTCTCTATGAAACGAACCCAAGAATTTTTAAAACTAAATGTGATCCAAAATATCTACCCAAAAGCAGAAGAACAAACCTCTTTCAAAGGTATAATGTTTCCTCCCATAAAAACCTATTTTGTCAATATTAACTTTAAAGGATATCTTGAGTCTTCTTTTTTGAGAATAATGCTCAGTTTTCGCAGAAGAAAAGTTCCAGATAAATATCTTTCTTAAGACTCGAAAAACAAAGCATAGTAATTTTTGTTAAACAATCAATAGACAACATTTGATAATGGTTAGTCTGACCACTCAAAAAGTCTATTTAGAACATGTATATCGAACGTTAGAATAAAGGTAAATATTTTTGCAGCAATCATTCGGAAAGATTGTTTAAGGAACACGGTTTTGATTTTATTTTTATCTCCAGTGCTTTGTTTGCATTGTTAATGCATTAGGAGTAAGCACCTGAAATTCCACTTCCGGCTAGAACGGCAATGTTTTTCTAGGCATAGTCCGGGCGGTCGATGTCTTCCGGTAATGTAGAGTGTTGTTTGTGAATGAAGTATGGATTATTTTTAATGGTCCCGTTTTTATAAATGTCATACTGGGGCATATCAAAAGTGGGCGTGTCGTGAAAGAAGTTCATAGGTTGGATAAGAAATCCACGTGGAGCCCCAGTAGTCATAGAGAAGTCTTCATTTGTAGGAAGGTGCAGAAAACGAACTGAGACCCACGTTACTAGGTCTGAGTTTTCGATATTTTCGTCGTTAAGAAAGTGATTTAGATTTTGTAGAGGATCGTGAAGTCGCTGTTTGTCGTACTGTACGGTATCTACAAAGTCCTCGCCATCGTGGTGTTTGGATATAGCCAAGTTGTACTTCATCTGAGGAAATGCAACGAAAGCAGGATGATCTTGAGGAAGAACTTCCTGGTATTCCTGGGTGTGTTCGATCCTGACGCCTCTGAAATTTCCCCATTTGTTTCGTAGATTCTCATTTATGACTGACCACACTACGGGCTTGGAGTCAATTACTAACCCCTTTTCTTCCCTGATTTTCTCGAACTCTAGATATCTGGTATAATTAAATGGTGTCCCATATATGTCTGCAGGCTTATTTGTTTGACTTTTTACGGCTTCCGATATTGTCCCTCCTCTCCAGTGAATTTTTTCAAAAGTATTATTACGACTAACAACGTCAATATCAACTTTAAAAGAAAACAAATGGTCATGAATGCTTCCTATAGAATGTTCCGCTACACGGTAACCAAACTGGGTTCTGGACTTTTCAGACCCAACCGTATCATCGCCATCAAACCAAAAAGCAGTAAACAGACTGCCGGAAGCTGTGGCATAGGTCCACATTTTTCCGTCAAGGTGAAATTCAAAGTCAAACGTGTAGTCATAATTGCCAAGACTTAGTGGAATGCGAATATTGAGGTAGTTATGATTCATGCCGCTGTTGACGTAACCACTGTGTCGCCATAGTGGACGTTGACCATCTGCCTCATATACACAGATGGCCTCTCTGATGAAAGGCTTCTGCCTGCTCTCGCTGAAGGTGGTCACATTAAGGATAGTTGCGTACTCGGGGCAGTCCAGGCCGCGAATGATGCTTGTGAAAGTACCGAGGCGAAATACCATGTCGCTAAGAATGGTCAAAGTCAATCCTGCGCCAGGGTTCAAGGACGAGTACAGAAGTGACAGGTCATTTAATGAATTTTCGTATACTAGTCTCTCTCCCTTGTAGCGAATGTCAAAGATGGCTGGTCCGTGGTAATTATTCATAGAAAGTTCCATGCTCCAACCCATCCACTCAACCATGTAATCAGTTACTGTGTATCTCGGGCCCTCTGGTTCTATAGTTTTCGGGGGTCTTAGATGGGCTTTTTCTCGTAGCGGTTGACTTGAATGTCTCGTGTAATCCCGAGAAGTTTTAATACTATTGATATATTCTTTAGGCAATTTAAACAGTGTCAGATTCCCGGTCCTATATGCAATTAAAAGGTCGTCTGTAGTTGCAAAAGGTCCTTGGCGGAAAAAGTATATGTCAAATACTTTCCATTTAGTCACGTCTAATCCAGCATGGGATATAGTGGCGAACACCGGAAGAATATCGGACGTTGACAGTTTCCCGGGAATAAGCAAGTAGACCGTAGAGATCCGACCTACCTGGGAACTTAAAGAGGAAACCGAGACACGTAACTGCTTTTCACCGCGTTTTTTAATGCTTACTGTCCCACCGTCAAAACATTCCTCGAACAGTTCGTTCAACTTTTCAAATTCTGCTGTGGCAATTGCACTTATCTTTGAGAATTCCGCCGTACTTCGAGGTCGTCTGTCATGGTCTCTCACTGTGCGAAGCACTTTGTGAGCCATTGGTGCCTGATGTAGCGGTCCAATCTGATACTCGACAAAATAAGGGGGATTTTCCATAGCCTTGTCCACGTAGACTCTAGCGTATCTACCGGGGTAGGCCCCGTTGTTATCCAGATAAGCCAAAACAGCATCTTTGCTTGGGATGAGGACCGACAGGCTTATTATTTTGTTGCGGTGAAAAATAGTCATGGTCCTTTTGTTGCTTGTAATATTTGTTTGCTCAAGGTAATCCACTACTGATTTAATTTCCTCGTAGGATAGTGGAGAGAAAACAGAGGGTGGAGATCTCCTGGCATGCTGGGCTTGTGGATACTGATGAGATCTGTCATCTGCCGGGTCCCTGTGTAGAACATACCCCACGAAGTAACCTATCCCCATACCCAGGATCAGGGATATCAGAACAACTACAACATGTCGCCAGGCCTTCTTTATGCATGTCTTTTCTTTGAATGTTATATCAGGTAAAGTATCTGGACATCTTGGTTTGGAATCCGATTCACTTGCCATTTCTGAAATAACAAAGTGTATCTTAGAAAATAAAACGAAACAAATAATTGTAATAATAAAGGACACGAATAGAATGTCATACCTACATGTTTCACTGATTTACATTTCCTCAATGAACGTTTTAATGCAAGCCGTTATGCTTCATATGATCAGGCAATTATATATGCAGACACGTACCCAGTAACAACACAATAACTCCAAGCGGTTTATAACTCCGAGCGATGTATTCATTAAAGGGTAGATCAGCACTCAATCAAATTACCACTGGTAAAAAATTATGAATATATAAAGAATGACAGGTACGAGAAATCATGCGGCAATTCACATTGATAATAAGACTTTCTTTGTGCGTTGTTTGAATTTTTAAAGTCCTTTCCAAAGTTCGTTGACTTATATATTCATTCTTATCATCTGAAATAAAGTTATTTTATTGATTGCAAATCAACAAAGACTTTGAAATGTCAATGTGCGGATAAAACTCTTATTTTATTTTATATCTTATTAAACAAAGAAACGTTGTTATCATTTGTAGGCGAAATTCTACCCAACAATAACTTCTCAGAAACATTGTGTATAAAATGCTCTCCTGTCAATGAAATTTAATATTCCTATCATATCAATTAAGCCGGGGATTTAAAGAAATAATTCCGGGTTTAGATTCGAAGTCCCCGTAATACAAATATGCACGCGTGTAGTATTGTGACAAAGGCGGTTTATGTTATACGATGAAGATTAGTTAAGCCAATCAAATGAGAATTACAACCATGATTAAATCATGAACAGTAATTATTTTTCCAGAGCTAATTATATTATACTCATTATTAATCGAGAACTCTAATTTGTTTATGTGATATTAAATAACAAACCAAAACCCTATAAAGACAAATTTCCTATCATTGATATTTAAACGTTTAAAATTTCGTAATAACCCGACAAAACTAAGACGATTTTTGAATATACTTAATATGTTTGAGATTCGTTTACAAAATGTAGAATTAATTGGTTTTTTTTAATTCATGATATTCCCACGAGAGCAGCGAATCGAGATGACTTGAATTATATCACTTTCATGCATCTATATAGAATTATCTTTACCGTCCCATCTTCTGCAATCAACAGATTAAAGTAGAAGTATTGGGTAACTCTATTGCACACCTGGTTGGACGGTTTCCGTTACTAGTATGTTAATCAGATGGCTGTGTATCAATCATGTAACTGTAACATGTCATGCATGCTTTCTATAAATGTATATACCTGGTTAACATAACGACACGGCGAAATGCAGTAGTAATTCAAGACAAACCAAACAGTTTTATCCTCAAAGACACTGTTTATCTGCTTCATAGGGCTTGATGGCCATCATGACAATTTGTAGACTATATTGATCACTTTGTGAAGAATAGTTGAATGATGTTATAGAATGCATTTGAATTTAAAAGCTAAACTGTGGAAGTTTTCAGAACTAATAATCCTTCACAGCTTTAAAAATAATATCTAAATATTTAGGGTAGACCTGATGATTAATTTGATGACCACGCAGATTCCTTAAAGCAGCTTGGTCCTATTTTACGTGTATATCATATTTAATGGACAATTGTTTTATAAATGTTTTTATAATAAGAATAGTAGTAGTGATTTCCCCGATTATTAAAGCGACTTTTCTTTGGGAAAACAAGATGTACAAAACCTGCTTACTAAATAATCTGTAATAAACAGCTGGGTAACGTGATGTCGAGGTGAGTACGACTGCATTACAAGTCGACTCTGGCATTTGAGTTAGTTTTAAAAACTGTTTTTGGCAAAAAAATATAACGTATACATTTTTACAAAATTTTCCAAAGTTCTTTTTACGAACATTGCATTACTTGCGGGCTGAAAAAAAAATCTGACCAAGCAGCTCTAAAAGCCTATCATATAGTAATCTGTACACACTTCAGTATACAGAAAAATTAATTACGATGTTTGACATCGATATTTTAATTACTAGGTTTAAAGAACATGTTTAAACAACAACAACATTTTGCATGTTCGAATCCTTGACTGTGTTTGTGTACTTTTGTATATACAAGTGAACTGGTCTTGAGCGAATAAAGAATTGAATTGAGAAATTAACAACTGTTAATTTACAATAACATGACAATAACAATGACAACTAGAGCAAAGCTCGTTGCAAAGCAACGAGTGGGTCTTCCGTTATTGTCGGAAGTAAAGCTGGAAGTTCCTGTCAGAAGCAGAGCTCTTAAACCAATAACAAAAGTAACTAAAATAAAAAGATGAAAAAAATCGAATTATTCCTGGTACGACTTAATAAAATACGAATGATTTTAAGTACGACTTAACAAAAACCTTTCCGATTTTAAGAACGACTTAACAAAAAAATCCGAATGTGTTTAAGTACGACTTAGCAATTATTTTTGGTACGAGTTAATTTTACTTTGAACATTACGCTATTTTTTAAACCAAGGACGCGGAAAGAAAATTTCCGGAAAAATCAATTTTTAAACCCCGATATCTCTATAATGCATCTTCTGATTTTCAAACGGATTTCAGTTTCGTATTCAGTATGACCAACTCTACAAACCTCATAAAGATTTGAAATTTAAACGAAAAATTCGAAAATTCGAAAATTTTAAAACACTTCCGGTTTGGACCGGAAGTGTCGGAAACTAAATTCCAGCCTTATGTCCAAATAAAAACGATCAATGCTTCAACACAGAAAATTCAAAGTCTTTATCTTTAAGCGTTTTTGAAAAACGCCCTGGACAAAATCACTTTTTTAAAATTTAAAAATTGACGTAACGTAAAAACGAAAGTGACGTTGTACTTAAAAAATTAACATCTTTTAGGGACAGTGATGTGTCATAATCCCTGAAAGTTTCATGTAAATCCGTTGAAAACTTTTTGAGATATTAAGCTTTAAAAAAGTCAGAAAAATAAAGAAAAAGAATAATAATAATAACTAGAGCAAAGCTCGTTGCAAAGCAACGAGTGGGTCTTCCGGTGGTGTCGAAAGTAAAGATAGAAGTTCCTGTAAGAAGCAGAGTACAAACCAACTACAAAGAAAATAAAAAAGATATTTTTTAAAAATCGAATAATTCTTAGTACGACTTAACAATGTTTGAATGATTTCAAGAACGAATTAACAAATACCTTTACAATTTCTAGAACGACTTAATTAAAAAAAAGTCCCGAATGTCTTCAAGTACGAATTAACAATTTCCGAATTATTTTAGGTACGAGTTAATTTAACTTCAAACATAACACTATTTTCTTAACCAAGAATGTGGAATCACAATTTCCGGAAAACTCAATTTTGAAATCCCAATATTTTTGTAATGCATCGTCCGATTTAAAACGGATTTCAGTTTTAAATTAAGCTTAATAAAAGCTCGTTTGTTGCTTTATGATTTAACTCAAATTATTGGTCAGAAGAGAGTTATTATAAAAAGACCTTATAGCCCTTCTGGCCCTTAATTTGAGGGGTTAGCCTCTTTTTCTTGATATCAAATAAAAGGTCTCGCTAATATAAGCATATTTTGTTCTACAAATGTTCACGAATGGTTAACCGTTATCGATATATCTAAACAACTGTATTTTAGGGGCCGACCCTTTAACTCTTTACCGGGGCCACTAACAACAAAATTTATGGTATCATATTGTTCAGAACATTATTTTGTACAACTTTTGTTCTACATTGCTTTTAAAAAAAGTTCTCCTTTTTCAGATATTAATGATCAAAGTTTTGAATTCTGGCCCCTTGAAACCCCTAATTACGTAATATATGACTTAGGTATGATACTGTATAGATAAACAGTTGTACAATGAACATTTTTGCTTCTATAATTAATAACAAATTATTGTTCAGTAAAGAGTTCTTGTAAGAAGATTTAAGACCCCTCTTGACCCCTTATTGGAGGGGCCAGCCCCTTTTTCTTGATATCAAATGAAAGGTCTTACAAATATAAACATATTTTGTTCAACAAGTGTTCACGAAATGTTAACCGTTCTAAGGATATCTTTACAAATGTGTTTTAGGGGCCAGTCCTTTATCTCCTAAATGGGGTCATGAAAAGCAAAATTTAAGGTGGCATATTGTACAGAACATTATTTTACGCAACTTTTGTTCTACAATGCTTTTCAAAATATTTCTCCTTTTTCATATATTAATGATCGAAATTTTGAATTTCTGGCCCCTTGAAACCCCTAATTACGTAACATATGACTTAAGTATGGTACTGCATAGATAAACAGCCCAACAATGAACATTTTTGCTTCTATAATTAATAACAAATTATTATTCAGTAAAGAGTTATTGTAAGAAGACTTTACAGCCCACTTGGCCCCTAATTGGAGGGGCCAGCCACTTTTTCTTGATATTAAACGAAAGCCTGTGTCATTTGAAACATCTTTTGCATTACATGTTTTAACAAAATATTTATACATCAAAAGATATCACAGAAAATGTGCAAAAATTTCGTGAAAAAATTTGGTGCCAATTTTCAGGTTCAGGCGAGCTTTGAGGCCTAAAGCATTTTTCATCATTGGAAGCATGGGGGTACATCTACATACATTCATCTACAATCCCTGAAAATTTCAAGCTTCTATCTTGATTAGTTTCGGAGGAGATGCGTGGACAAAATGACCCTTAAATATTTACAAAATCCTCAATATCTGAAACCGGAAGTGACGTCATCATTTGAAAATTTTATTATATGTAGCGCCGATCATGCTTTATGCGTCCTGAAAATTTTGTGCGAATCGGTTGGATAGTTTTTGAGAAATTGCGCTTCAAAAAAGTCAGAAAAAGAAAAAAAAGAATAACTAGAGCAAAGCTCGTTGCAAAGCAACGAGTGGGTCTTCCGTTAATGTCGGAAGTAAAGCTGGAAGTTTCTGTAAGAAGCAGAGCTCTTAAACCAATAACAAGAGTACCTTAAATAAAAAGATGAAAAATCGAATTATTCCTGGTACGACTTAACAAAAACCGAATAATTTTACGTACGACTTAACAAAAACCTTTCCGATTTCAAGTACGACTTAACAAAAAAAAATCCGAATGTGTTACAGTACGACTTAACAATTAATTTTTAGGTACAAGTTAATTTAACCAAGAACATGATACTAATTTCTTAACCAAAAACGCGGAATCAAAATTTCCGAGAAAATCATTTTTTGAACTCGTATATCTCTGTAATGCATCGTCCGATTTTAAAACGGCTTTCAGTGTTAGATTCAGCTTAATAAGCTCTATAAAACACATATTCATTTTTGATTTGATCTGAAAATTCATTTTTTCGAAAAATTTGTTTCACTTCCGGTTTCGACCGGAAGTGACAGATTTTCATTTCCAGCCTTATTACAGAAGTAAATCAACCAAATCATAACCATTGAAAATTTCAAGTCCCTATCTTAAAGCGTTTTTGAGAAAAGTCCGGGACAAAATGACTTTTTAAAATTTTTAAAAATGACGTCACGTCAATACGGAAATGACGTTCTCTTTAAAACTTTAACATTTTTGAGGGACGTCAACTTGCAAAAATGTCTGAAAATTTCATCAAAATCGGTTGAAAACCTTTTGAGTTATGAAGCAAAAAAGGAGTCAGAAGAAAAGAAAAAGAATAATAACTAGAGCAAAGCTCGTTGCAAAGCAACGAGTGGGTCTTCCGTTAATGTCGGAAGTAAAGCTGGAAGGTCCTGTAAGAAGCAGAGCTCTTAAACCAATAACAAAAGGACCATAAATAAAAAGATGAAAAAATCGAATTATTCCTGGTACGACTTAACAAAATCCGAATGATTTTAAGTACGACTTAACAAAAACCATTCCGATTTCAAGAACGACTTAACCAAAAAAAATCCGAATGTGTTCAAGTACGACTTAACAACTATTTTTGCTACGAGTTAATTTTACTTTCAACATTACGCTATTTTTTAAACCAAGGACGCGGAATCAAAATTTCCGGAAAAATCAATTTTAAAACCACGATATCTCTGTAATGCATCGTCCGATTTTAAAACGGCTTTCAGTGTTAGATTCAGCTTATTAAGGTCTACAAAACACATATTCATTTTTGATTTGATCAGAAAATTTATTTTTTCGAAAAATTTGTTTCACTTCCGGTTTCGACCGGAAGTAACCGATTTTCATTTTGAGCCTTATTACAGAGGTAAATCGACCAAGTCATAAGCATTGAGAATTTCAAGCCTCTATCTTAAAGCGTTTTTGAGAAACGCCGCGGACAAAATGACTTTTTGAAAATTTTAAAAATGACGTAACGTTAAAACGGAAGTGACATTTTCAAAGAAACTTCATAAACTTTGAGGTATTATAATTGCACATAATCCTTGAAAGTTTCATTAAAATCGGTTGTAAACTTTTTGAGTTATAAAGCCGAAAAGGAGTCAGAAAAAAAAATAAAAAGAATAATAATAACTAGAGCAAAGCTCGTTGCAAAGCAACGAGTGGGTCTTCCGTTAATGTCGGAAGTAAAGCTGGAAGTTCCTGTAAGAAGCAGAGCTCTTAAACCAATAACAAGAGTACTTAAATAAAAAGATGAAAAAATCGAATTATTCCTGGTACGACTTAACAAAAACCGAATAATTTTACGTACGACTTAACAAAAACCTTTCCCATTTCAAGAACGACTTAACAAAAAAATCCGAATGTGTTACAGTACGACTTAACAATTAATTTTTAGGTACAAGTTAATTTAACCAAGAACTTGATACTAATTTCTTAACCAAAAACGCGGAATCAAAATTTCCGGAAAAATCATTTTTTGAACTCGAATATCTCTGTAATGCATCGTCCGATTTTAAAACGGCTTTCAGTGTTAGATTCAGCTAAATAAGCTCTATAAAACACATATTCATTTTTGATTTGATCAGAAAATTCATTTTTTCGAAAAATTTGATTCCCTTCCGGTTTCGACCGGAAGTGACAGATTTTCATTTCCAGCCTTATTACAGAGGTAAATCGATTAAATCATAACCATTGAAAATTTCAAGCCTCTATCTTAAAGCGTTTTTGAGAAACGCCGCGGACAAAATGACTTTTTGAAAATTTTTAAAATGACGTAACGTAAAAACGGAAGTGACGTTTTCAAAGAAACTTCACAAACTTTGAGGTATTATAGTTGCACACAACCTCTGAAAATTTCATTAAAATCAGTTGTAAACTTTTTGAGTTATAAAGCCGAAAAGGAGTCAGAAAAAAAAATAAAAAGAATAATAATAATAATAAAAAGAAACCGAAGAATAACAAGAGGGTCTTCCGTTGGAAACGGAAGACCCTAATAATAGAAAGAAACCGAAGAATAACAAGAGGGTCTTCCGTTGAAAACGGAAGACCCTAATAATAACTAGAGCAAAGCTCGTTGCAAAGCAACGAGTGGGTCTTCCGTTAATGTAGGAAGCAAAGCTTGAAGTTCCTGTAAGAAGCAGAGCACTTAAACCAATAACAAGAGTATATTAAATAAAAAGATGAAAAAAAATCGAATTATTCCTGGTACGACTTAACAAAACCCGAATTATTTTGAGTACGAATTAACAAAAACCTTTTCGATTTCAAGAACGACTTAACAAAAAAATCCGAATGTGTTAAAGTACGACTTAACAATTATTTTTGGTATGAGTTAATTTAACTTTTAACTTTATGCTATTTTTTAAACCAATAACGTGGAATCAAAATTTCCGGAAAAATCAATTTTTAAACCCCAATATCTCTGTAATGAATCATCCGATTTAAAAACGGTTTTCAGTGTTAGATTCAACCTAATAAGTTCTACAAAATACATAGACGTTTTTTATTCGATCAAAAAATTCAAATTTTCGAAAAATTTGATTTACTTCCGGTTTCGACCGGAAGTGACGGATTTTCATTTCCAGCCTTATTACAGAGGCAAAACGATCAATATATTAGCTCAAAAAAATTCAACTTTCTATCTTGAATCGTTTTTGAAAAAAGCCGCGGACAAAATGACTTTTTGAAATTTTTAAAAATGACGTAACGTAAAAACGGAAGTGACGTTGCTATAGAAACTTTAATATCTTTGAGGCAATATAATTTCACATTATCTCTGAAAGTTTCATAAAAATCGGTCAAAAACTTTTTGAGTTATGAAGCCGAAAAGAAGTCAGAAAAAAAAAGAAAAAGTATAATAATAACTAGAGCAAAGCTCGTTGCAAAGCAACGAGTGGGTCTTCCGTTACTACCGGAAGTAAAGCTGGAAGCTCCTGTAAGAAGCAGAGCTCTTAAACCAATAACAAGAGTAACTAAAATAAAAAGATGAAAAAAATCGAATTATTCCTGGTACGACTTAACAAAATCCGAATGATTTTAAGTACGAATTAACAAAAACCTTTTTTAATTTTAAGAACGACTTAACAAATAAAATCCGAATGTGTTTAAGTACGACTTAACAATTATTTTTGGTACGAGTTAACTTTACTATGAACATTATGCTATTTTTTAAACCAAGGACGCGGAATCAAAATTTCCGGAAAAATCAATCTTTAAACCCCGATATCTCTGTAATGCATCGTCCGATTTTAAAACGGCTTTCATCGTTAGATTCAGCTTAATAAGCTCTACAAAACACATATTCGTTTTTGATTATATCAGAAAATTCATTTTTTCGAAAAATTTGTTTCACTTCCGGTTTCGACCGGAAGTGACAGATTTTCATTTCGAGCCTTATTACACAGGTAAATCGACCAAATCATAACCATTGAGAATTTCAAGTCTCTATCTTAAAGCGTTTTTGAGAAACGCCGCGGACAAAATGACTTTTTGAAAATTTTAAAAATGACGTAACGTAAAAACGGAAGTGACGTTGTCAACATTACTTTTACATCTTTGAGGGATAATAGTTTCACATTATCTCTGAAAGTTTCATCAAAATCGGTTGGAAACTTTTTGAGTTATAAAGCCGAGAAGGAGTCAGAAAAAAAAAGAAAAAGTATAATAACTAGAGCAAAGCTCGTTGCAAAGCAACGAGTGGGTCTTCCGTTAATGTCGGAAGTAAAGCTGGAAGTTCCGGTAAGAAGCAAAGCTCTTGAACCAATAACAAGAGTAACTAAAATAAAAAGATGAAAAAAATCGAATTATTCCTGGTACGACTTAACAAAATCCGAATTATTTTAAGTACGACTTGACAAAATCCTTCCTGATTTCAAGAACGACTTTACAAAAAAAATCCGAATGTGTTCAAGTACGACTTAACAATTATTTTTGGTACGAGTTAACTTTACTTTGAACATTACGCTATTTTTTAAACCAAGGACGCGGAAACAAAATTTCCGGAAAAATCAATTATTTTTAAACCCCAATATCTCTTTAATGCATCGTCCGATTTTAAAACGGATTTCAGTGTTAGATTCAGCTTGATAAGTTCTATAAAACACATATTCATTTTTGATTTGATCAGAAAATTAATTTTTTCGAAAAATTTGTTTCACTTCCGGTTTCGACCGGAAGTGACGGATTTTTATTTCCATCCTTATTGCACATGTAAATTGCCAAATTCATAACCACAGAAAATTTCAAGACTTTATCTTAAAGCGTTTTTGAGAAATGACGCGGACAAATTGACTTTTTTTTCAGTTTAAAAATGACGTAACGTCAAAACGGAAGTGACGTTGTTATGGAAACTTTAACATCTTTGAGGCATTATAATTGCACATAATCCCTGAAAGTTTCCTTCAAATAAGTTGAAAACTTTTTGAGTTATGAAGCCGAAAAGGAGTCAGAAAAAAAAGAAAAAGAAAAAAAATAATAACTAGAGCAAAGCTCGTTGCAAAGCAACGAGTGGGTTTTCCGCTAATGTCGAAAGCAACGCTAGAAGTACGTCTAAGAAGCAGAGTTCTTAATCTAGTAACAAAGAAACCTAAGTACAAAAAGATAAAAAAAAATCGAATGATTCTTGGTACAACTTAACATGATCCGAATGTTTTTAAGTACGACTTAACCAAAAACCCTTAACCATTTCAAGAGCGACTTAACAAAGAAAACCAATGTGTTTAAGTACGACTTAACAAATTTGACTTCATTTTAGCTACAAGTTTACTTTACCTTGAACTAACATCTTTTTTCTTAACCCAGAATGCAAAATCAAAATTTATGTAAAAAATCAATTTTGTTTAAAACATAATTCTGAGCAACTTTTCCTCTTCACTGCTTTTCAAAAGGTTGACCTTTCGTACTGTGTGCTCGTTGCGTCATTAATTGTCAGAAACTTATCGATGGTAAGTTTACTTTACTGTACTTCTGTGAATATTTTATATGTAAAATTACTATGAACCAGACAACATTGAAATGGTGAACATTTCAAAGGGCCCCGCTTATGTTATTTCAGAGAATTCTGCTTTGACCTTGACCTATAACTTGAAATTTTTCCAGCTGGCATAGAACTTTTAATTCAATTTCATTCCCCCTAACATACATGCATTTTTGTTCAATCTGACCAAGATTAAGCATATTTGGAAAATAATCTACCATTTAAACCTAATTTTAAAAAGATCTGCTATGACCTTCACATTGACAGACTTGGTTCAAGGTCACTGCACGCCATTAACCAATAAACTCTGTAAAGGTAAAATATTAGCCAAATAGGGGCTAAAAGGAGAGTATATCTATGCTCTTAAAATATGGATTTTTGTGCGATCTGATATGACCTTGACTCTTCATCTACAAATATCATTCGAGTTCATTGCATATATTTTGAACAAAGGCATCATGTGGGTAAAGTATGAGGCTGAATGGAGCAAAGGGAGAGAAGATATACTCCGGACAAGGATTCTTAAAAATATAATTCTGATATGACCTTCACAGTTTCTTTTCACTGAAAATAGGTTCAAGGTCACTACACACCCTTTCACCCTTTACTCAAAAGCTCTGCTTATGTGAAGTCTGAGCCAAATAGGGGTTAGTAGAAATTATATATGCTCTGAAAAAAAGGATTTTTGCATGATCCGATATGATCTTCACCCATTACCTAGAAATTTCATGCAAGGTCACTGCACATCGTTTATCCATAGAGACACTCTGTGAGTATTAGCCAGATTGGACCAAAGGGAAAAAAGATATGCCCCAGACAAGGATTTTATATATATAATTCTGCTATGACCTTAACCTTATACCTAAAAACATGGTTCAAGGTCACTGCACATCCTTCAACCAAAGGAACCCTGTGGATGAGGTATGAGCCAGATTGGGCCAAGGGGAGAGAAGCTATGCTCCTGTCAAGCCATCTCGGATGGACAGACCGACAAATTGATCACTAGAAGGCGCCCGCATAAACATGCCTTTTTATCTAAAATAGTATCCATGCTATCTGCCCATGGTGAATAGTCATCAAAACCATTCATTAGCAGAATTTGATTACCCTCCTTTTTAAGGTGGTATGGGACATCTGTCGATATTAATGTGGATTAAAGTACTATATAATTGAAAACTTTTCACCGGTTTAGAATTTTCAAATTTTACAATATTTAACCAAAAAAAAGCTTTTAAAAATATTTGAAAAGGTAAAAATTGTAAAAACCCCAGCGGGATTCAAACTCATGACTTACAGGTTCCTAGTAAACCCTCTAACCCACTGTGCTAAGGAGTTAGGTGACCATTTTTGCGAAGAAACTACATGTACTTATATAATTACACTTTATTTTATTGTTTATTTCGATAAACAATACGTCACAACATGGAAGTGTCCCATATCACCTTAAACTCGGAACACCTCTGACCTAATAAGATCGCCACATTAAATACAAAGTTTGATTTAACTCTAACTTGTTTATCATCAAGAAATTCTGCATCGCTGACAAATAAAGTTTTCTTCTGTATAATGAAATACCAATTAACTGACTATTCGGACAATAGCAAGTTTATTGTCCCATTCCACAGCTACTATTTCCCTTGGCTTTGCCACATTAAATATTTGCTGTCTTGGGGGACAATAAACTTGCTATTGTCCTCATACCCAGTAAATACTAAATAGGCATATAATATCCCATCCACCTACATTTCATGTTATATAACCTCTCGTTTGTAACCTTCAATTTCACTGTAAAGTCAACATATCTGTCATAGCCGCAAGTTTCACAATTTATTTATGGTTCTCATGTACTTAAAATTAGGGGCCTTAATATTGCTTACCAATTCCAACAAGAGACATCCCTCTAACTATTGGTAATCATTAAAATTCATTTCATGAATCTACGCAACAATGATAAACCTTCAAGTACAGTCACTCTCAATTTTACAAAAATATTGACGGTACTTTATCTGAAACTGTTCCTTGTATCTTTAACTTAGTACACTAACATTTTTATGAAAAGACGGTTTGTCTTAGAATAAGAAAGCTAATGCAATTCTGAGAAAAAGAATACCACATATTGCCAATTCCATTGAGGTTTAATAAAAATATGGCCATTTAAGTGAACCCACCATTTCCAATTTCCTTTAGTAAACACAGATTTACAGGGTTCTCCATAGTAAAACATCTTTATCTGACCTTTTAGAGGTCAACTTTTGTTCAACCATCTTTAAAAAGAAACCTTATTCAATACAACATATGCCTACATGATATAATCATGATAAAAGCTTCACATCACTTAGAAATACCCTTACATGTATACCCCCCACCCCCCAATCTTTTGATTTTCATAAAAAGTCATGGTTTGAAATGTTTTACCTAATTTTATGAAACATGTGGCAATTTCCTTGAGTCATTTCTCACACCTATTTGAAAACAATCATCAATGATTCTAAAATGTGATCTTTATTTGTTTATTGTATGATTTGTACCATTTTAATTAACAAATAGACAGCTGTCCTGCTTGTGATTTCTTGTTTTCATGAAAAATGTAAGCTAACAATCATATTTAGTGAATATCTAATCTATTCTGATTTCTAGTCTTCTTCTAACCATGCTAAAACAGTAAGTTACAACCTACAAGTTAGACATCTGCCTTAAATTAGAATTAAATTCAAACACACCCAGGTAGCTGGAGACAGAGTTGATTTCAATGAAAAATGTTCAAATTTGACATGTTTTTCTACTTTTTTATGCATATATACCTTAGAAAGGTAGAAATAGGTTGTTTCTTGTTCATTTCAAAAGTAATTATCATAGCAGATGTTATTTCAAAGTCAAATGTACATTTACATATCCTACATGTAATCTTAATGCAGACAATTAAATAGGGGGGGGGTTCAATTATGTAAACACATCTAAATATCTTTATGAAATAAAAAATAAAGGAAACATAATTGTATACTTTTATTGAAAAACAAATTTTCACAGCAATTATGAATTTCTTTAAACAGCCTTAATTTTGTTTTCATAATTTCTTATCAAACACAAACCACAACATGGCATGATGCTTTCTTCAAGTTCCATTATTGTTCATGCATTATCGGATTTAATTTGAATTACCAGTAAATAGTCTGTAGAACACAAGGAATATGCATGTGGATAGAGGTGACAGGTTAATCTCAGGAGCTGACCCACAAGAATCAACAGGTACCGGTAAAAGCCATGTGGTAACAAGAGTCTGTTTTGAGCTGAAATTAATCAAAAAAATAATTAGCTGTGTTTACATACATGTACTAGTAATAGCTGTGTTTACATTAACATATGCATAGTATTTCTGTAAAAAATACACTGACCATGCAGTGTAATAAGTATGACATATCCCAATACATGACAAAACATTTAGGCAGTACAAGATCAAAAATTTGCATATCAAGTCATAATATAATATTAAAAAATTTTCATAGGTTAAACACTTATCAAATTGAGAAAGAGAGAGAGTTTGAGAGAGAGAGAGAGTTTATTACCATACTTGTAGTGCAACAGTCAATATTTCAATTCGTAAATTACAAACGAATATTACCCACCGAACAGCGTCAAAGTACATGTACTGGTATTAGCTTCTGGTATACCATTTTTTATCAATTCTACTGTGTATTTTTGTTTGCAAATAAATTTAGCGAGGGTTTTTGTTTATTTTCTTATAAATTACATGTTTTAAAAACAATACTACGTGTATAAGCATAAAACATGTATGAGTAAACTTAATGAAGAATTTTTAATAGATTATTTTTCAAAGAATGTGGTACATTACATGTATGTCAATCTTTATAAAACTAGCGTATAATTCGTGCGCCATAAATTGCAAGTTTTTTGTAAATATCATTTACTTGCATGATAGGTATATATGGTCTAACCAAAATTTTCTTCATAAAGCTACAGCTGTATGTACCACATATATGTTTTGTCACAAGTATACATTTGAAAAAAAAATACCCAAATTCCAACAGTTTAAATAAACTCAACTCATTCTCTGATAAGTTCATTGTGTTTTGTGCGTGCATATCTTATTTGTCTGCTGCAACAGCAGCCAATCAGCGGTAAGCTGAATCCACAAAAAGAAAGTTTGTGTTTTAGGAGCGGGTAAATTGTTTATGCGACACTGTCAAGAAAACCACACCAAATAATAACAAGAAACATAAATATTCACTTAAATGTATTCTGTTGTAAAGTAAAGGTTTTTAACACTTATTGCATCTTGCAAAACATGTGATGACCTTAATCATCTGTCATATATCTGATATACATGTATATGTAAAAGATGGGAGAAATAACGACGGAACAAAGTGGGATTCGAACCTGGCCCTCTGAATCTCTAGTCAAGTGCTCTACCAACTGAGCTACATGTATCTGGCACCGGTATTCAAACCAGTCTGACCGTCACATTCCTCCCCCTTAAATGATCTTCACCCTCGAAGATCATCCCTGGCAGGATCGAGTTAACCTGTTAGTTCCAGGGGTTGGTCACAACACCAATATTGTAACAGGATGGGAGAAATAATGAAGGGATTTGAACCTGGGCCCCCTGAATCTCTAGTCAGGTGCTCTACCAACTGACTCAGAGCTATCTGGCACTGATATTCAAACAGGTCTGATCGTCACATATATAAAGAATTATTTTAAACAATGTTGTTCAATTAAAAATAACACTCGCAACCTTCAGTTTTTGTCTGTAATTAATCAATATTGGCGTGCGATCAGTTCTCGCCGAGTACCATTTCTCACCAGTGCATTGTTACGTCATTTTATCAACACATAAAATTATATACGAAAATATGATGTAACAGTGCACCAGCGAGAAATGGTCCTCGGCGAGAACTGCTCGCACGCCAGTACTGCCAGTAGTCAGATTAAAAAAAAAGAATAAAAAATTACATTTAAAACATTAACAAGGACAATTTAAGTACACATCATAACTGCTAAACAAGAAAAATTATGTGAACTGGTAGAATGGTAGGCATAGTTTTAACTTGTAACCTACATGTACAAGTACATGTACCGGGTACCCATTGGTCTCCTATACCTCTTTAATGATACAATGATCGGCATCATAAAGATATTAAAGTCATGTTTTAACTCTGAAGTCTGAAGTATACAATTTTATTTACTTGAAGTTATGTCTACAGGGTATTCATGACTACATTTGGAGTCCTCTGCACAAGAATATATGATATGTTTCTAATTAGACCCTGCTTTGAATTTTGAGTTGAAAATTCACAATCTGTTATTTTTTTAAATAGATAAATTCAGTTACCCTTTCCAGTCCCCCATGAACCTCGAGCGAGTCTAAACACCCATGAAACATGTAAAAATTACACGTTAGTAAACAAACACCCACACCATAACAAAAACATCTAACAGTGTGCACGTACTTACATGTACATCTATACTATATACTACATTTTAACCAGTTAACAAGAAACTTTAAAAGGAGTAAAAGCCTCACCTTCTTCAGTAACATCCACATAAATCACACACTTTAATGTCCATCTTTTCTCCTTTATTACTCGTAGCTTATCAACGGCTGATCGTCGACAGAAGTGTGGCTGTCAGAATTTCCTCGTAAACGATTCACACGAGAAAAATATCCTCCTTAAACAAATATGTAGTATTGTTCACTGTGCATGTTCATATGTTTCACAGCAAATTGAAAATGCATGTGTACACCGAAAGAATACACAACTTCTCTTCTGCATTACGGCTCTCTCTTTTCTACAATGCCGTTCGTTACTGTTTACATTCGGCGCGCGCGTGTGGGGGTCACAAACAGGGGCGCCCCGACAAAAAGTTGCACATAGAACGTTTAAATAATGTGTGTTCATTGAATTCATAAATACTATAGATGAAAAAAATGAAATTGAATCACAACAATTTATCTAAGACGCAACACAACGTAATGCAGTAAATGCCTGGGCCTTAATGTGGCATTTGTTCGTTTGTTTGTCTATGTAGACATATTAACTCGTTCATGTACGATTCTCACATATTTGTTTTATGAAATTTGAAAAAAAATATAGGACAAAACTTGTTTAATTTGATACCAAATGACATTATTTAATATATTAACAATAACTAAATTAATTTTTTTTCATAAAATGATAACGATTTTTGCTATCAGAAAAATACGTGTATGAGCTGCTGACCCCTAATTATAGGGGCCAGCCCTTTTTTCTTAATTTTAAATGAAAGCTCTCGTTATTCTAAACAACTTTTGTTCTATATGTATTAACAAAATATTTTTAGTTTAAAGGTTATAATACAAAAAGCAACAAAATTTCAGCCCCCAAAAAATCTTAAACTTTGGCGACAAATAGCTCAAAAACTAACAAAGAAATTACCAAAATTTTCATGCCAGCAAAATTATAAAATGTTACCGACAATTTCGCCAAATTTCATGCATCTATCATCTGTAGTTCCCGAGATCAACTCTGGACAAAAGACCCCCCAATTTTCAATTAAAGGGCAATAACTCATAACCGGAAGTGAATTTTAAAAATTTGAAAAAACGTCTAGAGATATTAATATCATCTACATACCCTGAAAGTTTCATAGCAATCAGACAAAAAATGTTTGAGAAATCTCGTGCACAAAATTTGCGGGAAAAAAAAAAAAATAATAACTAGAGCAAAGCTCGTTGCAAAGCAACGAGTGGGTCTTCCGTTAATGTTGGAAGTAAAGCTGTCAGTTCCTGTAAGAAGCAGAGCTCTTAAACCAATTACAAGAGTAACTAAATTAAAAAGATGAAAAAAATCGAATATTCCTGGTACGACTTAACAAAATACGAATGATTTTAAGTACGACTTAACAAAAACCTTTCCGATTTCAAGAACGACTTAACAAAAAAAAATCCGAATGTGTTCAAGTACGACTTCACAATTATTTTTGGTACGAGTTAATTTTACTTTTAACATTACGCTATTTTTTAAACCAAGGATGCAGAATCAAAATTTCCGGAAAAATCAATTTTAAAACCCCGATATCTCTGTAATGCATCGTCCGATTTTAAAACGGCTTTCAGTGTTAGATTCAGCTTAATAAGCTCTACAAAACACATATTCATTTTTGATTTGATCAGAAAATTTATTTTTTTCGAAAAATTTGTTTCACTTCCGGTTTCGACCGGAAGTAACCGATTTTCATTTCGAGCCTTATTACAGAGGTAAATCGACCAAGTCATAAGCATTGAAAATTTCAAGCCTCTATCTTAAAGCGTTTTTGAGAAACGCCGCGGACAAAATGACTTTTTGAAAATTTTAAAAATGACGTAACATTAAAACGGAAGTGACATTTTCAAAGAAACTTCAAAAACTTTGAGGTATTATAATTGCACATAATCTCTGAAAGTTTTATTAAAATCGGTTGTAAACTTTTTGAGTTATAAAGCCGAAAAGGAGTCAGAAAAAAAAATAAAAAGAACTAGAGCAAAGCTCGTTGCAAAGCAACGAGTGGGTCTTCCGTTAATGTTGGAAGTAAAGCTGGAAGTTCCTGTAAGAAGCAAAGCTCTTAAACCAATAACAAAAGTAACTAAAATAAAAAGATGAAAAAATCGAATATTCCTGGTACGACTTAACAAAATACGAATGATTTTAAGTACGACTTAACAAAAACCTTTCCGATTTTAAGAACGACTTAACCAAAAAAATCCGAATGTGTTACAGTACGACTTAACAATTATTTATAGTACGAGTTAATTTTACTTTTAACATTACGCTATTTTTTAAACCAAGGACGCGGAATCAAAATTTCCGGAAAAATCAATTTTTAAACCCCAATATCTCTGTAATGCATCGTCCGATTTTAAAACGGCTTTCAGTGTTAGATTCAGCTTAATAAGCTCTACAAAACACATATTCATTTTTGATTTGATCTGAAAATTCATTTTTTCGAAAAATTTGTTTCACTTCCGGTTTCGACCGGAAGTGATCGATTTTCATTTCGAGCCTTATTACAGAGGTAAATCGATCAAATCATAACCATTCAAAATTTCAAGCCTCTATCTTAAAGCGTTTTTGAGAAAAGTCCGGGACAAAATGACTTTTTGAAATTTTTAAAAATGACGTCACGTCAAAACGGAAGTGACGTTCTCTTTAAAACTTTTACATTTTTGAGGGACGCTAACTTGCAAAAATCTCTGAAAATTTCATTAAAATCGGTTTAAGACCTTTTGAGTTATGAGGCAAAAAAGGAGTCAGAAGAAAAGAAAAAGAATAATAATAATAACTAGACACGATCTCGTTGCGAGCAACGAGGAGGTCTTCCGTCCGATTTTTAAAAGGTAAATCACGTCATCAACTTAAATTTTCGACAACAAAACATGTTATGGAAATAGGAGTGAAGTACTAATGCTTACCTGTAATGCTTTTTATAACTTCTCTTACGTTGCTTTTTTAAATACTTGCATTTCTTTCAATTGAAATAGACAAGATTAAACTGTTTTACCTCTGGCCCCTAATATCCCTAGTTAGGTAACGCATGAGAAAATCATTATATTGTAAGGATATATAAACGTATTATACCTAAAGTCTGTCCCAAGATATTTTTGCCACACATTCTCTTAAGTTATTTGATATTTGTAAATATCTCTTGATTCAGACGATGTTCATTCGATAGTATGAAAAAATCCCCAGATTTCCCTTTTGAAACGCCCCCTCTAGCTTGTCAGGTTTTAATACACGGCTAAAAAAAGAATGTCTACGGGGATTTTGCATTGCATCAGCCATTATAAAGCCCGGATGATAACTTTAAAAAATTGTGCTAGATATTCCAAAAGACTTCCGAATTGAGGAAAGATGTAAACATTCCCCATTATAAATATCCGTAGGAAATCTGTTTTCGATCCTGTGAATGTTTACGAAGGAAAAATGGGATTTTGTAAATGAAGTTTGACCCCTAAAAACGTTATTACCTAATTACGTAACACATGTTAAAACCAATAGATTTCTTGGATACATAACAGTTGAGATCGACACAAAATTTCAAATTTTGTTTAATTCATGTGATTTTGAATGACAACAGTTGTGAATGGAATTGGAGATCATTGTGGAGAATAGGTATTGAAAATAATTAATGCACATGATCATGCACATGACAAATAAAGTGCCTTACACATGTAAATCTTAATGTTAAAGCTGCTTGGTCCGATTTTCAATAAAATAATTGTACGCTTTTAAACGATGGTTATGCTAAGTATGTGTGCAATAATATACGTTGCAGTACATGTAATAGTCCGTCCACTTATCGATCGATCGGCTTTCTGCGAGATATTAATGCTCAATTATTGACCAATTTTTCTGTCGTTGCTATTGATTTAAACAACTGTTAATATAGATCCAAAGAAGCAACTTTTTCAGTTAATACCGTTAAGTCTTGTTATGAATTGCAATTGGATAATTAGATTATAGTTCACCCAATTTTTTTCAGGCCGTGATTCAGGATACTGCGGGAGTAAGACTGCCGATATCGTTTGTTATCCCCGTTGCATGGCTACACGTAGAGTTGCATATTATTTTGTCAAAATGCTCAATTTTTTTTTTTATATAAAATTCTCATTTATATTAATATCTATTGTTTCCCTGCATCAAAACAGTTCTCGCCATCAGGTATTTCAGCCACCTGTTGACTTGTTAATGTTTTGTTTAACAATTTACGGTTAAGCATGCACTTTTCAGGTAAATCGGATGTTTGAAAAATTATCAACAACGACGATTTAATACAAGGATTTCCATCGTATGTATTCCGTTATGGATTTATTGTTTGAAAAAAAATATTTAAAATGAAAATTTGTACCGTAAATAAGATCGATGAAATCTAATATAATTCAGAACAATTGAACATTTTGCAAGAATACACGATCAGGACCTACTGCATTAAATACTAAAATTAATTTGCAACAATATCCTCTAAACCGGCCATTTTTTTTTTTCATAACCACCCTCCGCCGGATTAGACAAGTTTTGTTGTGTATTCGCAAAATAATCGACATAAAAGGGTTTTGCGTTATTTCGCCGCGTGTTTCAACTGGCCCCTTACGTCGAAGCTAGTATGATTGTATTACGACTTTGACATCTTTTTTTTTTATATAATCTATTATAACATATAAAATATACAGCATGACTATTTAAACAAAAATAAAGCAGTGTACATTTGTTCATTAATAGTTTTGATGTCTACGTTGTTTATAATCATTGCAAAACATGCAGGATGAATAAACACAATCATTCGGAGGATGAAACCCAACGGTTTCCTTTTTTAAACATTCCAATGATGTATTTTGGGGGTTTTTTTTATGCCCCAAATTTATTTTTATTTACTTTGAATATTTCTAACGTTGAAAGGAGAGCACTTCCGTTTAAATACGTCTATAACTTTGTAAGATTATTCATTAGGTTTGCAAGGAAAATTATTTGATACTGTAATGGCCGACAAATCGGAACATGCAGCTTGAAGAAATTTCTCAACTTATTATACCTCGAAACGTTATTTCAAATCAGGCACCAAACAATGAAGGGAAATGGAAATATTCGGCGGATCCAAATGTTAAAATATTCTTATGATAAAAATTGGTATTTATGGCAAACAGATTAATCATTTTTTATCTCTTAAAGATATAATCGCACCTGTGTTTTGTATCCATCTCTTTTAAACTCTTTGTAGCCAAATCTGTCAAAATTCGTGGTCGTTTCACCCTCTTGTTGCAACCCCAAACCCCGCTGAAATGTTCACAATCGATGCGCTGATGAACGAAAGACTCGACTAGAAAAACTTGCTGCATTGGCCGTCTAACATTATTAATTTTGATGATGAATTCAGAAACTTTTACATTTCAAAAAGTGTCATTTTTTGTTAAGTTACAGGAACATTGTCATTCATGCACATAAAATTTGTACAAATTAAGTTATAAGTTATTCAACCAGTGTTTGAAATTTGAGACCGTTCTTGAAATATTTGGGAAAGAAATTTTAGGGGTCATCCTTTCATCGTCTTATCGGGCCCGTGTAACAAATTTGAGCCATTTCCGAATAAATGTGTGCACACAATCGTTAATAAAAGAATGCAGGTAACGGGAGCTTATAACACGGGAGCAGGGAGTGCTTTAAAACTCATATTTACATGTATTAATTTACCTTGTAAAATTATCAGTCATAGGCATTAGATAACTGATATTGCCTGATTGGCGAATTTGATTTGCCTATTGACTCCATGACATCTACAATTTCGCTTAGTTAAACGTACACATTTTAAAAAAAATTGTATATAACACTGGCGTCGGAAGCAAATTGAAAGTGGGGGGGGGGGGGGGGCTAGACTAATCCTCAGAAATATTGAGAAAAAAGTAATTCCCAAAATCATGGAAATCCTAATCCGTAGGGGGGGGGGGGGGGGGAGGGGGGGGGGGGGGGAGGGGAGGGCTGGACTGCATCTGAATCCAACTTCTCAGTCTTTCAAGGTATATTTTGGAACAATAATCTTTCCTGCGAGAAAAAGCTAAGCCCCCCCCCCCCCCCCCCCCCCCCCCCTAAGCCCCCCGGTTCCGACGCCTATGTATAAGCATGTACTCCAATCAGGTGTTGTACTTTACAGAACGTTTTTTACGCGATCGCCGAGCGCTTCTTTTTGGGGAAGAACAGTCCTAATCAGACAGCAAATACATAATACAGACGTTTTTATTAATATAATTATATATAATTTATGAATAAACTATTTAAGTGTGCTTGAATATGCAAATTTTAAAGCCAATTTGATTTGCATTAGACAATTAATCTACTAAGTCTAGTGTTCGCTACTCGATCTTCAACTGTCCGAATACAGTCAAAACTTTTACAAGGAATGTACATGTACAATACATTTTTAAAACTCACATATTCTTTCAGAATAAAAAAAAAACTAATTTATAAATGAATAAAATCAGCAATGAGTTTGCTTTCTAATGAATCTGACTACCACTGAGAAGAGGTTATACCAATATTGTGACCCTTATTATTTTACGACCTGAATGTAAATTAAACCTCAACTTGTTTAAAAATGGTTTGTTTTATCGTGCCCGTACCTACCGCAAGCATGTAACATTGGACTTCTTAAGCTGCCTTATCTCGAACGCTTTTTAAATATATTTCAACTTTTACTTACTACATCCTGCTTAACACTCTCTCTCTCTCTCTCTCTCTCATAACTCATAAAAATTCTAATATTTTGTTAGCCAAATGAAGTATTACATTATCATAGATATGTGAATATCGCCTATATTTTGTTGAAATTGGTAGTGTAATGCATTTAATTCTCAGCAGCAAAATGTCACAAACGGACACAAGTGAATTTATTTACATTTCAAGTCGTACGACTGTAAAACGTACAATTGTATTTTATTTAAGAAATAAGGTATCATTTTTGGATGTCTATCGGGATATAGATACGGGTTGGTCACGTGATCAAATCCCATAAAGCCCGAAGGGCTTTATGGAAGATTTGATCACGTACCAACCCGTATCTATATCCCGATAGACATCCAAAAATGATACCTTATTTCTTATATTTACATTTGTTGCAAATTATAACACTAACAATGCTCCATACTTCCTCTTTTGTGATGACCTAGAAAGCCGCTTCGATTAAAATGACGTAACAAAAAATAGTGCAACAATGTTGCAAGCATTTGATTATTGTGATAAATGAATATGACACTACTTTTGAGGAGACAACACTTTTTTATCATTAAAAAGGGAAACAGAAAAGAAAATTCACTTGTACAATTGAAAAACCTGATTGAAGCTTGGCGGAATAGTACCACCTGTGTTGAAGTCGCAGAGCGGTTAGAAATTTAAAAACAGGCGATTGAAAGTTGAGTAAGAGTATATATTAGGCATTTTCAGGGGGAAATCTATCGCAGAATCAGATTCAATAGCCTAATGATTTCCTCCGACATTATAGAGGAAAGCGATTTTAACTTTGATGAATTTTTTACGGAACAAATCGGACAGAAAACACAAGGAGTTTTAAAATTTGACCGTGATCCGTGAATGCTACACACGAAAGGTCTGTAATTTTGCGTTTGCAATTTTGACTGAGGCTTGTAATAAAATCAGAAATGAATTTTAACTGAATTAACTCCTTTGACAAATTACGATTGTAATTTTCAAGAACGCCTCGTTACGATGTCGAACCATAAACATTATGTTTACATGCCTAACGTGTTATCTAACATGAATCATTTATCCCCGCGATTAATGGTTTTTTTTATGAGAATGAATGAATAAAACTTCGTATAACAAAATTCAAATACATGTACGTTTATTTTTTATGCCTAAATTATGTTTTCATTACGATATCTAATAGGTGTGTTTCAGCACAAGTCGATTAGTTTGTGTACATAGAAAAAGTAGTGACCTATATTATTCATGCGCTACTTTGACCTCTTGACCCATAATGATGTTATGCAGAAATAACAGCGGATTGCTCAAACAGTGTTATATAAGGGAAAACATTTGCAAGTGTAAATATTCATTGATGGCAGCTTTTTTTCCCTTTATTATACGAACTATGATTTAAATCAATGGTTTGATGCATCGTTAACCAATATAAATGGAAATGAAAATAACAACGAAGCAATGGGCATTGGAATGTGTGATAACGTATAAACACGAGAAGCATGTGTCCTACAGTGAATCGGCTGTTCACTAGCGCGGCATCTCCTCGGCCCGTGTTATGAAAATGTACACTCAACGTGGTGGGTTTGAACTGTTAACGTTTGCAGTTTGATAACTGAATTTTATTTTCCAACAATAAAACTGTTTCATGACATAGACAAGAACACAAAGAACGCCTTTTTTTCAAGGACAGCCATACTATCTATTTTTTTTTTAATTACGAGAGCAAAACAGCAATACTTCGTAGGTAATAATATAGTCTTTTTTTTTATTTACTCTTTAATATCGTTAAAATCTGAATTCATTGTGTTTGCAGCTACATAAATAAACCCGTGTGTGCATTACAACAATGCGTATATCTTGTGTATTGGTTAACGGCAGACCGCTCGCTAGTCCAGCCGCGACCTATTTTCTCGGCCGCGGGCAAGGATCGGATACGTATAATTGTTTACATTCATGAAGCTCGGAATACAGCTAGCAAGATTTTAAATGCGACTCAAATACATTGCATAGAAGCAATTCTTATACACATAATATATTTCCCTAGAAAAGAATTAAACTGTTTAAACACTTTCCGAATGCAAGCTAGTACACTGTCTATGGTAGTAGGTAAAGGTATAATCTTTTTTATTTACTATTAAAATCATTAAAATCGAAAGTTTTGTGTTTGCAGCTACATAAAAAAACCATGTGTGCATTATAGCAAGACGCAAATCTTGTGTATTAGATAACGGAGGACCGCTCGCTAGTCCATTCGTGACCTATTTCCTCGGCTGCGGCAAGGGATCGGATACGTAATTGTTAACATACACAGTTCGGTATACAGCTAGATTTTAAATGCGACTCAAATGCATTGCATAGAAACAGTTCTTTTATCCATAATGTGTTTCACTATAAAATAACTAAAATGTTTAAACACTTTCCGTGTGTAAACCGGTACCCTTTATGTCAGTTATACGCACAAATACCCCGTTTATTTGCCAAATAAAACACAAATACATGGTAACAAGTCTGGCTTTTTACACTCATATTACGCAATACCCGAACAAAATATTATTGTAACGACATTAATAAGATCATAATGAACAACTTTTGCCGCGACAGCCATATCGAAATCTTAACCGCTTTTGAGTTATAAAGTGAAAACTTTGAAGGGCTCTAGGTCCTTAATTTGAGGGGCCAGCCCCTTTTTCTAGGAATCAAACAAAAGATCTTGTAAATATAAATTTTTGTTCTTCTACATGTCTTAACAAAATATTTGTGAGAAAAAAGATAATCTAAGAAAACCAAGCAAAATCACAACGCTTTTTTCATCTCATTTTTCGAGCCCTTCCGAGCTTTAGCGCCTTTTGTGCCTGAAATTTATTAATGCCTTATTACATATCTACAATCTTTTGTCTATCATTCCTGAAATTTTGAACTTAATATCTTTTATAGTTTTTGATAACTCTCTTGGACAAGCCAACACTCTGAAAATCAAGAAAACGTCGATATTTCAAAAACGGAAATGACGTCATCAACCAAAAAAATTTCCGATCAAGTTTAAACTAATGTCAATAAGATCTGCAAATTTTATTAAAATCGATCAAACAGTTTTCGAGTAATCGCTGACACAAAATCGGTAAGAAAAAAAAAGGAGAAGAATGAGAAAAAAAAACCGAAGAAAAACAATAAGGTCTTCCGTTGGAAACGGAAGACCTTAATAAAAAGAAACAATAGAATAACAAGAGGGTCTTCCGTTGGAAACGGAAGACCCTAATAATAATAATAATAGAAAGAAACCGAAGAATAACAAGAGGGTCTTCCGTTGAAAACGGAAGACCCTAATAAGAAACAGTAGAATAACAGAAGGGTTTTCCGTTGAAAAACGGAAAACCCTAAAAAGAAACCGAAGAATAACAAGAGGGTCTTCCGTTGGAAACGGAAGACCCTAATAAAAAGAAACCGAAGAATAACAAGAGGGTCTTCCGTTGAAAACGGAAGACCCTAAAAAGAAACCGAAGAATAACAAGAGGGTCTTCCGTTGAAAACGGAAGACCCTAATAAAAAGAAACCGAAGAATAACAAGAGGGTCTTCCGTTGAAAACGGAAGACCCTAATAAAGAAAAAGAAACCGTAGAATAACAAGAGGGTCTTCCGTTGGAAACGGAAGACCCTAATAACTAGATTCGATCTCGTTGCGAGCAACGAGTGGGTCTCCCGTCCGATTTTTGAATAGATTAGATCAAACTTATCAATTCAAAGATAAAAATGTACATCTAAGCGAAAAATAGTAAAAAAAAAATTTGCGGCACTCGAGGCTTGAGCCCGGGCCGCCTTGGCCATGTCCACGACTATATCGACTGAGCTACTCGGACTCTCGCTTCAGAACTTTGACGCTTAATTCATCCAATCAATTCGAGAAAGATGTCATTGGACGCAGAATTCATAGCACAACTTAGATATTATGTATTGAAATTAGTCTGATGTCATTTGTACACGATTTAATTAAATTTAAAATTTTCAAAAAAATTAAAAATCATCCAATCAATTCGACAAAGATGTCATTAGACGCAGATTTCAAAGCGCAACTTAGGTATCATGTTTGAAAATTATTCTGATGTCATTTAAACACAATTTAATTAAATTTTAATTTTTAAAAAAAAATTTAAATTCATCCCATCAATTCGAGAAAGATGTCACTAGACGCAGAATTTAAAGCGGAACCTTATTATTATGTTTCAGAGTTAGTCTGATGTCATTTAAACAGGATTTAATTCAATTTAAAATTTTTGAAAAATTTAAAAATCATCCAATCAGTTCGACAAAGATGTCATTTGACGCAGAATTGTAAGCGCAACTTAGACACCATGTTTAAAAATTATTCTGATGTCATTTAAACACGATTCAATTAAATTTATATTCTTTAAATATTTTTAAAATCATTCAATCATTTTGAAAAAGATGTCATTAGACGCAGAATTTTAAGCGCAAATTAGATATTATGTTTTGAAATTAGTCAGAGGTAATTTTAACGCGATTTAAATGAGTTTAAAAATTTTGAAAAATTTTAAATTCATCCAATCAATTCGAAAAAGATGTCACCAGACGCAGAATTCGAAGCGTCACCTGAATATTATGTTTTGAAATTAGTCTAAGGTCATTTTAACACGATTTACTTAGATTTAAAATTTTCAAAAAATTAAAAAATCATCGAATCAATTAAACAAAGATGTTTTTAGACGCAAAATTGTAAGCGCAACTTAGATATCATGTTCAAAAATTTTTATGATCTCATTTAAACACGATTAAATTAAATTTAAATTTTTAAAAAAAATTTAAATTCATCCAATCAATTCGAGAAAGATGTCATTGGACGCAGAATTCAAAGCGCAACTTAGATATTATGTTTAAAAATTAGTCTGATGTCATTTAAACACGATTTAATTAAATTTAAAATTTTCAAAAAATTTAAAAATCATCCAATCAATTCGACAAAGATGTCATTAGACGCAGATTTCAAAGCGCAACTTAGATATCATGTTCAAAAATTTTTATGATCTCATTTAAACACGATTTAATTAAATTTAAATTTTTTAAATTTTTTTAAATTCATCCAATCAATTCGAGAAAGATGTCATTGGACGCAAAATTCAAAGTACAACTTAGATATTATGTTTAAGAACTAGTCTGATGTCATTTAAACACGATTTAATTAAATTTAAAATTTTCAAAAAATTTTAAAATCATCCAATCAATTCGACAAAGATATTATTAGACGCAGAATTGTAAGAGCAACTTAGATATCATGTTTGAAAATTATTCTGATGTCATTTAAACACAATTTAATTAAATTTAATTTTTTTTAAAAATTTAAAAATCATCCAATCAGTTCGACAAAGATGTCATTAGACGCAGAATTGTAAGTGCAACTTAGATATTATGTTTTAAAATTAGTCTGAGGTCATTTTTACGCGATTGAAATGAAATTAAAATTTTTGAAAAATTTAAAAATCATCCAATCATTTCGACAAAAATGTCATTAGACGCAGAATTGTAAGCACAACTTAAATACGATGTTTTAAAATTAGGCTGAGGTCATTTTAACGCGATTCAAATGAGTTTAAAAATTTTAAAAATTTTTAAATTCATTCAATTAATTCGAGAAAGATGTCATCAGACGCAAAATTGTAAGCGCAACTTAGATATTATGTTTTTTAATTAGTCTGAGGTCATTTTAATGCAATTTAAATGAGTTTAAAATTTTTTAAAAATTTAAAATTCATCCAATCAATTCGAAAAAGATGTCATCACACTCAGAATTGTAAGCGTAACCTAAATATTATGTTTTGAAATTAGTCTGAGGTCATTTAAACACGATTTAATTAAATTTAAAATTTTCAAAAAATTTAAAAAACATCCAATCAATTCGAGAAAGATGTCATTAGAGGCAGAATTGTAAGCACAACTTCAATATTACATTTAAAAAATAGTCTCAGGTCAATTTATTAAGATTTAATTAAATTTAAAATTTTTTAAAAATTTATAATTTTTCCAATCAATTCGAAAAAGATGTCATCAGACGCAGAATTGTAAGCGCAACTTAGATTTCATGTTTTAAAATTAGTCTGAGATCATTTTAACACGATTTAAATAAATTTTAAATTTTTAAAAAAATTAAATTTCATCCAATTAATTCGAGAAAAATTTCATTGGACACAAAATTGTAAGTGCAACTTAAATATTATGTTTTAAAATTAGTCTGAGGTCATTTTATTACGATTTAATTAAATTTAAAATTTTCAAAAAATTTAAATTTCATCCCATCAATTGGAAAAAGATCTTATTAGACGTAGAATTAAAGTGCAACTTAGATATTATGTTTTAAAATTAGTTTGAGGTCATTATAACACATTTAATATGAGTTTTAAAATTTAGCTTCCCTACTCGGAATTTCCAGACAATGATTTTTCTCGTGATGCTAGACTATCATGTCCTCTATCATTCCTGAAATTTTTAGCTTTCTATCTTTTTCTCGCTTTAAAATAGATGTGTGGACAATGAAAACTCATCGAAAGTGTGTTCTATATCTTGACCCCGGCTAGCTTCCGTACTCGGAATTTCCGGGCAATGATTTTCCTCGGGAGGCTAGACGATCATGTCCTCTATCATTCCTGAAAAGTTCAGCTTTCTATCTTTGGACGTTTTTGAGGAGATGCGTGGACAAGACGTTTTCGTCAAAAACGTGTCCTATATTTTGACCCCAGCTAGCTTCCGTACTCGGAATTTCCGGACAATGATTTTCCTCGTGAGGCTAGACGTTCATGTCCTCTATCATTCCTGAAAAGTTCAGCTTTCTATCTTTGGACGTTTTTGAGGAGATGCGTGGACAAGACGTTTTCGTCAAAAACGTGTCCTATATTTTGACCCCAGCTAGCTTCCGTACTCGGAATTTCCGGACAATGATTTTCCTCGTGAGGCTAGACGTTCATGTCCTCTATCATTCCTGAAAATTTCAGCTTTCTATCTTTGCTCGTTTTTGAGAATATACGTGGACAAGAACTTTTTAAAAAATGACAAAATGGCGGATAAGTCCGAACCGGAAGTGATTTTTACAAAATAAAAAAAAGCGTATCAAGTTTATATAATAATAGATCGATGCTGAAAATTTGACAAAAATCGGACCACCCATCTCCGAGAAATCTTCTGCACAAAAATTGTAAAGAAAAGAAAAAGAAAAAAACTAGATTCGATCTCGTTGCGAGCAACGAGTGGGTCTTCCGTCCAATTTTTGAATAGATAAGATTAAACTTATCAATTCAAAGCTAAAATCATAGATCTAAGCGAAAAAAAGAGAAAAAAAATTTGCGGCACTCGAGGCTTGAACCCGGGTCGCCTGGGCCATGTCCACGACTATAACGACTGAGCTACTCGGACTCCGCTTCAGAACTTTGACGCTTAATTTCTCGAGAATGCCTTGATCGATTTCAAAACTAATTACATATTCTTAATCAGTAAAAGGGTCACTATAAGGTGTAAAAATTTCAAAAAAAAATATTAAAAAATAAAAAAGTCGAAAAATTCAATTTTTGAAATATCCTTCCGGTGACGACCGGAAGTGACGGCGGACATTCTCTATACCGAGGTGCACCAGAAAAACGGTAGATCTATCATCTCTGAAAATTTCAGTTCTCTATCTTTACTCGTTTTTGAAAAACCCGACCAACAAAATTGACTTTTTAAAATCGTAAACGGACGATAACTTCTGACCGGAAGTGTTTTTTCAAAAATGAAAAAAAATGTATCAGCTTTAGATAAAAACACGTTTATATTGAAAATTTGAGCGAAATCGACCCAGCCATCTCCGAGAAATCGTCTGCACAAAATCGGTAAGAAAAAAAAAGAATAATAATAATAACTAGAGCAAAGCTCGTTGCAAAGCAACGAGTGGGTTTTCCGCTAATGTCGAAAGCAACGCTAGAAGTACGTCTAAGAAGCAGAGTTCTTAATCTAGTAACAAAGAAACCTAAGTACAAAAAGATAAAGAAAAATCGAATGATTCTTGGTACAACTTAACATGATCCGAATGTTTTTAAGTACGACTTAACCAAAAACCCTTCACAGTTTCAAGAACGAGTTAAAAAAAAAAAACAATGTGTTTAAGTACGACTTAACAAATTTGACTTCATTTTAGGTACAAGTTTACTTTACCTGGAACTAACATCTTTTTTCTTAACCCAAAATGCAAAATTAAAATTTATGTAAAAAATCTATTTTGTTTAAAACATAATTCTGAGCAACTTTTCCTCTTCACTGCTTTTCAAAAGGTTGACCTTTCGTACTGTGTGCTCGTTGCATCATTAATTGTCAGAAACTTATCCATGTAAAGTTTACTTTACTGTACTTCTGTGAATATTTTCTATGTAAAATTACTATGAACCAGACAACATTGAAATGGTGAACATTTCAAAGGGCCCCGCTTATGTTATTTCAGAGAATTCTGCTTTGACCTTGACCTATAACTTGAAATTTTTCCAGCTGGCATAGAACTTTTAATTCAATTTCATTCCCCCTAACATACATGCATTTTTGTTCAATCTGACCAAGATTAAGCATATTTGGAAAATAATCTACTATCTAAAACTAATTTTAAAAAGATCTGCTATGACCTTCACATTGACAGACTTGGTTAAAGGTCACTGCACGCCATTAACCAATAAACTCTGTAAAGGTAAAATATAAGCCAAATAGGGGCTAAAAGGAGAGTATATCTATGCTCTTAAAATATGGATTTTTGTGTGATCTGATATGACCTTGACTCTTCATCTACAAATATCATTCGAGGTCATTGCATATATTTTGAACAAAGGCATCATGTGGGTGAAGTATGAGGCTGAATGAAGCAAAGGGAGAGAAGATATACTCCGGACAAGGATTTTTAAAAATATAATTCTGCTATGACCTTCACAGTTTCTTTTCACTGAAAATAGGTTCAAGGTCACTACACACCCTTTCACCCTTTACTCAAAAGCTCTGCTTATGTGAAGTCTGAGCCAAATAGGGGTTAGTAGAAATTATATATGCTCTCAAAAAAGGATTTTTGCATGATCCGATATGATCTTCACCCGTTACCTAGAAATTTCATGCAATGTCACTGCACATCGTTTAACCATCGAGACACTCTGCGAGTATTAGCCAGATTGGACCAAAGGGAAAAAAGATATGCCCCAGACAAGGATTTTATATATATAATTCTGCTATGACCTTAACCTTATACCTAAAAACATGGTTCAAGGTCACTGCGCATCCTTCAACCAAAGGAACCCTGTGGATGAGGTATAAGCCAGATTGGGCCAAGGGGAGAGAAGCTATGCTCCAGTCAAGCAATCTCGGATGGACAGATGGACAAATTGATCACTAGAAGGCGCCCGCATAAACATGCCTTTTTATCTAATTTAAAATAGTATCCATGCTATCTGCCCATGGTGAATAGTCATCAAAACCATTCATCAGCAGAATTTGATTTCCCTCCTTTTTAAGGTGGTATGGAACATCTGTCGATATTAATGTGGATTAAAGTACTATATAATTGAAAACTTTTCACCGGTTAAGAAATTTCAAATTTTACAATATTTAACCAAAAAATAGCTTTTAAAAATATTTGAAAAGGTAAAAATTGTAAAAACCCCAGCGGGATTCGAACTCATGACTTACAGGTTCCTAGTAAACCATCTAACCCACTGCGTTAAGGAGTTAGGTGACCATTTTTGAAAAGAAACTACATGTACTTATATAATTACACTTTATTTTATTGTTTATTTCGATAAACAATACATCACAACATGGAAGTGTCCCATATCACCTTAAACTCGGAACACCTCTGACCTAATAAGATCGCCGCATTAAATACAAAGTTTGATTTAACTCTAATTTGTTTATCATCAAGAAATTCTGCATCGCTGACAAATAAAGTTTTCTTCTGTATAATGAAATACCAATTAACTGACTATTCGGACAATAGCAAGTTTATTGTCCCACTCCACAGCAACTATTTCCCTTGGCTTTGCCTCATTAAATAGTTGCTGTCTTGGGGGACAATAAACTTGCTATTGTCCTCATACCCAGTAAATACTAAATAGGCATATAATATCCCATCCACCTACATTTCATGTTATATTATCTCCCGTTTGTAACCTTCAATTTCACTGTAAAGTCAACACATCTGTCATAGCCGCAAGTTTCACAATTTATTTCTGCTTCTCATGTACTTAAAATTAGGGGCCTTAATATTGGTTACCAATTCCAACAAGAGACATCCCTCTAACTATTGATAATCATTAAAATTCATTTCATGAATCTACGCAACAATGATAAACCTTCAAGTACAGTCACTCTCAATTTTACAAAAATATTGACGATACTTTATCCGAAACTGTTCCTTGTACCTTTAACTTAGTGCACTAACATTTTTATGAAAAGACGGTTTGTCTTAGAATAAGAAAGCTAATGCAATTCTGAGAAAAAGAATACCACATATTGCCAATTCCTTTGAGGTTTAATAAAAATATGGCCATTTAAGTGAACCCACCATTTCCAATTTCCTTTAGTAAACACAGATTTACAGGGTTCTCCATAGTAAAACATCTTTATCTGACCTTTTAGATGTCAACTTTTGTTCAACCACCTTTAAAAAGAAACCTTATTCAATACAACATATGCCTACATGATATAATCATGATAAAAGCTTCACATCACTTAGAAATACCCTTACATGTATACCCCCACCCCCCAATCTTTTGATTTTCATAAAAAGTCATGGTTTGAAATGTTTTACCTAATTTTATGAAACATGTGGCAATTTCCTTGAGTCATTTCTCACACATATTTGAAAACAATCATCAATGATTCTAAAATGTGCTCTTTATTTGTTTATTGTATGGTTTGTACCATTTCAATTAACAAATAGACAGCTGTCCTGCTTGTGATTTCTTGTTTTCATGAAAAAAGTAAGCTAACAATCATATTTAGTGAATATCTAATCTATTCTGATTTCTAGTCTCCTTCTAACCATGCTAAAACAGTAAGTTACAACCTACAAGTTAGACATCTGCCTTAAATTAGAATTAAATTCAAACACACCCAGGTAGCTGGAGACAGAGTTGATTTCAATGAAAAATGTTCAAATTTGACATGTTTTTCTACTTTTTTATGCATATATACCTTAGAAAGGTAGAAATAGGTTGTTTCTTGTTCATTTCAAAAGTAATTATCATAGCAGATGTTATTTCAAAGTCAAATGTACATTTACATATCCTACATGTAATCTTAATGCAGACAATTAAATAGAGGGGGGGGGGGGATTTTTCAATTATGTAAACACATCTAAATATCTTTATGAAATAAAAAATAAAGGAAACATAATTGTATACTTTTATTGAAAAACAAATTTTCACAGCAATTATGAATTTCTTTAAACAGCCTTAATTTTGTTTTCATAATTTCTTATCAAACACAAACCACAACATGGCATGATGCTTTCTTCAAGTTCCATTATTGTTCATGCATTATTGGATTTAATTTGAATTACCGGTAAATAGTCTGTAGAACACAAGGAATATGCATGTGGATAGAGGTGACAGGTTAATCTCAGGAGCTGACCCACAAGAATCAACAGGTACCGGTAAAAGCCATGTGGTAACAAGAGTCTGTTTTGAGCTGAAATAAATAAAAAAAATAATTAGCTGTGTTTACATACATGTACTAGTAATAGCTGTGTTTACATTAACATATGCATAGTATTTCTGTAAAAAATACACTGACCATGCAGTGTTATAAGTATGACATATCCCAATACACGACATAACATTTAGGCAGTACAAGATCAAAAATTTGCATATCAAGTCATAATATAATATTAAAAAATTTTCATAGGTATAAACACTTATCAAATTGAAAAAGAGAGAGAGTTTGAGAGAGAGAGAGTTTATTACCATACTTGTAGTGCAACAGTCAATATTTCAATTCGTAAATTACAAACAAATACTACCCACCGAACAGCGTCAAAGTACATGTACTGGTATTAGCTTCTGGTATACCATTTTTTATCAATTCTACTGTGTATTTTTTGTTTGCAAATAAATTTAGCGAGGGTTTTTGTTTATTTTCTTATAAATTACATGTTTTAAAAACAATACTACGTGTAATAAGCATAAAACATGTATGAGTAAACTTGATGAAGAATTTTTAATAGATTATTTTTCAAAGAATGTGGTACATTACATGTATGTCAATCTTTATAAAACTAGCGTATATTTCGTGCGCCATAAATTGCAAGTTTTTTGTAAATATCATTTACTTGCATGATAGGTATATATGGTCTAACCAAAATTTTCTTCATAAAGCTACAGCTGTATGTACCACATACCGGTATATGTTTTGTCACAAGTATACATTTTAAAAAAAATACCCAAATTCCAACAGTTTAAATAAACTCAACTCATTCTCTGATAAGTTCATTGTGTTTTGTGCTTGCATATCTTATTTGTCTGCTGCACCAGCAGCCAATCAGCGGTAAGCTGAATCCACAAAAAGAAAGTTTGTGTTTTAGGAGCGGGTAAATTGTTTATGCGACACTGTCAAGAAAACCACACCAAATAATAACAGGAAACATAAATATTCACTTAACGAGGCCGGGTCTAATTTGTTCTGCCCTAGATTTTTGGATGAAACTTTTTACATGAATTTCTACTGATATAATTATTATTTTGAGATTAAAAAATAAGACATTTACCACACCGTTTGTTTAGGGGGTCATCTCAAAGTGTGTTAATCTTTAACATAGGACCCTATGGGATTTTGCTTGAAATGTATCAATTTTGCATATTTTTTACATTTTTTCAAAACTTCTGCCCTAGGGATTTCTTTTTCTGTTCTACATATTAAAGTTATTGCTAAAAGGCATCTAATGGTCAAATAAAAAAAACCTTTTACCTCCTGGTTTGTTCCAGGGGTCTTATCAAAGTTGATTTTTGTATGCCCAATTTCCCAGATTCGTCAGATAATGGCTATTTTTTATTTGACAAAAGCGGAGAAGGTGATCTAAATAGTATTATTAAAACATTCAGACATATTTAAGTAATAAAAAAATATATAACATCACATATTAAGGGTCATTGATATAAAATACATGGTTACTGTCTGAAATATATGAATTTAGCTATATTTAGGCGGGTTAAGAAAACGTGACAGAAGGCTAGGCTTGCTGAACCCTCTTCACGTTTTCGACCCGAGCCCAAATATAGCTTATACTTCGAGACATTTATGTTTATTCCACTAAATAACATTATTTTTACGCATCAAACGAGATATTTTCAACAATTTTCGCTGAATATCTGCAGTTGAAACTATCACGCCATGGCGTCAACCTAGCAAAAAGATGACGTCACAATACAAATGAAACGCTGCGCGAAAGCGTGCGTACTCGTTCTGTACTCGGCCTCGTTAAATGTATTCTGTTGTAAAGTAAAGGTTTTTAACACTTATTGCATCTTGCAAAACATGTGATGACCTTAATCATCTGTCATATATCTGATATACATGTATATGTAAAAGATGGGAGAAATAACGACGACACAAAGTGGGATTCGAACCTGGCCCTCTGAATCTCTAGTCAAGTGCTCTACCAACTGAGCTACATGTATCTGGCACCGGTATTCAAACCAGTCTGACCGTCACATTCCTCCCCCTTAAATGATCTTCAGCCTCGAAGATCATCCCTGGCAGGATCGAGTTAACCTGTTAGTTCCAGGGGTTGGTCACAACACCAATATTGTAACAGGATGGGAGAAATAATGAAGGGATTTGAACCTGGGCCCCCTGAATCTCTAGTCAGGTGCTCTACCAACTGAGCTATCTGGCACTGGTATTCAAACCGGTCTGATCGTCACATATATTATAGCATTGAATGATTTATTTTTGACGTCGTCGTGTCAATATCTGCCGTCAGGTGAGCAGACAAATTGAATAACGCGCGTTAGCGCGTTATGATTATTTGTCTGCTCACCTGACGGCAGTTATTTACACGACGACGTCAAAAATAAATCATTTAATGCTTATATTTACATTCCCTTACTGAAGAAATCAATTGTTTACTAAAATAAATCGATATGAAGTGCAAATCACGGAGGGAGTAAATTAGTAACAGCAAGAACAGCTGATTTGTAAAACCGGTTTAAACTGGTTATCACAGAGACTGTTGAGATGAGATCGACAAGCATGAAATATAATCCATGAAAAATAACTATTGATATGTTGCTTTTAACAATAAAGTCAACTTTTTTGTTGAATAATTATAAAACATGGTGTTTTGACAACACTTAAAAATACATCTTTTAACCGATATTACAGAAATCACTGTTTGAGAACTACTTATGTAAATTACTTGTAAATTCATACGCAGTAAATAGGTGTTGCATTTAGAGGCATTTAAACATCACGGAATTTAATGGAAAAACACAGTAGAATGTAAATATAAAGAATTATTTTAAACAATGTTGTTCAATTAAAAATAAGACTCGCAACCTTCAGTTTTTGTCTGTAATTAATCAATATTGGCGTGCGATCAGTTCTCGCCGAGTACCATTTCTCACCAGTGCATTGTTACGTCATTTTATCAACACATAAAATTATATACGAAAATATGATATAACAGTGCACCAGCGAGAAATGGTCCTCGGCGAGAACTGATCGCAGTACTGCCAGTAGTCAGATTAAAAAAAGAGAATAAAAAATTACATTTAAAACATTAACAAGGACAATTTAAGTACACATCATAACTGCTAAACAAGAAAAATTATGTGAACTGGTAGAATGGTAGGCATAGTTCTAACTTGTAACCTACATGTACAAGTACATGTACCGGGTACCCGTTGGTCTGCTATACCTCTTTAATGATACAATGATCGGCATCATAAAGATATTAAAGTCATGTTTTAACTCTGAAGTCTGAAGTATACAATTTTATTTACTTGAAGTTATGTCTACAGGGTATTCATGACTACAATTGGAGTCCTCTGCACAAGAATATATGATATGTTTCTAATTAGACCCTGCTTTGAATTTTGAGTTGAAAATTCACAATCTGTTATTTTTTTAAATAGATAAATTCAGTTACCCTTTCCAGTCCCCCATGAACCTCGAGCGAGTCTAAACACCCATGAAACATGTAAAAATTACACGTTAGTAAACAAACACCCACACCATAACAAAAACATCTAACAGTGTGCACGTACTTACATGTACATCTATACTATATACTAAATTTTAACCAGTTAACAAGAAACTTTAAAAGGAGTAAAAGCCTCACCTTCTTCAGTAACATCCACATAAATCACACACTTTAATGTCCATCTTTTCTCCTTTATTACTCGTAGCTTATCAACGGCTGATCGTCGACAGAAGTGTGGCTGTCAGAATTTCCTCGTAAACGATTCACACGAGAAAAATATCCTCCTTAAACAAATATGTAGTATTGTTCCCTGTGCATGTTCATATGTTTCACAGCAAATTGAAAATGCATGTGTACACCGAAAGAATACACAACTTCTCTTCTGCATTACGGCTCTCTCTTTTCTACAATGCCGTTCGTTACTGTTTACATTCGGCGCGCGCGCGCGGGGGTCACAAACAGGGGCGCCCCGACAAATAGTTGCACATAGAACGTTTAAATAATGTGTGTTCATTGAATTCATAAATGATATAGATGAAAAAAATGAAATTGAATCACAACAATTTATCTAAGACGCAACACAACGTAATGCAGTAAATGCCTGGGCCTTAATGTGGCATTTGTTCGCTTGTGTGTCTATGTAGACATATTAACTCGTTCATGTACGATTCTCACATATTTGTTATATGAAATTTGAAAAAAAATATAGGACATAACTTGTTTAATTTGATACCAAATGACATTATTTAATATATCAACAATAACTAAATTATTTTTTTTTCATAAAATGATAACGATTTTTGCTATCAGAAAAATACGTGTATGAGCTGCTGACCCCTAATTATAGGGGCCAGCCCTTTTTTCTTAATTTTAAATGAAAGCTCTCGTTATTCTAAACAACTTTTGTTCTATATGTATTAACAAAATATTTTTAGTTTAAAGGTTATAATACAAAAAGCAACAAAATTTCAGCCCCGAAAAAATCTTAAACTTTGGCGACAAATAGCTCAAAAACTAACAAAGAAATTAACAAAATTTTCATGCCAGCAAAATTATAAAATGTTACCGACAATTTCGCCAAATTTCATGCATCTCTCACCTGTAGTTCCCGAGATCAACTCTGGACAAAAGACCCCCCAATTTTCAATTAAAGGGCAATAACTCATAACCGGAAGTGAATTTTAAAAATTTGAAAAAAACGTCTAGAGATATTAATATCATCTACATACCCTGAAAGTTTCATAGCAATCAGACAAAAAATGTTCGAGAAATCTCGTGCACAAAATTTGCGGGAAAAAAAAAAAATAATAATAAGAAACAGTAGAATAACAGAAGGGTTTTCCGTTGAAAAACGGAAAACCCTAACTAGATTCGATCTCGTTGCGAGCAACGAGTGGGTCTTCCGTCCAATTTTTGAAAAGATAAGATTAAACTTATCAATTCAAAGATAAAATCGTAGATCTAAGCGAAAAAAAGAGAAAAAAATTTTGCGGCACTCGAGGCTTGAACCCGGGTCGCCTGGGCCATGTCCACGACTATAACGACTGAGCTACTCGGACTCCGCTTCAGAACTTTGACGCTTAATTTCTCGAGAATGCCTTGATCGATTTTAAAACTAATTACATATTCTTAATCAGTAAAAGGGTCACTATAAGGTGTAAAAATTTCAAAGAAAAATATTGAAAAATAAAAAAGTCGAAAAATTCAATTTTTCAAATTTCCTTCCGGTGACAACCGGAAGTAACGGCGGACATTCTCTATACCGAGGTACATTAGAAAAACGGTAGATCTATCATTTCTGAAAATTTCAGCCTTTTATCTTTATTCGTTTTTGAGAAACCCGACAGACAAAATCGACTTTTTAAAATCGTAAACGGACGATAACTTCTGACCGGAAGTGTTTTTTCAAAAAATAAAAATTATATATCAGGTTTAGATAAAAACACGTTTATATTGAAAATTTGAGCGAAATCGACCCAGCCATCTCCGAGAAATCGTCTGCACAAAATCGGTAAGAAAAAAAAAGAATAATAATAATAATAACTAGACACGATCTCGTTGCGAGCAACGAGGAGGTCTTCCGTCTGATTTTTAGATGGAAAATTTGACATCATCGACTTTGATTTTTGACAACAAAACATGATATGGAAAAAAGAGTGAAGTACTTATGCTTTATTGTATCGCTTTTTATTAGTTCTCTTACATTGCTCTCTTAAATACTTGCATTTCTTCCAATTAAGATGAAAAAAATTAATCTTGTTTACCTCTGGTCCCTAAAAACCCTTATTGGTTAACACAAGAGGAAATCATTATATTGTTAGGATATATAAACGTATTATACCTAATCTAGCTTTAATAACCATTCACAAAATGGCTCTTATTAAAGGGCTATAGATAAAAGACTTTAGAGCCCTTTGATCCCCTAATTTAAAGGGCTAGCCCCTTTTTCGTAATATCAAATGAAAGGCCATTTCATTCTAAACAAATTTTGTTCAACAAGTGTTTCGAAATTCGTTACCGTTCTAGAGATATATGAGAAAGAAGGTTTTAGGGGCCGATCCCTTATATCCTTAAAGGGGCTGTTTAACGAAATTTTGAAGGTTGCATATCGTTAAGAACATCATTTTAAACAACTTTTTTCCGGTGCTGACCTACACAATATTTTTCCTTTCTGAGATATGGATGATCAAAAGTTTAGACTTTCGGCCCCTAAAAACCCTTAATTACATAACACATGATAAAATCATTACATAACTTAGATACATAACTGTAAGATAAACATATTTGCTTCTATAACCTTTCACATAATATCTCTCAGTAAAGGGCTACATATTAAAGACTTTAGAGACCTTTGGTCCCCTAATTGGAGGGGCCAGCCCCTTTTTCTTGATTTCAAATGAAAGGCCATTTAATTCTAAACAAATTTTGTTCAACAAGTGTTTAGAAATTTGTTACCATTCTAGAGATATTTGAGAATGAAGGTTTTAGGGGCCGATCCCTAATCTCCTTATACGGGCCGTTTAACGAAATTTTAAAGGTTGCATTTTGTTGAGAACATGATGTTGAACAACTTTTCTTCTGTACCGCCTTTCAAAATATTTATCCTTTCGGAGATATGGGTGATCAAAATTTTGGACTTTTGGCCCCTAAAAACCCTTAATCACGTGACACATGATAAAATCATTACATTACTTAGATACATAACTGTGAGATAAACAAATTTGCTTCTATAACCTTTCATAAAATATCTCTCAGTAAGGGGCTACAGATAAAAGACTTTAGAGCCATTTGGTCCCCTAATTGGAGGGGACAGCCCCTTTTTCTTAATATCAAATGAAAGGTCCAGTAAATATAAACCTTTTTTACATTACATGTCTTAACAAAATATTTTTCAGAAAAGAGATAAAGAAAGAAAACCAGAAAAAATACGACATTTTATTAAAACTCAATTTTCGGGTCCAGGCGAGCTTCGGCGCTTTTCAATCCAGATCAAAATGAAAATAAAATTGCAAATCTACACTCTTTTGTCTACCATTCCATGAAATTTTGAACTCAATATCTTTTATAGTTTAGGAGAAGTTAGAGGAACAAGCCACCCCTCTAAAAATCGCTAAAACGTCAATATCTCGAAAACGGAAGTGACGTCATCAATATAATTAAAAACCTATAAGGTTCCGATCATTATCTATTATATCTAGAAGTTTCATGAAAATCGGTCGAGTCGTTTCTGAGAAATCGCGTGCACAAAATTTGTAAGAAAAAAAAAGAAAAATAATAATAATAATAATAGGGAAAAAGAAACCGAACGAAAACAATAAGGTCTTCCGTTGGAAACGGAAGACCTTAATAATAATAATAATAACAATAAGAAAAGTGAAAAAGAAACAATAGAATAATAGAAGGGTCTTCCGCTGAAGACGGAAGACCCTAATAACAATAAGAAAAGTGAAAAAGAAACAATAGAATAATAGAAGGGTCTTCCGCTGAAGACGGAAGACCCTAAAAAGTGAAAAAGAAACATTACAATAATAGAAGGGTCTTCCGCTGAAGACGGAAGACCCTAATAAAAAGAAACAATAGAATAACAAGAGGGTCTTCCGTTGGAAACGGAAGACCCTAATAAAACCTGACGATCATGGTTTAATTACATAATGACCTTTGCTCTTATTCCAATCTTCTCAAAATACACGTTAGGGACTTATCTATCACTTGTGATTTTTCACTTCATTTAATATGCCTGCTACAGAAATGCCATAACTAGCGATGCAGACAAGGGATTAAAGGGATTAAAGTACGTTAGCCCAACTGATAGAAATTATGGAAGCGTTGTAAAAAAAAAACCAACAACAGAAAGTCGCATTTTGAAGAATTTTCGCGAAAATACACATTCTTAAAGAAACACAATTGAAATCGATAAAAGGGAAAAAATCCCAGTTTTTCTTTATTGACTCTTCATCTGTTTTTTACCTAGAGAAATTAACTAGAAATTAACTAAAACAAAAATAAAATTCTTGAAATCGGAGATTTATAATGGTAAATTTATAAATCTTTTCTTCATTCGCGCACAGTTTTTCAACGTTATTATCCGTTTACTTTTCATGTCGTTTGCAATGCAAAATCTAAGTAAACTTTCTGTTTTTGTTGTGTTTTGAAGGCGTTTAGAGAGGCGTTTCAAAACAGATAATCTAGACTTTTTCATTTTTTTTGCAAGTTACAAATTAACTTCTTCTTTCAAAAATTGTAAGGGATGTAAAAGTTTAAAACAAAATGTCATACAGGACTAAATCATAAACAATTTCTGATCTTCGATATCATACCTTTGAAAACCTTTATTTCTTCAAAAACTATTTACAATTCTTTTCAAGTAATCGATAACAATGTGGTATATAAGTATGCATTTCTTTTATCAATCACATGATTGTGGAATATAATTCAGATTAAGATTAAAAATTGATCGATAATTTTAGCTTTTTAAAAATATATATACATCAAAAATACAGTCTCATATAAATCACGTGGTTATTGAATATCTTAAACAACATTATCGACTATATATAAACATATAGTTCATGAATTTTATATTAAAAAATAATAGTAACAAGTTTAATGAGATAAATAAGAACTCTTTGAAAACATTTAACAATATAAGTGTAACGGGGTTAAGACATGCTATCATCCAAATAAATCACAAGTTAAGGACCCATTTGAAGCAAACTAATTTATTTAGTATGAAAAAATACATCCCTATTTATGAAACACGTTTCATATAGACAATATGACCCCCGCCTCCACCCCGCCCCCATCCAAAAAAATTTTAAAGCCAGCTTCCCAAATCGAACTTATTTAAAGATGATTGCACATTTCACAGTCACTTACTGTAACGATTCATGTACACGTATAATCTTCTTTTGAATTCTTAACAGATATAGTAAATCCACTTGTAGTCTTCCACAATGAAAAAAAAAATAGCAGTATCGCGCTGCGTGATCGGACGTACAAACAAGCTTATATACAAACAATAATCCAAAAAGGTTTTTCCGCATATCTAAAACTAAAAGTTCGAGGCAAAAAGGCAGCTTTGGATATTTTGCAGTTCGGCGTCTAGACACTTGTGGCAAACAATTGGAACCTGTAGTCCAATACCACGTATGCTACTTTCATTTTCTAATTGGAATGCATATGGATTAAGAACTAGTAAGAAGGCAAAATATGTAAATTTTGAGGATGTCCTGATAATATATGTAATCTTCATGAGAGTGATAAATGATCAGAGATATATCTTGCACGCAAGGTGCATCATGTACTTTTTGTCAACAAAAAGTTTGTTTTCTTGTCCCGAGTTCCTAATCTCTGAAATCTTCGTGGGGTTTTGGTTTTAATGTGCAAAATGTTCACCAATAATAATATTAATTTTAGGAGTGAAGTTCAAGCTCCCCTTGCTACATGTACATGTCATCTCTTGAAAAAGGTTGCAACAATGAGAGACAATCATTCAGAAAGGCGAGACACATGAGATCTGAGAAGCATGATGCGGAGAGGCAGCAGGGTGGGGGTTGTTTTAACCCTTCTCAAATTTATTAGTCAAGGAGAAGACTTCTGTGCTACCACTGAACTCAAACCTTTCAGTTATTTTAAAATATCGTTTACAAAATATATTTAACTGAACCTTTTTTCAAATTATAAACAAATTTTTTTAATACTCTTTCTTTTACAAATGTTTGAAATCCAAGGACCTCTCTTATCGATGTTTACCTGTAGAAAATTATTTGTAGCACTGCGATCAGAAAACAAACAGCTATATTCTAAATCAAAGAGACGCTAGTAACGTCACATTGAAAGCACAAGGCAATAGGGTAGAGTGTGCTCGAAGACACAAGCGTGAACGAGGCAAAATCATACCTTTGATGTATCCTCAACTGAAATACTGACGTATGAAGTTTTTTGTTCTTGCTGAAACTTAGTATCTCCATGACGCTAGTAACGTCACATTGAAAGCACAAGGCAATAGGGTAGAGTGTGCTCGAAGAAACAAGCGTGAACGAGGCAATATCATACCTTTGATGTATCCTCAACTGAAATACTGACGTATGAAGTTTGATTTTCTTGTTGAAACTTAGTATCTCCATGAAGGTCTCCGACTTAATTATGATATAAGGCAATAATTTTGTATAATATATAAATAATGCCTGTTTGGGAGAGTAACAGTTAAAATTCACATCCCTCGAAAACCATTGTCAACCTACACTTGTGACAATACATTATATTACCCGTTGCCAAGTGAGGGTAATAGGACGAATTATAGACTACGTCTGAACCTATCAGATTTTAATATTTAACATGAAGCAAAGTACCTAAATATGATTCTTTTATATAGCGCGTCATCTGATTGGTCTAGAACGTAATGTGACAGGGCGAACAAATCGTCGTGTCTCGAGTGAAATAAAAATCATGTCTCACTTCTTCAAAAATCTCGAAATTTTTCATTCCAAAGGTATGAAAAAGGCATTATGAGAATACGACATAGATAAATATAATTAAATCAAAATTATTTAATCATTTTAGTTCTCTATATATCCTTAAAACCAAATTAACTGTCTGTAATTTAAATTTATGAAATATATGTTATAATTAGATGATAATGTATGTGACTGTTGTCGTATAAATAGCTTCATTTTTAAAGTAATCAATCCATTTCACTGAGAAAAGCAGCGTTGCTTATCTTTAAAAAACTCACCAAAATATACGTTTTTTCATATTTTTTTAATTTCGATTAAATTATGGTTCAAATTAAAAACCCAAGAAATACGCGTATGTCCAAATTCTTTAAAAACAATTAAATCATTTTTTTAATAATGAAACGGGAAATTTTCTTTAAAACTTTATATTTTCTAAAATAAACAAGATATATAAGTGCAATTAAATCCTCTAAATTGCAAAAAATAAAATACATTATGTGAGTTTAGCATGAAATATCCAAAAAAGTACTTCACCACTGTGAATCAGAAACGAATATACAGTGCGTCAAGTTATACATGTACTTCAGGTCATACTTTCTCTTGTGGGTCTTAATTATACCCCCTCCCCTCCCCCGCTGTGAAGGAGAAGGGGTATACAATTTATTATTGTCCAGCACCCCTCCAATAAGCTACCCAAGCACAAAATGAACTGTTTTGGGCTAATACTTATTGTTTATTTATTGGATAGTGCATGGTAAAATAAGTGAGGCAGAACGATCGAAAAAAATTATTCCCAAGCAATGAAGAGAGAAATGTGTTCAGTAAATTATCAGTTTCAAACATGCCATTCTGTCAGATACTGTACTGTCCTCGTTGTGCTATTGCGTTTCGGCTTGTACAACATCTGACAGAATGGAAAGTTTTCGACTTTTAAATATAACTTTTTAAGTTTAGATTAACTTATGAACTTGTATAGCAGTAACATTTTGTGAGTTTTTATTAATTCAAAATTATCTAAAAATATGAGAATGCTTTGCTGGCTTTAGACAGTTGTTTCTTGGGTTTTGGAAGGACCAAAGGCTTAGATTTGGTCTCCTTGATATTTCTCGATTTTATGTCATTTGTGTTTTTACTTTCAGTATTCCCTTTATTCTGGTCACAGGCTGTCGCGGCCAATTCTTCGGCGTTTTCATATAGTTTCTTTCCTTTTTTGGTTTTTGTAAATCTACTTTTGGTTAATGGCGACTCCTTAGTTTTAGCCTGATTTAGCGTTTCTAACGTCGGACATTTCTTTTTTCTTTCTTTCCTCGAATTATTAAAGATTGGTAGTTTAAATGGATTTGACTTCGAAATTTTCTGTATTTCCTCCACATCAGCTATTATAAGAAGACAAAATAAACGTAAAGAATCAAAAGTAAAAGTTTTGATTTTTGTTATATATCAATGATTGTAAGTGCATTCACCTTTCTCATCACAGGTATAAGGCTCATACGTATGATTGTCCACAATGGCTTTCTCCTTCTCCAATGTTTCGTATGACCTGTAGTCAGTTACAGAGACAAATTTTTCAGCTGTAGAAAAAGACCAGCTTATAAAGACATCGTGTTATAAACATAAAAGGATCATACAGAAATAACCATAAAACATGCAACCTCCAAACCACTTCAAAACAAATTAAAAGAGACATTACCTTAGAGACTCTGAAGCTCTTTTAACTAAAAATAAGTAAAATTTATACTTTAAATAGAGTATGTTTATATCTATATCGTTTTCTTTTTAAAATTTTCTAGTTCTTTTTGGCAGAAAGATAACGCTGTATGTACAAATAAGAAAACCTGAGAAGTACTTGTAGGAAAGAAAACCAATAGCACAGACAGCTAGGAACAGTAGTCCTCCAAGAACGCCGCCTACGACTACGGAAGTGGAAACAGAGCTCTCTGTAAATCAAACCACAAAAAGAAAACCAAAACGACCCATTTTTTAAAACATTAATCAAAATGGATTTCCGTAGAGTTGATTCAGAGTTTGAATTACATGGAGGATGCAAGTTTTCGTGACTCACAAACAACAGAATTAAAATCTGAAAAATCAAGTATTAAAAAAATAAATTGCGTACATTACATACTTTCAAAAGTAATGTTGACATGTATGGTTCTCCTTCCATATTGATTAGCAACATTCAAAAGGTATGTTCCAAAATCATCCGACTGAATATTTGATCCGGTCAGAGTGATAGTAAAAAAATTGGTTGCTGTAGCATCGATTCTTAGAGTTATGATGGTGTTAAGAGCGCCACTCGGAAGTGCAAGAGAAGCGTTTGGTTGTGGATAAGACAGGACGAAAATCTGTCCGTTTAGATTAAAGTCATCGTCTACGGTTACTTCCACAGAGCTTCCACATGTTGTTAGTCTCGGCGAACCTATATTAGAGTATGAAACCACAATGCTTATTTGTTTAAAATCATTATGATGTTTAAAAAGAAGAAACAAACCTGCTCCATGATGTATTTTAAAACCCATATCATATTAAGTGAACTATTAGGTACTAGATACGCACAGTAAACGTATAGGAATACTTTGGTAGATTCTTTGGACTGGACCCCGTTACTGGCCACCACTTGGAATGGTCCGGTGTCTGTACACTGTGTCTTTTGGATGGTGTAGCTGGTGGTTCCATTGACAGATTGTTGCGTGGATACAAGGAGGTTGTCCCGGGACCAGGAGACGTTGGAGGCGGGATTACTGGTTACTGACGTTGACATCCGGGCTGATTGTCCTTCGGAAACCCACAGGCTATGGCCGTGGATAAATGTAGGCCCATCTTAAATATAGAATGATACCAAAATAATACGAATTCTTTACAGTTCAATGTGTACAGATAAAAAAAATCGAAACATATAACCTTAACCTCTTGCAAAATAAAGCACTTTTAGCAAATTTTAGCAAAAGTCCTTACACAACACGCTTAGTTGAAATGACTGTCGATCAATGCCCTTTACATTTTTTAAGTAGTTATTTTCTGCAACACAGGTGTAAACTCCACTCTGACTTCTTGTTAAAGAGGTAAACACAAGTGAAGAACCAGACTGCCTAAATCCGGAATATCCTGATTTGGTCCAGAAAATAGAAGTAGAAGCTGGGTTTCCTGCTGTGATTTTACACAATATCTGGACATGGTCTCCTTCCACATGTTTGACGTCAGGAAGAGATGACACAACTGGGGGATCTACAAAGATATGGTATGATAATGAATATGTTTTTTGTATTTTACAACATACATGAAAAAATTGTAACGCAAAGGCAAGGCATAATATGATTTTAATTCTAGTATCATTCAAGTATCCTTAAGAAAAGATACATCTTGTTTAAATTGTCATTTTGATTATTAATATTGTTTATTTTGAAATGTCATTGAATTTTATTTGAAATATTTTAATTGAAAACGAAACAAATTGTATGTAAGACTTTTATAAAAGCTATAGCTTGTTTTTCAAGGTAAGCTATTAAAAATTAGCGGGGAGTCAAACCTTCTTCATAGAAGAGTAGTTCTTCATGTTACTATAGGAATTGATATTTCAGTTGTTTAACTTGAAAAAGATAAATGAAAACCACGTATTTTTCAGCATAAAACTGAATCTATTGATTAGACATATATTGTCTAGATTTCAGAGTTATCGAACATTACTGAGGACCAGCCATCGTTAACGTTAAAGTAGGCATTTTTTTTTTGACATGAGTTTTAAAAAGTATTAATCTTTATTATTTATATAAACCTAAAGTTTATACTTAAACATCTAAAACCCACCTTGGCGAAGAGTTTTAAGCTTTAATAATTAAAAAATAATGCTTATTGACTGACATTGTACATCAATCTCGATGGTGACGTTTGCTTTTCCCTTTCTCCCGCTGCTGTAGGTGTTCTCTGCAAAACACGTGTATGTCCCAGAGTCTTTACGTCCAATGTTTGGGATTCGTAGAAGTTGACCATTGTATCTGAAGACTGAATTTGTCTTCGTCCAGTAAAGTGAAGTAGGAGTAGGATTTCCCGGGCTGTAGGAACACTTGATAGAGAAATTTTGTCCTTCCACGGTTTTTTGTGTCTTTGATAGCGAGACACTTGGTGGATCTAGTTATACAAAGGTGACGATGAAATTGGTTATAAAAGAAACCAAGTTAGCATTATAATCATTGTTTTAGATTTTATGAGAAAAGGGTATATCTGCATATTATTTTTAAACTCACATTCAACTTCAAGAGTTGTGTTTTCTTGGACGTTTCCCGCGATAAAATGAAATACACCGGCATCAGTCACGGTTGTGTCAGAGAAACAGACAGACAAATTAGAAATATTTATTCTACAGGAGAAAGCTCTGTTCCAGGCAGTAGGTTTTGGGAAACTCTCCTCACCAATGAATGCACATAAAGATTCATTGTTTCTTGTTATGTTCTTTGGGTCAGTAGACTTCGATATTTTGTTGAATGTGATGCAGGTATCAGCATTTACTTCACTGATGATAAGGCTATCGCAATCTAAAACAGTAACGCCAATTTTTACATTTTAGTAAATGATTAAACACTTAAAACGGCATAGTATAAAGGACAAGAGCGTACAAGGCCTGACAAATCCCCCTTCCCCCCAGAATTTTGAAATGGCATATGAACATATAAAAAATCTTTATTTTGAAACTGTGCATCAGTGCATTTAAATATATAATATAGAACTGCAATCCCTGACAAATACATGATATACAATAATACATGCACTTGCTACCTATCTCCTCTGTTTTATTTGATTCTTTCTAAGTATTACAGCATGATCTCATATCAATGCTAACGCTATTTTTATCCGACATTATGTGTACAGATCATGAACATTATGTAATTGTGTCATTATATAAATGTTATTAGATATATTTGTTCATAATAATCAAATAAAAAAGCAAAACATTATTTACTTAAAAAATATGAATTAAAAATAAAACGCCGTCTATACGATTCGAACACTCTCTCCATGGAGAAGGATGGACTACGAGCCTCCACCCATCACACTGAGCTATGTTGACACACTAGAGTACGTGTGAATAAATTTAACTCTTTGACAATTATTAATAAAGTAAAACGTTTTTGGTGAAAATCACAAATTTGACCCATTATTGGTCTAGATTTCATCTTAATAAATCAATAATAAAAATCAATATAAACTAATTCTTCAAATAAAAGTACTTTTAAGATGGAGTCAGGACCCATTCATACCTAATTTTGCAATTAAGAACAGTGAATAGTTCAAGAATTAGGCAAAAAGCGATGTGCAGCTTAATTTGGAAATCTATACCTGTCGTGTTAATAGAATGAAATCACAATATTGACTTCCATCGTGAAATTTATAATGAAAACAATGCATACAAGTCAAAAATTAATATTCTAACTTAAATTGAAATTCTTTCGTCTTCATTGCTCCGAGTGGGGAAATACAACGCCTTGTAGGCCCCTGTTCTTTACTTCAAAAGCAATAAACATGTACATCTGTTTCAAAATGTTTTTAGTGGTTGATCTGATAATATTTTGTTCACGAGACACATTAAATTGACCATTGAGTGTATTTATGTGCTCTTAAATCCTGGTAAACCCTACATTACTATTACTGTTGAATATAACCTGAAGCACATTTGCAGCTCTGTTCTGCTGCTACCTTGATAAAGAAAAACTATGGCTTGTGTGAAGAGCATTTATTAAAATTGCCAGATGAAGTTATACTGAATTTAAGAATGAAAATGTGAGACTGCCTACATTTAGTAAATTGTCAACAATGCAGCAGAAGGTGGGGCCCCAAAAATAACCCACACCTTTTACAAAAGGAAGTTATCCCTACCAATCAAACAAAAATAATATTTAGTAAGGAGGATAGAAGGGGTGGAGGTGGGCAAAACTTCCGATGCAAGCTAATTTGGAGCCAAAATTGAAATATTTAGGATCAGGTTAATAGCCTGAAAATGCTCTTACCGGTATGAGTATAAAAACCCCAAAAGACCCTTTAAATCCTCATAGTGTACAAATATGACTAATTAAATGTAACATAGTAAAAAACTATATTATACCTAAACTATAAGTATTTAGATCACATAAATTCCTTTATATACATGTACATAAATACACATTTGTTATTTTGAGGTGCATGCAATTGACTTCAAAATCTTGTTCCTTTAAATTTTTTGCTCTCGACAAACACCATCCTTTTTTTCTTATAATAGTTTTTTGGACAAAATCACCATATTAAGAATGACATGCCGAAAAAAATGTCTTAAATCCAAACGAGATTTTGACTCCATCACATCGCGCTGATTTAACAACTTTTTATTTTCAGCCTTAAAGATTGTTAATACGCGGCAGAGAAAGTAACAATCTATACTATTTTTACGTCTAAATACTATAAAGGTACATGACAGGCATTTTCTGGTCTATTGTCTTTTTTCACGTCCACTTATGGCCATGTTGATAATCTTCGTAAGTGACGTACAGTTTCAAGTAGTAAAGGTAACCTATAGTTATATAACTTTGATTTTGCATCTGATTTCTGATCCCTTACGGCTTTATCATTAATACTAGAGACCTGTATGTTGCATACTAATTTTGACAAAAGACATTCTCCAATTGATGTTTATCACCTAACATCATTTCATGCATAAGCTATACATCACAATTGAACCTTCAAAAAATTCGACTCTTAGTTTTACAAATATATGTTGATGGTTCCATTATCAAGACCTGTCCTTTGCTACATTTACCTTAGCTTAGACAGTTTATGATATAAAACAAATTAAAAGACTCGTGTGTTTCATTAAACACCTGAGCAGCAACACCAACTCTGACAAAAATAATAAAACTGTATATATTATATAAATAGTGCCTGTTTGGGAGGGTAACAGCTGAAAACCATTGTCAACCGACGCGAAACGGAGGTTGACAATGGTTTTCGAGGGGTGTCAATTTCAACTGTTATCCTCCCAAACAGGCACTATTTATTTTGTTATGCTGAATGTCTTTTTTAAAATTTTTAAGACAATTTTACTGCTTTTATATAGGAATAACGTGAATTCTACAGCGAACCGTACGCGCATAATTTTCGCGCATGTAACATTTTTTAATGTTACCCGTTGCCAAGTGCGTTGCTAACGCTGAGGGTAATAGTAAATATTATTAACTGCGTCTTAACCAATCAGATTTCAGTATTTAACATGAAAGTATAACAATGTTTATTATTGTGACCTATTCAGTCAAAGAACTGTATTCAAATAAATGAAACTTTCTTTTTATTCGACTGAATCAGGAATAATTGCTACTTACTAAGAAATGTTGGAAAATACAGCATTGTCAAAGTTAAAGAAAACAGCAGTTTCAACATCGGTTGTTTCATAGTAGTCTGCTTTCTTGTACAATCACCTAGTGAATATAACATTTTGTTTTTGTTAACATACTTAACATAAGCAGCGAAGTTGAAAATAATTAAGGAAAGAAAACTATTCCTATATAAATATAATGATATGCGATGTATCTTCAAATGCTTCCTGTTTTCTTCTTTTTTCAAACGATGAATAGAGGATTTTGTAACATTGAATAAAATTAAAAAATGCGACCAAAAATGAAATTATTTTTCAGAATACTGTGGTTGTACCTGCATGGATAGTGTTTCCTCTTACAAGTGGTACCACGCCATTGTATACATTAAAATAGGTGTCCGTTCACAGCATCATAAATGCCACCATTCTAATTAAAAATTAGATATCAGTCTTTTTCATTACATATTGTTTATCATCAAGTTCGATTTTGATATTTGGATACCTGGTTACATTTGCTACTGAATTGAAATTTAAAAATATATTTTCTTATTAATTCAAATCAATCTGTTTTTGCAAATAATTGTTTTAGATTTTAATATATATTTCTGTAAAAAAAAATATACACCCCACATATGATATGTAGAGATATTGGTAAACAATGATTGATGCTGAATTAGAAGTCGTACTCTTATATTACCTCATACATATTAGAATAGAAGTTCTCCATGCTACCGTAGTTATTGATAATTTCGATTGTGTAATGGAAAGGTAAAAGATAAAAAATTATTGATTTGGTGTAATACCAGACCGGTATCTATTCATACTACATTAGGATGCCTGCATTGTAATATAACTGTTGCGTTGTTCATGATTTTTTTTAAAAAAATACCCCTGCACATTCTTCTTTAGAACTGTTTTCAAACTCTATGCAAAATCACGATCTTGAATAATATATCATTGTCTGTTGCGTAGTTTTTCAAGTTTTGAAAATATTTTTTTTAATTATCCCAACAATGAAGCTTCTGTGGTCTTATCATTGATCAAAGGTACAAAGTTTGTCACGAACAAATGTGAATCTACACTATACGGACTGTATGCTTTGGGAAAACCCCATGGCATATAGAACTGTATTTCCCATTAAAATATCTTCTAATTTATTCTAATGCAGAATAACACATCCTTCCTACAGCCACTTTTTAAGTCCGGGATCACTGTTTGAAAATACTTGAATTTACTAAATAACAGGAAGTTTGCAAAGTAATACCACAAACTGTATTTATTTTTGGTATTTAATGTATAATGAGGGGATTATGAGCACTTTTGAATCGTTTTAAAACAGTTAATACGTATTGCTGGGTAACAACTAAAGTATAATAAAACAAATTCACATAACTGACAACGTGTAAGAAGTCAGCCTTTTTGTCCCATAAACTTTTTTGAAGAGTTATCTTTCCTTGAAAAAGAAGAAAATTATAATTTTGCCAAAATATCTGCGGTAAATGATTCATTTTTTTCATATTTCAATAAAGTTTATGAATATATGCACCAAGAGATTTGCTTGATTTATAAGTTACTTTTTACAATATCCCAATGAAACATGCGTTTGCCAGTAACTTCAATGTTAAATTCAACGTTCAATTATTTTGAAAATAATCAAATTTTGAAAAGTCCTTTGGTGTAGTATTTTGATTTTATAACACCTTCAAAATGATACCATGATTCTAAACATCGGACCATTTCTTTTTTTAGGTACAAAATGTGGTCCTTATACATTAAGTACCTTAAGAATTTAAATTTTAAGAACTTTCCATTAATTCTAATGAAGGATTTTACACACCCACGGACTTGAAGTTGAACAAGCATTCTTAGAGTATGCAAGTCCCCTACGGGCACTCCAAACTTACTTAAGGGATGTTGTTTTCTAGGCCAAATATATTTTTAGGAAAGTCCAACACCACCATTTAGCTTAGAAGTAGAGAAGCTACAAAAACGTCTGCTTACGAATTTGATTCGAAAAGCTAACATCCGGTCGTCTAACTAAAAAATTGTTTTTTCAAATCTAATTTGCATTGATTAATTACAGATTTAAGTACTTACTGCCTAGTTATTAATTCTCATGTCTTTAAGAAAATGAATTTTCCTAAATTAAGATTATAAAAACATTAATGCATGTTTTACGAATTTTTTACGTGTAAATGTAGATTTCTATTAAAAACGATTAAAAATACCAATACAATTCCATACTACAACATTTTACAGAAAAAAATCTTACCATAAATTTACTGCAGTGAAGGTGAACCGTTACGCTTCGGTCAAATGTAAAGTGACTCTAATTAAACGATACATAATTTATTGCAACGGGAAATAAATGAAAGAATTTACGACGTACATCATTGTAAGTTGTTTGCTTGAATTCTTTCCGCAAAAGGTAGTTGATAGCTATTAAATGATTCCCATTGGTTTTCATTCCGTTTTATATCTCATTTGAAACGTTTCAGATCTTGACGGTGCGCTTTGTTTCTAGACCAACGTCATACAGAGATATGCCATATATTTAGATGTAGAGGTAGCTACCATTGCAAAAAAAAAATAACTCGCTTTAGTTCTCATCCTGCAATGCTTGCTACCCTCATAACCCAAATGAAAAACAAATAAAAAACATTTTACTGTTTATATTTACATCCATCTAAAAGATCATTAAATCCAATATTCTTAAAAAGTGAGTATTATTACAAAAAACTATTGTTATTGTCCAGAACGTAACACAGAAGGAACACGTATGAGTTTTCATATAGGTGAAGGCTAGCTTGGTAACAACACTCTACATGTACTTGGAAATCTGTCTACTTGAAAATCTGAGGTCAGTCCTTCCCCCTCAAAAAATGATAAGACACAAAACAGAAATTGAAATAAATCTGTTTTTTTTTTAAATAAAAGCTTAGTGTTATAACATTACGAAAATTGAGGATTAGATAGATATACAGCATGATGGCATAATGAAGCATTGTGGGTTCTTTATCTTGCTTGCAACTCTACAATTGTCATTTAATGTTTGGTTGACAAATGCAGTTTAAACTCATCGAATTCTGATTTGCAATTCAAGGCCCTTTTATGAACAATTTAAAATGTACAGATATACAATAAGAGTCAAATGATGTGTCTTGCAATTATCATCCGTTACCAAATGTTTAACGTTCGAGATTTTCTTTCAGTGAAAACTGTTTTGTAAACACGTTAAAACCATTTAACTGCATGCCTTAATGACTGAAAAAAACTAACAAATCTCTTTTTAAGGTGGGTCGTTATATCGTTACACCATGTGTGACATCCGTTTGAAACGACATTTTGTGCTGTCGAGGTAACAGCGTTTAAATTAAACTCTTCTTACGTGGGAGATAAAAGAGTAATGAAATCACCAAAACGCTTATAAATATTTAAAATTGATCTTTCGACTAACATTGATTATCAGCTGTTTTGTACAGAAAACCTTTACTTCAAAACGCTTTCTGTTTTCTTGATATTGGCCATACACTTGTCATGTTATCTGCAGCAAATTAGTATACATACATTACCGATGATAAATGTAATAAGATGTAATATTTCACTTAAACTATATTTATAATGAATATCTAAGTCTTGAAAACTGCCCAAATAAAAAACCTGTGCAATAAAAGATTTGCAATACTGTTGTAGTGGATAATCGAAATGTAATTGGTATGCAAGAAATCAAATTAATGTATTTTAATTTTAAAAAATTATGTTTAGCAGCAATGAAGTTTTGCAAGCAAAAAAGGGAAACAACAGAATTCTGAAAAGGATCATGTTTTTCATTACCACACTTACATGTCTATGGACAGCTGTGTATGTAATAATATGCGCTTGGTTGTTTCTATTTGCCGTAAGTAGAGATTTAAAAGGCAGTTTAGCTATTAAAATGTTTGTTTTAAAGAGTTGAAGAATATGAAATTTATTAATCTAAAATACAATGAGCCAGGTTTAACATTATTTTAAGCACCACTTCCCTAAGCTGCGTTATATCTACATATTTAGTTTGAACTTGTTCCTTTGTTTATCTTTCTTAGTGATTTTTTTATTTTATTAAGGCATTAATACCACAATAAATGGTTATTTAAAAGGAAAAGAAAAATAACTCCTAAAAAGAATCTTTGATACTAACACTTTGAAATAACTCTGTACTTCTTCTTTTTGTTCAGTTTCATTTAGTATCCTTTGTTTATCGAATTAATCAATGAATATTGCTTATATTTTTGATTTTGGTGGGATTTCATCCATCCGTTTGCTTGAAAAAAAAATCTTATGTTTAAGTTTCATATTTTGGTGGATTCAATTGAAAACTATAAAAACTTAATTCATGGTTTATTTTTTAATTTCAAAATATTATAACATTTCACTTTCAAAAGACTAAAAACACAGAAAAATTTGTTAATCAGAAAATTAATATTTTTTAAACTTTCTAAAAATAAATATACTGTTAAACTTACGGGTCTTATTCTGTTGAATACTGGGCTTACTAATGGTTGCAAATGAATGCAAAAAAAAATCCCACACTTGATTGGTGTAGAGAACCACCTTAACATTAACACTCGAAATTAAACCGTTGCATTACGGCGTCAATACAAAATTCTAAAAGACATTATTAAGGTCAATAATAATTAACCCCAATTAATTTCTATAACAAACTGCAAATACCGTGGATGTATAAATGGATGATATATATTGAAATCAATGTGTAATTTTTACACAAATAAAGCAAAAAGTGAAAAATATCTGCTGTTTTCATAAGATAATTGAATTAAAAGATTAATAAAAATGATTATTGTCAAATGAAAAATGGTCAATAATGATTGAGTACAAAACAAGAGCATTATGATACCTTAATTAATTCAACGAATAAAATTACAATATGCTCGCAACTCCAATATGAAGAGGACTCGGTGATTGATTGATTGATTGATTGTCTTATTTACATTTTTAATTTAACAAATTAAGAAATTGATCGTTAAGAGTAAGTAACTAAGTAACTAAGTTATTGTTAATGTACATTAGTATGTTATATTTAAAAAAAAGCCAAAACGCCTTATATGGGAATTTGAACGTGACATCATCTTGATTATTTCGTGTAGATCGAATGACGGAAAAAATGGTTAGAAATAAATAGTGTTGATTTAAGCCATGTCAGTTATAGAGTTAAGGATCACAATCAAGTGTCCTACAAAATAGAGGGAAATTACTTGGTAAAGTAACTAAAGAGATATGATTGGCCGTTCTTATATGGTACCATTTTATATTTACCAAACACAATACAGGCAAAATGGGATAATGTCCGTCAGATACTCTCCTATATTTCTCTCTCTTTTTTTTTTTTTAATAAAAATCCATTGCTTTTGTAGTTTGTTGTACTATTTCCTCTTTACCCTTAAACGTCACATCACGTCTTAAATGTTTATCATTTTGTTTACATTATCATAGTCACGTATTTCATGTCGTAAATATAATGATAAATACGTTCTATATCGCTATCCTGTTTATATAGAAATAATTTATGATTATGATTTTTCTTAAAATTTACAATAAAATCAGATAAAAAAATAAATCAATTTTATTCTTATTAGTGTGTTACAAAAACGACATTCTTATCAATTTCTGACATTCAGAGTTGCGCAGTGATTTTTTTTTAAAATCACAAGCGAAACACCTTAATCTTAAAACAATAAAATAAAGTTTATCTTATTGTATACATGTAAAAGTAAAGTTCGGTGAAATTTTTTAAATTGATGGTTTAAAAATATGAGAAGGCTTTGCTTGCTTTAGACAGTTTTTTCTTGGGTTTCGGAAGGACCAAAGGTTTGGACTTAGTCTTCTCGCTATAACCCGATTTTGTTTCACCTTCTTTTTTACTTTTGGTATTTCCTCTATTCTGGTCGCAGGCTGTCGCGGCTAACTCTTCGGCGTTTGCATATAGTTCCTTTCCGGTTTTCGTTTTCGTAAAATTAGTTTCGGTAAATGGCGACTCATTAGTTTTAGCCCAATTAGGCGTTTCTAACGTCGAATTTTTTGTTTTCTTTTTTCCAGAATTTCCCGATTCTGTGTCATCTGCTATTTTACTTTTGGTATTTTCTCTATTCTGGTCGCAGGCTGTCGCGGCTAACTCTTCGGCGTTTGCATATATTTCCTTTCCAGTTTTCGTTTTCGGAAAACTAGTTTCGGTAAATGGCGACTCATTAGTTTTAGCCCAATTAGGCGTTTCTAACGTCGAATTTTTTGTTTTCTTTTTTCCAGAATTTCCCGATTCTGTGTCACCTGCTATTTTACTTTTGGTATTTTCTCTATTCTGGTCGCAGGCAGTCGCGGCCAACTCTTCGGCGTTTGCATATAGTTCCTTTCCAGTTTTCGTTTTCGTAAAATAAGTTTCGGTAAATGGCGATTTATTAGTTTTAGCCCAATTAGGCGTTTCTAACGTCGAATTTTTTGTTTTCTTTTTTCCAGAATTTCCCGATTCTGTGTCACCTGCTATTTTACTTTTGGTATTTTCTCTATTCTGGTCGCAGGCAGTCGCGGCCAACTCTTCGGCGTTTGCATATAGTTCCTTTCCAGTTTTCGTTTTTGTAAAATTATTTTCGGTAAATGGCGACTTATTAGTTTTAGCCCAATTAGCCGTTTCTAACGTCGAATGTTTTGCTTTCTTCTTTCCGATATTCCCCGATTCCGTGTCACTTGCTTGTTTACTTTTTGTATTCCCTCTATTCTGGTCGCTAGTTGTCGCGGCAAACTCATCGGTATTTGCATATAGTTCTTTTCCAGTTTTCGTAAAATTAGTTTCTGTAACTGGCGACTCATTAATTTGAACACAATAAGGCGTTTCTAACGTCGGATAATTTATTTTCCTTCTTCCTTTTTTCTTGAAAATATCAAAGATTATTAGTTTAAATTGATTTGACTTCGAAATGTTCTGTGTTTCCTCTACAGCAGCTGCTATAAAAAAAACAAATTAAACGTAAAGAACCAAAAGTAAAAGTATTGATTTTCGTGATGTTTGATTGATTTTATTTGCATTTACCTTTCTCGTCACAGGTAGAAGGCTCATTCATATGAATGTCTACTTTGGATTTCTCCTTTTCAAGCGTGATGAAAGACCTGTAGTCAAAAAAACCAAATAATGTTCAAGATGTACAATAAAGGCATGAAGTATTTAAAGAAACTGTGTTATTTACATAAAATGTTAACGACTAAACAAGCGTAAAAAATTTACCCTCCCCATTTTTCAAAGACATTTGTAAAACATATATTACCTTGTGGGCACTTTTCTAACTAAAAATAAATAAAAAAAACTCTATTTCAAATACGGATTATGTATGGTTGTATTGAAATAAATGTTAAGATTATTTTGGGGTATAATACCATTTGCATTTGAAAATTTTATCAAATGATAAGTCAGTTTCTGAATATAGAAAGCTGAAAAACCTAAAAGGTACTTGTAGGAAAGAAAAACAAACGCGCAGATAGCTAGGAATAATACTCCTCCAAGAACGCTGCCTACGACGACTACCGTTGAAGAAAAGCTCTCTGTAAATATAAAACAACAAAAAGACACAATTCGACCATTTTTATAAACATAAATTAAAGTGGAGTTTAAAGAGTTTGAATGGAAGCCGCGCAAGTAAAAAAAAAAAAAGGAAACAAGTTTCAAATACTGAGGATGCAAATTTTGGTGACTGTAACGAAATTATGTATTTTAAAAAAAATTACTACTTATTTTGTAGAGTGCTTATCAATTGATGCTAAACCAGAATTGAAATTAAAGTGGCATTGTCATGGTTTTGGTCAACAATTATCTTTCAGCTTTAATGTTTGCAAGACATTTCTAATAATCAACCAAAATTTGAGTGTCAATCGTTGTGTTATAAGCGTAATACAGAGCTCATAAATCTGTACATGTATTATGTAAACAAAGCTTACATCCCGTTTTCATTTATGTTTTGAATGTTGAAGTAAAATTTATGTTTACTGACTTTAAAGAAAAGTGATAAACGATAGGAACTATTTATTATGCTAAAGCAAATTCAAAAAGAGAAATATCAGCCTGAACGCAACTTTTATAAGTATATTGAACCAATTTTAACAAAAACAGGGCACGAGCCTTAGCTTGTTTACATTGCAGATAATTGCGAGCTATAACTCTACCACTGACACTCTTGTTGATCATAAGAAAGCATTTCTTGAGCATTGTAAACAATAAAAATAGAGAAATAAAATTTTACCAAAATCGTGACCATGCTCAATAAAAAAAACAAGCATTCTTTAAAAAAAAAAAAAAAGACCCAGATTGCATACTACTTGATGTGATGTTTACGTAAATCATTATTCTTCCATATTGATTTGCAACATTCAGAACGTATGTTCCAAAATCATCCGAGTGAAGATTTGATCTCGTCAGTGTGATTGTGAATAAATTGGTTGCTGTGGGATTGACTCTGAGAGTGATAAGGGTGTTCAGAGCACCATTAGGGAGTGTCAGAGAAGCGTTTGGTTGTGGATAAGACAGGATGGAAATCTGCCCTTTAAGATTAAAGTCACCGTCTACGAGAAGCTCCACAGAGCTCCCACATGTTGTAAGTCTTGGCGAACCTGTGTTAGATTGAAGAGACGAAATTACCATTTGTTTGGTCATATCAATAAGAATAAACAAAACCGCTCCATGGTATACATTTAAACCTAAGGTAGTCTATCCATAACTATAATATTTCATATCTAATAGATTGCAAGTTTAATCACTGAAATGTTAGTGTGATTTTAATGGGTTTTTTAAATAATAAAGATTAACCAAAAAATGAATATTAACAAAGTAATTTTCTCACATTTCTCTTGGTAAAAAGTAGCAAAAGCTTTCCCTTTCTTCGAATATGCTAAAATATTCATAATTTACCAAACATATTTTCAGAAAATGATTTTTTTTTATTTTCTTAAAGGGCAGACAGTTTTAAGTGCAAAAAAATTATTTAATTTACTACATACATAATCCCAATTTTGGTTTATGTCAGCCTTAAAATAACTTAAAAATATGTATTTGATGTAGTATAGTTTAATCAAAATTGTTAAATTTGCCTTAGTTATGGATGGACTACCTCAAATTCAGTAAACAAATCTACTAGGTACAAGATACGCACAGTAAACGTATAGGAATACTTTGGTAGCTTGTTTGGACTGTACGCCGTTACTGGCCACCACTTGGAATGGTCCGGTGTCTGTACACTGTGTCTTTTGGATGGTGTACCTGGTGGTTCCATTGACATATTGTTGCGTGGATACAAGGAGGTTGTCCCGGGACCAGGAGACGTTGGAGGCGGGATTACTGGTTACTGACGTTGACATCCGGGCTGATTGTCCTTCGGAAACTTTTAGAGCTTGGCCATAGGTAAGTGAAGGTCCGTCTTATGTAGTGCATATTACCATAATAAATGGATATTGTTAAAGTTCATTGTGCGTAGATAGTACAATTTTTAAAAGAAATCAAGAAGTACTATCCTAACACCTTACGCAAATAAGAACTATTAGCAAAGTAAATACCTACACAACACGCTAAATAGGAATGACTGTTGGTCATTGTAGTTTAGACAATTTATCAGCAATAATACATTAATTATGTTTATATTGTCATAAAGAAATTTTGATTTATAGATATTACTTATTTTGACAAGGGACATGAAATTCGTTCTCTAGACTATATATATTAATTGGAATAAAATGAAATTATACTATGAATAAAGCCTGAGCTTGTATGCCAAGATGAACTGTTCGGATATGGGTAATTTGAGGAGCTGAGACATTCCTAATACATTAGAATAATAATTCTTAATGTTACCTTAGTAATTGTGCAATGCAAAAGTTAAATGAAAACGTATTTTCCAGAATCTCTTCTTAAAACATATAATATCCAGAAAAGAGTCATCGAACATTGCTGAGGATCGGGAATCGTTAACGTTAAATTATGAAGTCTTATGATGACATAGCTCTTTATTGTTAATACTGACCTACATGTAGGTTTATATTTGATACTTAATCAACAACTTAAATGCCACTAGGGCGAAAAGTTTATGCTTTAAGAATTAAAAAATAACCATTATTAACTGACATTGTACATCAATCTCGATTGTGGCGTTTGCTGTCCCTTTTTTCCCGCTGCTGTAGGTGTTCTCTGCATGACAGACGTATGTCCCAGAGTCTTTACGTCCAATGTTTGGGATCTGCAGAAGTTGACCATTGTATCTGAACACTGAATTTGTCTTCGTCCAGTAAAGTGAAGTAGTAATAGGATTTCCCGGGCTGTAGGAACACGTGATAGAGAGATTTTGTCCTTCCACAGTTTTTTGTGTCTTTGATAGCGAGACAGTCGGTGAATCTAGATATATAAAAATGGCAATTAAATCAGTTATAAAAGTAACAAAGTTAGCACATCCACATGGTGATTTTTTAATGAATTAGATTTTGTTGCAGAAAAACAAAATAAATGTAAATATTTCCAGAACTTACACTCTACTTCAAGAGTCGTGTTTTCTTGAACATTCCCTATGATAAAATAAAAAGCATCTGCATCAGTCACCATTGTGTCGGAGAAACAAACGGACAAATTATTGATATGTATCCTACAGGAGAAAGTTCTGTTCCAAGCGGTAGGTTTTGGAAAATCCTCATCACCAATAAATGCACATAAGGGTTCATTGTTTCTTGTTATGTACACCGGGTCAGTAGAGTTCGGTTTGTTGAACGTGATGCAAGTGTTAGCCTTTAGGGGAAATTGGGGTAAATGGGACACTGGGGCAAGTGGGACACATAAACATTTTCTCTATATAAATGAAATGCAAGTTATCGCCCGTCGATGGAAACCCTTCAGCGATCAAAGTTATCTCCCCGCGCGTCCTTTTCAAGCAAATTTACCAAGCGTGAAATTTTACAAAACGAGACAGCATCCTCTTTTGATGAGTACAGAGGTACAAATGTAAGCTAATACGCAGTCCTTATTGCTTAGAAGAGGTTAAAGACTTTATCACCTCTAATGTTTGTTATTTTTTCTGAAAATTACCAAACAATTCACAAAAAGACCTTGTATAGACAGGTCGACCTTCATATAATGTTTTTCGTCTGTTTTGAGATGTTTATCAATTCACGATATAAATTCTATGACATTTGAATAAACACTACGTTTTTCCTTGGCAAAAATTTTTAATGTTATAGATGACGACATTCTGTTGAACGCTTTGCCAACTTGGTAATAATAATATGAAGGCTTAATTCTTAAACTTTAAAAAAAATGTGAAATTAAATTGGTCTTTAGGATTTTTCACACATTCATATCTCCCAAAATGTGCCTATCCTCAAAGAATTATTTATTAAATGCTTTTCTAAAATTGATGTAATGCATACACAGTTTTTAATTCATTATGACGTCACGATTTCACATATTTTTAGTTGTTTAGCCTGGTCACGGTGTTTATAATTTTAATGGTTAACTCAATAAATCAATTGAAAATGAAAAAATGCTGTGTTTTTAAGGAGTATTTTTCCGTATCATTAGCCAATACTTAATTTATTAAATATAATGTAGGAGAATTTATATTGAGTAGCATGAAAAGAGGGCTATTGCTTTTCTTCAAGCAATTGGGGTTTGTGGGACACCATACTTTTTTTCACGTTGTAATGATTCATTGCAATTAATGATTGTATAGTGTAAAAGAAATTCGATTTTATTGCCTTGAGTTGGTATAATAGAGGATTATATATGATGAATATATAATTTTTTTATAGGCGTCGGAACCGGGGGGTGGGGGTAGGGGGATTAGCCCCCCCCCCCCACCCCAAACTTATTTTTGCAAAGTTAGACCTAGCCATTAGCCGCATGGCATCAGGAAGGGGCCAGCCCCCCCCCCTTTTGTCTCGCAACAAACATAATTGTTCCTAAATTTACCTTAAAACCTTAATACAATGAACTATTAATAATGATATTGAAAAGTGGAAATTATACTAGCCCCTCCCCTTCTCCCTCCTTCCCCCAGAATAGGAATTTCAAAATTTAGGTAACATTTTATTTTGGAGCTATAGGTATACGTTATAGGTATATCCCCTTAGATGTTTTATTTTATTATTTTTTTTTTTGCATCTGTCTTTTTTGGCTTATGAAGATTTCTGATGATTCGTCTAGCGCCCCCCCCCCCACTTTCAATTTGCTTCCGACGCCATTGTTTCTTATATTCAAAAATCTTATAAACCCATTTTTAATAGAGCGTGTTACTGAAAATTTTAGATATGGCCAGAAGAAAAAAGAATGAAAATCCAAAACAAGGGAAATGGTCGATAGATTCGATAAAGAAAGCGGTTGAAGCTGTCAAGATAAAAAAGATAAGCATACGTAGGGCAGCTGAACAATTTTACGTCCCAAAGTCTACGCTAGAGAGAAGAGTGAATGGAAAGAGGCAAGTTGACGACCCACCCTCCAAACCAACTGTGTTTTCTGCAGACCAAGAAAATTAGCTTTTGGGTCACATTTTAGAAATGGCTAAATAGGGTTTTGGTATGACAATTGATGATATTTGTAGAACCGCATACGCCATGGCAGAAATGTTGAAAATTAAGCACCCTTTCAGTAAAACCAAAGCAAAAGCAGGATATGATTGGTATGAGGGCTTCATGCGTCGACATCCACAACTAGCAATTAGAAAACCCGAGGGACTCTCAGCAGCACGGGGTATGATGTTAAATAAGCATGTCGTGACGTCCTACTTTCAACTGTTAGAGGATACAATGAACAAGTTAAAGCTTTTTTACAAAGGGTCTCAGATTTACAATGTTGATGAGACTGGAATAAACACTGTCCACACGCCAGCGAAGATCATAGGACTGAGGGGCACACGAGCTATCCACAGCAAGACCAGTGGCGATCGGGGAGAAAATGTCACAGTGGTTATCTGTGCCAGTGCATCTGGGTCATACATTCCTCCCATGATTATTTTCAAGGGACAACGCTTAAACAGAGGTTTGGTTGCAAATGCCCCTCCAGGCGCACTATTTGCTACCAGTAAGTCTTCATTCATTGACAGAGAGCTTTTTGAGCACTGGTTTAAATACCACTTTATGAAATATCTTCCTTCACATCGACCAGTTTTACTGATAATGGATGGACACTCATCTCATATCAGCTTGGAAATACTTCAGCTGGCCAAGGAAAACGAGATTGAAATTCTCTGCCTACCACCCCATATAACTAGTGAACTTCAGCCTCTGGACAAGTGCGTGTTTAAACCACTGAAAACAGAGTATAACAAAGCCTGCATGCAGTTCTTGAAAGAAAACCCAGGGCGGATAGTAACAAGATACGACTTTTGTGGACTGTTCACGACAGCCTATTATAAAGTTTGCACAATGCTTAATGCTGCTAGCGCCTTTCGTGCTACAGGAATTTTTTTCCCTTTCAACCCCTCAATAATACCTGAAGAGGTGTTTGGACCATCCATAGTTTCTCATTTACCAAGTCAAGAAGGCGACTGTAAACCTGAAGAAACTAAGGCATCTGATCAGGAATCCACCTGCATTGAAGCTGAATCAGATCTGACGTCTACTTCTGCTGATTGCACAGTTCCGTGCGCATCAGGCGATGTTCTTTCTAGTCTTCTAAAGGTTCCCTCATTTGAAAAGCAGAGAAAGATACCTACTAGCAAAAAATCTCGAAGAATCACATCAGCACGTTGTCTTACAGAAGATGAAGTAATTAAGGAAATCGAGGACAAAGAAAACGAAAAAGAGCAAAACAGAATTGAGAAGGAAAATCGTAAGAAATTGCGAGTCATAAAGAAACTGAACAAAAAGGACGGAAAATCAGAAAAGCTGAAAAGGAAAAAAAGGAAGGATAAAGCAGAAGCAGAAGAGGAAAAGGAAGCAGATTTTTGTAACTATTGTCATGGATATTACTATGATGATGACTCTGATGACGAAGACTGGGTAAAATGCTCTGACCAGGGATGTAATCGATGGTTTCATGAGTCTTGTACTAGTTGTTTTGGAAAAGAGGTCGATGCATTCAAATGTGATGCTCACAAAACTGTTTGATGTCAGAACTTATGTTTGTTCAAAAGATAAATTCTTTAGAGGTTATTTTATCTGATAACTCAATTATTTTGAATAAAATTGAGCATCTTTATTGTATTTGAAATTTATCGTTGTAATATTAAAGTGGTCAGTAGAGTTTAGCTAAGTAACCTTCTAAGACCTAGTATACAATCTACAGAATGTACTCCAAAAAGATAAACTCTCAATCAAAAACTTTCGAATCAATTTCTGATTTTCTCTAAATACTTTGAAAATTATAATATTAAAAGTGCCATTTTATGAATAATTACATTAGATTAAAATAATTTTTACACATTGTTTGATTACTTCTTTGGCTGCGATATAATTAATTTTCATTATCTATAGCCATCGATGACTTCATCCATCTTGTGTCGAAAATGATCGGTGAATCATATGAAATGTTCATGAAAATGAAAGCTGAAAACCGTAAAAAGGTTAATAATAGATCGTTTAAAAAAAGGATTTGGTATTTTCTATAAATTGCATAGAATGAAAAGATAACATACATAGTTATTATGTTTAATTTTATCAGCAAAGGCATTTAATTTACGTGCATACGATTGTCTAAACCATAAAACCTTTAGCACACACATTAGTCATAAAAATCACCTCCATGTGTAGGCGTGGCGGCCTAGGTATATTGAATATATTATGTTCAAATCCTTAACAATTGTCTTTGACTGAATTAAAAGTGTTCACAAGTTTAAAAAACACAAACGTATCAATGACATTCTGTATTTGAACGGTTGTCCCAGTTACCCCAACATATAGGGGTAACTGGGACAATAAGAAACAAATATAAACTTTTTTTGTTTGTGTTTATCCATTGATAACAAAACAAAACTTTGCTACCGTTTTCTAACATAAATGCAAAACAGTTTAATGCGTTTATGAAATATGAGAATTCCATCATCATTTTTGAGTAGTTTGAAATTTCATCGAAAAGTGTCCCATTTACCCCAATTTCCCCTACTTCACTGATTATTAGACTTTTGCAATCTAAAATAGTAATATTGTTTACATGTAAGTAATTGAATTTAACACCAAGGACACTAAAATTAACTTTAAAAGCAATAAGAATTTATATCTGCTTTTAAGTATTCCTAATAGTTGGCTTGATACAAAATAAGAACGAACTGGTCATTTTAAAAAATCCGTCATTTTTTATGCAAGTTGTTGTAATCATGAGGTAAGCGACTTTCAAATCCTGTTACTTCTGCTTTAATTGAGCTGAAATATTTCATTTCTTGATATATAATATCATCTTATCTAATTTTATAGAGAAAATCACAAGATTGAAAAATAAATACCAAAAATTATTTTATCAGATACAAACGAGATTTGACTTCTTCACTTATTTTTCAAGTTATTATTCCCACCCCTGCTTATTCTTGTCAGAGAAATAAACAATTGATACAATTCTTAACTCTACATAATTATGGAGTTTATTATATACATGCAATGCAATTTCAGGTCTAGAATCTATTTTTTATTTCCGTATATGGTCAAGTTATTTATCTTCGTCAATATCTTTGAATTTCTGGAACCAACTCATAGTCATACATTAAAACTCGTTTCTTACGAACAAGGATAGCGCGATTCTCGAATATTGTGAAGTTTTTTTGAGTCCCCGATAAGATTTCTTAACAAATCTTTGCAAAATTTAACGGTAACAACGAATTCGGATATATCAAATTTACGCAGTTAGCGAACTGATTTTTAATTCCTTAGAGGTGAAAAATAACGAATTTTAACACTTTTATAACGAATTTCGTTACAATTTAAAAATGTATGCACTTCCATTTAACATAATAGCTTGAAGGAATTTATTTTCATATCAATTTTTCGACTCACAATCCGATTATTAAAGGTATCAAAGTAATGTATTTTTATTCTAAGACTCAATTAGCATATATTATAGTCTGGTGAAAGAAAACATGTAAATAGTGAATAAGCTATACTTATTATTACGAATTCATTATAAAGATATAACGGATATAACGAAGTAAATCCATTGGTTCCTAGGACTTCGCTAGAACCGAGTTTTACTGTAGCCGTGAGTTTTGCATCTGATTCCTGATCCCTGTATCATAAGATTCGGAGACATGTATGTTACATACAAATATTGACGTAAAACATTCTCCAATCGATGGTCATCATTTAAAACCTTTCATGTATCTAAGCAACATTACACACTCGAACCTACTTATATGAAATAAATGATACTTACCAAGAAAAGATGGAAAATACAGCATTGTCAAAGTCAGAGCAATGAGAACTTTCAACTTTTGTTGTTTCATAGTTGACTCATTCCTTGTAAATTGACCTAGTAATCATTTTGTTATAATAAAAATTATGTATATTTGCTGTGAAGATAAAATAATACATTTTCATTGTATTTTCATTGTATAATGATAATAATTATGATGCACCTTCAAATGCTTCCTTTTTACTTCTTCAATCAGATGATGAATAGACCATTGAGTAATATTGTATAATCTTAAATATAACGATTAAAACATGATTTTTTTTCATAATACTGTGGGTGTACCAGCATTGACAATGTTTCCTTTTATTAGTGGTACGCCATTGCGTTGAAACATGAGCAAAAAGTGCCATGTTACAGGATCATATATCTATCCATTCTGATTAAAACTTAGATATGCATATGTCTGTCTCATTACATAATGCTTCACGTCAAGCAAAATTTGTTAATTTTCATACATTATTATCTTTGCAACCTTAATGAAATTTAAAAATATATTTTCTTTTATAAACAGTTCTAACTGCTTTTGCAAACAAAACTCTTTATCCCAACAAAGAAGTGTTTTGGTTTCTGTGGTCTGATTATAAAGTTTCTAACGAACTTATTCGAATCGATAATATACGGGTTATATGTATGCATTGTGAGAAACGAATTCCTGACATGTATTAATAGTTTGAAAATACTTGAATTCAAGCCTTAAAGTAATGCCAGAAACTGGAGCTACTTAAAAAATGTTAAAACTATCCGTTAAATGTAAGGCAGAGTTTTGTACTACTCCCTACTTTAAGACTTAGAGTATTGCATAAGCAATACATGTCACATTCAATCACTTCCAATTTACTTAGGGGAACCCCCCCCCCCCCCCAAAAAAAAAAAAGAAAAGAAAAGAAAAACAAAACCAAAGAAAAAACAACGAAAAAAAGGAATAAAACCCAGAAAGCCGAAATAAAAATTATGTACATTACACATACATTCATACTTATACTACCTCACCTTACAGTATATTCCTTACCGAAAATTTGCTGCAGTGAAGATGAACCGCTACGCTTCAGTCAAAACGTAAAGTGACTCTAATTTATTATTAAATGAAACATGAATAATTGCAACGGGAAATAAAAAACAGATCTTTGTGAGCTGTTTGGTCAAACTCTTTCCTCAAAAGGTACTTGATAGTCAGTAAATGATACCTATTCTTTTTATCCCGTTTTATATATTATTTGAAGCGTTCCTAATTTTGACCGTGTGTGTTGTTTTGTGGCCCACGTCGTACAGAGATTTGTCACAAATTATGATGTACAGTGTTTGATATTGCCCCCTTTGGTGTTTCTTTAGGGCGTTAAAGTAGCTAGCAGAGCAGAGAAAATACATAACCCGCGTTATCTCTGTCTGTCTGTCTGTCTGTCTGTCTGTCTCTCTCTCTCTCTCTCTCTCTCTCTCTCTCTCTCTCTCTCTCTCTCTCTCTCTCTCTCTCTCTCTCTCTGTGCAATACTAGCTACCTCAAAAACCAATTAGAGCACAAAAAACCTTCATCATTTTACTATTTAAACTCATGATTATATATTTAAATTTATTTTTTAATCTTCGTAAAAATTAAGCACAATCACGTAAGTTATTATTATTTTCGAGAACGTAACACAAGGAACAGCCGAGTTTCTATGCATGTGAAGGCTACCGAGTCTACCTTGGAAGTTTGAGGTCAGTTCATGCAAGTCCGTGGAGTTCATGCTCTCAATGTAGCTTTTAATCAAGAAATAGAATAGAATACAGAGATTAAATTCAAGCTATTTAAAATAATATATTAAAACATTGCAAAAAAATGCATCTTCTTAAACAGATGATAGCTTTGTTTCATACACCAAGCCCGATATTTTAAGTATTATCAAAACCCCATCCGTGATAAATAATCAAATGACGAGCACTTATTTTTCCTGAGACCAGTACATATGTTTATGTACAATACAATACAGATGTTTCTTCGTGTAAAATGAATTTTCAAGTCGATGAGCCGATGAGCAATGTTTAGATATGCCACATATAACAAAAACATGACATAAGGATTCTGCATCTTGTTTGCGACTCTACAACAGTCAAAGTTTGGTTGACCATTAAACACAGCTTCGATAAATTAACCTCTAATTCTGACCTTGGAATTCAAGGTCGTTTGCGAATGAACCGATAAGAGTTGGATGCTGTGGTATCCGTTGCCCATGTACAATGATTTTCTTTCGGTAAAAATTGTTTTGTAAACACATTTATGCAATTCCATAACATTGATTAATGATTGAGATTACTAACACATCTTTTGTAGCATACATACAAAAAATTAAGGTAAAACATGTAATTATTTTTATGAAATGATTTACATTTCGTCATGTTGACAGTTTGAAATCATGAACTTTTATATCTAAAGGCGATTCTGGCAAAATTAGTCAAATTCTTAAAGTAGAAAGACTTTAGTATAATGAAAAAACTGATAAATAGCTTTGGTACGATTCTTCACAATGAAATAAAAGTGCAAGCTGCAAACCTTACCTCAAACAGTTTCATTACGGCGTCAATAAAAATAGCTTTAAAGTCATTAATAATTAACCCCATTTAATTTATATCACATACTGAAAACATGGTGAATTTATAAGTTAATGATATATATTGAAACAAACCTGTTATTTTTACAAAGATAAAGCAAAAAGTAAAAGAAAGCATCTGTTGTTATTTTAACATTATTTGATTGAAATATTAATTAAAAAAAAGCATCATTATAAATGAAATATAATAAAAAATAATTCATAACAAAACAAGAACATAATGATTGATTGAAATAATGTGTAAAAATAAAGGGGGGTAGATGGTTGTGACCATATTTTATATATATAACCTTTCAAAGAAGACCGCTGTATTAAGATATTTAAGAAATATTTCCGATAATTTAATTTTCTGTAATTTGCTGTACAAATTAAGTCCGTTTTACTTTAAAAATGATATTAATCTGTTCAAAATTCAAACATAACGTCTAGCGGATTAGAACGTTTTTGACGGTAGTGCATTGTGACGTGTCTTGCGACGTGCAAACCAGGTTATACAAATTTAACTAAAAATTTTCAATCCAATCAAATGCCGCTTTACAACCAGAATTAAATTATTGTAAAAATTTTATATTTTTGAGTTAAATTATATAAAATGTTACTTTACTAAACAATAGGTAAGAGCTAAACAAATCATTTTCAAAAACTTAAGGTTCATCTGTTGATTAAGGATATGCTTTCGGGGTTGCATTATGTTTTAGGTTTTGGTGGGACTAATGGTTTTGTTTTTGTCTCCTTGGAATTCTCTTTTTGTGGATAGCCTGCTCTTGTCACGCTGGTCTTCCCTCGATTAAGGTCATGGTGATCACAGGATAGGTCCTGTATGTTTTCATATACTCGCTCCCCTCTTATCGTTTTTGTGGGATTCGGCTCAGTAGATATTGACTTCTTCGTGTCACCTCCATCTAGCGATTTTAATTTGGAATAATTTGTTTTCCAACTGATTTCTTTCGGTACAACTTTAGTTTTGAAAGGGTTTAACTCGTTTGTCTTCGAATGTTTAGGAGTTTCCTCTTCATTCTCTGTAAGGAGGGAATTAACATATTTTAAAAAGATTAATACTTAAATATTCTTGGCAAATCAAACTTAAAACATATTTATTATGCTTTATGTCTACTTCAACAATAAAATGCTCTCTTTTGGTATTTAGGACAGTATGAAGATGGTATATATGTATAAAAGAAATAGCCAGAACGTCTTTAATGGAAATTTGAGTCTGAAATCATCATGATTATTTCATGTAGTCTGTGGTTTGTTTTTAAGTTGCGGAAGGTTTTCGATGTCGACAGATCAATAAACTGATTAGAACTTGATCGTGTAGATTTTAGCCCTACCATTTTCTATAGAACTAAGACTTACAGTTGGTTGTATTTAGAAATAGAGGGAAAATAAAAATAAAGAGCTATCATAATTATTAACCGTTGTAATTTGGTACCATTTTTGTATAAATTAAACAGAATAAGAACAAAATAGGATATTACAACGTGGATACAAATTACCCCTCTCAGGGTAAAGACCTCTAACCTTATATACATTACCTTGTTTTTCATAAGTGTCATATGTATGGTTGTTTACAATCGTATTCCCCAACTTAATTGAGTCATAAGACCTAAAAATGATGAAATTTGAACCTTTAACTTAAAGCAATATGAGCTGTATTTTTTAGAATTTTATTTTGCTGCAAAAACCTGCTAGTATGATATGTCAGCATATAACTTAAACTTTTATGATAAATAAAGTTTGAAAAAATAATTAACTTTTGTCAAAGGAAATATTTCTCTTCTAAGGAATAAAAAACAATTTAATTTTTGTACAGGACGACAATAATTCAATTTTGCTCCGAATAAGGCTTCTTAACGACCTTTTCCACAAAAATATGGCTAACAGAAATTTAAAAACCACGATATTTTTGTCCTTTTAGTGGAAAAGAACATTTTAGTAAAAAAAAAATTAAATATGAAAAATGCAGCTCATAATGCTTTAAGCTGAGGGAAGTATGAAAGAAAATACATTTTGGAGTTTAATTGGGATGAAACTCTGATGTTACCTCTTGGGGTCCTTTCTCACTATAAGAAAAATAATACATTGTTTTATTTTCAGTTCATCATTCCATTGATAAAACGTTATTTTTGTAGAAAATTATATACATCAAATCCCATTATATAGTAACTATGTTATTTTTTAAAGAAATCTATGAAACCTGTGAGGTACTTGTACGAGATAAAACCCGCTGCACCCACAGCTAGTAGTAGTAATGTTCCTAATACACTTCCTACAACTTTAGAGGAGGAACTTTCTGCAAAAGGAAAAACATACAAATGTCTGGGTTTTTTTCGTGAAATTAAGGACGCCAATTCTAAGTTTAATGAATGTTATACAGGGAACCGTAATTATTTTTTTCGAGGGAGAAATGCTTTTCTGACCGTCACTTACCATAAATAATACAAAAGCTTCTGTTAAGGTAGAACGTAAACTTTTGACGTAAATATATAATTACAATCTCTAGAGAGAAACACAAAGGTGATTATTGTATGAAAACCTTGGGATGTTTCCGTGGAGCAGTTGGTCGGTAAAGATGTTGAGGAACCGTAAGTGTTCGTCGTGAATACTCGGAAGAAGTATTGTGAACTGTCCTGTAGATTGTGCACGGATGCTTGGAAAATCTTCTCTTTGATGTACTCCTTAGTGACGTCAGATGCGTTAATAAATTTGACGTTATCAGTAGAGTACTGGACCAGAGAGTACTGCTTCTCATAACCAAAGTACGAGGACTGCCAGGTAACTAGAGCCTGTCCGTGTCCACAAGTTACCAACACCTGAGCAGCTGGAAATGGTTTACCTGAACAGAAACCAAGGAAGATTAAACCAGTAAAAATCTTCAAATTCATTTGCCTCCATAAAAACGAACAATTCTAATTCCATTACTTGTTCGTCAGTAGTTGTTACTGTAAATTCCTTATTTTACGCGCGTACCTAATTCCGGGATACCGCAGTTTTGTATCAAATTGCGAGAATGTAAAACCGCAATCGCGAAACTGTTAACCCTTTTTCTTAACTAGTAGTTCTCAGCCCTTAAAAATTAATTGCGAGATTTAAAAATCCGCGAAAGGCGCTTCTCGCAATTTTACGTGGATATTAATTCCTCGCGTTGAATTCGGAATCTTCAGTACCCTTTCTTCAAATTATGTAAAATAAATAATTCCTGAGTAAACTATACTTATAAAACAAAATTAATCTTTTCACCATAGGCTTTTTATAGTTCTATGCATTTATTTATAAAATCCAAAATATTTTCATATGCCTCAATGAAATCTTCCTAGTTTAAATACTGCTTAACGAGGCCGGGTCTAATTTGTTCTGCCCTAGATTTTTTAATGAATTTTTTTACATGAATTTCTACTGATATAATTATTATTTTAAGATAAACAAATACGACATTTACCACACCGTTTCTTTAAGGGGTCATCTCGAAGTTTGTAAATTTTTAAGATAGGACTCTATGGGATTTTGTTAAAATGTATCAATTTTGCACATTTTTTACAATTTTTTTTAAACTTCTGCCCTAGGGATTTCTTTTTCTGTTCTACATATTTAAGTTATTGCTAAAAGGCATCAAATGGTCAAATAAAAAACATTCTTTTACCTCCTAGTTTGTTCTTATCAAAGTTGTTTTTTATATGCCCAATTTCCCAGTTTGTCAGATAATGGATATTTTTATTTGACAAAGACGAAAATGGTGATCTTTATAGTATTATTTAAACATTCAAACATATTTTAGTAATAAATAGATATATAACATCACATATTAAGGGTCATTAATATAAAATACATTGTTACTGTTTTGAAATATATGAATTAAGCTATATTAAGGCGGGTTAAGAAAACGTGACAGAGGGCTAGGCTTGCTGAACCCTCAACCAGAGCCCAAATATAGCTTATACTTCGTGACATTTATGTTTATTCCACAAAATAATATCAATTTTACGCATCAAACGAGCTATTTTCTACAAATTTTTCTGAATATCTGCAGTTGAAACTATCACGCCATGGCGTTAACAAAACATAAAGATGACGTCACAATACAACTGAAAGCTGCGCGAAAGCGTGCTTACTCGTTCTGTACTCGGCCTCGTTAAATAAATATGTTCTTTGATCTATAATTCAGTTCTTCTTTTTATTATAAAGACATGTAGTTCCTTAAGGTGGAATGTCCCTCTGATAAGAGAGATAACTTCTGTAGAAAATATTATCACTTTGTTTCTGTTAACTCACAATTATTAAGGCATGTAACAACAAGGGAGGTGGTGCTGGGTCATAATTTATTTTGGAAGGCGATACACTTATTTAAATTCAGATATAGAAAAAAAATTGAACCCCAGGGCTTTTTTGAAGCAGGGGGCATAAAAGTAAAGAAAACTTTTACAAAATATTACAAGAAATTTATCATAATGATAAAGTACTTATTAGGCAATATCTACATGACTATTACTCCCCCTCCCCATCCCGATGGATTAATTTTTTTTTTTATAAATTTAACAAACTTTTATGTACTTGTTCAGTACATCTACAGGTGATGTTTGATGTTTAAGGCCAGAGAATATTTGGATGGAATGCCTTCTCTATCTATAGCTCATTCACAGAGCTGAATGAATTATAATTGGGAAAAATGTGACTAAGACAATTACAAATTCTATACTTAGTTATAATCGTTTAAAATTATAACATTTCAAATGTTTAAAATTTAATAAGGCTTTTCTATTCTGAGGGAGCAGATATGGGAAAACAAAATTTAAAAAACCCAATATCTCTTGATTCAAGACAATAAATCCCTATATTGATATCATACCAATTACTGGATGATTATTCGCTTGATCCCCTTGTTGTGTTATAGCAAAATGTATGCTCTGGTTTACATTTTTAGGATTTCTTGATATATGGATCCATTTACTATTATCTTATCCAAATTTGAAAACAGAAAAACTTTTTCTGAAAAGTTAAAAACTGTGGCAATTTATCATGCAGTGTATGTAAAACATGTATGTAAAACCTTCAAAAGTCTATGATAAAGAAAAATAACTCTTGCTGATTGAAGCAATTTTTGTTGCAAACCTATACAACGAAATGCTATTCTGAACTAAAATGCGGCGCTTCAATATGTTTTGTAATATGAAATGAAAATGTATATAACTATATATTATTTTCATATACATTTTGGATTTTTGATTTTATGCTGCGATGGTAAAATTTTGCCTTTTCTAATCACTATGTCTAGTTTTCTTCATATCATGATTAGACACATTATCAATTTTTGAAAAATCTAGCAGCGCTTCATCACTTCATTTTTGTTTCATATGAATCGATTAATATTGACTTTGATGAAAATCAATATGAAAATTTTTTGAAAATATATGACAAAATTAATAGCAGAGGGATATTACACCTTAAAAAGAAAATATCATATAATATGGATGTATAACGATATTCACTTTTGTCAAGGTTGAGGTATTATTTGCCTAAAGGTACTCGTTCATATATAATACATACCTCTGGGTATTATGCTGACGTATATCGTTTCTCTTCCATATTGATTTGCAACAGTCAGGACATATGTCATAAAATCACCCAACTGAAGATTTGACTTGGTTATTGTGATTGTGAATAAATTGGTTTCTGTAGCATCGATTCTGAGAGTGATGAGAGCGCCACTCGGAAAAATCAGTGAAGAGTAAGGTTGTGGAAAAGACAGGACTGAAATTTGTCCGTTCAGATATCGGTTGCTGCCTACCGTTACTTTCGCAGAACTTCCTCCTGTTGCTAGTCTCGGCGAACCTGTGTTAAAGTTAACAAATACAAACATCACAATTGTTATTCTGAAGTTCAAAAAATGTTGCTTGGTATACCTGTAAACTGTAAAGAAAATTATATATAAACCATAATTTTGTCATTCTGTTTTGTTTTGTTGTTTTTTTGTTTTTGTTTTTTTTTAAAAGACATGAGGATGAATTAACTTTAAGATACACACAATAGACGTAGAGAGAGACTGTTGTAGATTGGTTTGACTGTACGCCGTTACTGGCCACCACCATAAATGATCTAGTGTCTGTACACTTTGCCCTTGTGATGGTGTAGCTAGTGGTGCCATTAACCGATTGCTGCGTGGACACAAGAATGTTATCCCGGAACCAGGAAACATTGGAGGCGGGGTTACTGGTTACTGACGTCGTCAGCCAGGCTGATTGTCCCTCGGAAACCCTCAGGTTTTGGCCATGGGTAAATGAAGGCCCGTCTTAAAAAGAATACGTAAACACATTAGTTCAGCATTTTCTACATTACAGTAAGTAAACAAATTATTATGCCAATTGTTCTTTGAAAGGTTTAACAAATGTACGTATAGAATTTTAAAATCATAATCTTAAAAAACTCAAACGTTTGTTTATAATTTCAAATAGTGAATGCTTTTGAATTCTTGTAAGAAAAATAAATGCCTACACAACACATTTAGAACGAATAACTCTTGGTCTGTGCCCTTCCCTCCGTTTAAGTAGTTATTTTCTGCCACACAGGAGTACCTTCCACTATGACTTCTGCTTACATTCGAAAACACAAGTGCTGGCCCAGATCCCTTGAATTCGGAATCTCCTGATTTGGTCCAGTAAATAGTAGTAGAGGGTGGATTTCCTGCAATGACGTTACACGTAATTTGGACATGCTCTCCTTCCACGCGTTTGACGTTGGGAAGAGGCGTCACGAATGGGGGATCTAGGAAAATAACATGATCATGGTTTTTTGTGGGTTTTTTTTTTGTAATTTACATGAACTGTCACCGATTTAATTTAAAGAAATTGAAATAAAAAACTCAATATATATTTCCTTACATTGAACATTTACTGACAAGGTTTGAGAATCCTTGCCCTCCCCTCCTGTCGAGTAGGAGTTAACTGCTGTACAAATGTATCTTCCGGTTTCATTCCTGCTGATACTGTACAGCTCCAAATATGTACCATTTTGCCGGAAGTTATCATCTCCTAATCGTGTCCAGTAAAAAACATGGTTTGGGGGATTCCCGGGTGTCGCAGAGCAATAAACTTGGAGATCAGAAAATTCCGTTGGATAATGAACTTCTAATGGGTTTACAGATGGAGGGTCTATTAAGAGAGTGAAGATGATTTTGTACTTATAATCTGTGTATGAATTGCTGGAAACATTTCTTAATCCGATTTCGTTTTGTCTAAACGTGCATTTCAAAGAGGACTTAAGTGGAATTTATTTTGACTGATAAAAAAAATATAAAAAGTTTAAAGTATTTTGCCAATAAAGATGGATAAAATTGATATTTAGGATATAAAAACGTATTCACTATAGAACGAAATTCTCAAAGGAAATATTTTTTAATTTCCTTTTTGACGTGTATCTTGAATTAAAAGTTAGAGTGTACATTACAAAAAAAATTGATGTTTCATAGGTAGGTATAGTAAAATGGAAAAATGAATTTTCATCGTAATTTGACTAGCTAATTTGAAAACATACTATGACGTAGAATGAAATATATGGATTAAAATGAAAAACATTTCTTTGTCCATTTTCATCAGATAAAAATATGTATTTCACTATCAAACGAAATTCTTAAAGGAATTTTTTTTATTTCCGTTTGACATGTATCGGAAATTACAATTTAGCACCCAAATGCCAATAAGATTTTGCTGTTTCAAAAGTAGGTATAATAAAAAGAAAAAAAATTAAAATGGATTTTTGCTTCGTAACCTAATAAAATTCTATTAAGTATATTCAAAAATCAATTGATTTTTTGTCCATATTTAACTAAAAAAATAAGTTTCGGATAACGTTATCACAGATGTATTTAGGTTATTGAGTTTATAATCCACTGTTTTGATCAAAAGGAATTTGCAGTGACTTCCACTTTGCCTTCAATAAGAGGGCTAGATGAATAATAATCATATTTAAACATCTAAAGGAGATCTGATGGATACTTACTGACCATCCAGCCTATTTAATATAATTTGAAAAGTTTTAAAATTTGTAAAATGTTAGAAAGATTAGGACGCAACATGTAATAGTACCTAGTAGTTCCAATAAACCGAAAACAAAATAAATATAATATGTCACAACACTTCTTCTTAGATACTATCTGGCAGTTAAATGTCGTAGTATACTTTTCAAGATTCTTAAGGTTGTGCAAAAATTCAAACTTTAATTATATGGATCAATGGAGTATAAACATTTATACTGAAATATGTTCAATTATACTGATATAATTATTTCGGACATAACTAAGTAAATAGTCTATTCGGAATTCCGAATTTTAAGCATTTTAATATTTTTAAACCACTTGATAAAACTAATATAATAGAAGTTATATATAATAGTTATCTTACATTAAAGTAAAATATTGACAATTTTTTTTCTTGAAAAATGTATTTAAGGAAATTTGTTTAAGCTTTTGTAAGCTTTGATAAGAAGACCATTCTCGATCAAAATTATAATGAAAAATATAAGGAAGTAGATGTCCTTTTTTGTTTTTAAAAAATGTTAAATTGGTTGTAATAAGGTTTGCAAATTGTAACTTTAAAAAAATCTGAAATAATTAAGTTCGATGAAACGTGGTGTACTCTTTTGTACTATGTGAACAGGATCGTTTTTATTTAATCTGGATTAGTTAACGTAGCTCGCGGGTTTGCTGACGTCACAATAGGAATCGACGTAAAGAGTTGACCGTCATAGTAAACTCATAATTTTTTTTTTAAAATGACAAATGAGATATTTTGAAGTATAAAAGAAAATATCTTAAAAAGCTTATATGCGGTTTATGACTGTTTATACAAAGATTTATATCAAGTGCTGAAAATTTAAAGATGTCACATACATTGTCACATTTTGTGCTATAAAGATAAAGAATGAGTGTGCGTTAGAACTCTTCCATTTATAGTCATGTTTTAAAATAGAATGTATGCATTAACTTCGCTTTTTTTTTTTTTACAATTATAACTTCCGTAATCTGTACTACCGATTAAATTCTTAAATTTCTTTTGGCTTGAGATAACTGTTTTATACGATTACTTTCTTATAATGTCAGTAGTTGCCTGGCATTTTATTTTTGCATTGATTGACTCAGAGTTTCATTAAAACAAAAATAGCAATTTTCTGTATCTTTACAGCCTTACATTAATTGCATTTGATAACATTCACAATAATGTCTAATAAGCATTTACATGTTCTAAAATGTGTTAAACAGCTAGTCTTGTCAATAAATGCATTTCAATTTGGTGTTCTAAGAAGTAAGGAAATGATGACGTCAGGCTAACGTCGTAATGAAAATATAAGGTTTTGAGAAATCTTTTAAATCTTTAAAGTTTTTTTGCCAAAAATTGGCCGAGAGCACATACTGATATTTTTTTATGAATTGATTTATAATTATCTCCTCTGTTTTTGTGTTGAGTATGATTAATTTCGTCTGAATCGTTTAAAAGTTTGGAGCATAGTTTTGTAATGCGCTTCTGGGTTAAAATGTGCATTTTACTATATATTTCATTGAAATGGCGTTGCTTGATTTTATTAATGACACTGTATTTGAAACACAATAACATTATTACCGCGCAGACGAATCTTAAATAAATTTTAGAAATAAAACTATAAAACCTATGGATCATGTGGACAAATTTTCAAGGTAGGTTTTCTCACAAGCAGGTAAACCCATGAGCTACCTTAAATAATTTGTTTTTAATGTGATGTTTTGTTTTTGTGTTTGTATTTTGCATAAATGACTTGTGTCGTCATTATCATCTAGAGATTTAAAGAACATCAACAAATATATATATATATATATATATATATATATATATATATATATATATATATATATATATATATATATAACTGTTATCAAAACGACCAGAAAGTCTACGTCATTTCAATAGATATAATTAGTACAAAATCGTTCCGAGAATATTTCGGTCTATCAGTTCTGAACTCATACTTCGACATAGATACTCCATAGATCCAATTAATGACATTTTGGTGAACCTGGCCATTTTTAGTAAAATTAAAAGTAGATATTAATTTTTGAAGTTAACGTGTACTTGCATTCAACATCGACTGTGACGGATTGGTTATCCTCTCCGTGGGAATCGTCAAAGTACGTGTTTTGGGCCATGCAAACATATGTCCCGGATTGTGATCGCTCTATAGTGGACAAAACAAGACTAGTCCCTGACTGGTTGAAGCCGACGCCGTCTCTCATCCACTGTGTGGAGGTTTCAGCTGGGTTACCAGCAATGACGTTACAGGGAATGACGAGTGTTGTCCCCTCTACAGCTCTCAGTGTCTCAAATGGTTGTATAGAGGGCGGGTCTGCAAAATAAAAACGTTCAGCATATGTTATACTTGTACATAAAAGGGTTAAGTATATCTGTATTAAGGGACCGTGTTTTTTTTTATCGGACATCCAACGTTTCACAACACACAATTAGCAACGTAGTTATAACACTTAAACAACGTACTCGACAGACATCTAAAACGATATATAGAACGATCATTAATGACCATACCTCACATCGACAATACCATTTCCTTACCCTCTGCATTGCAATATGACATAATTTTCTTGTAATATTTCACCATGGAAATTTTAAAGCATAAGCTACATAACATATAAACATAAATAAAATTGACCTGTTATTAAAAATGAAAATCTGAAATGCTTTGAGAGGAAACTCAAATTTAGCATAAAAACCCTTATTGACTGACAATGCACATCTATTTGGATGGTGGTGTTTGCAGTCCCTCTATTCCCGCTGCTGTAGCTGTTCTCTGCATGACAGACGTATGTCCCTGAGTCTTCTATCTCTATGTTTGGAATCCATAGCATCTGTCCATCGTATCTGAACACTGAATCGGATTTTGTCCAGTAAACTCTTGTAGCTGTAGGTTCGCCCATAGTGTATGAACACGTGACGCTAAGATTGCGTCCTTCTATGGTTGTCTTTGTACTAATTGGCCAAACCATTGGTGGATCTAAATGAATATTGGTGTAATTATATAAGTGCAAAAAAATCTTTAATCGTTAGATATCTCATTGTTGCATAACAGCATAGAAAATGGGTTTTCACTTACATTCAACATCTAGAGTTGTGGTATTTTCTTGAACATCTCCTACGATGAAATTAAATTCACCGGCATCAGATGTCATTGTGTCAGTGAAACACACAGAAAAATTGGAATCCCTTTTCCTACACAAAAAAGTTCTGTTCCATGCGGTAGGTCTTACGTAACTTATCCCGTTTACAAAAGCACACAAGGAATCATTATTTCTTTGTATTGAAATTGAGTTATTGGAGTTCAGATTGATGAAGGTAATGCAGGTATCAGCCATTATCTCACTGATGATCCGGTTTTGGCAATCTACGACAAGGAGTACTGGATATATAGTTTAAGTGGGCAAGCGAAAAGATTTGAATACGTCTGGTATCAAAACTCACAATCACATTTCCTGCTTTGAAAATTATTTTAAAATAACTGAAGCCTTCAATTATACCTCCTACTAAGAAAATTGCATCTAAAGATATCATCTAATCAAAATGGCTATAATCAAATCGACCAAAAAACGGTTAAACTGAAAAAGTACTACTTACAAAGAAACGACGGAAAATATATCATTGTCAAAATCAGGAAAATGGAAATTTCCATCTTTAAGTTTTTATGGACGCTCTTTTCCTTGGTCATATATGCCAAGTTTTACTTTAATATTTTCCGCCCTACTGTCTACATGCTTAATTTATAATGAGAGAAAAAATCAATGCAGATAAGATAACCTACTACTTTTCGTTTTACATTATGTTTTCTTAAAACTTCCCTTCATATGTCACCAGACGTTTCTAGGTAATCTCTACCATAAACAAATTACGGTAAATTTAATTTACGCAGATAAATTTTACGCAGATATTTTTATTTGTTTATGACATGAAAGTCTATATTTCGTTCCTAAAAGGGAGTACAGTGATTATTTTTACAGTAGTCGCAGACAAAGGTTGACAACATAAAAGAGGGTAACTTAAAATGGTGGTATCTACTTAGCTTACAAGGGCTCGAGTGTGAGCAAAAGTTTTTGATTCTGAAGACAAATGCTTCTTTCAAACAGTCACAAATCTAAATTAAAAACAAGATTTTTTAAAACTAAAAACTAAAAGATCTTTTAAAAATTCTTTATATTTTCTTAGAAACATTTTATCTTAGAAGTAACAAAAATTTACTGAGCTTATTTAATGCGTACTACATGTATTAGATAATTTTATGTTAATTCTGACTAATCCAAGATATATTGCTGTGTCGTGCCACCGTATTTAATGAGAACCAACAGAAATGTTTCCATATTATTACAAGTTGTACAATTTGCATGCATTCAAAAGTATAATAAAATACTTAGTGAATTAAAATTTAAAAATTTCATATTTTTGATTATTTTCCCATAAAAAACCCTACCACACGAAAATAGTTCCTCGAAAAGCTTTTCTAGATCTTTTTTTATTATTATTATTTTCAATTAATGTTCTTTTATGAATAAAGTACTAGAATGTAATCTTTATGTGCCAATGTAATAAATATATTACTACTTATATTAAAAGTTATGAAAACGTGCACTTTGAACTTATATTGATTATAACATACGACGAATAAGGTACATTTAAAAGAAAGCAATAAATTAAAAATATAATTTTTTTTTAAAATCGATTAGCAATGTACAGTAAAGCTCGTATAGTATGAACACGGATATAGCGATATTTCGGATATAAGCGAAGCTCTTTTTTTATTCCGGGTAAAATTCTTAACAAATCTTTGCAAAATTTTACGGTAATAAGGAATTCGGATATAACGAATTTACGGATATAGCGAACTGGTTTTGAGTCCCGTAGAGGTGAATAATAACGAAATCTAACACTTTTGTAACAAATTTCTCTACAGTTTAAAAAATTTCACTTCCATTTAACGTAATAGTTTTAATGAATTTAATTTCATATAAGTTTTTCAATTCATTATCCGATTGTTAAAGGTGTCAAAGAAATGTATTTTTAAGCCCAGTTAGCAAATAAAATAAACATAGTCTTGTTAAAGAATACATATATGTGGTGAATTCGGTAATAGTTATTATTGCGAATTCGTTATACGGATATAACGAATTACAGATATTACGAAGTAAATCCACTGGTTCCTAAGACTTCGCTATAACTGTATTTTACTGTATATATTTTCTTTTGTGTCATAGGAAACGTTACAAGACGTATTGTCGGAGAAGAGCAAATAAAATATAACAGCTTGAACTATATTATTTAATTTGTGACGTTTCAAGGTAAAGAACAATCAAAAGATCGAAATACACCAGAAAGTCATTGTTTAATAGTTGTCTAACAGGGCTATATAATTTTATCAACATTGTGAATATTATATTTCATACATAGTACATGCATTGATATGCTCAACCATCACATATATTAACTACATATTGTTTCCTTACCCCGGGGCCCCCATCTGTACAATGTCCCATATTATTGATTTTTTTTTTTTGCGTTAAACATATTTACAAGTAATTGATATGTTTATTGTTTGATGTGTATCTGGACTATAGATTTCAATTGTTTAGAAAAAAAAAAAGAAAATATTTTACCAATAGAATACTCTCTTTGATGATTCACGCAGGTATTTAGTTAGAGATATTGCAAAAAAAACATTCAGTTCAGTCCTGTTAGATTCTAAAAAGTCACAATCGGCTTGCTTAAGAAATATAGGAGAATAGTGGATATATATCTATCCAATATTTAGTCACAATGCAGTATTTGATGAAGGGTGACCCTGGATTCCAATAAATGAAAAATACATCCACATAGTGAGTATCTATCATCGGCTTAGATTTGATTTAGAAATAATAAATATATTAGAGATATTTCAAAAATTTGCATAAAGGGTTGAATTCAGATTGTTTTCCACACCGTCTTGGTTATGAAAATATTTTGAGTTGTATCTCTGTCTTTTCAGTGCACTTACACCTTACATGTAACACGTTCTATTACTTTAAACCTTACATATTTCGTGTTTTCTACGTATGACAGCCCAGTGTACGGGAATTTTATATCCATTCTATATTTAATTATCATCTTTGTATATCAAAATCATTGTCAGTTTCATTTATCACATGCATACAATATGTTTGATGTTCTCCCCACGAATTTAAAGTGCATTTTTAAATGCAAACAATTAAAACAGTACAGAGAAGCCCATGTGCCATGTCCCTTACCCATACATTTGTAAAGTTTCATAGAATATTATATTTACATATGAAAAAATAAGCCGTTTCACTGCAAATGGGCTTAGTCCTTGAAATTTATGGAAATACATGTATGTTTTATATTGTGAATGATAACAAACATTTACTACAGATATAAATTTTGTTTACCATAATTATCAAGTGATCAAATAATTACTGTAAGTATTAATTAGGTAGCCATACCAATCAAAAATCAAACTAATATGTCAATTATAAACGAATCTACGAAATTATAATCTTGTTTTCATCCCCCAACATTTAATTTATACAAATAAATTAATTTTAAGTAAACCACAACCATGTAACTCATTCTATGTAATGGCTGTATAGTGGGTCTTTCTCCTTAACCGACAATAGGTTTCTACTTTACGTGTTCGGTATGGATTGATGATTTACATGTACAAGTACATTAGAAACAAAAAGTAAATTGCAAATTCCCGAGTCTCTGTGTCGGTCTAAAGGACAGTGGTGTATTATAAATCCCCCACTTGACGCAATGAAAAAACTTTCTTAAAAGGATAAATTTTCATTCTTTTTTATTATTCATTTATTCAGGTGGATGGGTCAAAATTAATTAAAACTTTATTTATAATTGTCATGCTAGAAGAATTATTCAAACTGATTGATATGTGTCAACGTAGCTCAGAGTGATAGGTGGAAGATTATAGATAGTATCTCTCGGATAAGAGGGTGTTCTAATAAAGTGACGAATGAAAAAAGGAATGAAGAATGACAACAAAGACTGGTTATAACATTGATAAAAGACCCAATGGCCCCATTCCTCAAGTGAAGACCAAAGTCGCTGATCTAAGTATTGAAATAGCTTTACAATATTGTAGCCCCTCTCTTCCCCATGAAATTATTAGAAACTGTATTTGTATAAATAATATTATTCTGTTTACCAATATCTTTTAAAATTCTTTAAAACTGTTCAAGTTTAGTTTCCTTTCAGATATATGTTTCATAAACATAAATGTAAAATACAACTAGGCTGAAGCTAGAGACTTATAAATCTTTATGGTCTCCTGAGTACCATAGCCCCTACACAGACCTGTGGGAATCTCGTATATGCTTTGAAGCTTCCGGTTGGAGTCTAAACCTTAGCCTCCGGAGCAAAAGAATCTAAAAGATTGGAGAGGTTTTCCTTCCTTGCCTGGACTCCTGCAACAAAGACTATGCAATATATGACCTTCTCAGTACCCCTAGGCCTGTCCAAGGTGTCATGAAATTTAATTAGACAGCTTTATAGTCATTAAATAGTCATTTTCTATTCAAGAACCTCAATTAAAATCATCTTTTTGTAAGTTCTATGGTCGAAACAATGACCTTGTCAGCAAGTACGATATTTCATTAAGACACATGCCGAGTGACGTTTATACCATATTTTATATACCGGACTGACTACCGTTTCTTTCGTTTTCATGATCATGACAATGAGCACATGATGGTAGCGACCGGTCGGCAGGGGATAATTACTCCTCCTAGACACCTGAACTCACATCTGTCTTTTTAGTTTTTGGTAAAGACCTTTGTGTTCTCTTTAAATATGCAGTCAAATAGTATTCAGTTTCAGAAGAATAAAAGAAAAATATAATGAAACATAAGAATGATATACAGTATCACTATACATGTATAGTTATTGCATAAATGTTCTGTAAACATGCAGATTTATTCATCAAGAAAAATCATATTTCTCGCATCGTGCAATGAACTTCTTATAATACCGAATAACATATGATTATATTAAATAAGTTGAGTTCCAATAGTTTTTCGACTTCTTCGAAAGCAATTAGGTCGTAAATATTTTATTTTCTATGTTAGTTTTTGTTTTTACTCAAAAAATTCAATCATAGAAAGTTAAATTGTAGGTGAAAACCTAGTAAATTGCAATAACTTGTGTTCGAATCCTTTGTATATTACATATACAATAAAATATGTTCAAATAAAACTAAATTCTAATTATTTTTATATAAAGTTAATTAAATCAATTTAATATTTTAGATTTAATCATATTTGTCTACATCATATTCTTATATCGGCTTTTTCTAACGATTAGAATGAAAAATCCCGAGATTTTCAAATGTGTGGAATACGTTATTTATTTCCCGGGAGACACAACGTTTTCTTCATCCTGTCACGTGATTTTCGAGACCAATCAAATTATATAGTATTATCATATTGCAGTATTATTAAAATGTGAATTTTTTATAACCGGAAAAAATGATAGATACTTTTTTTAAAAAATGTGACCAGAAAAGCTCGCTTTAGCTCTTTGCTTAAGAAAGCAAAACATACTGTGGTATCATCAGTATTCATTGAGCACCAATTCTCGTGGATTTCATTGTTCAATCGATCAACGTGATCAAATGTTATACCGGTAAAAAATACGATATCAGAAAACGCATTGTATAGATAAGGCTATTGTTTACGAAGTACAAGTAACATAAAACATGGAATTTTAATAATTCCACGAAATGCCTACAAAGTGGTAAAACAACAGTGCTTGTTACAATAGCAAATACAATTAAAAGATATCTTGATATGTTAACATTTATCAGTGAGTAAATTATGATTATCTTTGGAGCTAGTGCTGTAAGAAGGTTCTTTCTTGGTGGACCAACGAGTTTGATTCTTTAACCCATTGCTATCTTCTTGCCTGATTGTGCTGTTGGCGCTTTTTTTTCTTCCTTATATTACAACATCCTAAAATTAAAACATAATGCAACAAGTGAAGGCCCCTGAAAAATTTCATTTGATGCTGAAAAGAACATTAAGGTTTCTAAGGAATATCGTTAGGTTTTGTGATTTTTTTTCGCTTTTTCAGCAATCAGAAAATGTATAAAAAATAACCCAAAAAAATTGCATTAACAATTTGCCTTTGCATGTACCTCAGATAACAGAATAGAGAACTTTATTTTTTAACTCATGAACATTTAAACATTTTGCAATTACAAAAATCCAAATAGATAATGAGTATAACTTACTGCGAAAGCAGTTCTTTTTATTTGGTGTTGCGTATTGCTCATATACTTGATTGTCAATTGCATTTACAAACTCTCGTGGCGGTCTAAAACAATTATTAAAAACATGATATGTCTGAGTTGGAAAACTTAAAAAATGGATCTATCATTGGTTTATAATAAAATATAAACATATCTTACCTTTCAGAAAGGTTTTTCACTAGAAATAGATGTTAAAAAATATATGATTATTGAAATACATGTACCATTATGTTGATATGTCTTTAACTTTCTTCATTTAAGTAATGATATGCACCAATAATTACCATCTTGCAATAAATAGTTATACATTTTTTACTAGTTTTCGATTATACAAAGATATTAAAACTTATTTTGTTAGTCAGCTACACAATATATTGACTACAAAATGTATTTAAAAGTCTTCGAAACCTTTATGGTATTTGTAAGAGATGAAAACAAGCCCAGTGACGGCTAAAAAGAGAAGAACTATCAGAATGCTGCCGACAATTATGGATGTCGAGGTAAAACTTTCTGTAATGAAACAAAAATACAAATGACCCACGCTATATTTTACATAAAAATGGACGTGTCTCAAGACGCTGTGAACATATTTCTTATTGTAGGAAGCAGCTGTTTTATGGGGGGGTTTTTGTCCGCATCCGTATGAATTCATCTTCGCTAGCCAAGGGTTTTCGGTCCACTTTGCTCCCCATAAACCCTTGGCGGATTTCATTACGAAAACTCGGTGATGTGGTGGCGCTACCTAGCGAGCAACTTTAGTTGCGCCCCTTACACATTTACATTTTAATCGAATTAAATAACGGGTTATATACACACTAGTGACACTACGACATTAATATAGCTTGAAAACATGTTGACTACCGAATATCGGAACATAATTAACGATGCTATTAAATACGAATTAAGTTATAACTTAGGGAAAGCACGGAATGTTTTATACCTAGTGTTTTGCAAGGACCGTATACCGGGAGTGAAAAAGTCGCCGATTTATATGAAAGCTTTCATGCCATAAAACCAGGTATCGTTGTCGTGCATATTGCGGACCAAAGAAATTAAATAAAACAGAGCTCACTGAACCTTTAAAAGCAATAACCATAAACAGGAACGTATATACTTACGGGTTAGGCAACTCCTACATTCGCCATGTTTACTTCCTATGCTATCACGCGAGCCTTGACAAGTTTGTAGAACTATGTTCAATCCCAGTAAAAAATATTGGTTTTTAAAGCGATCTGGTTAGACCATCGTTGGGGAGGCAATGTACTCGAGAACTGTTAAAAGCACCGAATGTTTTACCAAAGATCACACATGTGTTTTCTTTTAAAGTTTATATTTACAAGCACTGCGATTGGATCAGCTACTCGCAGCTGCAGCCAATCATAAAACGGAGCTTGTCACTGAGTTTTCGTAATGAAATCCGCCAAGGGTTTATGGGGAGCAAAGTGGACCGAAAACCCTTGGCTAGCGAAGATGTATGAATTGAATAAACAGCCAATATTCATGACTGCAGTGTTATTGCTTAATACATGTAATATGGTAAATAATTTGAGCATATAATTGAGGAAATAGATGATATCTGACAAAATGGGCAGGACAATTTACGTAAGAAAAATTACCATCTTAACAATTCATTTTTTTACTTAGTACTTTTCATTCAGGCCAAAATGTTTTAGTTTGAATTCGTCTATGTGAATATTTAAGAAATGAACACTACGTTGATTATCTTATGCCTTCGTTACCAAAATCGAAAAAATTAACCAGCATAAACGTTGTACGTTTCAAGGATAAAATAAGATGATTAAAAACAGAAACCTTGGGTTGTCCCCGTGGAACAGTTGGTAGACATCGACGACGAAAGACCATATCTATTAAAAGTATTCACTCGAAAATAGTACACAGATGAGTCCTGTAGATCGCTGACTGTTATCTGAAGTATCTCTTGTTTGTTATCCTCAGCAATGTAGTCAGACCCGTTAACAAATTTGATGTTATCAGTAGAATACTGGACATAGGAGTACTGTTGTTCATAACCAAAGTATGAGGACTGCCATGTTATGAAGGCATCCTCGTGTCCACAATTTACTTTTATTTGGGCTGCTGGAAATGGCTTACCTATTAAAATTTTAAAAAAAAACAATTTTTTTCTGGCCACCAAAAGTTGGTCACCTATATGGTATGAAATTAAAGAATATGTGCGTTTCTGCAGAGTTACTGTAAACGTCTAAATCAACCAGACTTTCTGTCTCTACACAACGCAACTTTGTCAAAAGAGAGCATTATGTTGAAAAAGAACAATTCTAAAAAATGTTTGAAAGAAAAACTAAAAACGTGTTATTGAAGTCAATGGTATTTTTTTCTCTGCATTTAAATCATTTTCAATAAAGAGAGAATTCAATTAAAAGGATAATCTTTTTTGCGATACGTATTTTAAACTTTGTATAATCATGTATAAATCGGCTGATGTACACTAGTCTACTATGTTCATATGTCTTATAGTGGAATATCCATGATTGTAAAACTTGACCTTCATTTTAAAGATTTTTTCTCAGAAAAACAGATGGGTAGCACCCGTTCTTATGACCTTCCGTCAATTTTCTTGTGTGAGTAATATGATATGTATGCAAACAGAAGAATGTGTTACGGTTATTGGTTTACATTTGTTGTTTTAAATGTGTTTAAGGTTCAATTTTTGATATTTATATACAATGTAACAACCATGATGTTCATATTAAGAAACTCGATTACTACATACTTTTTGGAATTATGTTGATGTCAATCTTTGTACCGCCATATTGGTTTGTAACATCCAAAACATATTTCCCAAAAACATTCGGCTGAGCATTTGATCTGATCAGCATGATAGTAAATAAGTTGTCTGCCTTGGTTTCGATTCTGAGAGTAATCAGGGTGTTCAGAGCACCATTTTGAAGTGTCAGAGAAGCGTTGGGTTGTGGAAAAGACAGCACCAAAACATGTCCGTTCAGATAGCGGTTACTGCCTACGGATAGTTCTACAGAGCTCCCACCTTCAGCCAGTCTCGGTGAACCTGCGTTAGTGTGGAAAAAAAAAAGATTATGAAACGTGATCGTTTGTTGCATTCTTATTCATCAGCTTTCATTGCAACTTTCGTTGAAACTCATCCGAAATTACACGTGCAAACCCACCGAGTTCTTTTGGACATTGATTTGAGTGTCAGTTGATTGTAATAACCGTCGAAATAAAGCTACAGTGAGATTGAATCACTTTTGGAAAAGATTTGTAATTTTAAGTTATATGATGACTGTAGCCATATTATGTATTCATAGAGAGTGCATCTTAAAAAATGTACTAATGCTATTTAAGGAATGAGTTTTATTCACTTCATATATTGCATTGATATCACATAACTTGGTGCAGTTTACGTTTTATAAACCGCGAAGCAGTTAATAAAAAAGCATAAAATGTGCTAAGTTATGTCATTCTCGTATAGCATTGGTAGAAATTAAATTTATTCCTTATAATTTAATTTTCTACTACTAAAATCAGAAAATAATCAAGGCTCATTATTTAGTGATATGTCATTAATTTGTACAAAATTTAAACGTAACATCAAGCGTATTAACAGTTTTGCACGCGCGTCGTATTGTGACTTATGCAAGTTATGTTATACGATACAAATAATTTGTTTAGCCAATCAAATGAGTCGTTACAACCAGAACTTAATCATTAGTTCTTGAAGCGAGGCCGTTTGCTCGCGCTACGGTATTTACATTTCCCTACAATGGCGTGCCTGTGAAGCAGAAGGAAACCAATAATTACGTGTTTGGTTAATGAGTACTTGTAATTTTCTTGTTTTCCTTTTCCAACCGGATTTATTTACTTTTCAACACCTTATTTTTTCAAAAGTTTGTCTTATAATATAAAAGAAAATCGTGTAGAAATTCCGGTTTTTACGTCACTATGTATCTTTGATTGAAAGAACAAAACAAGGTATGAAATACACACAGTAGACATAGAGAGAAACTGTTGTAGAGTGGTTTGACTGAACGCCGTTACTGGCCACCACCAGGAATGGTCCAGTGTCTGTACACTCTGTCCTTGCGATGGTGTAGCTAGTAGTGCCATTGACTTGCGGTTGAATTAACAAAAGGACGTTGTCTTTGAACCAGGAGACGTTGGAGGCGGGATTACTGGATACTGACGTCGACAACCGGGATGATTGTCCCTCGGAAACCCTTACAGTTTGGCCAGTGGCAAGGATTGGACCATCTAAAAATGTTATGTTACAAAATTGAAGAATCATTTTAGCAACACGCTGATTATTATGTACATAAAAAGTGATATAGTAAAGGGTGTTAATTGTGAACACCTCAAAATCATGTAAGTTATGTAAATGCCTACACAACACATCGAGTAGGAATGATTGTTGGTCAATGCCCTTTCCTCCAATTAAGTAGTTATTTTCTGCAACACAGGAGTAAATTCCATTCTGAGTTCGACTTATATTTGGAAACACAAGTGAAGAACCTGATTGCCCGAATCCTGAATTTCCGGATTTGGTCCAGTAAACGGTAGTAGAAGATGGATTTCCTGCAGTTACGACGCATGTTATCTTAACATGATCTCCTACAACATGTTTAACGTTGGGGAGAGGTGACACCACAGGAGGGTCTGTAATAAAATAATAAAATAACATAATTGTCTATCTATATTAAGATGATGAATAAAAAGTTGTCATCAGTTAAATTTCATATTGAAAGATTTTATACCACAACACATATGGACTAAAGTTATTTCTTTAATCTGTTATATTGTTCATCACTTGAAATGTAACAAAGTAAATAAGTTTTAATTTCCATTAAATGATCATTATTGCATAATTTATTATATAGTGTTTGTTGTCAAAAAATGCTATCATATCTCAAACTGTCTGATTTTAAAATTTACTAAGACGTGTTATTAGAGAGAAATTATAATTGAAAAAAGACTTTATATTATTTTGAGGCATTAAAACCTTATAAACTATCAAATTCTCCATGTTTACAACGTACATCATATATTTACAATATATTATTATCATATAAACATTGTTTACATAGATTTTCGAAGCCAAAACAGCCAAAACAAAATGGGCAAATTATTTAAATTTCGAAATGAACAAAAGTTAATTACAAAATCATAAACAATTTTATAAAGCAAAACAAAAAAGAGAGTATCATTATTTTGATGTCATAATTGCCTTTAATCCAATTAAAGACTATAAAACGTGAAAAAAGTTTCATTTACTGACATTGTACATCTATCTCGATAGTGGCATTTGCTTTCCCTTTATTCCCGCTGCTGTAGGTGTTCTCTGCAAAACATGTGTATGTCCCAGAATCTTCTCTCCCGATAGATGGAATCCATAAAAACTGACCATTGAATCTAAAGTCTGAATCAGTCTTAGTCCAGTAAAACATAGTAGCAGGAGGTTTTCCTGAGATGTAGGAACACGTGACATTTAGGTTTCGTCCTTCAACCGTACCCGATAGCCGTACATAGGGTGGATCTATATGTTTAAATGCGTGAATTAAAATGAATATAAATTACACTTTTTAAAAATAACAAGGATATTTTATCAAGTTTATACGATTTTTATTTTTGGTGCAGCCAAACAATGAAGAATCGACTTTTTATTTGCTACCTATATTCAACTTCTAGTGTTGTTGTGTTCCTTTGAACGCTTCCTACGATTAGATTAAAAACACCAGCATCAGACGTCATCGTGTTTGAGAAACACACCGACAAAGTTGAATCACGTTTGTCACAGACAAACGTCCTGTTCCATGCACTTGGCCTTGGAAAAATTTCTCCGTTTATAAATACGCATAAGGAGTGTATGTATCTCTTTATGTACATGACGTCAGAAGACTTTGGTTTGGTAAATTTGATGCAAGTATTAGCATTAATCTCACTGATTATCCGATTTTGACAATCTAAAACGATAAAGAAAGAAGTTTAGTCCATTGTAATTTCACGTGTTTTGCTTGAGCTGATCAGAAACCAGCCTTGCGGTCCAAACATTTTTTCGCAGCAAACATTTTTCTTACATTTATGTATAAAAAAGTGAATAACCATGGGGTTGCGTTTCTTCATTTTTGGAAGCATGTAAAAAATTATGTAAAAGGAACGAAATTAACAGTTAAATTGAGGTCACATAATATTACCAAAATGAAAAGTATAAAAACGTACAATTTCTCATCGCTTTATACAACCATTCTTCATGACAAACTAAATTCTTGGCTTTTGATATCATTGACTGATGTTTCTTCAAGAAAACTCAAAAGTTTTTCTAACATGTGATTGGAAATCTACAAAATTATTTGTTAAAAACCATTCTGGCTGCACATATGAAAGAAAATTCATAAAGATACAAAGGGTTATTAATTCTTACATATATGTAAAAGAAAACAAGAGATGCATGAAACAGGACCTGATTTTAGGTGTACATAATGATGATAGATTTTAGACAAGAAATATATAAAAGACATTATGCAATGCTTACAGCACCTGAATTGATACAGGCCAATACGTTTCTGTTATTAAGGAAACACTGTTATCTTTTCAAAATCATGTTATAATAAACAACAATTCAGCAAACAATAAAATACTAGTACGTTTATTACCTGACGCGATACCTATTCCGTGATTTTCCCAAACCCATATATTGTTTTGAAATAAGGAAATCGTTTTTTAAGCATTATGGAATGATTATATTCGGTCGGACGTGATCAAATCTAATAAAGTCCGAAGGTATTTATGATAGATAAAATCATATAGGGAAAAACGATCATAAAAGGTGTCTATAAAAATGTACCGTTCCTATTCTTCGTATCAGTGAAATTCGAATCGGAATACGACGACTCTTTGAAAGTTTTCCTTCTTACGTTACGTTTCCTATAAAGCGACGACAGCCTACATTGTCTGTCTGATGCACTACATACATATTTATGATGCTTAAAAGAACAGGAAAGTTTATTACAAAATATAAATCATAGATAGTTGCCGTAGAACATTTAGTTTGTATCAATTTCAAAAATCTAGGCCCACAGGTGATCTCTGAATGACAGGCGTATGTCCCAGATTCTTCTCTTTCTATGTTTGGGATTCATAACATATGACCATCGTATCTGAACAATAAATCGGTTTTAGTCCAGGAAAATATAGTAGAGTAGGTTCACAAAATTAAAGGTGTTACACAAGTGACGCTTAGATTGCGTCCTTCTATGGATCTCTGTGCACCTATTTGCCATTCGATTGGTGGATCTAGATGAACAGGGTGTAATTAGATAAGTGTAAAAATGTTTACATCTCTAGTTATCTAACTGTTGAAAAGAATTTTTCTTGCATAACAGCATAGAAAATCGGTTTTAACTGACATTCAACACCAAAAGTTGTGGTATTTTTTTTATCATTTCCTATGATAAAATAAAGTTTACCAACATCAGATGTCAATGACTCAGGAAAACGCACAGATTAATTTGAAAACGCACAGATTAATTTGAAATACTTATTCTACATGAAAAAGTCCTGTTCTATGAGGTAGGTCTTGTGTAACTTTTCTCGTTTAAAAAAGCACACAAGGATTTATCATATTTTTGTATTGACATGGAGAATTGGAGTTTGGCTAGATAAACGAAATGCAGGCATTAGCCATTATCTCACTGATGACCCCGCTTTTACAATCTACAACAAGGAGTACTGAAGATATAGTTGAAGTGGACATGGATGTGAATACGTCTGGTATAGAAACTCAACATTAATTTTCCTGCTTGGAAAATTATCAAAACTTCTCTTCGTGTATCACAAGACGTTTCTAAGTAATCTGTACCGTTATCAAATAACGGTATATCTTATTTATGCAGACAGTTTTATTTATTTTGTTCTTGATATGAAAGTGTATAATTCGTTCCTTTTTGGTGGTCGTATTTGACTTTGATAGTGTTTCTTCTTTCCAATAAGGAAGACGCTAAGAGGGATCCAGGAAAAGATTTGAAATTCTACGTAGTGATATGTAGTGTTATGTGCCTTTACCCATTCTCTAAATGAATAATGGCATATGCTATCATTTTAACATTTAAATATATCAACTGTTTGATTATACATCTGCAGAGTCCTTGAAATAGGTGTACATTTCGTGAAACAAAAACTGATTATATAGGTTAATGATCTAGCTTTGGTCCCTGAACATATATACTTTATACAAATAGATTTATCATAAATAAATCACTATTATCTAACTCGCTCTATATATTTTCTTGCTTTGTATAAACAAAACTAAGTATTTAACTTCATGTACAGTACACATGCATCTCAACAACCGCAATTAACCCTATTTATAAAATAAATGTAGATTCATTTTTCTAAATCTTATACAAATATATTTTCTTGCACAATAATCCATGTTATTTTTATTATTTGTTTTTACATGTTCATTCCAATCAGATATGATAATTATTTACTGGATAAAATGCAAATTACAAAAGGCTGAATTAGATCTAAAAATAACTAATAAAATTTGAGACGGAAAATCTTTTGGAATTGTACTCAAAGTTACATTATCTATGCGCGGATCTAAAAAGGCTGGGGGTCGGGGTGTTGAAAATTCAAACGTATTTACTTCACATTGTAAAGTTACCCAACTCCCGAGACCTAAGATCAGCACAGGTAAGCGCAGCTGTTAAGATGTCATAAAAATGTGACAACTTTTAAGAGGGGTCCTAAATTGAAGACTGCTTCTTGAAATTGTCTCAGTTTCAAATTAAATATGAATACTTAAAGTAGTCATATTGTAGATATTATTTGAAAAATAAATTATGTCAGAGAGGACATCTGGACTAAGTTATGTCCTAAGATAAATCTGAGACATATCTCAATCTAAGATAACTTCGTGAAAATTCAATGTACCCCACTTATTTTTACAACAATGAAGATTTTGATTAATAAAAAACGCAAACAAAACAAAATTATTGTACATTTTAATAAAAACTGTTAGTACATCTTTTTTCCATTGCGATTACTTGGTTATAATCCTTACATGTTGTGTTTATACGTCGATCGATTTGATCGTTATTGCCTACAAAAACTCCAGTTTCCCTCCTACTTTCCTCGGCTTTAACATTACTTATGATACCTCATAACATTATCTAAAGTTTTATCCCTCTACAAAGCAGGTTATATGTACACATATACATTGTATATATAATGCATGAAACTGTAAAAATGTGTTTTCCTTGTAATGAAGTTTAGAAAAATAGAAAGTAAAAATTGAAATCATAATATGTGTCTTGGTTGTATCATCTTCTTTTCCATAAAACTTTGGATAAATTTCAAAATATAACCAGAGGTTGTTCCTTACGTCTGACCTTTCTTGGGTTTTGGGAAAACTATTGGCTTAATCTTTGTGTTCGGGATTGCTAAATCCTTCGTGTTTTCATAGAGTTTCTCACCGCTCTTTGTTTCAGTAAGATTCATTTCGGAAGACAAAGACTCTTTTACATCAGCACCTTCTAGCGCTTCTGATATTGAGCCCTCCATTTTCTTAATGTCTTTTGGAGTCTTGTGAAAAAGAGATTTTAGAACATTTTTCTTCGGAGCTCTCGTGGTTTTCTGCAAAACTCCTGCAATAAGGAAATAAACTTACGATTTAAAGTTCAGAAGCTTACTAATTTGAACACTCTCTCCCTGTGTATTTTCCCTTCGTGTAACGTACACCAACTTACATTTTTAAATTAACCATTGTATTTGCTTAGTCAAAGTTTGTAAAATTTATCATAAAATTCGTTTGCTTAAAGAGACAGTACGGCGCATCTCAATAAATAAATTTTCAGATCGGGTTCGGTATTTTTGCATTACACATGAATGTATAACCTTTCAGAAAATACACAGTTCTCCATGAAATAAATCTAATTATTTCATTAAAATTAATAATTACGTTTAACCGATACATTTTTATACATCGCAAAGTACTACGGGATTCAGCCTTCTTTACTATTACGCATGCGTATTTACTGTAAACAAAACACATGCAGGGATAGCGAAGATTCTCCTGGGCATGTTTGTTGATAAAAATATGTCTTTTCGACTTCTTCCAGGTAACAATTATTAAAACAAGTTTTAAAAATAACCACAATTATTATTTTAAAAATATATAAAAATAACCACAATTATTATTTTGTAAGCATGTATTTTTCGTGTTTATTATAGGAGCTGCTACAACCTAAATTCATTTTTTGTAAATGAGGCCCCTTGAGGGGTTATTTGACATATTTATGTCTGTTCATTTTAAAATGAACCGACATTGATACATCGTTAATAAATTATCGAGGAAGTGATATTTTTTTGTACCTCATGTACCACTAATATGGTTTGAGAGAAATAAACATTCATTCAACTGTTACAATCAACGTTATTTCTTATTTTCTAACGATACAATAGGTAGATTTAAGTTAATCACACATGTGTTTTCAGTTGTACTGTCTCTTTAACATAAGGAACAAAATAGAACATCTGAACATTTTTCCTGTTGTTTAGTATATCCATTTTAATCTTTAAAGCTTTACCTTGCATATCTTGAACGCAAGTCCCATACGCATTGTTGACGACAGTGGATTTATCAAAATCATCTAGCCTTTCTAATTTCAAATTCTTTGTTTTCTTTTCTTTTTTCGATGCTATGGTTTTGATAGGTTTTGATTCAATTTTCTTTGAATCTTTCGGTTCATTCGTTGAAACCCCTGCAACGAAACAGAGTTTGTTCAAATAAACAATGATAATAGGTAATAATAATTATGTAAAAGAACAATTTCTATGTATAAAATCCCTATTAACACAGTTAGTATACATGAAAATTTTAAAAATATATATAACTTATCGGTTATATAAGCTCTGTTTGAAATGTGCCCACTGACAATGAAATGCGAAATATTAAACAAGGACGAATGTTTAACTTCGTGATTTATATATGCAGTGTGTAGTCATATCATAATCTATCATGTCGATTTACCTTGATCACTAAAATCAATTGGTTCATATGAATGGTTGTCGGCAATGGTTTTCTCCCTCTGAAGGGCGTCATACGACCTAAAATAGTATAAAAAATGGTATTTTAGTAGGTAAAGCTGTAACAAAGAAAAATGCTTAGAGACAAAAGTGACCAAATGTAAAATGTAAAGGAAATGATACCTTACGGAAGCTTTTCTCTCTGAAAAAGAAAGATTTTTGTTTAGACATTGCTTGATCATTATACTAGTAATACTTTATTGTACATAGGTGTGTCATGTCACTCAAATTACATACCCTATACATGTCTAGGATATATGATCAGATACTTTATAAAGAAATCAAGGAAACCTGAGATGTATTTGTAGGAGATGAAAACCATTGCACCGATGGCTAGGAATAGCAGTGATCCTAGAACGCTGCCTACGACAACGGACGTGGAAGAACTCTCTAGAAACAAACAATGATACACCATCATAACAGGTGCCGGTAGTTCAATAGAATTTAATAATATCTATGCTAATGTAAATTCATCAAAATATAAAGTAAACAAGTAAAACCAATACTGAAAATACATATAATATAACGCGAAATAAGAGAAAGTTTATTTCAAAATGAAAACCTTGAGTTGCTGCCGTGGAGCAGTTGATCGGTATGGACGTCGAAAACCCGTGCGTGTTCATCGTGAATACTCGGAAGAAGTAATGTGTACTGTCCTGTAGATTGTGCACGGATGTTTGGAGAATTTCCTCTTTGGTGTATTCAGTAGTGATTTCAGATCCATTGATAAATTTGACGTTATCAGTGGAATACTGGACAAGAGAATACTGTCTTCTATAACCAAAGTACGAGGACTGCCAGGTAACTAGAGCCTGTCCGTGTCCACAAGTAACCAACACCTTGGTAGCATGGAACGGCTTACCTGTACAAAAAACCATTCATACAGAACAGAAATATGTGTTTACAGTATTATCATGTGTTGGAAAGTTTATAATTTAAAATAAAAAATGTCGTTTTGTTTATAATGCTAAGATACTAATGTATTCATACTTATAGGAATGATGTTGACGGATATCGTTCTTCTTCCGTATTGATTTGCAAAATTTAGAACGTATGTCCCAAAATCATCCGACTGAAGATTTGACTTGGTCAGGGTGATTGTGAATGAATTGGTTGCTGTAGTAACAATTCTTAGAGTGATGAGAGTGTTCGGAGCGCCATTCGGGAGTGTCAGAGAAGCGTTAGGTTGTGGATAAGACAGCACCAAAATCTGTCCGTTGAGATATCGGTTACTGTTTACGGATAGTTCTACAGAGCTCCCACCAGTAGCCAGCCTCGGTGAACCTGTGTTAAGAAATTAAACAATAACAATTTTTTCACTTAAATTAAACCTAACATTCAAACAAAGAAAAACACAAACTTTGTTAACGGAAAAAGGGTTAAAAGCTATGTATCGTGCTTTACACTTCACTTTAGACATTGTGTTGGCCAAGCAATTAAAATATCCATGTGAGTCATTATAAATATTAAATAGACTACAATAGTGGGCGATCCAGGGATTCACGTTTTCACAATATTACACGAATCTTTATCATACTTGTTTGTGAAATTGTAACTTTTATACACAGATTTCATTAAATAACATTTTTTGCACCGCACAATATATAAACAGTTCTGAAAAAAAAACGCATCTCTATATTTATACTCTGTCCCGAGTTTTTGCTTCCATCACTTTTTTGCTTGATATTTCAATAATAGTTAATACTTCTGTGCTCAAACTACGTTCATCCACTAATATGAAAAATGTCCAGATTATCTGTTTTTAAACGCCTCCTCTACCGCTTCAGGTTTCAATACACATCCAAAAATTGAAAGTCTCCGGGGATTTTGCATAACATCAGCCATTAATAAGCCCGGATGATAACGTTAAAAAATTGACCGAGTATTTCCGAATGGAGAAAAAACATTTCCCATTATAAATCTCCATAAGAAATTTGTTTTCGTTCTGTGAAATTCTGTGAGTGAAAAGGGATAATTGTTCAATGAAGATATCTTGGGTAAATTCCCTTTCATCGATTTCAATTGTATTTCTTTCACAGGTATGTGTATTAAGAAATAAAGTACGAGTTATCGTGAATGTTGCAGAATAACCTCCGAGGTCGAGAAATGTTGTTTAGAAATATAAAAGCCGAGGCGTTAGCCGAGGCTTTTATATTTCAAACAACATTTCGAGACCGAGGAGGTTATCCTGCAACATTCACGAAAACAAGAACTTTATTTCTATTCTATTAACAGCCCAGTATTTCTACATATCGTTTCTCCTATAGAGAGACGATCTAGGTCATTTTGACGGCTGTTCCGTGTAACCCCAATGGTTTTGTTAGTAATGTTTACATGTGTATCGATCAAAGGAATCACATGCAGACGACAAAATTTTTCTTTGGATTTTTATTACTCTTCACTTATTCATGAAATATCTTTGAGTTATATTCCTAATATTTTAAGGGTAATTTAATATGATTATTACTACTACACGTTATATATTTTATGTAAAAGCATGCAGCGAAAATGTGCTGGGGAGGTCCTAGGAACAGCCGCATTGATCTCTTAAAAATAAACATTTGAGGCAATACACATCGTTTTGACTGGAACTAACACGTGAAATTGACATGGTTTTAAAACTTTTTACGGTTTGAAGTTGTACTTTCATTATCAGTGCGAGAAAAATAGGTATTTCTGATCTAATAATTTACTGATGACGTTCGTGGTATATTGGAGAATAATGTCCGCGGCATCTCTTTGATCTCGGCAATAACTGTAGTAGAATTGTTATTAAAAATCATCAAAAATTGATGGAAGCAATAACTTGGGACAGACTATCGGTCATTTGACATAAAAAAAAATTGAAGCAAATACTTTTATAAAAACACAATAATGATTTGGATGTACACACAGTTGACGTAGAGAGAGACTGTTGTAGATTGGTTTGACTGTACGCCGTTACTGGCCACCACCAGAAATGATCTAGTGTCTGTACACTCTGTCCTTGTGATGGTGTAGCTAGTGGTGCCATTAACCGATTGCTGCGTGGACACAAGGACGTTATCCCGGAACCAGGAAACATTGGAGGCAGGGTTACTGGTTACTGACGTCGTCATCCGGGCTGATTGTCCCTCAGAAACCCTCAGGGTTTGGCCATGAGTAAGGACTGGGCCATCTTAAAACAGTTCATAACAATAGCAAAACATAGCTTTTTTAGATCAAAGTTGATAAGATCTAAATAACTGATTTTGTAGTTAACCCTACGTTTGTTACTCTTTATCATAACTTATGAATCATAAATGCGATAAAACTATTTTAGCTAGGTTATTCATACACAACACGTCCAAAAAGAAAGACTGTTTGTTTGCTCCCTTTCTTCCATCATTATAATTGTTTTCAGCGACACATGTATATGTTCCACTCTGACTTTTACGTATATAGTTGAGCCTTAGTGTTGAACCAATCTGCCAAAATCCTGGTTTAATCCAGTTAACAGCAGTAGTCGGAGGGTTTCCTGAAGTGACGTTACACCATATGCTGATATGCTCTCCTTCCACGCGTGTGACATTAGGAAGAGGTGACACGACTGGTGGATCTAAGAAAATAACGTGATAGTATTTATCTTTTAACTAATCTGTTCCGTAAATAATCCACTTAAAGTCACCAAATTCCATATAAGTATTGAATGCATTATCTAAATATTTCCTTACACTGGACATTTACTGACAAGGTTTGAGAATCCTTGCCCTCCCCTCGTGTCGAGTAGAAGTTAACTGCTGTACAAATGTAACTTCCGCTTTCATTTCTGCTGATTCCGTTCAGCCGTAGATATGAACCATTTTGCCGGAAGCTATCTTCTCCTAATCGTGTCCAGTAATAAACATGGTTGTGGGGATTCCCAGGTGTCGCCGAACAAGGAACGGACAAATTAGAAAGTTCCGTTGGATATTGGGTATTAAATGACTTCACAATTGGCGGATCTATGTATAGTAAAAGGAACTTTAACTTGTGTTTCAAAAATTTAGATAACTTTTTCAAAATGCATGATTTTAATTTTTTTAAAACACACTCCTTAATAGACATTTTTTTATTCGATCTTTAAACACGTTTGTCAGAAGGAAAATCTGCTTTTGCCACATATCACAATTATCTTTTTATCATAATATCGAGAAAAATGCCACGGAACAAAGCAACATTGATATTGAAACTGATAATTTTTAAAATGAATTAACTGATTACCGAAAGTGAACTCAATATAAATTCATTCTAGATAATTCAGGTCTGTTCAAAACTACCTATCCTTTTTATCACCGCAAAAACCGCGATTTAACAATAAGGGCACCGGATACGATTTTTCACAATACCCTTCTACAAAATACTTTACGGCGGTGTTGAAGGGCCAGATGGAATTTTTTTTTAATCTTATTTGTTCCGGCGAATAAGCTATTTGTTTGGACGAATTAGCATATGTTCAGACGATTTAGCTAATTCTTCGGACGAATAAGTTATTTGTTCGTTCGAATTAGGATTTGTTCGGACGAATTAGCTAAATATCTGTTCGGACAAATAAGTTATTTGTTCGGACAAATAAGTTATTTGTTCGGACGAATTATGATTTGTTCGGACGAATTACGATTTGTTCGGATGAATTACAATTTGTTCGGACGAATTATCTATTTGTTCGGACGAATTAGGATTTGTTAGCACGAATTAGATATTTGTTCGGACGAATGATTTAATTGGTTCATATATGTTAGAGAGAGTAGGAGAGATCGAGAGAGTGAGAATGATGTCAAACATGGATACATCTATAGTCTAATTCAGTATACAAGATCATGCGCGGATCCAGAACATTTTTCAAGGGCTTGGGTGGGTGGGGGTGTCTGAGAGATAATTTTGTTTGTGGGGGGGGGGGGGGGGGTGTCCAAGCCCCCCCCCCCCCCCCCGATCATCCTCTAGATCTGCGCATACGGGTTGATGGTTTAATTTTTTTAGTAACTATATCTGTTTTCGGGCAATGCCAGAACAGATTGTTTCCAATAGTCACATTTGATTCCGACTGTATATATATTCAAAAGGTTCCATCTCATTTATCTTTACAATTATTTAAAAAAATTATCGTTGAATCAGTTTTCGGGAACATATGTTGCCTATTTCCATCGATCGAATGCAGTATCCAGTTTATTTTAAACTAGAAACTGCATATAATGACGACTAATTTTGATTTTGTATCGACGAGTTTTGGTGCTAAGTCTGATTTTACATTAAAGTTGACTAAAGAAAGTACAATAAGGGTTAACGTTTAGTTTTAGACTATCTATTCTATTTTAAGTCTAAACTGTCTAAGAGTTAGATAAAGTAGGCGCCGTGGCTTTGCTTTTTGATTAACACGTACATTGTAGTAGAAACGTAGTGAGGTCGCCGGGACATTAAGGTCTCCAAAGGCGCCACTAGAACTCCATTGTCGCGCTGAGGGAACGCAGCTAATCGCAATGTAGACTCAATGCGAAGTCATTTGGGATGTCACTGCGTCTCTATCGCGCTCTCACTGCGCATCCACAGCGTTTGAAAAAGTTTTTTTCTTTTGGTTACGTTCACACAGTGACCCAAAAGAGCTGTTGCAGCGTTCATCGCGCTCTCTTGACGTTTCTTCAGTGTTCATTAGCCTTTGTACCGCGCTCCCGATGTCAGCAAGTCCATGGAAACTCGAAAATTGGATGTTGTACAATCAAAAGCGATCTAGTAATATCAAACTTGATGTGGATGACTATGTAAAAAGTAGCATTTGCAAATATTCATATTCAAGGATGTAGATAGTATTCATACCATTTTGTTCTAATGTTTTCATTTATTTTCTCTGTTTTCTAACAACTACATGTAATAACGGTTCTTTTCAGTAGGCCTGTTTACTTACATTTTTGTCTTTCACATATTATTTAGAAATTAGTTGATGACGTAACATTTACAATGTACATATATGTACCTTATTTCATCAAAAGAATTTTTTTATTATTTATTAATCGGTTGTAAAGTCTTGTTTGTTTCGGATTCCCATACAATTGTACAAATTAACTACCAATAAGTAAAAAACGTCTTGTGCACGCTGTCAGCGCGCAGTGCACGTCGTGGACGCGCAGTAAAAACTCTTCGTACGACACGAGCGCTTGGCGTATAGAGCACAGTTAATCGCCAAGTAGAATTCTGTGGAAACGCAGTTACACGCTGTGGGAGCTCCGTAGAAACGCTTCGGTCGCCATCAGGACGCCATGACATCTTCAATTGCTAAAATCTCGGTTTAGTGTCGGTTATCATGACACTTATGTCTATATAACAATTTATCATTTGGAAGAAATGGGTGGCTTGATAAAAACACCCTCTTTCATCTACATCATTGCCAGAGAGTCTACTAATAACTTATTCGTCCGAACAAATCCGAATTCGTCCGAACAAATACCTAATTCGTCCGAACAAATCCTAATTCGTCCGAACAAATCCTAATTTGTCCAAACAAATACTTTTTTGTCCGAACAAATAGCTTATTTGTCCGAACAAACTGCTGATTTGTCTAAACAAATAACTTATTCGTCTGAACAGATCCTTATTCGTCCGAACATATAGGTAATTCGTACGAACAAATCCTAATTTGTCCGAACATATAGCTAATTCGTCCGAACATTTAGCTAATTCGTACGAACAAAAAGCTCATTCGTCCGAACAAATAAGATAATTTCCTTTATCTGGCCCTTCCACGCCGCCGTAATACTTGTATTCAAATCGAGAAAATAGAAACAAAGTACTGAAAGTACTGAAAAGCGCTAACCTAGCTTGGTTCTAAGAAAATTTACTGTGTGCAAGCGTAGGCGGAAATGAGCCTTATTGAAATTTTGGTTTATGTTTGATGAATATCAATTTTTAAAGTATCGAAGGCCAGATTTCTTTAAATATATGTTACTTTCTGAAGATGATGTGAATTAAAGCTGAACACGACTTGTATATGGATACTTGCCTGAAAAAAGATATGTTAAAATCACAAATTATACCTTTTGAACAGTAATTTATCACAGTTTTTGACATTTTCTTGCAAAAATCGATTTTATTTTTCTATATTTTAGCTTCTGAATACGCACTATATTTTTTCATCACTGCATAGCATCCCGTGCTTATGTACGTAAGCCCCGCAAACCAATCGTATCTACTCGGCCATTTCCGTCACCCAGATAACTGGTTCCCTATACCTCTTACCAGTTTAAATTATGTATATTTCTGCTCATAGAGGGCAGTTATTCCTTGCACCGGAAATAGAAGTCTAACGACAATAAAGCGCTGAGCTATGCTTAGCGCTTTAAAAACGATCAATTAAAATCAGAGAGCGTTATGTACCACGGAGAATCTGGTATCTTGTCAATACTTCTTTCAATAATTTTGTAAAGTTATAATATATGGTTTTATGTCTCAATTCTGAACAGATTATGACCATTTTAAATAAACAATCTAATAAATATATCATATATTCTGTTGTGTTTATGATCTCGGGGTCCGTTGTCCATTGCATGGGGTTACATGTACATCTCAATAATATTTTTCATATTTTTTAATATTTGATGATTACTTGCATTCTACATTGACTGTGACGGATTGGTTGGCCTCTCCTCGGGAATTGTCATAGTACGTGTTACGTGCACGACAGATATATGTCCCAGAATGTGATCGCTGTACCGTGGATAGGGTATAATTAGCGCCATAATAACTGGAGCTGTAGCCGACTCTAGTCCAATGTATGGAAGTAACAGCTGGGTTGCCATCAGTGACGTTACAGGGAATAATAAGTGTTGTCCCTTCAACAGGTTTCTGGGTGTCAAATGGCTGGACAGAGGGGGGGTCTGTGGAAATTAAGAATCAAATTTATCGCAAGATAAGCTGTGTATCATTTATATTAAGAGTTTAAAATAAACACGTATTAATTTATCTATGATATATAGCTCATGTAGAATTTTCCTTTGATTATTCAAAGTAAATCTTAAATAATAATATTCAGTGATATTAAAATAATGCACCAAACATGATTAAATTGTAAAATTATTTAGAATTTCAAGTATTAAATTTTCGATTACCTGTGCATTTCAAAATTATAATAATATCTTGTAAACGATACATTTTGAAATGCATTTGAGACAAATAAAAACAAGTTAAACAGAGAATACTGGTTATTAACTGACATTGTACATCTATCTCGATGGTGGCGTTTGCTGTCCCTTTATTCCCGCTGCTGTAAATATTCTCCGCATTACAGACGTATGACCCAGAGTCTTCTCTTCCTATGTTTGGAATCCATAAAGTCCTATAATCGTACCTAAACTCTGAATCGGCCTTAGTCCAGTAAAATGTAGTTGCATTAGGTTTTCCTGAGGTGTAGGAACACGTGACAGATAGGTTTCGTCCTTCTATGGTTCTCTGTAGACCCATTTGCAATACCGTGGGTGGATCTAGACACCATTAATTGACAAGTTTATTCATTTTGTTAAAAATAAGTAAGAATACTGTCTGTTGCAATAAAACAACTCATTTAAATTGTATCAAGATACCAATATGGATTTTTTTTGTACACTTACATTCAACATCTAGAGACGTGCTGTTTTCTTGAATATATCTGACGAATAAATAAAACGAACCAGAATCGGATATCTTTGTATCGGAGAAACAGACGGACAATTCATATGAACTTCTGTTACAAGTAAAGGACCTGTTCCATGCGTTTACATTAGGGATTACCTCCATGTTTGTAAAAACGCACAGAGGATCAGCGTATCTCTTTATATACATGACCTCAGTCGAGTTTGGTTTGGTGAATGTGATACAGGTATCAGCCTTAACCTCACTGATTACCTGGCAGTCTAAAACAAAGAATACAGAATGTATAGTCCTTAAGCGTGGATTCAGAAATTTTTTCAGGGGGTTGGGGGTCCCAGGGATACTTTTGGTTTTTTTGGAGTGGGGTTTCCGAGGCCAATTTTCGTGAATTTTAGTTTATGAATTTAATAAATTTAAATTTTTCAAGGCGTCCGGGTTTCTGTGAGTATGCTTTCAAATTGCCGATCATATTGATATTTCATAAAATCAAAATAGTAGAACCGTCATGAATAGAACTCGTTATAGGATTGAATTTCTGGAGGGAAAGACAATGAAATTCCAACAAGAGAGAAGCTGTCGATGTGACAGCAAAACGCATAATCCATTTGTCAACCCTTAATTGAAAAAACACTACTTATCAATTGATCTGCAAAACAACACGTTACTGTAGGAGGAGTTATCCGTGAAATAGTGGTATCCTATAATGCAATAGTATGCCAATAAATGAGTTCAACAACTTGTATTTTTTCTAAAACTATCCAAAAAGAAAATTCAAGTAATATGCACATCTAACATATACGCATAATTGATCCGCAAAACAACAACTCCCTATCTTGTTATCTGTACAATAGGGGTACCCATTGGGCAGCCGCCCGCTAGCTTGCCCGCCCAGCATTTCAATAACTGGTTTTTCCCTTCGGAAAACCCGGTTCATAAAAAGTGTATTTTATCAACAAATGCTGGATCACAAATAAAGGAATGAAGTACATGTTATAAGACTTATTTTGTATTTGGTTACAAAATGGTGTCCGCATATTTTGAAGGTCATTAATTTTATTTTTTTAATTTGCTACATGGCATAATTTCTGCAAACAATGTTTGCTTGAGTAATATATTGCGATTTTTTTTTCATAAATCAACATAAAAAGCTTTGAAATAAATATTAGATGATGTTTATGATATAACTGATCCGAAAATAGACTAATAAACTGAGTTTCTTTTAAAAATGAATGAATATTCTGTTATGGTATTTAATTGTGTCTGATACTGGAGCCTCAGGGTAAAAAATTAAAATGACAGAAAAATGAAAAACGATCATGTTCACAAAGACTCTTAAGTTATGCAAGGTTAAATTTCACATTTTTCCCCTTAAAAATCATAAAAATTAATAAATTTTATGTACTTACACATAAAAGATGGGAAGTACACCAAAGTCAAAGCGATTGATATTTTCATCTTAGCTGTTCCGTTATCGTTTCTTTCGTAAGGCCTTAAATACGAAGAAATGTTTTATTATTTTCCTTCTTTTTGTTCACACTTGTATAGAAGCTGCAATGTAAAATAAAAGAAAACATACGGTCTAAAAGTTTTAACTACGCTGTTTATCTTTTCCCCCAAAAAACTTCCTGTTTTATCTATTTACTACAATTGGGGTGAAATACATAGGTCTTGCTCTAAAAGCACGTTAAGCAGGTTTATGGATTTCTTCTTGTCGGTGACAACGTTTAGTATTGAATAGAAAAAAACAGACACAACCATTTCTAGTTGAAATTTATGTGTGTATCAGACTGTATAATTACATATTGTACAGATATTATTATAAGAGCCACAACAATAATGTGAAAAAAGATTACGATACGTTTTACTTGTAACTATAATTATAAAAAAAATAAACAAAAACTACGAGTATGTAGACGATTAGTTAAGGATACTTTTGATAGCAATATATGAGTTACTTGTAACCCCGAAATAGTCACCGACGAAAATTTAAGTTTAAAAATACAAGGAAATATATGGATAACATGATATTCTCAAACATTTTATTTCATTAATTCAGTCTCAATTTCCTTCTTTCGAATGTTTTATGTTACTTGCATTAAAATTAATAATTTATTCATATGCATAGAAGTGTAGAACAAGTGACTAAGGAAGAAATACATAAAAAGTTTCCAACTTTTAAAATTGAGTAATTTCTCCACTACTCATGGATGATTATATTATTTAGAAGACAAATGTAGTTATTGTCATGCAATATATGACTTTGTTATTCAATGCTGTTTATCAATTCAATGATATATGCATGTACATATACATGATATGACTTTGTTCTTTGTTATTCAATGCTGTTTATTATTGCAATGATATATAGATGTATATATACATAATATGACTTTGTTATTCAATGCTGTTGATTATTTCAATTATATATATAAACCTGCACATCATTTAAACATACTTGTATAGAACTGAAACAAGATATCGAGTCCTTAAATTGTGGTTTTAGTTCATATTACATGTATTAAGAAAAAGGTGTGTTAATATTGTGCAAACATTTCAAAACTGCAATATTGAGATGTAAGAAAGGTCTTCATTTTTTATAACATACCGAACATTTGTCAATGAATATTCGAACATCTCTATTTGTATCTAATTTTTGTGCTTGTATATTACAATTTTTTTGTATTCTACTATATTTCTTTCATGTGTATGGTGTAATTTTTATACAATACAAATGATTGAAATATTTGACAACACGATTAGAATTTTTACAACACAAATAAAAATTTATACGATACAGAAATGGAAATTTATACAATACAAATAGAACATTATAAAAGTAGAAAACTTTATACTACAATAAAAAAAATCATACAATATAAATGGATAGAATCAGAATTTGAAACGTTTAGCCTTGCCATAATTTGCTGCTGAGAAAGTTTAATCTCACCTTGTGGCAAGTACGTCAACAGTCTAACTCGGGTATGAATACAACAGGAAAGAAAACGATTGAAGCTGTAGCACGTGTTGCTGCAACGACACACAACTTTGTTGAAGTATTCTTTCCGCAAAAGTTTTATGATCATGACTTTGACAAACAATCTTATTGGGTTGTATAACGAGCTTTTAACCTCACGAATAAGTTTTAAAATTCGGTCAAGCTTCCTTTTATTTGTCAATAATGTCATCATTAAATCAATTCATTTAAGAAATGAATTTAATAATTTTTCTTTTGATCGACGTATCAAAGGAAACATTGACCGGAAAACTTCGTCAATGCGCGTGAAATAGTTGCTGTCTTGTGGGACAATAAAATTCCTATCGTCACCACAGCCAGTAAGTAGGTATATATTGTTTATTTTTTAAGGTTAAACTTTTTTTTAAATTTTTCTATTTATCAAGCTGTTACAGTATTTTGTTTTCTGACAATTAAACAGACACAATTTTACATTTTGTTGACAGTGTTTATTTTGGAAACTCCCGCTTTATAAATAATGTTTATTCAGAACAAATGAGAAAAATTTTATTGTTGCAGGTATCAAAGAAATTTTTCGATCAATCAGAAGCGCCAATAATTTATTAAACTAATAAATATTAAATGATACATAAAGTCATTCCACTGGTTCTCTTTTACACACAATCATGCGAATTAAACTGTAGAATCATTAATTAACTGGAGAACCAAATTACACCATTCAACAGTTTTGCATCAAATCACAAGAATATAAAATCGAGATATTAAAATCTGCGATATGTGCTTCCCGTAATTGACATGGATAGTAATACCTTGCGTTTGATTAGGAATCTAAAGTACAATTTCGAGATAATATACTATATTATCTATGAACAAAAGTTTTAACAAAACATTTTTGTTTTTATGTTTTTAAGAAAGCTGTTCACCATATCCACCAGCAGAATATTAGGACGTTAATCTCATAAAAGAAAAGCTGGTTCCCAAAATCTCTTCATAGAGTTGTACACTATATGCAACCGGTAGTTATTTTGGACTATTTTTAGTGATGTATTGAGGTAAACAACAAGGTTTTTTAAATTAATCCTTTTGGTGTCTGTTGGATTTTAAGATCCCCGAACTCTACAAAATTAGAGACAGTAGAGGAGGATGTAATCGAGTGCATATCATTACGGTTGTATCGTTATGTAAGTATTGAGCTATTTGAGAGCTTATTCCATACTTTTCTGCTTTCCTTATCAAATTCTGACATAATATGTTGTAATCCCCCGGAATGAAAAGTCTATACACTTTCATTGGTTTAAACATGACATGTGACTGCGGGATATGTCTATGTCCGTTTGGTGAGAATTAATATTCGGCAATGTGGCCCACGCTTCGCCTACTCATTTCGACATTTTTATTATCTAATACAGAAACAGCGTATTGTTAGTTCTTTAACTATTCCAAGTAGTTGCCCTTTGGAATTGCTTCTAAATCAATTAATTACCCTTTGAATTGACGTCACATTGTTATGTCTGGAGCAGTGTAAAAATGACAGCGTTGAGATTGGCTCAAACCTCTTCGGAAGAAAGGGAGAAAACGTTTGAAATTGAATAACAACAAAACATTGTAAGTAAACAAGAGTGCATTGATGATTTGCAAAGGTGAGATGAAAGGTGAGATGATAATCTTGAAGAATTTGTGTAAAATGGATGAGATGTAAGGTCACTTTTACACGGATTTGCGTAGATTATCGCTTTTTGCTAATAAAGTCTCACTTAAAAGTCATTAGGAAAACTATTACTTAGGTTTGTTACTGACTGACCGAGCCTCTATGAGATTGATCTACCCTATACATTTCGGTAGTCAGTCAGTAACAAACCTAATTTTAAGTGTTTTGTTTCCCCGAGGACAACAAGTGACATATTTATTCGAAAATAGCGATGATCTAAGCAAAGTCATGTACAAGATGCCTAACATTTTGTTCAATTTAACTCATATAAACTCTTTAAAATTATAAATCTTACCTTTTAAATACTCAATTAAAATCTTCGCTCTAACCATGTTTACTTACAATGTTTTGTTGATATTCAGTTTTAAACGTTTTCTACCTTTCCTCTGCAGAGTTTTGAGCAAATTTCGACGCTGCCATTTTGTTTTGCTTCAGACACAACAATGTGACGTCCATATTCAAAGGGCAACTACTCTAATTCTAAAGAATTTCAAAGGGCAACTACTCCAAATATTTAAAAAACTTGTGGCATGTGGTTTTTGTATTAAATGATATGAAATGTCGAAATTAGTCGGCGAACCGTCGGCAGAAGACGGCCATATTGCCTAATATTAATTCTCACAGAACTAACATAAAGATTTGTTTTCCCTTGGACTGAAATGTCACACTTTCATTGGTTTAAATATAGCACGTGATTGCCTCATATATCTCTATACTTGTTCGGTGAGAAATAATATTAAGCAATATGGCCGTCATTGGCCGACGCTTCGCTTACTCGTTTCGACATTTCATAGTATTTAATACATAAACCGCAAGTTCTTAAAGTATTTGGAGTAGTTGCCCTTTGAAATTCTTTAAACTTAGAGTAGTTGCCCTTAGAATATTGACGTCACATTGTTTTGTCTGGAGCAGAACAAAATGGATGCGTCTCTGCCGAGGAAAGGGAGAAAACATTTAAAATTGAATAGCAACAAAACATTGTAAGTAAACATGGGTGAAGTAAAGATTTTTAAAGAGTATTTGAAAGGTGAGATTGAAAATTTTAAAGAGTTTAAATGAGTTAAATTGGACGAGATGTTAGGCATCTTGTACATGGCTATGCGTAGATCATCGCTTTTTGTGAATAAATATGTCGCTGGATAGTCCTCGGGAAAATAAAACACTTATTAGGTTAGTTACTGACTCACCACGGAAATATATTGGGTTGATCAATCTCATAGACGGCTTGACTTCGCCTCGCCATCTATGAGATTGATCAACCCAATATATTTCCGTAGTGAGTCAGTAACTAACCTAATAAGTAATAATATGAGGCAGTCAAGTGCTATGTTTAAACCAATGATAGTGTGACATTTTAGTCCAAGGGAAAATAAAAAAATACTTATTAGGTTGGTTACGGACTGACTTATCGAGATGATCAATCTCATAACGGCGAGGCTTCACTTATAAGGTTGGTTAGTGACTGACTACAGAAATATATCGGGTAGATCAATTTCATAGGCGAAGCCTCGCCGTCTATGAAATTGATCAATTCGATATATTTCTGTAGTTAGTCTGTAACCAACCTTATAAGTAATAATAGCCTCTAGGAGGGTCAAGGTAAATCGATACAAACAGGACATAACCATTGTATTATTCGGTTTATTCGCCTGCTAGTATATTTTGATTAATCTTAACAACAATTTTTGACAATGTAACATAAAATACGAGACATTTACCGTTTACATTAATTAAAAATATACAACTTTAGTTCCAAATTCGAAAATATATTAATTAAGAATTCCTAATTAAAATCAGAAACTTCATTTACATTTCTCAGCCTTACACACGATACTACAGTCATTTTAAAAAATTCATTATTTAGATCTAAATCTAAAAAAAATGTACTTTGTAGTGTATGGAGTACCACATATACATGAAGTTGACAATACAAATAATAAACAAGTACATGTAGGATCTCGCTCTGCCTCTATGCACTACCTTTTCCATTTTTCAAAGAAAAATAATGTACAGCCCAGTAAATGCAATGACGATTATTAACAACTATTCTAAAATAGTTGATACAACAACATTAACAACTACACCGATGTATCTTACAAAAAACACTGGCTTGCAGTTCATTGTTATGTCGCCTCTTAAACCATTTTCTCTATATCTATCGTAAATAGTATAGAGATAACGAAAATTGTCTGAACCGTCAACTACATCATTGTATGGACACATTGGATTCATGTGGACCAGACTACTGCATCACTGCCGTGTAAGTCCGGGTGTGATTACACAATGGCCTGAGCTTGTGTCATCTCTGGAGATCGGTGCCTCGTTGTGAATCCTTTATATTAGCGGAAATATGAATTGAAGCTTAGCCTTTAAAAGGGACGTGTTTGCTTAGTAAAATGGAACCTCGCTTTAAATCGGCTGTGTATTATCTTTTTGTACCTGGGACTCGTGTCAACATGGGAAATTGAAGCTTTTTATTAAGATGATACGTTCCACTCCCTAGAATGGACTCAATTTGAGCCTCGCTGTAAACGGTTGGTAAACTTGTCTACTTTTACTCAATGGACTGAACTCGTGTGTACTCGGATGATTGGAACCTGACCGTGGGCGAGGAGTTAGCTGTCAAATTACTCATCTCAGTATGGGACGACAGTCGTTTCTGTAAAAAACACTTGAAGACGGACACAAATCCTTTCCGGAAATTTTTGTTCATGAAACAGTAGGTGACAGGATGTACAAAAGATGACACATAAGCTAAGAGAAGCATCAAAGACCAAGCCAGATTGGATACACGCTCGTGGATGGATGGATAGTGGATGATCTTCCACGTACTACAGATGTAGAGCGGTGTCCAGCAAATGAAATACTCCATCACTATGACGAACAGCATCCGGATCACTCTACGTCTGCTCGCCACGCAGTGACGTAGGTTAGAATGCCGGAGACTCACGTGATCGCCGCCATTTTTCTGATGTTGCCCCTCGCGCAGTGGAGTTGCTTGGGATCCAAGTCCTTCCTCCTTGGACAATTTATACTGTGAGGACTCTGTAAAATAAAACAAACAACACTTCTAGTGACTGTACAACTTATATTACAGTTTTTAAGTTCTAGTAAAAATGCATTTGTAATTAATTTTTTTTAGGTCTATAGTATATTAAGTCAAAATTTAAATACTTTGACCATAGGAATATTTTTATTTAGACAAATCTTTTAATTGTCATTGATATACTAGCATTTATATTCACTCTAAATATAAAAGTTCCAGCAATAATTTGCCACTCTTGATAAATGACGCAATATGATAATATTCCTGCCCACCGACATGCAATCTAGATCATCTGCACGCAAAGCACCATTGACATTGCATTTTTACTTAATTTCACTACAAGTGCAAGCATTTATTGACTGTTTTAATAATAAAATTGCAACTGCCAATTGCGTCCATAAAGGTTCATTTGAAAAATATCAACAGCGTATTGGATGAATGCAACACGCACCTGCCAAAATCCGCCACCACGCTTACACAACTACTGACGTCACAAAATGAGACCTCTCGGAGTAACACAACGGAATCGTGACGCCGCAATACTTTGTGTTAGCGCGGCGGCGTGTTGTGTGACAATATATAAATATGAAACTTTATTCCCCCAAGAAAAATCATAGTTCTCGAAGGGCTCTGCCCGAGGGAAATATGATTTTTCTGGGGGAAGAGATCTTCATATTTCCCGAACATTCATGCAATAAAAGTTTTAATATACCGAACAACAAATGACTATACAAAATACGTCGATTTCTTATAATTTTTAGACTTGTCGAAAGCAATAACGTCGTAATTGTTTGAATTTTTTGTAATTGCCTCTCTTTCCTTTCATAGATTCGAATCAAATATAGCAAAAAATTGGTTTTTGTGATATATAGAGAATTTAAACGATCAATTTGAAACATTTTTGATTTGATCATATTTGTCAACATCGTATGATCACATTGGCTTTTTCTTACATTTAACGATTATTTTCGAAATTAAACATTAAAAATTTTTATTTAATCATTTAATATTACTATGATTACTCTATTCAAAACGCGTGTTGATGTTTATTTGTACTCATACGCTGTAATCAGATTTGACGTGTGTTATACAAAATTGAACGTCACATATTTCCAATGCAAACATAATTAAGGGGAACTATTTACCGAATGTAAAAAATGGCGTTTATCTGCTGACCTATATAGTCTTCATGCTACCAATGTTTCTTGTGTATTGATAATGCACTAACCGATATTGTTTATCTCCAACGTTTTGTGTGATAACTTTATGTGGGTGTTAATTATAATAGACTTACCCGTATTGTCCATAACTTGCTGGCTGATATCTACCCACAAACCGTAGGCGATTCTGCCGTAAGCCAACGCCATGATAAACAGGGGGATCACAAACAATATGGCGCATAAGGAAACACTGTATCCTATTTCCACTTCCTGTAGATTCTTTGGCCATATCTCCCTGCAAGCATAGCGATCTGAATTTCCTATTTGAATAACTTCCTGTGATGCCGCTATAGGAATCATGAGAACAAATGCTAGTAGCCATATTCCCATGATGCACTTGTAGGAGTGGGAACGAGTCTGCCATCGGCGCGAGCGGAGTGGTTCAACAATGGCAAAGTACCTCTCCAAGGAAATCGTGACGAGGGTGAAACAGCTTACTCCTACGGACACCGCTGAAAAGAAACAATGGTATCAGGTGGGCTCCAGACCATTAGAAACAAAATCCTTACAAGCATTATTAGTTTCAAAATGCCAGACGTAGGGGCTTATCATTAAAAAAAAACTCCCAAAGAAAAGGACAAAAAACGCCTACATTTTATATTTCATTTACATTGGTTGTACTCTTTAAAAATTCAATCTATTAACACTAAATAAATTATGATCTGGTTAGTTCAACACCGGTACGTTTATTTACCCGAAAGGACCCAAAATGTACCCAAATATGATAAAGAAAATAATTTTTAAACAACTCGTTTTTATAGCCAATCTAGTTTTTCCTTTTAATAAATCTTTAACCAAATTTTTTCTCTACACCTACTTAGCCCATAAAACGACAATTGTTTCAAAAGTTCGAGGGCCGGTATGTAACATGTATTTTTTATGTAATGCTCTCAGAATTCTTGATTTTATACAGAAAAACGGCAAAGATACTTAGATATACATAGTTTAAAATGCCTTGTCTAAAACCAAAGTCTACGTTCATTTCTGCACTAGATCTAAATCACAAGAGCTATTGAATGTTATTTGCATTGTATAAATCTCAAACATGTATACATTAATGTTTCCGGCGCAATTTACAATGATTACTAAATCAAAATCAACTATTTTCCTAATTAACCTTCTGGTATCCAATAACACCAAGTGGCTTCTGGTATCAGTAGTGACAAAGACATTATTACTCAGGATCCTCAAATACCAATATTACATGTAGCTTCACATAAGTAAAATATACTTAAATAATGCTTCGAACATAGTGGCCATGGTATTCCTTTTCAGAAAGCGTGGTTTGGTAATGAAAGTTACGGTAAATGGATTGACGTTAGAGTGCTGTACTGCATAGCAAAAAGTAGTAACCGTTATTTAATTTCTACTCGAGTTTTATCATAACACGAAGTGAAAAAAATACATCAAAATGTTCAAATTTCTATAAAGTGCCTCCCCTGATTTTTTTTTTTCAACTTTGAAACACTATTCACAATACTTGTATATTCAGACTGCACATGCACGATACGTTTTGTGGCATAAAATTAGAATGGAAAGACTTTTGAAGAAACCCTTTTAATAAGATGTAATAGGTTTGGCTTTTAATCAGATCCAATAAGTATTCATATTAAATATGAGATAATGTTAATGTAAAAATTAAAGCAAAATGCCAATGTAACATATATGCATGCATAATTCTCTCTCTCTCTCTCTCTCTCTCTCTCTCTCTCTCTCTCTCTCTCTCTCTCTCTCTCTCTCTCTCTCTCTCTCTCTCTCTCTCTCTCTCTTCAGTACATGTGTAGATTTTGATGTACTCCATTAAACATTCACTGCCAATAACCCAGGGTTTATCCTTTACGCATACATTACACTTGCAGACCACAAATTGACCTATTCGCTTTCTAACGAACACTATCCTAATGTGTAATTATGTAATTAGAGATTGCTGTTAAAATTGGGGACACGTTTATGTATGTTTAAGTAGCTGTTGGCCGTGTGAAGGGTGCTGCAAAACTCCTCATTTATTTGTAATTATGTGAAGCTTAGTGTTGGTTTAATGTTGCTAATATTGCTATACCTTCATCCAAAAGCAATAACAAGTCATTTGTAAGTTTTTTTTCCAATCTTTGATATAGCGCTGGTATATTAGTGCATATTATTATTATACTTGAAAACTGAATAGAGTGGAGGGATTTCTGTGTTTGTTTTTGGTATTAAAAGGACGTGATTGGGATTTTCCATTAGAATATCTGTAATGGCAGCTACTGACCACATCAAAGACAAGTTAAAAGCAAGACTAATGGAGGAAGGAACCTATTCCAAGGGACGAGCTCTCAGGAATCTTATTTTCCTGATTTGATTTTCGCTGAACCAGTTTTGGAAAATTAAGTTAAGAAATATTACCCCTCTCCGTTTTGTTTCTTGTAAGGTACACAAAAACATGAAAAGTCTGACATGTTTGCTGCATAAATCAGAGATCTTAAACTTTCACTTGCTTCTCTGCAAATAGTGATCATATTTTCTATTCAGATCATTAAAAAGCTTGTAAAAATCGTCGATAGTGATTATCTTTATTGGCCGTTTGGGTCTAATGCTAATGTTAGCCGCAATAAAGACGTTAACGCGGGATCTATCTCCACAGCCTTCCCAGAGAAACGATTAGAAAACGTCTGCAAGAATTAAACCCTCTTCGACATGATTTTCACATTTATTTCAATGAGCCTTCGGTTTTTGGAGCTTAAAACATTCGTTTACACTACAAACGTCACTAAAAGTGAAATAGGGAGAGATTTTTATCAGCTTCTTTAATTAGTTTGCAACGTAAAACCCCGCTCACCCTGTGAGATGGCCGACAGATTGCCTTCAGCAGATCCTTACGTTGTGATTTATATGATGAATCTGAGTGATAACATTGCTGATATCTGAGATCACTGAGATACCGGTCTTTTAATACATTGGCGTACAGACGTTGTTGGTAGCTTTATGTACTGGGGAAAAGTCGTGAACTTAGATGGCTTAAGGCGAGATTTGATGCTGAATAGATAATAAGGGACCGATTGTCGCTGGAAATGAATGACAAAAATCTTTTAAGGTTTACAGAAGGAAACAAGATCTTATTTATGAATCAATAATTTTATAATTACAGTGGAATTATTAGAAACCGTGGTGGCTCAATTTTTGCATTTTTCGAGGGTAGCCCGCATCAACAAACTTATATCCTCACTGAAAACATGTTCTGAGTTAGTTTTCTGATTAAAACTGAAAACCGACGCATCCACGAAATAACATTCCCACAAATAAAAAAAACACGAACAATCCACGAAAATTAGCCCTAAGAAATTAAATGATTCTACAGTAAAAATTATTTTTTGTAGTTTTCATAATTTTGTAATTTGTTAGTGTTAGTTGATAAAACTTGTTTATGACATTTCGACTGTGTAAAAGTATAACGATCTTAAAAGTAGCTGCATTGACAACACTGGTTTATATGTACATTCAATCAGAAAAGTCTAGTTTCATCTGCTCATTTCGATTTCAAACCGGTAGTTTACATACTGCACCACCAAAGTGAACTTTGGAATTTGATCGAATTTACTTTAGCTACCTGTAAATGATTTGGAGCGAATTAAGCCTTATTTAATATTTCTCTGAGCGTTTACTAGAGTACAATTTGTCTATGACATTCTTGCCTTATAAAGGTGTTATCACTTCTAAATTCTCTCACTCGGAGGTGTTTCCCATTCACAAACATGTCACCCACGCAGTCAAACGGTGCCCTGACCAGGATTCAATTTGGTGAGGATAAAAATCACTTTTACACGTACGCTATATTGCGTTTTCAAGCTCATTCTTATGAATTATTAAAGATTTTGTCGCTGGGTTGTCAGCCTCTAGGACGGAGAGACCAGTCACCGGTCTCCCCTGGGACCCGCTTACATTAACAGAATTACAAATACCTCCAGCAGTGGGAGCCTGACGAGAAATGAAGTGTTTGTTTACAGAAAAAAACCGGCGTTTTCAATGTGCATAGAAGGATTCCGTTGTTGCATTTGGAAGACATTGTTTTCTACTGTTTATTTGCCAACATCCTCAGAACTTATAAGCTTGGGTCCATGTTCATACTACACGTTTTGGATCATTTTGAAAACTGCATGTAATGTTAAATATTTCATGTAGATACCCTGAAATTATGCCAAGTTTTCTTCCCTTCCGTTAAACCATACAATAACGAAATCCATTTTACAAAAAAACAAGACTTATTATGCAAGACATATTCAAGTTCCTTCAAGAGGAGAGACGAAATATGCTACAAATGTATTCAAAAGGTAATCGACTGGATCACTTGCTTTTTCTTTTCAACACAGATAAGCTTTAAAAGTAATTGCCATAATTTTATATTTCAGCAAAAGCGCACTTTATACATCATCATGTATGATAATAACTGCTCCAGTAGTCTAAATAGTTTCCCCAAACACAAACACATGACAAACAGAGGATTATCATCTTCGTTAGCGAAGAGTTTCCGATCCTCACCGCTTTTGAGAAGTGGTGCGGATCAGAAACCCTTGGCCAGGAAGATGGAGGTTTATGAACAATAACGTTTATGTCGCTAAAGTGGTAAAAAACAGCGTGAACGTTACGATAAAAACAATTGATGAAAAAAAAAAAGTTGTCGACAAATTAACAGAAATTTCCAAAAAGTTCCAACTAGAATACAATGTAGCACGTTCCGCGGTAAGTCATGTCTAGAAGAGATTGAACACTGATGTAGACGTGTATTTGAAAGCAATGGTCCGGGTGTGCGCTTTGAAGTCTTCATTATCAATGGGAGGTTTTCTCCAAATAGAAAAAAGCCCTATCAATCAAAGTGACGGGGTGGACAAGCATGTCCACATTCTGTCTCCATGTTCATCGATATTCGTCAGAACGACACAAAAAACAAAACAAGCAAAATGAAAGGGGGGGGGGGAACACAAACCTCCTTATCATTTCCATTTACGACAAAAGCGTTAATGACAATGTTTTTTATGACTTTTTTAATTAATTCGGTGCCATACATGTACTTTTTTAGGAAAGAAAAAAAAAAGATGTGTTAATCTTTTATTTGAAACTAGACTTTGACTCGTGCCTGTACAGGTTAACATTGCATATGATATCGGATATTTACGAAATAGATTTAGATTTATCTCCCGTATTTTCTTTGAGGAACAGTATAAAAAGCAAATTCTCAATGAAAATTTACACGTATTTGCATTATCATTTCTGAGTTTATCCATACAGATGTGATATTGTGGAAACGTAAACTAAAGAGCTTCCCGTGATTTAGCGTGAATGTAATGCACATGCACAAGATTGTAAAATCCCAAAAATTCAGATGATTTCCGGATTTTTTAAAGGAATTCTTGATGGTTATTAATTAGCGAAGCTTGATTGAGAAAAAATAAAAACAAATTGGTAATCTTAAATTACCAATGATGTTTAAAATATATAAAACAAAAGACAGTACTCTTCCGATTTTTCGGTATTAAAGCCCAAAAATTCGAGTCTAGTATTTTAATATAGTAGTATAGATGTAAATCCGTGTCTTTAAAAATGTTATTTGTATTCCTTTCATTTAGCCAGTGAATTTGTTCTAATTAGTAGGCATAAAGACTCAGGATTTCAAATTACATATACTGATTACATCTACCGATATAGCTGTATATTTAGCGGCTGCCAGGAAATGGAGACCGTAATTGGTTTCATTAAACTCGGCAAATCGGTGTAGATATCCGGAATTCTTTGTTGCTAACGATATCCTTCTACAATTATATCCCTAAGGCTTAAAAACCAAATTAGAGTTGTTAGGTTTCTTAATTGGACTTTCATATTTTTTCATAATCAAATTTACAAGGATTTACATAAAATTGCTATTTTTCTTCTTTTTTTCTCTCCATAAATCCGGTTTGGGAGATTTGAATTCTGTATTCAAAAGAAGCAAACAAGAAAGCTCAGGAATATAAACAAAACAACAAAAACATAACAAAAATAAAACCCCAATAAAACTGGTCAATGTTAAGGGAAATTTATTAATTGCCGGAGTTCATCTTACCGGTATATAGAACCAATAGAAGAAGAGGTTGTATCGATATTTTTTAATAATAAAGCTAATACTATATAACAAAATTAGCATCCAGGAATCATAAACTAATACATTCACATATCTTTTTTTTTAATTCGTATACCACTCGCTTAATGTGAATTACAAATTCCCATTTTTCTAAGAATAAATTGTCTATCATTTTCTGCTAATAAAAATACTAGTACTACATTATTGCTCATATATCCTTTTTTGAAGTTTTCATGAGTTTTTTTGTGTTTTGGCAATTTTAAAAAACCATTATGACGTTCTAAAAAATATGGGCACGTTTTTTGTACATCAAAAATACATTAAAAGCAAACTAATAATTACAACCTTTAGCACATACCTTTCTCCTCAAAATTGTATAACGCGGCCCTTTTCCCGCTTATATACAAAATCATATTAAATACATCGAAGTGAATGTAATATCAAATAAAGCTTGAAAAGTTTAACGAATTTTTATAGCAAAATACAGAATTACAGAGTTCTAATTGAATATACGAAATCAATAGCAAATTATTCTTAATAAATACAAAAAGATAACCATCAATTTCCAAACAAAATATTGAACCTCAACGTTAGTAATTAAATGACATCATTGATCTATTTTGTGACATCTTAAGGGACCATAAGGCTTTGCTTTTTAGGAGGCCTCAAGCGATTATCATCCATCAGAGTACACACAAAAAAATCAATGGAGTTTACTGTGTGCTTTTCCACCGCTAGTCTGGGTCACGTGATGCCTACTTTCTTAGGACGAAATCTTAATTTTGCCTTCGACAACCAATTTCTCGCAAATAAAGTCAAACGGCCAAAAACACGAGCAATCACTAGATTAAGCAAAAATTAAGAAGGAAAAAACGAGTTGGATGAGACCATATGCATGTGGTTAACCCCTGGCGGGGATAACTGACGTACAGCTTGACGCGAAAATCACAGAAGAAGTGACGTTAACGCGTATGACTGTCAATACGGAAGACGGAATACGGCAATAATTACAGAATATTCCAACTTTATTGATAGGGTTAATCAGGCCTCTAGTTGTCAAATTCGGATTGCTATAAATTCCAAAGGCTTTCGTAATTCCTAATAAAGAATTTTTAAAACAATTTTTTTAATAGACTTGCTATTCAAATAACATTTTATATTTTTATCATTTTATGGAATTAGGCTTAAACAAAACTAGACTTTTTGGCAAAACATGAATAAACACTAAATGTTTCTGATTCTGTTTTCCTCTAAATAAATAAATTCTCGCCGCACTACGATATCAAAAGATGTATTTTGATCTGTGAGACAGGCTTTCTGTTAGTTTAATCTCAATGATTCCGTCAGATAATGTATGCGAAAAAATAATGGAACAAATGCTCAAAGCACCAATAGACAGCGTTTATCTCATTTGATCATCGGCCTCATTCAATTTTAATGTTAGAAGAATAGGTCAAAAGAAGTAGTTTTAGACAAAAAATGAGTGTGTTATTAGTATCTTAAGTTTGTTGTTAAATTGAATTTGAAAATAGATAAAGTTAAAAAAATGATTGAGGAAAATTAATCTAACTGGAATATTTGAATTATTGTTACTTAGTTCCTTTTGTTTATTTCTGTTTAGCTACATTGTAATTATTAGATTGTATTTCGTTTTCAAGGAAGTTATTTTAATATATTTTTTTTCACAAATACGAAAATTACCATCAAAATGTAAAAGTTCGAGGGGTATTTCTTTAAAGCTGCTTGGTCCGATTTTATGTCAAATTTTGTGTACCGGCTTTTAAACGATGGTAAAGCTAGGTATGTGTATAATTATAGACATTACAGTAGTTTTCCCGGTTAATTAAGCCAAATTTCAATTAATAAGAATATGTACAAAATTTATTTATAAAACAAACGACATAGAGGGTTTCGCGTTATTTCGCCTCATGTTAAAATTCGCCCCTGACGTCGTGACCGGTATGGTTGTAATTACGACTTTGACACCGCTATAAATAAGGGTCATAATGTTCAGGTATATCAAAATTAACCTGTGTACATTTTGTTCGCTAATATTTCCGAGGTTTGCTTAATTTATAATCGATGCATAACATGCGGGTTGAATAAACCCAGTCGTTGGGGGGACGAAACCAAACGGTTCCCGTTTCGAAACAATCCCATGATGCATTTCGGTTTGTTTTTTCGTTTGCCTAAAAAGAAATTATTCTATTTACTTTGAATATTTCTAACTTTGAAAGGAGACCGATTCTGCTGGTGTAGTTAGGAGAAAAGCCATAACTTTCTAAGACAATTGGTTTGTATGGAAAATTATTTGATACTGTAATGACCAAAAAATCGGACCAAGCAGCTTTAATTTGTCAAATAAATATTCAAAGGCTAATAACTCAGAAAGAAGTTTAACGACCTAGATTTTGAAATTGAAAAATAATATAAACTCAAAAGATGGTTTTTCATTATTAATAGTTGATATAATTTTTTTTCTTTTTATTTTGCATTCAGAATAACATCATCCTTCCAAATACGACAATGAATATCTCATTCGCGCCTTTTTTTCTAATTATTCTACGAGAATAAAGACTTCACTATTTATACTAAACATGTTCTGAAGTTAAAACATCTCAGGGGAGATGAACATTTAGAAATTCGATTTTTCTCTCTATTCATTATTTTTTTAATGATTAGAAAGTGAAAAACAAGTATTCCTTTTAAAGGAATGATCGGCAAGTGACATATCATCAGCCAGTTCTTTTAATGTAATCCGGAACTACATTACGGTACATGCAATAAACAATATATCCCATCGTTCTGTCGATTTCCAAAATAGCAAGGCATTAATAAACTTAACCCTTAGTAGGCGATTTGTACTTCCGGTTAATAATATTACTCATGTAAAGAAAAACATTTATTTATTCTTAACATCATGTAAGTGTGTAGATGTTTACTATCGAGGCAACCGCATAAGAATATTGCTTTCATGTAATAAAAGATTTACTCGAAGCTGTCACTGCATTGTTAATAAAGTAGTGCAAAGCGCAATGCGTGCGCAAATAGTAAAATTTGCCGGATGCTTCATATGAACACAACTGTGATTGGCCGAAGCCGATCACAACAAAAGGAAAATAATATGCTCTACTCAGGTGTGGAGAGGGTCACAGATTAATTAGCATCTATTGGTTATGATGTTTCATAATTGAAAGAAATTGTCATTGTCATTGTTTCCAGGTAGTTCTAGATGTAGTCACGTGTTTTGCTACCTGTAAAATTACAATTTATTTTTCTAGTTTAATTAGTCTAGATTAATTAGCATGTATTGGCTATTATGTTCCCAGGTAATTCTAGATGTAGTCACGTGTTTTGCTACCTGTAAAATTACACTTTATTTTTCTAGCTCAGATTGCTTTTGGTTTTTTTTATATATCTGTATTCTCACTATTATGTTATAACTTTGATTGTACTTTATTATATTCGAATAGACCGGTGCATTTTCGGCTGACGTGCAGTTTTAACAATTCCAGAACACTTCCTTGTTAACTTAAACTTGACATTCAGAAATTCAAGATTTTTATTGATTTCACATTTATGTTATTACTTAAAGATTGGTCAATTCATCATTTTTCCTTGTGCTTGTCAAAAATTAATGGATTTCAAATCTTTACTATCAAAAAACCGCTTAGTTTATTGTTCTCTAAATCTGAAAGGGTAAAGCTAACATAAGGAGGCATTAGTGAAGTGTGCAGGTTAAACGTATTAGTTTGTTTGGAAGATTTTGCCGGAAAATTAAAGATTTAGTTAAGCAGACTTCAAAAGACTTGCTGCAAATGACATGAATAATGAATTGGTATCTATGCTAATCCATTTCTGAGAAGGAGATTATCTGACAATGCTTTGCGAATGCAGCAGCATTAGAGATGACACTCATGTAATTAAAATATCAATATAAGAGAGAGAGAGAGAGAGAGAGAGAGAGAGAGAGAGAGAGAGAGAGAGAGAGAGAGAGAGAGAGAGAGAGAGAGAGAGAGAGAGAGAGAGAGATCAGGGATTTTCCTTTCAGTCTATATAAAGTTTACAGAGTTACAAGAAATATTATTTTGTTGTAAGTCATGTATTATGTTGAGACCATTTATACAATAGCTGAAACAAAGTACCTTTATATTTATGATATCGTAAACACAGGATTCTGTGCAGATACTTGGCGTCGTGCTGCATTAATTTAAAAAGTTTGCACCGCTTTGCAGCATGTCATAGGCGGTTTTTAATTAAACCATTGTAATCAGCGTGTATTTCGTTCAGTAGACAACAGTTTCCACTTTCTTAGCCGGAATTTTAGAACAAGTCCCTACGCTCGCTTTTTGTACGCATTAAAATTAAATGGAAAGATGAACTGTATATGTGTGTCCTACTTATCCTCCCTATTCAAACGCTCCCCTCATTACTAGGAACAGAAGAGCGGGACCTCTTACACTGCCATTATTGACAGTGCTCTGACGTGTTCGATTGTTTCGACTGGTGGGCCGTCTTAACCGCAATCACTTTTGTAACAGGATCACTCGCCAAAAGATGATACATCTAGTTTGAAAATAACACGCTCTGGTTATTCATCCGTTGTTTTGTTTTTCCTTTTTATAATAACACAACATTCGAGAATTTCCTAAGGGGACAAAGTTGACACTTGATAATGATAGGATTGCAAGGACACCTTTCTTCGCTGAATTTCTGCTTGTCATCCTCAATAAATCCTATTGGTACACGTCAGTTGAAGATTGGTCTACGTATTGTAAATGCACAGCAATACGAAACAACCACTGATGAACACCAACCATACAGCACGGACGTTGACCATGGTGCTAGTTTTACCCGGTCCTTGTCATTTCGCTGCATTTAATGAATTTTTGAACACCACGGCTCGTAAAGAGCTGACTGATATCACCAATTCAATCATTGCTTTATGTCCTAAGGCATGATAATTGGAAGGAACTGCACAATTTTCGAAACGTTATTGATTGTTGCAAATGTCAAAATATTCAAATAGACTTCGGTTTCCCAGCAATGAAAAAACTACATCGTTTGCTGGAGTGGCGAAAATTGTCACAATTGTTGGAATTGTCTCCACTATTTGTTTCCAAATACAACAGACTCCATTTATTTTTGTGTAGGTTTTGTATTGGTTAATGAAAAGATGTTGCCATGCTACTACAAAGTGCAGCTAGAGAAGACTTATTAAGTTATCCTAAGAATTGTGTAAATTTTATCAGGAAGAAGAATTCGAAGGTTTGGCATATTAACATCGAAATCTTTTGAATTTCAGTTGCAACTTAGAGACGTTACACCAATATTTAGATGAAGTTATCTTGCATGCAAACATTCCATCTGCATATATGACACAAACAACTTGCATAAAGGGATTAGGTAAATGAAAAAAAAAAATGTTGCAGTGAATGTTTTAAAGAATCTATAACCGTAATGCAATGAAACATTTGTATGCAGTTCCGTAAACTCCAAAGAACTGCATATTCGTGCACAAGCTCGCCAAACAACATGATCTATAAGAAAACTCGATGTAAGAGAATTATGATGGATATCATTTTACAAAAAAAACTTCACATTCCGAACGAATTTTGTGTGAAAATCTCAAACCGAGTCATATAAATTCTTGATTTAATTGGGCTGTAATAAATACCATCCAGAAATTGCGTCTTGAACTGATCATCTTGCACAACGGTTTGTGGGGTTATTAACACTTAAATAAATCTGTCTTGCTTTGATTCGCCCTGTCGATGTGTTATTTATCTGCACTGTCCGTAATAAAGATAAAATCAAACGTCAATCAGGTTAAATCAAATAGAAGCACATTCAAATAATTATATACATCAGCGCGTAGCAAGAAACGGGCACCTGCAACTAATGACGGTCAAATACATCAAACACAAATTGAATGGGTGTTGATACTAATGGCAATAACGTGTATCATCCCAAATCAGAAGGGCGCGTGGAATGACGGGATAACAATCATTTCCGGTGCCATTCTAGTTCAAATTGTCGCCATCATTGGACAATGTGCTTCAATAAACGGCGAATGTTATATGGCTCACAGTTTATTGTTGCACAACTAGGTTGGAAGATGCATGGGCTGTGTTTAGGAAATGGGAAAAACGTTTTACTATTGTTGAAAAACGTTTCATTTACATGCCACTAACAAGATAATTAATGGCTAACTGTAAAGACAAATATTCCAAAGAAATTACTTCATTGAGTATTTGATTTACCCGGTGTCTAGATGGTATGGGAATTTTTCGATAAACATATAATGTTACATTATATGAAAAATCAAAAATATTTATTTACATTTCTAAAATAGCAGGCCATAAGCGGACGGAGAAATCCCCGGATTATCAATAGAAATAATAAATAGAAGTATCTCAAGGTGCATCATTAACATTGTACATAGCAACCTGATAGGTTGTAGAATTTTTATACGTTAAGGGATTTCAAGAATATTTGATTTTAATTGACTTAATCCTCTTCTATATTTTAGATTTATAAGTAAGCTTTATGGTATGAAAACTGGAATAAAAAAACTCTTGCAAATGTATTCGAATTAGAGAAAAAAATGCATAAACCCAGTTCTTGATTTGCATTTTGGTCTGATTTATTGAAGACTATGCTTACCTTGAAAATATCGAATGGTGACACACATGAATTCTCCAAAAATGAAATTTCTCATGAGTTGTGGGATGATGGTGAAGGGCATACAGAGGACGGCCAGCAGGAGGTCGCTGACGCTCAGGTTCAGCAGGAACACGTTGGTCACAGTCCGCATCCTCTGGTTCTGGACCAGAGTCAAAATCACCAACCCGTTCCCTACTACACTAAGTATAAAGATGATGGAATACAGAGTAATCCGTATGTACCCGTCCTGGTCAAATCCAGGGTGTCTACCCATGGTTCTATTGTAGCGAGGGAATACACTATCATTGAGGACGTTATCCAGTGTCGCAAAAGACAGGTTCTCGGAGGCCATTGTACTGAAGTCAAACCAAATGAAATACTGGAAGCCAAACAAACGAATCAAGGTTGAATTCAATTAGCAATGTAATTGAATGGTCCTGCGCTTCTGTGATAGCCCCGTCTCTATTTGCCAGTTAAGGAGTTTGATCCTGTCCTCCACTAGCAGGTCTTTAAAACCAATATCATCTTAAAGCTTTTCATTTCCAATACGGTGAACCCAGTTTTCACTGCTGTTATATATGCATTGTACGTTAGTGACGTCACAAGGAGAGAGAGAGAGAGAGGCGGTAGAAAATTTCTCTTCTGGATCAAACTATTTTCTTTCCTTCTTTTTTTAAAATGACTTAAGCCGTTGAATGTTCCTGCTGGCTAACATCCCTAGTGTGTGATATAGCCCGTGCAGCCAGCCGGCGAAGAATCATGACAGAAGTAACCCCCTCCAGCTTCTTTAGTGACATTTTCCATCATTTCCTCGATTCAGCTGTCGCTAATAATCATTCCCATGTCCAGTGAGGGGGGCATATAGAAATGCTGTTGCTATTTATGTACTTTGAGGTTAGATAATAAAATACTAATTGTGATGAATTCTATGTAAATATCGGCGAAAGTGCACCCACTGTTACAATTTTTAAAATAGAAACGACCTTTTTTGTCCACGTGATCATTACGGAGAAGATTTGATGTAGGATAAACAGACAACACTCGGATAGCGATTAATAAATGGTAATGAATTGCTTCATCCCGCCAGAGTTTAACTTCAGCGCTCATTGGGTAACAAGATCGTTGATTAGATTTACTATTTTTACCGTTATCTTGTCTCTCTGCTTTATTTAATTTCTTTTGACTTGACTTTTACTTCTAGTTATGTATTGCAAGGAGAGGTATTTGGTACGAATTTCTCTGATTATATTGATGTGTTTGAAGTCGTAGAGGCTTTGAGGCGACGGTGTTTTATAAGTTTTATTTGATTACATGTACATTTGGAGCGTGGTTGTGTACCAGAAAACTGTAACCTAATCGTTCTCTGTTTCAACTGTTAGGTATGTACATTGTAACCAATGTACACTGTTACTTGTTGTTACATGAACCAACATACATTGTAACTTGTGAAAATGGTAGCTTAGTCATGTTTTAATCAATGTTTTCTGTGTACAAATACATTACTACTTTAGTGCATTGTAATCAACATATTAATAAACCGTAGCTAACATATACTATACTCTAATTTATGTTGTGTAACTACTTAATGTTACCTGTATATTATATCTACTTACAATGTACATTATCACATACGTACATTATAACTCACGTATACTGTAATTTTTGAAAATTATAACTTGCGTTCCTTGTACCTTACAACCACTGTAAACTATTCACATCGTAACTTACATTGTCACATACCTTCACATGTACCTTACAACCACTGTAAACTATTCACATCATCACTTATATACATTGTCACATATCTTAACATGTACCTTACAACCACTGTAAACTATTCACATCGTCACTTATATTGTCACATACCTTAACATGAACCTTACAACCACTGTAAACTATTCACATCGTCACTTATATACATTGTCATATACCTTAACATGTACCTTACAACCACTGTAAACTATTCACATCGTCACTCATATTGTCACATACCTTAACATGTACCTTACAACCACTGTAAACTATTCACATCGTCACTTACATTGTCACATACCTTAACATGTACCTTACAACCACTGTAAACTATTCACATCGTCACTTATATACATTGTCACATACCTTAACATGTACCTTACAACCAATGTAAACTATTCACATCGTCAATTACATTATCACACACCTTAACATGTACCTTAACATGTACCTTACAACCACTGTAAACTATTCACATCGTCACTTACATTGTCACATACCTTAACATGTACCTTACGACCACTGTAAACTATTCACATCGTCACTTACATCCATTGTCACATACATAGGCAATTTTGCCACATATGATTCCTGCATGCATTGCCTCTCATATGAGTATCATAAGATAATCATTTGTGTATAATATGCATATCGAATCATATGATTAAATTATGCATGTTAAGGTATACCTTAACATGCATGATCCACGGTTACCCATGTTGTTCTGAAAGTACCATTTACTTTAAAGTACATAGATTTAAATTAAAATTCCTCAATCCACAGTCACTGCTTATTAACTTCACTGTAAGACTTAAAAAAGGGTTAACATATGTTTTTACACACAGGACTTTAAAATGGTTACCACATGTTTTTCACTTTTTTATGATTACGAAAAAAAGTGTTCTGAGCTCGATTTAACAAGTGTACATGTGGAGATGAACAAAAAGGTCATTACTGTGTTCTTAGATACAAACAACACATCATACGACATAACTGTAACGTTTATCCTTTCAATATCAATTAACATTTTCTATTTTTTTATGGAAAAATTTTGTCTATATTTCAACTGTTAAATAAAATAAGGGAACATTTTTATCTTGACTGGGTTTTTTTTTTTTAATTTTATATAACTCTCTAGTTTCCTTTTAACAAAATTGATTTGCGAATCTTATCTTAACAATATGATCTCTCATGAGATTCAGAGCTGTAATTGTTCAGGTATAATTGCTATCAAATGATCCGAACTTATTTTTTCGATTTTGTTAAACCGTAATTTACCGGTATAAAGTAAGAAATATTTGGTATTTTATAAGAAAATTTAACCAGTGCCTCATAAAAAATATATGAGCTTACTATAGTATTTAATTTCGAACGATAAAAAGTTTTTAAAAGTATGTACTGGTATTTATGTTGTAACATGGAAAATAATGACCCCTTTGTACATTTCCCGAAATATTTTTTATATGGACATTGCTTTTTTTGTGTGTATCTACACACCTTTTCCTGTTGCATTGATGTACGGAGGGCGTTCGATCAGCCGAGGACAGCGACTGACGGTCAGACAGGATGATTTGTTAACTGTTGACATCTGGCGCTGAATTCTTTAACTTCAGCAGCGGACGCCATATCGACCACAGTGTTTGTTTTTCATTTTATTCATAAAATTGATTTTGTGGTCATGAATGATTACACTCGATTTTTTTTCATACAGACAAGAAATGTACATTTAAAAAAAGCGTAAGCACAAAATGTTGGAAAATAACAATCAAAAATAGGGGGAAATAATACCAAGAAAATGTGAAAACTGTTGATAATTTACCAGAAAACGCGATAAGGGATAATAATTATTAGGAATTAAAATGATGTCCGATACCCTCAGGAAATACTGACAAAATACAACTGAAAATACTACTGAATTAAGTATTTAGTAAAATATCTCCCAGAGAGCAGAAATTCTCAGAAATTTATTTGCATGTTAAAGATAATACTTTGATGGATTTAATACGTATATCGCTACACATCATTACGTATTCTTTGTATCTGATGAGCCATTTGGTTTAAGAATAAATAAATTAAACTAAACTAATCAAGATAGAACCAAACAAATTAAATTGGCAATTTGATAACAAAAACTCTCATCTAGTCCATACAGCTATATTCTTGATCCAACACAAGAAATGTAACACCATACACGTGAACACTAGAGAACAAATTAGCGTGAAACGTGTCAGTGAATTGGTTCCAGACCTCAAGTGATCACGAACCAGGGTACATGGTGCTTCATGCCCCTCCCCAACTCACCATACCTTCTCCTTGCAAAAGGCTACATTGTAATTGTATAGAGTAGAAGGTGCCAAAAAAGGACTAAATCTGAAACGAAAAGTTGAATGACATCAGTCTTATTCAAGTGACGACGATGAGATGTCGTCTAGACAAGAAATAGTCAAATTAACGATTAAACAACTGCTGGTGTTATCTGTCTGGAAAAAAACCCTTTTGTAATAAATCCAAGTTAACCAAAATGGATAAACTTTCGGCAACAAGGAGTGGGTCTCCTATCAAAAAATATAGCAAAAAAGAAATAAACAAAACGATGACAGCGCATGCGCTTTAAAAATAATTGGCAAGCGTTTCTTGGCCTTTCTTTGTTTACCAAATACTCAAGCGCCCGGTGAGGTCAGGTAAAGCATATTCTATTTTGCATAAAGTTCTAATGAGCATGTTCAAAATGCAAAAAAAAAGCAGAGAACAGTTCAAGGTCACTTACACCAGTGTCAAGGTATGTTACACACGATGAACCTTTGCCTACAGAGTATGTATTACCACTTTTGTTTTGTAGGTATCACATGACATGGCCGGTCTGTTTAAGTCGGATTGAGTTTACTCTGAGCGCCGAAATAAGCAGTAACCCGTTAGAAATTGCTGACTAGTGCTACACGATACATGTGTAATGTATCGAATGTTCAGTCATTCTTCATCGAAAATGCTCATTACTTCATTCATTAAAACATTCATCACTTCAATTATTTGATGTTTGTGTAATAGTACATCAGTTTTATTTTAAATTTAAATTGAAGCTGGAATTCATCTTGTTAAAATTGTGTTTCACATAGCAGTAAATTCAAAGGATATTTCTTTAAAAGAAAATTGCATTTGTTATTAAAACACAGAAAACCTTGTCTAAATTGACATGGATATCGACTACATTAGCGTATAAAGATGGGAGGCTAAAACTGGTAATTGGAACAAACTTTAATCCTTTTTGTATTGGAAAGGATCATTACAAATAACGAGGCGTAAAAGGAAGGATTTTTCTGGTTGGTATCAATAATTCAGAATATCCATTATTTCAAAAACACTAACATGCTAAAATATTTATAAATGTAGATCGGGATAAGCTGTTCACCAGGGGCTTCTCTCTGGATTTGTTGAACTGTCTTTGTAAACAATAATGCTATATCAGAGACTAAAAGGACGTAATTAAAATGAATTAGTATTGTATCTTTTAAAATCTGAAAACAAAAATAAAATCTGGCTGCCATCCTCTCAATAATAGCTACACGATTTTATGTCTTCCATTTATAAATTTTACACTAAAGGAGCTTAAAATAAATGACAAAGACGTCCAAATGCACACTTAGGAATTTCAAGCAATTCTCAAAAAACTGTCCTACAGCAAATTTGAGTATATTCACATTACCAGAATGGGAACAATTTGCTTTAAAAGTAGGCAATTTGCTTGTTGTACATATATTACAGATTCTGAATACTAGTACTAGATCATTTACGACACGGTCAGTTTGGTTTATGTGATACACCAAAGCCCAAGACCAATCTAACAGAGATTCAGGTGCCATTACAATGTAATTAGATGCTCGGAGAGTTTTCAAACCTGTGAATAATTCGTATTCAATGAGTGTTGAGTTGAATGTTTATTGAATGCACTCTATGATACAAGAAAAGACATAAAAACGTAGCATAAAAACAACGAAAAAAACTCCACAAGATCGTGGTAAAGAAGTTAAATGTTTGGAAGATTTCTGCTGCAATGAAATCCTTGGATTAGTGCTGAAAATCCCGAAATGAACTCATTTCGCAGTTAAAGACTCAGTCTGTAAATAGACGCAAAAGCGTCAGTTTGTTTTTGAGTGATTCAAAGAGAAATTCTTGTAATTTGTAATGTTTTGCTTTCAGGATAGAAACACTAGGAAACACACAACATGTCAAGATCTATATAGATTTGGCGGATTATCCCAACAGTACAGGGGCTAGGCATCATTGGTGGGAAACATTAACCCGCGAGAAGTTACAGTTGCTTGTTTTTTACCTGCCGAAGTGTTTTTTTTAAATTTGTAACAATCTGTTATCTTTAAAACACAATACAGTCAATTACAGTTATCAAAAGAACATTTTCTTGTGTATCATGGGATATGTCTTACTTTTTTCTGGGTTTTTTTTCTATATAAAAGAATATATCAGTGTACACACATTACATTACAGTAATTCAATCGAAAGAAAAAGTTTCAGACTTCTTAAAATTTAGAAACACGTTTCACTATTCAATGAGATTGTAACACATAGTAACAGCCAAAAATAAAAAGTGTTATGAGAATTTTGCATTCCAAGTATTTATGATGTTTAGCAATTAAAGAAACGTTCCGAAATTATATAAAGTTTCCAGTTATTTTTATGAAAAAAAAATCGTTTATTTTTTTTCCTTTTTTTTTCTATTTAACTTGCACAGAAAATCGTCGTAATGTATTATGTGTCCATTTTACCAGAGCGCTGGATATCGTTTTAAGCTATAATTCTCGCTCTGTATAACAAAGAAGTATTTTACATGCAAGCCATCCCTTTGACAGAGATAACAACATAAAGGATAAAGCGACCTAAGATCCAAAAGACTCTCCATGGATGGTGTAGTATTTCAACGCTTTGGTTCTATGTTACAGAATTATAACGAGCTAAATGATGTAGAAAACCAATCATAAGTGGGAGAGAATCCCTCAGAGTGTACCGCAGTTCCTCTATCTCAGAGATATTGAGATTAAATATAACTGATGCATGCGGAAACTTTGTTGCAGAATAAACTTATTTTTGTTAAAGGAAGCTTCCTTCACCCTTGACTTAAACCTGCGCCTGGCGTATTACGAATTAAAATTCAAAGAGAATTATTATCGTTGATTTACATTGTGGGTTAAAATATAATAGATAAATGCCTTTCAGAAGACAAAACTCTCTCTCTCTCTCTCTCTCTCTCTCTCAACACGTGACTTTTTATTGTGTTTGTATCAACATTTAAATCACCATCACCGACATTGAATAAAATTGTTTTGTACATAAATCAGAATGCTGTTAAACGGCAGTGCCAATTATTTGTAGTATGTAGGCTAGATAGCTATCTTATACGATACAAAAGCCAAAACAACTACCTTGTGTCAAAAATAATTACTTTGTTTTGTTGAGACTAACGACTAGATCACCTTGTCTGATTTTCCAGAAACATACATGAAGAATCGATCGTATGATCACGTGGTTATGTAGGTTCCTTCCAGGATAACGACATCATTAATTATTATATACTAGACTGTGACCCGTGCGTGCAATTGACAATTGCATATCGGACATTAACGAAATATGTACATCGACATACCGTATTATTGACATTTACATAACAAAGCTATAAGCCTACAATAGTGCTATTAATTTCACTACACTTTTCTTTGTTTGAATTAATAATCTGTGTCTCGGAAAAGGCCCTCACCACAGTTGGAATGCCTCCCATATACTCGTAATGTAGCAGAAAATTGCAGAATCGCTCCGGAGCGATTTTGAAGAAAATTAATGAATCCATATAATGGAAGAATTCAATACTTTTTCATCAACGTACACGTATTTTGCTACAGAGACAATACACGGAACGCGTTCTATCGTAAAACTGCAATATTCATTTTACGATAAAACATTTAATGTGAATTTTTGTGCATGTAATCAAATATTTTTGTCATCACGAAGACAAAAGTAAGTACTAAGTTGAAATGTATATTTGTTACTGTATACAGGGAAATATTCGCTCCCATTTTATTTTCGCCCCTTTCGTCATCGTTAACAGCGAGCAAATTTAAAACTGGGCGAATTCCAATGTTCCAAGTTATCTCTTTTAGATTAGTACACATGCGGGGCGTAACTGTTTGGAAGTGTAGAAGGGTGAAAATAACATGGGCGAAAAAAACTCTGTATACAGTATTTAATACTTTCTCTTATAAGAAATCGATTATATATATGTACAGAATATATAGCAAATTTCCAATGAAAATTTATCCGTATTTGTATTATCATTTCTGAGTTTATTATTGTGGAAACTAAACTAAAGATCCCGTTAGCGTGAATGTATTGCGCAAGCGCAAAATTGTAAACTCCAAAAAATCCAGATGATTTCCGGGATTTTTTTAGGAATTTTCGTTGATTATTAATTAGCGAAGCTTAACTGAGAAAAAATAAAAAAAAAATGGTAATCTTCAAGTATCAATGATGTTTAAAATATATAAAACAAAAGACAGTACTCTTCCGATTTCTCGGTATTACAGACCAAAAATTCGAGTCTATTATTTTAATAAAGTAGTATAGATTATAGATACGCCATATTCAAAATGTGTACAGATACAATGCAGGATTAATATACTAGCTGTCTAAAGTGCAAAAACATTTTTGGTTAAAAACGAGCGAAGATGCCATAAAGAGCTTTCCTGGTAATAAACTAAAGCTGGTAGGTTTTGGTTTCCTTTTTACAGCTTTTGAAACACGTCTGTGATTGAAAGAGTTTGAAAACACATATAAAATTATTCAATCGGCACATTAGAGAGGTCTTTTATTAAAAATTTATTTTATAATTTACGGAGCTTAATTGTAAAAAAACAAAACAACAGTGACAAGAAGAGCAAAAATATTAAAGTAATTATATTTACATTCACCAAATACGAGTCCCTCTATTTCTAACGGAAACTTATTAGTCCCCTACCGGTTTTCACCGGAGGGGACTATAGTTTTCCTCTGCGTCCGTCAGTCCGTCTGTCTGTCCCTCCGTCCGTCCGTCTGTCTGTCCCACTTCAGTTTTCCACACTTTTTTTCTTTATGCGTTTGAGGAATAATATGAAATTTGCTGAACTGCTTCAAAATGTTAAACTTCAGATCAAGTTTACCCTTTTGTAGCGTCTGGTTGACATATTTTCCAGAAAATAATTTTTTTAAATTCCAATTTTTTAATGTTCGGGTTCGTTATCCGGCTCGGTGTGTATCAAATAAACGAGGAAAGTATGTTTTCAGTAATCATATCGTGCATTACTTGGACCATTCCTTTTATTGTTTCTAACAAACAAATAAGTTTTGTTAAATAGTGTCAAGCATTGTGTTGTAAATTTAATCGACAGGGTATTTTGTATTATTACCATCGGATTCGTTATCGGGTCGGTCTGTTGAGACGATAAAAAATGATATTCTGCATAACAGTGCATTGTTTTCACAAATTTCTACAAACCGGTAGGGGACGTGTATTGCTTATGCAATACTCTCAAAATGCTTGTTTTAATTCATAGCTCTAGAGAAACTGAAATCTACACGCCCCGTTTATTAAGAGCGACCTAAGAAAACTTAAGGACTACACGAAATAATCATGATCATGTCACTCAAATTTACATAGGAGACGATTTTGGCCGTTTCTTTTAGCTAACGTACTGATGTACATTAACATTAAACTTAGTTAATTTTACTTAATTTTTATGGTCAGTTTATTAATTTGATAAAGGAAAGGTGTGAATATAAACAATAAAATGATTTCTTTGATGATTCATGTGGGTTGTGAAGGTAGCGATTATTGCAGAAAATATTTACATTAACCGCTTTGGTTATGTATTTTTTCTATGATGTCGAAATCTTCATTTCCCGCATAAAACACCGAAGAAAGTATTTTATTGTGAAGGTAAATTATTTTCTGAAGTTGGATTTACATATATCTAGTATCACGAGGGATAACTCTTCTTTGACCAGTAAGATCATTATGCACAACGTGCTTCAGATCAATTGCAACAGATTTCATTAGCTGTATAAGTGTGCTTTGTCTCGCAAATATCATCTCACATTACTGATAATCCAAAGTAGAACCAGGAAATCCTTTCTTAAAGTTATAAATTAATGAAATAAATTGAATGTTGTTTCAGTGGTTTGGTTATCCAATTATACAAGCTTGAGGTCGCTAATCTAAATTCAAATCCTGAATTTTTGAAAAATTAAAGAAAAAAAATTAAAGGTCAATTTGTTTCTTTAAGCACCATTGTGTATTGATCATCTTTCTGCCCTGAAATTGCATCTTACGAAAATTAACATTTTCCACTTTGCCATTGTACGCTTTTGTAAAGTGTAATTTAACAAATAAAGAGCTAAAATTTATGAAAATGAACAATGGAAATAAGTGGAACGTAACAACGAGCCTTGACATTGGGCAGATGAGTGCATTCGCTTTCCTAAAAACTTTGATCGAAGCGAACATTTAAGAAGAGTGATAAAATTTAGCTCACTGGTGACAAACTGTGATATATTGGTCAATAACTTCTGAGAGCCATAACGAGGAAATCAGAAAACAACAGTCTCAAAGGAAAACTGTGACAGTTCAGCTTCGTTCTGGTTTATTTGTTGTCGCTTTTAAAATTTCGACAATCTTAGGAGAGGAATACTTTCGCTCAAAAACAAGTGGAATGATGTCAATGGCGTTAGTACGTTAGAGATACCTCATAAAGGTCTCATACAGGTTACACTTTAATCAATCCGGTTCTTAATTTAACAAGAGGCCTCCAGGCCTTGACGGTTACCTGAGTACCATAGCCCATTTAATGACATGTTAGAGTCTCATTTTGAAGTCTAAACCCAAGACACATCTGACTTTTACACTGCTTTTATTATTTGATGTTTGAAACCATTAATGAAAATGGGAAGGGGTCAAGGTTTCCTCAAATATGTATGGAAATAGGGAAAATATTTTTTATATATTTATACAATATGGTCCTGTCCTAGGATCTAAATCATTGATCCAGGGGCCATGAATTTAACAATTTAAGTAGAGGGTTTCGGGGACATCATAACCTTTTATTATTTTCCTCAAATGTGTTTGGAAACTGAGAAGAAGCCTTTTTTAAATATTTATATATTGGCACAACCATAGGGACTTAATCCCTATCCCAGAGGTCATAAATCTCACAATTCAGGTTGAGGGATTCGATGACATCATAACCATGCGTTAAGTTTTTTCTCAAATATACATTGTTGTATCTAGAGAAGAAACTTTTCTAAGATTTAATACAATATTACTATGAGCTTTTGACCGAGGGCCATGCATTTCACAATTTAAGCAGAGGGTTTCATGGACAACATCACCATGCATTAAGTTTTCCCCAACTTATGTGAGAGTAGAGAAGGACAACAACAGAGAGGAAACTGAATTGGGGAGAGATCTGGAGGATAGAACCACACCGTATCCAGTTCCTTTAAGCTCAGTTTATGATCTGCTGCCATAGCCAACCAACCTACACAAGTGGGGCCTAACACAAATAGGAACTGCCATCTATGTAGAAAGAGAGGTACTCGGTAACACATCTTATCATCATGTAATGTCTCGTTGATACAGGGCAGGTACAGATGGAGACATGACCAAGTACTCAGAGAGCTAGCTGACATTATAGAGAAGGAACGAAAGAAGAGAGGGCAGAAGAGAGACAGTAAATATATCAAATTTGTGAAGGAAGGCGATCCAACAAAAGTCAAGAAACCCTCAGAACAGAAGTCCATCTTGGATTCAGCAACATTATGGGAGATGCAGGTAGACCTCGTACGACGACTGGTACGTCCAGACGTTGTTAACAACAATCTCCGCCCTGACATCGTATTATGGTCCCACGAAGGCAAAGAGATAATAATGGTGGAGCTTACTGTACCTTGGGAAGAGAGATGCGAGGTGGCTTACCAGAGGAAAAAAATAAAGTATCAAGATCTGGCAGACGACATCTGCAGTAAGGGATGGAGTGCATGGGTTTTCCCAGTGGAGATTGGCTGCGGAGGATTCCCAGCCCAGTCTACGTGGAGAGCAATGACAGTCCTGGGAATTAAGGGGAAAGAAAGAAAAGCAGGAATACAGAGACTGTCAACAACAGCAGAGAAGTCATCATTCTGGTTATGGTGGGGAAGAGCATTGCAGAGCTGAAGACGGGCAATGATTTGGCCAATCATTGCTGACTCACCACCTCGAGGACGTTCCAGGATAGGATTCAAAACGACCGACGAAGGTTGGACCTGGCTAACGACGTCTGTAGATTTAGCAGTGAACCCACTGTTTTAGGCAGCCTATTCTTATTCTATACTAACTAGTTGATATTACCAGTTTTCACAGTAATATGTTGAACCATACTTTTTTTATTCATTTTCGTTGATACTGCGTTGAAACCTTTTCTTAATTGCTTTCGTAACCTATTCTTTAGAGTTGAAATAAAAATTGACTGCATGGCTCGATAATTTGAGGAGCGGACAGGGATAAATATATAAAGTGAAATGGGTGATGAACACTTGTACGTGGCCTTGACTCTTTCTTGCAGTTGATTGAAAAAACTTTTTAATCTTATTTTAAACCTAGTGCAAAAAAACGACGGCATCCTAACATCCAGACATGTCTTAAACTTATTAGAACCCGACACTCTTAATGAAGCATTTGGTCAATTGCTTATATGTCATAGTTAAGAGTGTTTCGGCGGTATTAATAGCACATGTCATTTTTGAATTGTAATAAGGAGTTCACCTTATGCATAAACCAATTAATCTCTTTGAACTTCATTTGGTTGTAATTTGGATCTAATGATTAGATCACCTATATTTTTGTGTTTACTGTATGCAACCATAGGAGGTGTTGTGAATAATTTTTTGCATACTTCGTCATGTTGTATGTTATCCCAGTATTTCATAAGTCGCTTCCTTAACCCTTTAATACATGGGTTGAATTTGGTCACCAAACCGTTCGGTATAGCCTTTTTAGTGTTTTTCTTCTTTTGTTTATTGAGAAGATCCATTCTATTTGCAGAAAGAGTTTCTTGCATAATATGTTCAAATTCTGATTGTTTGTAACCTCTTTTTTCGAGATGAGATTTGAAATCTTTTAAAATATTTAGTAATACAGCTTGATCGCTAGTATTTCTCAGATGTCTGGTACATTCTCTTTTAATTAGGCCCTTGAAGACTGATGAGCTATGAGGACTTTGGCTGTGCAGGTATTGGAAGCTGTTAGAAGGTTTGATATATGAGTGAATGTCTAATCGCTGGCTATCTGAGAATCTTGTTCCTTTGTATATGGGCGTGTCTAAGAAATTGACACTGGTGTGAGATAATTCATAAGTAAATCTCAGATATTTATGACAAGAGTTCCGTATGTCAAACAATTTTATGAAACCGAATCAAAAGCTTTTTTCTCAAAATCAATAAGGATAGATCCAGGTAGATTATTTATTTCAGTATTAGACATAAGATCATAAATAATTCGAGTATTTTTACCAATATATATATATATACCTTTCATAAGCTTGTTTGTGTATCTGAAATAAGAAAGTCGAGTGTGGTTTTTATTCTCCGGCTGATACATCCTGATATTGGTTTGTTTATATAAAAAACACATTTAAAAGGTAATTGGTCGCCAGTTATTTTTTAAAAATGTCTTTGTCTCCCTTAGGCAACAAGATATAATACCAAGTCTCAGGGATATAGGAAGCTTTCTTTGTAAAAATATTTGTTTTATTGTCTTCATAATAAAAGCTTTAAAATCATTCCCGAAAAAAACTTGTATAATTCAGTTGTAAATCCATCGCTCCAAAAGGATTCATAGTTTTTCTTATTCTTTAGAACAATTAAAACCTTCCCTTCCTTTTAGGGCTTTAATACCGAGAAATCGGAAGAGTACTGTCTCTTGTTTTATATATTTTAAATATCATTGATACTTGAAGATGACCAATTTGTCTTTATATTTTCTCAATCAAGCTTTGCTAATGAATAATCAACGCAAATTCCTTTAAAAAAAAAATCCGGAAATTATCTGGATTTTTTGGATTTTACAATCTTGTGCATGTGCATTACATTCACGCTAAATCACGGGAGGCTCTTTAGTTTATGTTTTCCACAATATCACATGTGCATGGATGAACTCAGACACGATATTACAAATACGTGTAAATTTTCATTGAAAATTTGTCATACATTCTGTTCATCAAAGGAAATATTTAATATGAAAAATTCCGAAAGTCAACATGGTGTGTAAATAAGAAGTGAGTGAAAAAGTTGGTGGAAAAGTGTTGAATTCTTTATCAATAAGAATTACATTTTTAAATGGAAGGTATTTACTGCCTCAAATGGGTTGTTTTGAATAATTTAACTGTTATTTTCAATCCAGCTTCGTTAATTTTCTCCAAAATCGTTTCAGAGCGATTCTGTAATTTTTGGCAACATCACAGGTATATGGGAGGCATTTTAACCGGGTGAAGGTCTGTCCCGATATACAGTTAGATTATTTTACCTAAGTTATGTAACTATCAACTATACGGTGTGTCGATGTATCTATTACGTAAACTATTTAAATGTACGATATAATATGCAATGTCAACCCGTGCACGCACGGGTCAAAGTCTAGTATTACTACAGGAAGATAAAAAAAAAATGCCGTAGATATGCGACAGGGGTCAGATTGAGCGTAGATTCCAGCAAAGATCAATCACAAAGATTAAACTTAACAATTTATTTACAGTAATAATTACAAAGTTACAATTTACACTAAGAATCCTAACAGTAAAGAGTCTGTTACAATCTGCTGAATAGATCTCACAAATTACAATGACCCAGTGAGTGGTACATCTGTAAGTGTTCACAATTCAATGTCCTCGTAACAGAGTCCAGTCAGAGTATCTTCTCTATAGACACTGTTTACATGTTATTTTTACTATAATATAAATTAAGCAAATTCTAGAAATTATAAAATAAAAAATAAATGTACAAGAAGTTACTTGAATAACATGGACACTTAAGAATGTTCTTAAAAGAATAACTGAACACTTTAGAATAGTCGAGAATATTCGATTATATACAAACCTACATGTACTATATATTACACCCCCTCCCTTTTAAAAGAGTTTGAATGCCAATAAAAACTTGTCAAATTCAACAAGTACAAAAGTACAACAGATGATAGTCATAATAGTGTTGGCAAGCCATCTGCAATAACATTGTCTTTACCTTTGATATGTTTGATAATTATATTATACTCTTGTAAAAACAAACTCGCATCTAGTAAATCTTTGATTCTTGTTTGACAATTTATGCAAAAATGTCAGGCGGTTGTGATTTGATTTGTATTTATTAATACAAGAATATGATGTGCAGTCACATTTAAATAAACATCGAAATGCTGTAAAGCTAACAACAAAGCAAGACATTCTTTTTCTATGGTAGAATAATTTTGTTGACATTTGGTAAGTTTCTTAAAAAGAATAAGAAACAACCCTATCTACACTATGTTCTTGAAACAAAGTTGCGCCGCATCTGATTTTAAAAAATTATTTTTGGCGGTCTTTTTGTCCACTCGAAAGATAAGTTAGTGGAGATTTTAGGACAAAATTTTTGGGTCACCTGGGTCACTCAGATGTCACTCATTGCAATTTTCAGAAAATGCTTTAAAAAATGGTCACGTGAGGGACTAGATGTAATTCATTCATGATAGCTTTTATTCTACTTAATTTGTTAACACATTTGAGTAAAAAATCACTTGTAGACTAGTAGACTTTTTCTCTCTTATTCAATGGTTAAAGGTATATGTGGCGTATTTTTTCATGCTAAGAAATATTTCATTGATTTTTTTTATTTAAATATACTATATAAAGATAGACCTTCACAATAAATTACGCAGTTTATTTCAATCGGGTTAAAAAGATACAGAAAGATACAGAAATTAATAAATAATTTTTATAATTATTGTGGAATCCACAATAAATACAGCATTTTACTAAACCCCGCCTTAAATCGGTCACGTGATATCACGCTCAGTCTATCACAACACCAATGGCGACGACGAGAAAGATAGGTATCCCGTTTAGTTTGACAGATTTGGCAAAAGCAGAAAAAAAGAGACAGACTGTCAAGGATAGGAACAAAGGGAAGATTGTCATCGGAGACCATGTAGATTGATGGAATAGGAATTAAAGCCGAATTAAACTTAAGTTTCATCATGAAGTCATGGGGTTTTGGTAGTCAGGTTCGTACATGCTCCATGTGTTCCATGTCTTTACTTTATAAGTTATAAACCACAAGTGGATTTTCGTTATGAGAATTTTTGAATAAAGAATAAAAACACTCTCAGAGCATGTATCCCTCAGGGAGAGGGGGTATTAACTCATTTTACCGTGTCGTTGATGCTAAAATCGTGTTTCATCTTTATTACACCTAATTAGCAATTTATATCGTTCTACATTAATGAAGAACGGAATAATAATGCTTCAGGTATCATATGATAAAAGAATTATCTATTTTAAGACAAGAAAAACGTGATTCTAATTTGTAAACAAACTGTTCTTCCGTCGTGTTTTCAATACTAGGTTTTCCCGTATTCATGCGCAGTGGCGTTACAAATGGTGGATCACATTAATATTCATCAGACGTGTAGCAAAGTTTAGCAGGTCGAGACCACTATATTTTGTGAAGTCGGCATAAATTTGCATACTAAATTAACAATCTGTTTACTTTTATCGACGAATGAGTTGCAAGGCATTGTGGGCTACTACAAGTTTCAGTGTAATACTATACAATGCGTATTGAAAATATATACCAATTTGAATTGTCCTTTGGAAACTCATTTTGAATGATTTTTCAGAATTTATGAAATTAATATGGGCAATTATGTCTGAACTTCAATTTCTATGCTAACATTTAAAAGATATTGCATATTAGGACTTATATTAACCTATATAAATACCCCATTGTCAATGTTCAAAACAGAGGTACGTCCTATTGAATTAGAAGCAGTGAGTATCGTTTTTTCACGTGATACCCCATATTTGGGACGACATTAGTAGAATGCGCGTTGATATTTTCTTCAGGGACATTCATCAGAATGCTTAACGGACAAAATACAATATGCTGCATAGCTTGAACTTCTGTGTTTGTGTATTTGTGCATTCTACTACCGTGACTATTCACGTATGTTAAAAATGTATAGTTACCTGTATTCATTTCTAGTGCACAATAATAAAGCCAACAATACACAATTGTGCAGGTTTTTCTTATCAAAATCTGTTTGTACTTGTTTGCGTATGTTTGTCAGTCGTTTGATATAGATCATTTTTTGAAGCAACAATTGATCAAGTAAAACAACAGTATTTTTCAATGTGAGCATGGAACAAAGTTAATGGTACATAATCTTTCCTTTTTTACCTTCTAAAGTAAAAATCAAGGTGTAAAAACATTCCGGCAAGCAATTATATATTGTGAATATAACAGACAAAATCCACGTGCGTTTGTTGAATCGTAAACACGTTTTAGACCGTCATGCATTACAACTCATTCAATGGATTGGAGAATCTGTTTGACGAAAATACGTAGTGTACCCGACCTGCTAAATAACTCTTTGCCTTCGAAACTAAGTAAAAACATAACACTTGTCCTAAGATTCAAGGGGGGAATTTCATTTTTTAAAAACTTTACCTGACTTTCCACCCATTTAGTCAAGACTTTCTTTTAGCAGCCGCTGATTTGTTTTTATAGTTTATAGCCTGTGCTAACAATCTTATATTTCAAATAGCGACCGTAACTTTAAAAAAAATCTTTTTATTCCATATACATGTATTTGTTTTAAAATATACTTTCATGTTCATTTTGTCTTTATTCATGAATCAAAATAGATTTACACGTATCTTCACGGGTCAGAACCAACACAATCTGTTTTCTAAATGAAAATATTATAATAAATTTTGTTTGGTGTGCCTTTTGATTCGTCACCCAAGTAAGAAATATCTCTATATTTGGTTACTTATTATGCCTTTAAGCAAATTACATTTATTATCAATTACAATAATTCCTTATATGTTCCATGCACACGGGTTTTACTAAATGTACTTGATTTGGGGACACTTTTCGTTGATTTTGTTGCGTGACCTATGAAATCTGTATACATCAACTAGCAACCGTTATCATTTTCGAGGTTCCGGACCGGTGAGATTTATTGTCATATTGCATTGGACGAGTGGCTTTCCAGATGGATTCGTGAGTGCTTATAGAAATACTAGTACTCCCATTTATTTATACTATGTACTATAGTGTTACCCTAATTTTTGTTTTTAAAGAGAGATGTTTTTTGCATTAAATTGTTGTGACATGAAATGCTGGCTGTTGTTATAATGATGTGTAATTATTCCATATAGGTTAAATGATTATAGGTTCCGTTACCTTTCTTATCAAGCAGTCACGACCAGTTAATAATTTCTGATGCAATTCATGTACACAACATGAGAACTGTGAATGTTTGATATTCACAGCTCGGAAAATGTGATAATACCGGTGGTGTATATATAAGGTCTCCACAATGTTCGGCGACGCAAGAGAGTTATTATTATAATGAATACAGGTAGGTTCAGATTCTCTCAGAGATGCTCAAACAAGAATTTAAGGGTCTGTTTAAAATTTGTATTTTTCATGGAATATTTTCATATATTTTATTCATTAGAATGAAATCTGAATCAATCTAAAAACAAACACATTTAATTTTAAATGAAACAAAATTTTTAATATAAATATATATAGACATGAATAAATCTGATAAACTTCATTCAAGTTAATATAAATTCAAACGTTGGAAATCTATAAAATCTTAGAGCTGATTTTCAAACGACATAATGCATCGCGCTTTTTATATTCTCATCAGCTCTGTATTATAGAAAATGAGGCATTAATATTTGCATTATAACAATTTTAATTCGAATTAAAAGTTTCATAAATATTATTGTAAGATTGAAAGGATATCATTGTTCAAAACACTACCTATGTTATATCGCCGCGACATAAGTTTACTTCTAGTTTGACGGCTTTATATCAGAAAAATAAGTCAAGCTGTGAATTGAAATAAGTTTAATCTATACACTTTTTAAGCTATTGTTAAAATTTAGATATCATAAATTCGTCCTCTATATTAATCACATATGTCGTTTCGTTTGACAACCAGTACTAAGATTTTAAAGTTTTTCCACGTTGGAATTTACATTAATTTTATATTTAAAAAATAATTATACAATGCCTGTTCAAATACAGGGTCGGCGAACAGATGAAAAATGATGCTCTACCTCCATATCTACTTGGAACATCTAACATCTAACAGTTATAAGGAGTTTTATCAGATTTATTAATATCTATATACAAAAATAAATAAATTTGTTTTCATAAATCAACGTAAAACGGATGATATAATAATACTGAATAATAAGTACTTTTTTGAAAATAAAATGCATTTGTTTTCAGACATTGTTCTTCTTAAGAGTTCTTGTATGAATTGACACTATTTACATTGGAGTTTAGCGTGTATTCGCGAAAGTTACGATTTTATTCGCGAAACTAACGCGTTTATTCGTGTTACGTGTTTTATATATATATATATATATATATATATATATATATATATATATATATATATATATATATATATATATATATATATATATATATATATATATATATATATATATATATATATATATATATATATATATATATATATATATATATATAATATATATATATATATATATATATATATATATATATATATATATATATATATATATATATATATATATATATATATATATATATACAGTAAAACTCGTTTAGTACGAACACGAATATTGCGAATTCACGGATATAGCGAAGTCATCTTGGATCCCCAGCTATGTAAATTTAATGAAGTTCCTATACGGTTATAACGAATTACGGATATAACGAAGTAATTTCTTAGGTCCCAGTGACTTCGTTATAACCAAGTTTTGCTGTATATATTTTTTTTTTTTTTTTTTTTTTTAATTTTATTTTTACCTACGAAAATGAGCTCAATGGGCTTTCGTAAATATCCATGCCGGTGTGAGTTTTTTGTTAAGCTGAAATTCTCCGGGTTTTTGTTTTTGGGTTTTGTTTTTTTTGTCCACTTTATCAATTTGAATTGTATTTAATCGACAGGTATGTTTATTTTAATGAAAAATCGTCAAATTGTGACGGAAGCAATAACTTGGGACAGACTATAGTTTTCTTCATCGTCTCCAGTAATAACTGTCGAATAAGCCTTGATAGCACGTGTTTTGCATTGAATTTGAATTAAATCAGATAAATATCTTTACGGGTAAGATGAATTTTAATCCCGTGTCTATGCATTTATAATATTCGTTGCTGAATAACTTCAAGTGAAGTTTATATATCTAAATAGCATGTTTGGATATATACTGTATAAAATCATTAAATTTGGATTAAACCAAGGTACTGCAGTACTGCGATCTCCGTCATGTTTTCGTTCTAAACAATTTTTTTTTTTAATTCTAGTCGTGTAAGATGTTAGGTTAAATATCCTTTTCATACTAACAATAAATTTCACGTGAATGGTTAATTATATTTTTTAATATGCATTTTTGCAATCATAACAATATCATAAAAGATGCTAAAGAAATGTCGATTTGAAAATCGCAAAAATGACTTTGCCTCATTTTCAATGGTGCGTCCCGCGTAATAACTTGATATTCGGTAGTTTTAAGTCACCATGCCATTCTTAAGGGTTTAATTGATCTAACAGCTAAGAAGTAAGATAGTTAATACTGTATTTCATGACAAGTTGTAACTAAATTTCCTCTCACATTTTTAGCGGATATAGATTTCCTCCGTGAAGTAAGGACAGCAGTCCTAGACGATTTAAAAAGTGCACCGGTCAAATACACACCTGAGGTATCCAACGGTCACCTACCTGACCGCCGTCCCATGCGGCGGGTATTTCCCCGGGGTAGGGGTCATATCGCAGAACTGGTCAACAAAAGAGACACTCTTTATTTTGTCGGGTTTATAGGTGACACAAGAAAATCAAGCGAGTTAGATGACGGTATCAGGAAACAAATTTGGGACACTGACCAGCAGTTAGTGGAGCAGCTACTGCAGTGTCCGATCGTTTCCGGGTATTTCTCGGCAGAGAGAGCAGACAGGAACAATTGGGGGAACCTGGTGATTTTTCAATCCGCCCATGCCATTTCAGAGTTGGTGACCTCCAAAACACACGCAGCAGCTGTCAAGTGAGTTATCCCTGACGAATAATCAGATCGCCGTGCCCGAGCCCTTTATACGTAAATCAATGTGACGTCAAATTTAATAACCTACAATACCTGAGCCATCTCTAAAGCAGAAAACAATATACCAAAAACTGTCGTTCTGTCTTCGTTGGTCCTAGTACTTTATTGTTTTTAAAATATTTTTACAACATGAAATGATTTATTTTAGCTCTATTGGTAAAACTCGTGTGGTTATCATCACTAACATCACTAGTGCACAATGTTAACTTGAGTCATGAAAGACAACTCTACTGCTTTGTACCTGCACTGCAGAGAAAAGACAGCAGTTTGATTCAATAGAGTGTATTTGACAGAAGTTGTAAATCAATAACTATTTCTTGTCTTTTACACGTATTTATCAAGTAGTTTTCTTCATCAATTAGACTTTTTTTCAAAAATTGAATATGAAATGTTTGCAGAGCATCGGGTATCATAAATATGTAAACAGGTGACGGATTAATTTGACCGTCGATTGGGGTGTTTTTTTTTTGGGGGGGGGGGGGGGGGGTGTTATTAAATAATCCATTTTCTTATTTCCCCGATGGATGCCGTATTTTACTTTACGTACAAAACTAAATGAAGTAAAACAATACTTGTTCATGTAATTCAAGTTTTCAAAGTTCGAAAGTTTTTCATCTTTACTTTAATTTTTTTATTTGCAACAAATGCAAGGTCGTCTCCTTCTTTCAAACAACAAATCAAAAAACAAAAATAACCCCCCCCCCCAAAAAAAAAAATTAACAATTTCAAATCCTATAACTACATTTGTATATAATTTAGAATCAAGTTAAAACACAGTCACTTTTAAATAATGAATTTGGTCGTAGGTGGTAAGTTCTTTTGTTAAATACAGCCCTTGATTGTATGAAAAAAACTTTTTAATGTATTTGTTTATACCTTAAAAAACTTTATCAATTAGCTTTTCAGCTTTGGACTCTTTTCATCCATAGAAATCTCTCGCCTCGATATTACCGTAGGGTGCGGATCCATAGCGGGGAACTCATGGGCGGATTTTACGGGGAAATACAGGTACGCAAAACCATCCTCCTAGACTACGAGTCAGCCACACAGCCTGCCAGATCAGTGGTTTACTGGGATCCGTGATGATTGGACCTATTATATTTATTTATAGAATGATTTTGTATTGCTACCATATCAATCTTTATAGGGGAAACACCATCCCCAAATAAATGTAAAGAATAGTCAACATATTAGTTTTCTGTACATGTGTGTCGCCATTTGTCCGCCATATTGGTTTTGTCGTAATTTATGACGCGGCGATATCACATACGTGTGCCTTTTCCAGGAGTTATTTCATTTTAACTATCCATCGAAATTTAAATCAATTTTCTCTTTGGAATTAAGATTATGATGATGCAAAGTTTGATATACCATTACTAAAATACAGCGCCTATTAGAAGCGCCATACATTTTTTTTTTTTAATCAACCCACAGTGGCATTTTGTCCGCTCTGCTCTTTATGACACATAAATAAATATAAACATTTTCAACTGTCTTTGTCTGTGGTAACATAACGAATCAATATTGATCCCTAGAACCCAATAACTTTATAAAACATGAGTGGCACAAAATGGGCGTGTCTTAAAGTATAACCGAAAAACGGTACATGTATTTGCTGCGCCGCGTAGAAATACATAGCTTGTGCTACATTAAGGGGGATGTGCGGCCATCTTGTACATTTATGAGTAAGAATGTTAACATTTCTTGAGCTGGCTTTTTTCTGCCCGAAACTGGCCAAAAATGTTGCCAAAAGATATAAAAGCAATAAATATGAAGTCCTACATGCCATTTTGTTTGAAAAGTATGCATACAAGAACAGAACAATGCCTTTTTGATCACTCAGAACATCTGTTGAACTGCACAGCTACAGACTTATTTTGAAGATATAATACAAGTTTGCAAAAGCACAGTTTTTAACTAAATTCAGTTTATGATACATTTAACAAAAGATAAGAAAAAAAATAATGCCTAAAATTTTGGTGGAATCGAACCCATAATATAAAAAACCTAGATACATAAGGTTAGCTTATGTCAGGTACCCTTTTTTATCTTCTTTTTTTTTTTTATAAACATCACTATATGCATTACAAATTTAAAAACTTTCATGACAAAGAAAATTGCAAATGATTCATAAATAACAAAACTCCCTCGGTATCTTTTACAAGAGGGTTTCGGTTTAAATATAATTTAAAGAACATATTCTTTCTGTTTTCTTTGATACCCAATTGGTATTTGCTTAGTCAGGTACCCTAACCACTGAGCCATTTCAGACACAACCAAGTAGGCTGTTTAAACGTTATGGGTGACCTTGACCACGAATTTACGGACTTGTATTATTTATTCAAAACGTTAAACTGTTGGGATACAAAATGATATTTTAGATGTATGGTGGGTCGTCTCTCCACGTTTTTGTTGATTGAAATCCGTTTGTTTTCCAATAGACCTTATTTAGACTTTGAGAAATATATGGAGCACAGACCCACTCTATAAAAGAAAATGCCTTGAAGTTCTAAAAAATTACAGTATTTGCAGGTTTTGATACATATACGCATGTTTGAGTCAACATATTCCAAGTATTGATCATACCTACAGGTTAAAAATCAATGATATGTTAAATACATATTGTTTTAATGATTTTTGTTTTAAAAGATCAGATTTATTTATATCTTATTTTTTCAGTAGCTTGTCCGACCGTGTATGGGCATTTTACACACCTTATCCACCCCTCTTCTTTACCACTAGATTTAGAGTCTTATTTTCTTTTTCTTCAAACATATAAAAAGGCGCATTTATATTATGGTTTTCACCAAACTGTTATTTTGACCCTTTGAGTAATTGTTTGACTACTGAATCAATGTAATACTTATACACTTCTTGCATTAATGAATTGGCGTATTTCATGTCACTATTGACTTATGGCTCATTATTTCCATGTTCATTGTTAAACATCCTATCACCTTTTTATCTCTACGCGAATGCGCGACGTATGAGCTTATTAATGTCATATGTCTCTTGTTAAAAGATCAACGAGCCTGAATTCGCTCACGTTACTTCGGAGCGAGTACCTGAAATGCAACCTGTCTATTTCTTTACCCTGGGGATTTTTGTTCTGGTCATGGTCGCCAACGTTATCCCCATTGTGATCTTGTGCCGTTCCCAAAGCCTCCGCAGAGACGCCTTTTTCCGCGGCCTTGTCTGTCTGTGTGTCAACGCTTTGGCGGTGGCGCCGTTTACGTTCTTGTTGACGTTCTACCCGCAAATCTTTTCGTACAATATGTGCATATTCCTGAGATCTCTTAACAATGTATTTGTGCTTCAAGCTTATTTCCATCATCTGCTGATTTCCTTTGAACGTTTTTGCGCCTGTAGAATGACAAAATATTATCTTTATTTCACAGGTTGGCACCAAGTGATTTATATTTTCCTGACTTACGGGATAACAGTCGGGTGTGTTATTGTTATTCACAGGTCCAGTAATGCTAAGAGTCCTATTAACTCATATTTGATCTACAATCGGGCGCCCTCGGTGCAAATCGTCTACTCTTCATTTACCATCGCTCTTATTCTAGGAGTTCTGCTTTTTACTGTTTTATCCACCTATCAACTTCTCTGTAGTTTAAGAAAATCTCGGAAAGTTGGCAGTAAAGAGACGAAAATTCAAGGCATCAAAAATAGGGATAAATCGGTGATATTTTGCGTCACAAAACAGCAAACTAAGCAGGCCTCGAATGATGACAAAGCAAGTGAATCGGACAAAATTCTGGTAAATATGGCAGACGAGAGAAACGATGCACTGTGTCGAATGTCGACTACCTATACTGTGGATCCATCCAGTTCCCAGTGCACCGACATTGGTACCCAAAGATCCCGCCAAAAAGGAGCAACAAGATACGGAGAGCGGCGAGGGGAGTCCGTCAAAACCTTGCTAATCGTGGTCCTCACCCTGGTGGTCTGTAATATCCCTTATCACGTGGTTCAAACGGTGTCCTTCTTCACTGACCAGAATGTCGCGGAGGAAGCCCTTTGTGTGACTTATTATATGAGCAAGTGTCAATACATTTTGAATCCGGTAATATATATGTGGAGAATTCGACCGATCAGAGATTTTATAAGGGACAGAATGAAGTGCAAGACATTGTAAATTCTTAAAGGAGACATGAAGCTGATATTTACAGTTTGCAGCCACGGGCACCTGACAGTGTGTTTGTAGCGTCTATGTGCTATTCAGTTTCTCAGGATGGTCAATTGTTTATATCAAGTTATATTTAAACAGATAATTCAAATTGTCAAACATAATAATTTAATGGGTTTTTTTTTATACTTACAACCACTAAGTATGATTCCTTCTATTTCTTACGAAAATTGATTGTAATTCATAGCTCTATTGAAACCGACAGAATTGAAATCTACACGATCTACTCGATCTAGTTCTAACCAGTTAATCGATCGGTCGAAACCTTCAGCAACCTTCGAAAAAACACGACCTGCACAAAATGATAATGATGATAAAATTCCAATATAAGATGACTGGACTATTTTTTTCTCACGTACTGATGTACATTTACAATAATCTATTTGATTTACTTACATTTTACGATTTATGTGGTAAAGAGAGATGTAAATATAAACAGTTGAACGCTTTGATTGTTGATTCATGCGGAATATGAAGGTAGCGATCATTGCAGGAAAATAAAATACACAAAATGCTAACGCCGTTTATATTATATATTTTTATGCAATGTAGCTACTTTCATATCCCTCATGAATCACCAAAGAAACCATTTTATTGTTTAAGCTACACTTTATGTTCCCTTTGGTAAACAAAAGCGAGATATACGCTTTTTAAAACTTGGGGATTATAGATAAATATTTACAATCGTATAGCCCCTCATTTGGCATTGGAAATCCGCGACGTTCAATTTCCTGTAGCTTTTTCACGGCGCATGAGCACAAATAAAAAACGTCACCATGCGTTTTGAACATATCTATTACTGTAAAATTTAACGAAACGTTCAAACTTACAAAACCAAAAAATAATCGTTGAATGATATCTATTCGTTTATAAAAAAAATTTCCCGACGAAGTTTCTGGCACTATATTTTTAGTCACGGAAGCAAACTTAATAACATGTCAATATGGCTGTTCCATATATGTGACCAAGAGCGTATATAATGGTTTAAAAGCGACGATATACAAATGCTTCATACAAATAAACATCAATATGAATATAAATACATGTAAAAGCATTGAATGCGTAATTTTGGATGCATGTCGTCGGTCCTATGTTTAAGTTTATAAACGATGTAGCTATATAACGCGTTATAACGCTATTGCCTTTCAGGTACAATATGATTGGACTAAAAAATTATTTAATTCTTGTTTAAAGTTCAAAAAACGCCCTTTGTTCAGTACCAATGTGTACCACGAATTTGCAAAGATGGAATTCTCCTGGTAAATTGTGAATTTACTGGGTGGGTGTAAATACAAAATTTACAAAACGCTTGTAGTTACACCCACCCAGTAAGTTCACAATTTACAACATGACACTGGTTTTGGTATTTAATAGAAAATAACTAACCTCGTCCAACAAAAAAATAATTAAAAACCATACAAAATGATATAGGTGTATGGGAAAAAATAATTAAGAAATAAATGCATTTCTGTGAATACAAATCATGCGAGAGGTTTAGAAAAATAATTTCTATGTCCTTGAATTCAAACTGTAAGAAAAAGCTGAAGTAAAAAAATAAATTATTTGTCCACCTTGTCTTTCGAGGTATCGAAAAGGATCAGTTGTTTTTAGACTAATCTTCTTTCATTTTGTTCAAAATTCATCTTCACTGACTTTAGGCTACCTTTATTTCACGAACGTCAGTGATTTATGGGTTAAAAAATCCGCTTACTAATGTTGTCACGAATAATTCTTAATTCTTCGGAGATTGGTTTGCTGATGGGATGACACGAAATATACCTATGTTGTAGAATTATACGTCATCAAAATTCGGAAAAGAAAACCATAACCGGGCATTAGATTTGGAATCCGATAGACATTATCAATATGGATAGTAACAAAAAAATGATAGTATCCAAAGTCACGCAGCGGAAACAGAATTTAAATGAGCTCTTAAAGATATATGTCAAAATATAATTTAAAATCATACATGTGGTGTATATTACCCGTGTTATAAACCTTTGCTTTAAAATTTATCAACGGGAGATGTTTTATCAAATACTTCCGGTCAGGACCGATTGCAACTTCTCGGGCCTTTTTCCGAGCCTGTCGGAAAGGCCCGAGTAGTTGCGACTGGATCAGAATTTGTTTTGACACAGCCCCTCGCTTCAACCTTTCAGTGACCTAGTTATTGGAAATCAACATAACTATTTCTTCTACCAAACATTGATTTAAAACGGTTTTTGTCGAAGACTTAAATTTAAAAAATTAAGGAAAACACATATTGGTTAATAAAACTGCAAATTACGTTGGCTATCAAGAAGTTAATCCTGTCAACGCGATGAAAACAGAACGATTTGTTGTGTTTCTGTAGGCTGCACATTTCATCTTACCGAAATAATGCCTCCCAAGATTTTTATTTTACCATCAGTAAGCATCCTTAATCAATATATTATTTAATCACTCCGAACCATCAATACTACATCTTGTTTTATAAACCATTAACAACTGTTCCTCGTTCCTCAAACTAACGAGCATTATCAACTTTATGCAAATCAACAAACTTGACTATTCAAGTCTACAGTATTTACATTTAAGTGATTCAGCTCTACACGAAAAAAATATTTAGAAATGAAAAAATTATTTCAGGGTCTATTTCAGTGAAACTTTACTTAAAAGCAACTATATTTATCTCCGAAATGACGTACTAAATTGCTTTGCTCAAGGTCACAATAACCGCATAACAGAACGTTACATCATTGATAAGACTATGAAAAATCAATTAAACTTCTATTATTGTGTAATTTTTTATTTTCTTTATACAACTCGTTGAAATGCTTATATTCGCGAGGAAAGCCTCGCGAATATAACAAAAATTTCTACTCGTAAAGCAAATATAAAATCACACGATATAGAATCCTCTTTATATTCAATAATCATAGATTATGGGTTTTTTTTTTTATTTATTTATTTCCTTTTTTATCTATTTTTAATTACTATGAATTTATTTGTTTGTTTATTCAATTATTTATCTAATTATTCAGATTTTTCTTCTTAATTTCCTCACCGGTCCTAAATCATGTGGTTGTGAGCTGTGTGTAAAATCAAAATAATGAACTAGCTTTCCTGTAATCTTTTACAGACGTACGAAACTCTAATTTGCATTATAGTGGACGGACCAAGAATATGACATCACTTTCCCGCCACAACAACTAGGTTAATGCTAAATAAACAGACGTCATTCGCGACACATACAATATACATACGGTCTATTGTTCTCTAATTCATTTTTCTCGACTTGTTAACGCTCTCCATGATCGGGGATTTCCTGCTTTAGTAATTAGAGACAAGATGAAGAGAGACACGGAATAAGAATAATCTGATGGACTGTTTCATTGAGAGTGAACTGTGAGTACATAAATTCTTCAATGGAGTAGTCAACTGTCGAGCACGTGCTAATGGCGCCGATCCGTTCCCGCCATTATCCATCGTTCTCCAATTAGAGCGGGATGCCGACCCTTGACAACAAGATGTGTGGTTTAACATGGACGTTCGTTCTTACCATTGTCAGTGTCGTCTGCTCGACAATGACACTTACCCCTCCAAAGAGAAGCGGACGATTGCTCCATGATTTCTGCTCAAGTCGACGTTTGGTTTTTCGATGGAATGGGAACCAGCATCAATTAACTTTACATTATTTCTTGTCTATACGCTCCTTCTTGAGATTTTTTGGTGCTTGAGCATGCGCCCTGAAGCTCTTGAAAGCAAATAAATTGAACCAAGAATGGCGTCATATTAACTCTCTTCAAAAGATGGTTCTTTTCAGATTTGGTGCTCAGGTTACTTGTACATACATAGAGCTTGTTGGAGAAGAAGACCAAAAAAGATTTTCTATAATGTTATTTCTAATTAGGTTTATTTTTATCTTCACGTAAATAATTTCAGACTGTTGTCTAAAGCAACTTAGGTCTGATAAACGGACAAATAGAGAACGGATCTTGGTACTGTTTCACAGAATAAACATATTACATGTATTTGGATATACGGTCTTGGAAAACGGTCTTGGAACGGAGAAAAACTTAGATGTTGTTTCAATTGACAATTAATTATATGCTTAGTGAAAATATCTTCAATTATAACTTTGCTCATTCACCCAATGTCAATTGTTATCAAAATAAATAATACACATACACAGGTTAGCGAACTTGTCCTGGGTCTTCTGGGCTTTTGTTTCTGTCCGAGCTCGCTGATGCCTAAACTCCTGTTGAATACATTAATCCACTCAAATATTATACATATATTATCAAATGTCATTGATTTGAACATACATGTATTTCTATTGTATAAAATTACAACTGGGATTGGGCACAAGTTCAAAAACTTAGACCACTCTCTCCCAATAAAAGTACATGTATATAATACAATACAAAATTATGTATGCACAAAATGTAAGGTCAACAGATCATATGACAGTGATATATAGAATTTGCAATTGTGTACAAACATCAACTAAATCTTTGTGTGTCTTTGATATAACGATAAACTAAAGAAAATAAATGTTTGTTTTCCCTGGCACTAATTGCACTGTCGCCCCAAAGTAAGGCATGAGTATTAATATTTATATTTACAATATGGAAAATTTCATTCAGCAGAACATTCGTGGTAGGGGCGTGTGAATAAGAGAACAAAAGGCAATGTAAGCAATGTTGAGACATTATTTTTTAGGAGTTTTTATGCTGTTACATTTTTATGTCCACTTACAAAGAACCTGGGGGGAATGAGCAGAGGTATGCACACAAGTGGACTCAACCCTATCATGAGTATGTTTCAAATGACAATAACGCATTTAGTATAATATGTGAATTAGCATCAAATATTTTTATTTCTGTGCTTACATATCTCCAGAAAATTTATTATGTGCGTGTACATAGAATAAAAAATGCTATCTTTTAGACTTGAAGTTCAGAATTTGTACATCCTCAACAAAGTAACATGTTTATTTTTAAAAATAATACTAAAGATAACTGATTTAGCTTTCACTAATAATCTATAAAATGATAAAGTGCATGTGTTTAATTCATAATAACTCAATTTTTACTTTCTTTACATCAAATGAGTTTTTAATTAAAACAAAGTAAACAAAGATTTAAAAAAATGTTTGCAGCACGATTCATTGAAATCGAACACCTACTTCAACATAATTCTGTTCCAAAAATTCCTCGCTAAACGCTACACCACGGAAATAACAAACTCAATTTAGTATTGCGCAAACATAATTCGGTCTTGTCCATTTGATGATCATCTTGCAAACTGAATGAAGAAAACTTGTTTTTGACCATAGAGTGGGTCTTGGTACCATTTTTTTGAAAGACGTTTACTTATTTTATCAAAATATGTTCTTTAAAAGATGGTATGATACACACTCCATAAAAAAAATACTGAACATCCGATTTCATTAGCATTTTGTTGCTCAATTACATATTCATATTTTGATGTCTTAATGTCAATTAAATTTGAAGCAGTTTTTGAAGGTTTTGGCAATTCTGAATACAAATAATTACATATGTTTAATAAATCCCAACACGTTTTTTTTCCAAAAATTATTTCAACTTTAACTTAATAAATATTCTCGTAAAATCATTTACTTCAATTTGATTCATTGAGCTTTTTTTTAAAACACACTCATGGTCCCTACATTCCGCGAAACTTGCGAGTAGTCAACTTAATATTCTCGAGCATAAACTCCTTTGCTACTAATGAAAATTATGTATCTTTTCCATATCTTGTTTGTTATCATATCCACATCTATTTTTGATGTAATTCTCTTCCATTGAATTTGACATGTGATTAAACTCCTTTAAAAATGTCCATGACCCATTCCTTTAATTTATCTTTTGATTTATTTATGTTTATTTATTCATTCATCTACATATTTATATCAATATTTCTAGTTGTGTATTGATACACGCAGGTCAACAATTGTAAAATATTCCTCTACTATATAATGTATCGGGCAAGTCGGGAAAATGAGAGGTATGGGCATAATGTTACACACAGCTGAAAAACGTACGAGATTTCCGCCTTGTGTTATAAATTGTCAAAAATATAAAAAATGACAAAGAAAGTATATAAAGTCAGTACATTTTAGGTATATTGATATAACACTTCATCATTTAAAATCCCTATTTGCCTGTCAAAATCGGTAGCATATTCAAACAATTTTAACAAAATTATCATATCTTTACTTATGTGTTTTAGAAAATAAAAATATGATACGCTATATGTCATAATTTCACAACTCTGCTAGAATAGCCTATGTTGTTTATACAATCATAAAAACTGATCCAGAATCTTGTGTTTGGGACTTGGTTGTTATAGATTTAGAATTTATCCAGCAATGTCAACAGATCCATCGGGGGGTCAGGACCCGCTTTCACCTGTGTCCAAAACAACCCAGGTAACACCAAAAATAAATCCCCCATTTTCTGATCAGTTGATATCTACATTAATCTTCGTATTAATCCCTCTCCAAAGTCCTCATCCTCTCCCCCGGACAACGGGACAGGCCATTCACGACCGCAATGTCACACAATACTGCGATAATCTTAGACAACGCCACCCGAAAAAGTAAAGCCCCTATAGTATTCCTATTAAATAGTTAAAACACCAAACTCAATAATAGCTAATTAAAAACACAATGGACCGTTACGCTAGCAGTTATTAAAATATCACACACCGAGGAATCGGCGATGAGGTGACAGCGAATGGACTCAGCCAATCAGAAGTCGGATTGAGATGTCATTCAGCGCTCAACTTGCACGGGATTGACGCGATCATCGGTAGGTTAGGGGTGAGACGAAATCAGCGCAGTTCGTTGTGTATTACGACATTCCACTAGCGAACCAGCCGATATTACAAATTACTTCCAGGGTGTCTACAAGAATGAATTCGGTCCTTTCCCCTGAAATTATTAGAGGTACGTCTTTTTATGATATTTAATCTCTTTTTTAACATTTGAGAAAGTTTGGCAAGAGTTTTTGTACTCTTTTTTACATATCCTCGTGCGAATCAGGCTATTGATGGCCATTGTCAATGGGATGGCCTCGGGCTATTTCTACATTGCGGTGTTCGAAACGTTTTCTTTAACTTCAAAGATAAAGCGATTTCATGTAATGCGCAAATAAGTCATATATTTGAAAGATGCATTCACACACCGAGCAACTGACTTGACTTGTCAAAATATTTCTATTTTATAATCATATTACAATAAGCACTTTTATTTTTTTACGATAGTTCAACCGAACTTTATTTCTTTAAAAAGCGTATGGAATCTGTTGTTAAAACTTGACAGGGTGCAATGCATTGTATAGGAAGTTGGCATGGTTTATTTAATAAAGTTAAATTTGTTTACTAATAACTGACTTTTTTTGCCGAAAATGTATCAAGTTACAATTTTTTCGAGTCACTTGTGTAAATGTTTCTATTTCAAGAATTTAATATAAGTTTACATAAATTAAGTAGTAGCGATTTAGGGGCCAATTCTTTTGTTTATTGAACGATAGAGGTTGAAAAATTTGATGATTCTATTAAAGGAGTGGATAGTACCTCTACATGCTGATTTTGAATAAACGCGGAAATGTTTTTATGTTTACTGCTAAAACAGATACTAGTATCTGTATGGGATATATTTTTTAAAACCCTTAAATATTTCCAAAAGATTGTTAATCGTATATACTAATTTTAAAGAATGGAGATTAAACATATGAAATCTTGATATAATAGTATGCAAGATTTTTAAGACTGTGACGTAATAATTTCTAAGGGCGGCCCTCGTTGAGGCGAACTCGTGGGGACAAGGACCTCGGTGTGGTAATATTGAGTAACCGATACTGGCATGACGGTAGTCATAGAACTACATTGTCTTCTGCATGTAGAATAAAACTAATTTGCAGTTGTAGAGACGGTTATAATTTGGTCAAGAATCAGATTACCTGATATTACCGAACTCTCTGTAAAACATTACATATTCGCGGCAGCTCCTGCGGCGGCACACGCAGCGATGAATCCAAATGCATCAAAAATTTATACACATACAATATGAATAAATAGGATATTTTTTTTCCAGTGTAATTTTCACGAACATCGGTCATATAACGGGCTTTTATCATAATCTCTTTTTCCGGTGAGATATTTGTGCGATTCAAAATGTATGAATAAAATATATTTTTTTAATATTTGCAACAAGCAATAGTTTAAAGAAATAACTTTTCTGTAGAAAAAAAGATTAATTTTTGTTTTTCAAAATAGACTCTCGAGTAAATCTTAAACATTAACACCGCACCACCCCCTGTTGCTTTGAGAAACAAAAGTCAAAAGACGAGTTCAAACCCAGCAGGGACCCTGACTAATTTACATATGACCCCCGACGTCATAGGGGGCACGTTTTTACTATCATTATCCCCTACATTGACGGCAAAGTACTCTATTATGAATTGTAAATAATTGGCAGATGAATAAGCATTTCTGACTACCTTTGTAATTATTATAAGTTTATTCCGAATGTACGAAAAATATTTGACTATTTGAATGAACTCATTAAATGCTTGTGTTTGGTTTTTTTTTAAATCTTATGTAAGAAATAATTACATTCATGGTTGTTTTTAATGCTTGTAATTATGAATTATAAATTTCTGAGGAAATTGATTTAAATTTATTCAAAATTTACATTGAAAATATTATAAATATGTCACAAAGTCTATTATAGCCTTGGCATGAAACACACATTAGATGTTTAATTCAACTGAAAAATTGTTTTCCTGCAATACCAGTAATTACAGAAGAATTTTTTTCTTGGAAAAGTATTTTCTAAATTGTTACACGTGTATGTTTGAGATTCAAATGACTGGAGTGACACCTTGAGTTTAAAAAAACCAGGATACTTGAAGTACCCAACTTTTGAGGTAGTAAGGTTTGAAAAAAATATTATAAAAACTGTTTAAAAAAAAACTTGCAATTGTCTATCAATCGAAGGAGGTGTGCCTACTATTGTAAATTATGGAAATATTCAAACTTTATAACACGTCGCTACCGTAAAATAATCTGCAAACATTTTTCATAATTTACTTTCTCTCTCTCCATTACCTTTCTCTTCCTTATTGTCAAAAGTTATTTCTCTCTGGTGTAAAAAAAAATATAATATTCATGTAATAAACCACAAATAAAGTTCGAAATTCGATAAAACAGTACTGTTTTTCAGTAGATTATTTGTACAACATCATATTTTGGCCAGAATATACTAAAGTAAATTTGATGTTTTTTCCCAATATGTTTATATGTACTTAAAATTAAACTTCGGAAGATATACAGAGAATCCTCTTTTGATACTAGAGAAAGAAAACAATTAGAATTTATATTTTTCAAAAATGCTTTCTCTGGTGTTTCATTCTGGTATGAAAGTGGCCAGCATTGCAAAAAACAATAACGAATAATTAGAAATATGAATAAAAGTTAAAAGAAAAAAATAAATAACTAAAGGGATATGTTCATTATTTTGCAAAAATCGCTACCTTAATATCTCGGGATAAACACCAAAAAATTGTTTTCCTGTTTACATTTATATGAGTGCAAAAACTGGATAAATAAATGTAAATGCAATTTGTGATAGATTCTTTGCCTACAAAGAATATCAAATTCTTCCATATACATGTATACGGAATCGGCGGGGTTTTGCCGATTGATGGTACATGTGTTTAAAATATTTGGAGGTCTGACGTCATTCAGTGCTGCCCGTGCTCGAGTTGAATCTAAAATTTTGATCAAGCACGAAAAACACGCTTGAAGTAAAAAAATAAGCAATCATTTAATAATGTTGATAAATGATTTGAAAGTCATTTTAATAAATCGCGTAACTATATCGAGTGGGCATTACTAAATAGTAAATTTGAATGTTCAAGGTATATCCATCCGCATTTACATTGAACTACACACATAAGATCAAGAATTGGCTCTGTCACTATCTACATGAACACGGTTACATTTCTAAAAAGAATGTAAGGGATAAAGCTCAAGTACTCATAAGGCGATGTAAATATGATATCGGAATAGTATCAAACCAGAGGGACCTCTGTAGAAATTTTTGTTTGGGCGATTGTGATTTATAATAATTTTTATATTTATTTAATAAACATCCCCTCGATCTGTCTTTTTTTCTCCATTTTGCTCAAAACTGTATATATAGTTTTATCAATATGAAACCAGATCAATGTAATGCCTTTTTAACTGATAAGCTCAAATATTTAAATTACAATCAGCAACATAATTAGTTTTACCATATACATGTATTGTGTTTTTAAAGATTCTGGACAACAAGACAGAAAACCGGAAATCTTGTGTCTTGTCTGCGGAGACAAGGCTTCTGGGAAACATTATGGCGTGCAGAGCTGCGACGGCTGTCGGGGATTCTTCAAGCGGAGCATCCGTCGTAGTCTGGAGTACGTCTGCAAGGAAAACGGAAACTGTGTGGTAGATGTTGCAAGAAGAAACCAATGCCAGGCCTGCAGGTTCCGGAAATGTCTGGAAATGAAGATGAACAGAGATGGTAAGGAGATATTTACGAAATACGCATATACATTTAATTAATTTTTTAACGTTTGATTATTGAATATATTTTATCAATTATCTTAAGATTCGAATAAGTTTCTATAAAAGGTGTCAAACTATTGCTAAGCTTAAAGGTACACATATGGTCACAAGAGATTTTTGTCAGTTCTTTGATTGATTACTGAAACAGTGCTTGAGGTTTGGCTTCTGGATGTAGCGTTTTCTTCTCGTTTCCCCTGGAGTATTTGATAACCAAACTCCAGGTAATCGTGTTGACTTCACCTGTGCTTTCTCAGAAAGTTCTCCGATCCGTCATCTCGAGTGTACCTTTCTCCGGAGTGATCAATCAGTCGGGATCGGATATCCCCGGAAAAATGCGCTGATCCATAACAAGTACTGGTTCTAGTGTTTGGGTCAACATAAGCTATGTGTAATGATGAAGAGAATCGTGTCTGCCGCAGGATTTCCAAACCAAACTCATATGTATTGCTTCAAGTGGGTCTGCACCAAAATTTGAGCAAATATGTTCAATTATGGAAGATGCTGATTGCATTATTTCCCGATCAATCCTTTGTCGTCGATTTAATATTATTTTAGACTCGGTGTCAACAGGAACTTATTTTCAGTATAAAATCATTTACATGTAGAAATAGAAAAAAATTGATAAATAGAAATCGGGAGAATAAATCTTTAGAAATCAAAATACTAGTAAACAAAGCACACGGTTCATAAAACTATGCTGAAAAGAGAAAATGATCATCCCTAAACAATCTGACGGACCTGGTGTAAAGTGAAGAGACAGCAATACCCGAATAATTTGAAGCGGTAAGTGTGGAGGGGCGTGTGGAGATCAAGTATCGGTGTTTTGTTTGTCAAAATGTAAAAGCTTGTAATCGAGAATTCTTTTGTTCCCCTGTCCCCTGTTGTTGTACAATAAACATATTACAATGCCGAGTTGGCTGTAGATTGGTTAATTAAACCATACGCCGATTGACGACAAAGCCCCTTCACTGCGGTGACACCCTGTTGACAAAACCATCCTTGCCTCACCTGTCCGCTCTCACTGCGCAAACGAGATCTCGCGAGCGCACGCGACTCTTGGAGAAGTTCTGTATACAGATTACTGAATGAAGTATTTAGGAAAATATTTAATGAGCGCCGGCTACTGGTGTTAAATAGAGCCAATTTGCAAATAAAGGGTAATGTGATATCTTCCAACCTGTGGCCTCCATATTTTAAATGCCTTATTGTCAAGTAAAAAGAAGCTTCCTCAGCGGTTGCATTGGACATTCGCATCTACGTTAGAAAGTTTCCAATAATTTTGAATGAAAAAGACACGTTTTGCAAGCCGTTTTGTCAGAGCTTTGTATTTTGTTAAAACACAAAAGCAAGATAACTAGTCACATAGAAATCTAAAAAAAAAAGTGATTTATATAAAACCAACTATATGCTAGATGGGAATATTTAAATCGTACAGAATATTTACAGTTAATGTGAAAGATAAAGAAATTAATAATTTTCAATCTTATTTAATACCCCCCCCCCCTCCCAATTGTATTTTTCTAAAACATTTCTCTAAATTAAAATAATTTTTATGAAACATGAAAAATAATAATAAGAAAATGTAAAAACATGACTGTTGCAATAGGTTTTATATGTCAATTTTTCAAAATATAAAAAAATGTTATAATGTAAATTTTGTTCAAACATTTTTTATCAAATGGGAGAATCTGTAGCATTATCTTGTTACATTGTAAATAAATTGAAAAATCTCTTATCTTTTTTTAGCATTTTTAGATAACTAGAATGGTAAACGTGCATATCTAGTGTTTCAAGTAAGATATAGTATTTCACGTATTCAAGTTTTATTCAAATTTTGCTTTTTCTTTTATAAAGTTATTCATGAGCACATGAAAGTATTTAAGTATCCATTTTTTAAAAGTACCTTATTTGTTGCAAAAAAATGACTTGCGCTGTTTTTACACAACAAAAAATTTGAAATTTGTGTCTTACTTGTACCTTGACTTCTGACATTCAAATTTTGGTCAAATTTTCGAAACGACCAAGAATTTAAACTGAGAGAAGTAGATTGTACTAAGCATTGTTTGTTTTTAATTATTTAAAAGAGAAATCTTTGCTCATCGGGCCAGTGTGTTCTACTTTTAAATGTAATAATTTTTTTCTTCTTTTCTGGTAGCTGTTCAACATGAGCGGGCCCCCCGATGTTACCAATTCAAGAAAGACAACCCAGATCATTTTGGTGATTCTATGAAAAATCAAAGCCCTTTTCCACATCATATTGGCGATATATTTGAGCGACAAAGGTAAGTCACTGTTTTAATTATAAATGAAATTACTCTAGTTATATATCTCTTAATTTTGGTTGTAACACCTCATTTGATTGGCTGAACAGATTCATATACATCTATAATATGTATACCATAACTTGCCTCCGTTACAATACGACGCGCGTGCAGAACGTATTAACCCGCTTAACGTTACGTTTAAATTTTGTACAAATTAACGTCATTTTAATATGTAATAGTTATTATTTTCTGATTTTAGTAGTAGAAAATTAAATTTTAAGGAATAAATATAATTTCAACCAATGTTATAAGAGTATGACATAACGTGGGACAGTTTACGCTTTATAAACCGCAAAACAAGTTATGGTATATCACGTATAACATAGGCAAACATTAAATTTATTCCATAAGTAGATCATGATTTGAGAAAATTACGACGGATGACATCGTACTTTACCATATGTAAACTCTCAAGTTTGTAAAGACTGCATTGCAGTATTTTTTTTATGTATTGCAGATGCTACACATACAACCAGGTTCCAAGTTATGGACTAAACATTGGGTATCACCCAGAGTACGCCGTACCAAGGTACTCTCCCTATATGCCTTCACTGCCGGTCCCTATTCCGGACCAGAGACGTAACTTTTTCCTGTCCGCTAACATAACCAATGGAAATATCGACATAGGTCTCCGCCCGCATCAGGACTCAAGTGATGGTGCGAGTAGCAGCGTATCGTCTACAAACTCTTCTATGAATGGAGGAGATAAAAGTATCAGCAGGTCTCCCTCCCCTTCCGTGGACTCTACCGAGAGCAACAGCTCTCCTAGGCGAGACCATAGTCCGGGTCCGCATGATGTGAAGCAAGAACAAGGTGTGTTTAGTTATCTCGTTGCTTATTTTTCCTGTGCTATTGTACCTATGTTCTTAGCTTTCTTACGTTTCATATATTATTTGTTTAGAGAGCAAACCCAGCGCCGACATATCCTCTCCGGTTAGTTCCAGTACCACGAGCGCAGATGAAAAAGGCCAGCTGACCCCGCATAAACTAGCCCTGCCATTTACCAACCCACCTCGATCTCCGCCCGACAACCCCACAGAGACCCCTCTCTACAATGGCGTCCCCTCCAACGATTGTACGTTTGAGACGGCCGCCAAACTTCTGTTCATGTCGGTCAAGTGGGCGAAAAATATACCTTCCTTCCTACAGCTGCCATTCCGAGACCAAGCTATTCTGTTGGAAGAATCCTGGTGTGAACTCTTTGTACTGAGTGCGGCACAATGGTCCTTGAATATTGATATAGGTGAGCTATTTCCCATATCTCTTCAGTCATGCATTGTTTGCAAGAAAGGTAAAAATGATTTTTGAATAAGAGAGACAACTCTCACTTGTTATCATTTTTATGTATGCTTATTGTGAGATGACGGCCCATTTATCAGCTGCTATCTGTTTCAGGTTTCTTACTAAGTGCTAATGGATACACGCTGGACGGACCTAAAATGGAGAAGACCACATTGATGTCACTACAGCTGAGGCAGCTTCAGGATATCATCTACCGCCTGAACGGCATCCGTCTGGACTCTACGGAATACGCATGCCTTAAGGCTCTACTCCTCTTTAAACCAGGTTTGTTCCGTCCTTTACACGAGAATGCGAATTTCATTGAATGATATTGTTTGTTCAAGGTTTTCTTGTACCTGTATGATTTAAAAGTAACAATTTTTATTTGAATCCTGTCAGTGTTTTAATATAACCTTTAACTTGTTTTAGATGTGAAGGGACTGCGTGACTCGTTACAAGTGGAGGCATTGCAGGACCAGGCGCAGATAATGCTGTATGATTATGTCGGCAACCAGAAACTTCTGAAAACGCGATTTGGAAGACTACTACTGCAACTTCCGGCACTGCGCAACGTGAGTTCTCGCGCCGTTGAGGACATTTTCTTCCGGAGAACAATTGGCAACATTCCAATCGAAAGAATCTTGTGTGACATGTTTAAGTCAAGTTAAATCATTCGTTCTTATTTTCGTTATGTACTTGTTACCATGGTTACTTGTAGTATTTATTCGTGTTATTTTTGTCTACGCTTTAGAAAAGCGGGTGTTTTTTCATGTTTTGGCTTCTGTGAGATTTGTTCTGACTATGGCGATTAATAAATGTTAATTCACTATCGTCGTCATTATGTGAGAGAGAGAGACAGACAGACAGACAGACAGACAGTTATGAGAATGAAGGGGGAAAAGGAGAGAGAGAGAGAGATAAGACAGAGAATCAAGGGTCATTTTAATGGATTAATATAGTTGGGCCATCGTAGTGGAAGATATTTGGTGGAAAGGAAAAGGGTTTCTTATCATAAAAATGATATTCATAGTTTTTCAAAGTTTCAATGAAACGTCAACAAAAACCAAATATAACGTTAGAGTTGCAGATAAATCATCAAATTTAACTAGCATTGTATAGTCTGATATGTAGGTTTACTTATCTTATAAATAGTACATATACACAATTAGGTCAAAACGGTACATCCTACTGCATATAAACTGTTATCTTTATATACCCGAAGCTTCATGGGATAAAAAAGATTGATCTCTCTGCACACTTTTGGTTAGAAATGAATTCGAATATTAGACCTCTCAAGGGGACTGATGAAAATTTACATTGGATAGTTGTTAGGAGCATTTTCTTTTCGATCGATCGAACAGAGGAAAAAAGTACCATTGCAATCAGAATTAGAAAAGTGCTTTGATACTTTTTGATTGACCTTGGTTTTATATGACAAATATCTTGGAACTCTTGGCCGAGTTTTCTAATTCCTGATAGCGAATAAATGTACTATATAGATCAAGGTGTGACTTGTGACAACATAAACAGAGATATGTACTACTTTACCTACGCCTTTACAGGCATAGATTCTAAGAGAATCCTCTTTACATTGTGTCACGACCTTAAAATTTTCCTTGAAATAACAGATCAGGGTCACATATATCTCTTAATGCAAAATTTTATTATTTCTTCAAAATTCTTTTCGAGGCACTTGGTATTTTGACAACAAAACAACAGAGGCTTTCTCTTTGTATAACATCATTAACCACTTGAGACTCAGAGGTAGAGAAATGAATACGTGCTACGCCTCATTGGCCTTAAGGTGGCTCACTAAACCTTTAAATATTTTCTCAAATCAGCAGAAAATTTCTGGATTATGATAGAGATCATAATGAATAAGAAGTATTTAAGTCAAATAGACAAAAAAATGTGCAATTTTGGATGAAAAATTACATTTTCGAAAATTTAATTCAGTAAACATGAACAAAAGCTCCAGACGGTTGCGAACTCATGATCTACGGTTCAGAAGCCCAATACTTTAGCCACTGAGCTACGACGATATACAACCGAATCGAAGTCTGGGTGCAGTAAGGTACCTTAATTATTGGAGGTTTTCCCGGTCACTGTTCTCTTAATACTAGTATATAAAAGGAAATGTTCAGTCCATATCTATTTTCTGAAAAGCCCTTTTTTCTTTTGATCATATTATTACGCAAAGGCGAAATGTTCCATGATAATTATAATGATAATTATTTACATGAACATGTCCCGCAAAACAGCAGACCTTCCATTGTATATTGCGTGTTTTGCTTGCTCAACAAATGCAGAGATGTCTAATTCTCCAGGGAGGGGCACAGGCACCCCTCCCCATCACGATATAGCGTTTATATAAATATGAAATCATATTCTGTCAACTACACGTTTGAAACACGAGAAATAGTATGTAAATGTTTAGTAATACCTTTGGGGATTAATGTTACACATTCGGTTCTATTATATTCCTCGGAGATAAGAACTAAGACTAAACTGTTCTACATCTTGTTAACTTTACAATGACATCTGGTGGTGCATTGCTGTCGGCTATAGGTGAGACTTAACACTTTTATATTAAAATGATTTTTCTCTTACTTTACGTTTATAATCTGGAATTTTATCTCAGATGAGTGGTTTATGTCTGTTACAGATATATAGAGATCTGTAATCTATATCTACTTCTCTATTTTTCGGTACAATTCTATGTTGAAGTTCTGTGCATTCTCCCGGTCTTAGAAGCCTACACGTGCGATGAAATCTTCAGTAAAGGTAAAGTACCGCAGAGTTATCTGATTAAAACAAAACAATTTCCTGGAAAAGTTTATCTTCGAATTTTTATTTTTCCTCCGTTGATTTTCAGCCACAACACTCGATTTTTCGCAAAGTGGTGAGTACGATATATTCTTTTGTAACGATATTTAAAAGAAGTTTTCAATTTGTTTTGTTAATTGTGTCAAGGTCGGAGAAATACTGTATACAGGGAAATATTCGCCCTAGTTTTATTTCCGCCCCTTTCGTCCTCATTGTCAGCGAGCAAATTTAAGAATGGGCATTATTTCTCTTTAAACACAAATGTGTCTAGGCGAACTCAATACGGGGCGAAACTGCTTGCAAGTGTAAAAGGGCGAAAATTACACGGGGCGAAAATAATCCAGTATACAGTATTTGTTTAGAACTTTAAATCATCGCTTTTTGTAAACCCTGAAACCTAAGAAATACGATTTTATGGAAATTAAGAGCCTGTGAAATATAATAAATGATAATAAGATACATGTAATTGCCCTCAATGAATATTAATGATTTCCCAATGTTCAGACCAATGTCTTTACAATTAGGCGAAATCTTCTATATTTGCAGGAGCTGAAATAAACGTGAAATGCCGAATAAGTAAGTAAAAAGGGTTGAGTATTGCGTATTCTATTATATTTGCTACGACAATTCATTCATCAATCAGCAACTCAAAACAAAGAATAATTTTTCTTTAGATTTGAAACACATAGAGCCGCACGTTCGTAAGTAGTAAAACTAACTTATTTCTTCTGATTTTTTTCTCTTCGGCTTTTTACATATTCTGCAAAACAAAGTGTGTTATTTTTCATATAAAATCTTTAAAGTGGCACGGTGACTCAAAATAGATGTTTTACTTTTTGATTATGACAACGGAAATAAAAAGAGCTACTCAAAATGTCATCATACGGAAGGTTTCACGCATCATAAGTCATCACCTATCAATTTTCTGGCCGTTAAAACCCATCCGGAAATTGTACATGTAAACAAACCGAGTTGTTTGGGAAGGAAAACTCAATATTTTTGTGTTGGCCCCATGCGTAATTCTATTTTTCTATTTTTAATTTGATTCATTTACTTTGGAACACCGTAATTTTTCAAAAGTTCATCTTCTCATATGAGATAAAATATGTGGAAATCTTGTAAAAATTCGATATTTGCTGTATCATGGGTTTGTGCGTCACCATGTTCCTTTAAAACAAACATACTTCACCAAGAATTTTCTTTGACGATAAAGTTTCATAAAGAAAACAAAGGAATTAAAATATACTTGCTATTAAATCAACAAAATAAATCACATGTATTATTAAATTTCGGCGTAATTACTACATAATAGAACTAGTATATATAATATATCATTGCTGAATCTGACAGTTGCGCCGTACCTGGACATTTTACGGACCACATCTCTCGTGGCTTGTTTCTACTCTGTGTACGACGTTAGTCATCATAATGAATACTTCAATCAGGAGTCACACGTCATCGCTATCTGTAAACCTGGAGCGGTAGGTACAAAAATATAACGTATTATCTGTTAACATGGAGGTAGGTAACCTTAACTGTAAACCTGGAGCGGTCGGTAACATGTATAATCGCAAAACCTGGAGGTAAGTTAACTTAATGCAAACCTGGAGCGGTAGGTTACATGTATTATCTGTAAACATGGAGGTAGGTAAACTTAATGCAAACTTGGAGTGGTAAGTTACATGTATTATCTGTAAACATGGAGGTAGGTAAACTTAATGCAAACCTGGAGCGGTAGGTAACATGTATAACATACATCTGTAAGACTTGAGGTAGATAACCTAAACTGTAAACCTTGAGCGGTAGGTAACATGTTTTATCTGTAAACATTAAGGTAAGTAACCTTACCTGTAAACTTTGAGCGGTAGGTTACTTGTGTTATCTGTAAACATAGAGCAGTAAGTAAATGTAACTGTAATCTGGAGCGATGGGTTAACTGTAAACCTGGAGCGTTGGGTTAACTGCAAACCTGGAGCGGTATGTAAAATGTATTATCTTTAAACCTGGAGCGGTAGGTAACTGAAGCTGTAAACCTGGAGCGGTAGGTAACATCAATTATTTGTAAACCTTGAAGTAGGTAACATGTAACAATAAATGTAAACTTTATTGGAGCGGTAGGTAACATTTATTATCTGTTTAACTAAAGGTAGGTATTTTGCATTTTATGTAAACCTGGACCAGTAGACACATGTATTATTCGTAAACCGTAATAGTAAACCTTGAGCGGTAGGTATCTGTAACTGTAAATCTTGAGCTGTAGGTTACATCAATAATTTGAAAACATTGAAGAAGATAACATGTAACAATAAATGTAAACTTTATCGGAGCGGTAGATAATATTTATCATCTGTTAAACTTAAGAAAGGTAGATTATATTTATCATCTGTTAAACTTAAGAAAGGTAACATGTATTATTCGTAAGCTCTAATTGTAAACCTGGAGTGGAAGGTAATATGTATTATATGTAAACCTCGAAAAAATACAATAACTTAACTTTGATGAGTAAATTAAAGTAATTCATCTAATCAGAATGGTTTGTAACGTTAACTGTAAACATGGAAGAAAAGGATAAATGATCAATAAACCTAGAACGGTGGATATCATTCGAGTTTATGTAAACTTGAAGTCGTAGGTTATGATCACTGTAAATCTGGAACACCGGGTAAAAGTAAGTGTAAACCTGGAGTATCCACCAACAAAGTAAGATAAAATTGCTTCTGTAAACATGAATCGTTGGCTAAAATTATTATACATGTGTACAAACATGAAGCGGCAGGTAATATTAAACCTTTCGCAGAAGTTAATAGTATTATACTCGTTGTAAACCTTGATCGGTAGGTGACATCTGAAGTTGTCGGTGCCATTATGGATGGGCATCATCATTTACACTGTTAATCAACTTAAATATGCGAAGACTTTACTTCACAATTAAAAACAGTGAATAAATGGTTTACAGCATTACAACTAGTTTTTGCGACAAAAGTCATTGTGATAATTTACAACAAATACAAGCGATATTATAAGGCATGTTGGTGTCAATAAATATTTGCGAACATGAATTTCTCGCGAACGTCGTTAAACCTTCTCGCACGCGAATAATACCGGTACCAAGTTCATGAATTATGACGATAACTTTTGTTTAGATGTGCCTTAACAGACTTCATAACGAGGCGTATGAGAGAGGATGCGTTGATGGACCCACCAACCAGGTAAATAACATTACATGAAAACATACATGTTTACGTGAATAGTTCGAATTGAGTGCAATAGATAAAGCAATGGATACGCTAAAATAGGACAACTAGGAGAGGTTGTAAAAGAGGACAAGTATAACTGTCGAGAGGAAAAGTAATGTAAGACGAAGGGAGAGAGAGAGAGAGAGAGAGAGAGAGAGAGAGAGAGACAGACAGACAGACAGACAGACAGACACAGTTATACTTACCATTTTTAAAAATATGGCTAAGAAAAATATGCAGAGAGACAGGAAGTGCACCCTAGAACCTGCAGAGAGAAAAAACAACCAATGGAGATATAATCTGACAGATATTCAGTAGTACATTGGTGTATTTCTGACAGATATTCAGTAGTACATTGGTGTATTTCTGACAGATATTCAGTAGTACATTGGTGTATTTCTGACAGATATTGAGTAGTACATTGGTGTATTTCTGACAGATATTCAGTAGTACATTGGTGTATTTCTGACAGATATTGAGTAGTACATTGGTGTATTTCTGACAGATATACAGTAGTACATTGGTGTATTTCTGACAGATATACAGTAGTACATTGGTGTATTTCTGACAGATATTCAGTAGTACATTGGTGTATTTCTGACAGATATTCAGTAGTACATTGGTGTATTTCTGACAGATATTGAGTAGTACATTGGTGTATTTCTGACAGATATTCAATACTACATTGGTGTATTTCTGACAGATATTCAGTAGTACATTGGTGTATTTCTGACAGATATTCAGTAGTACATTGGTGTATTTCTGACAGATATTCAGTAGTACATTGGTGTATTTCTGACAGATATTGAGTAGTACATTGGTGTATTTCTGACAGATATACAGTAGTACATTGGTGTATTTCTGACAGATATACAGTAGTACATTGGTGTATTTCTGACAGATATTCAGTAGTACATTGGTGTATTTCTGACAGATATACAGTAGTACATTGGTGTATTTCTGACAGATATACAGTAGTACATTGGTGTATTTCTGACAGATATACAGTAGTACATTGGTGTATTTCTGACAGATATACAGTAGTACATTGGTGTATTTCTGACAGATATACAGTAGTACATTGGTGTATTTCTGACAGATATACAGTAGTACATTGGTTTATTTCTGACAGATATTCAGTAGTACATTGGTTTATCTCTGACAGATATACAGTAGTACATTGGTGTATTTCTGACAGATATTCAGTAAAACATTGGTTTGTGTCTGACAGATATTCAGTAGTACATTGGTGTATTTCTGACAGATATACAGTAGTACATTGGTGTATTTCTGACAGATATACAGTAGTACATTGGTTTATCTCTGACAGATATTCAGTAGTACATTGGTTTATATCTGACAGATATTCATTAGTACATTGGTTTATCACTGACAGATATTCAGTAGTACATTGGTTTGTTTCTGACAGATATTCCGTAAAACATTGGTTTATCTCTGACAGATATTGAGTAGTACATTGGTTTATCACTGACAGATATTCAGTAGTACATTGGTTTGTTTCTGACAGATATTCCGTAAAACATTGGTTTATCTCTGACAGATATTGAGTAGTACATTGGTTTATCACTGACAGATATTCAGTAGTACATTGGTTTATATCTGACAGATATTCGGTAGTACATTGGTTTATTTCTGACAGATAGACAGTAGTACATTGGTTTATTTATGACAGATATTTAGTAGTTCATTGGTTTATTTCTGACAGATATTCAGTAGTACATTGGTTTATTTATGACAGATATTTAGTAGTTCATTGGTTTGTTTCTGACAGATATTTAGTAGTTCATTGGTTTGTTTCTGACAGATATTCCGTAAAACATTGGTTTATCTCTGACAGATATTGAGTAGTACATTGGTTTATATCTGACAGATATTCAGTAGTACATTGGTGTATTTCTGACAGATATTCAGAAGTACATTGGTTTATTTATGACAGATATTTAGTAGTTCATTGGTTTATTTCTGACAGATATTTAGTAGTTCATTGGTTTGTTTCTGACAGATATTTAGTAGTTCATTGGTTTGTTTCTGACAGATATACAGTAGTACATTGGTTTATCACTGACAGATATTCAGTAGTACATTGGTTTGTTTCTGACAGATATTCCGTAAAACATTGGTTTATCTCTGACAGATATTGAGTAGTACATTGGTTTATCTCTGACAGATATTCAGTAGTACATTGGTGTATTTCTGACAGATATACAGTAGTACATTGGTGTATTTCTGACAGATATTCAGTTGTACATTGGTTTATTTCTGACAGATATTTAGTAGTTCATTGGTTTATCTCTGACAGATATTCAATACTACATTGGTGTATTTCTGACAGATATTCAATACTACATTGGTGTATTTCTGACAGATATTCAGTAGTACATTGGTGTTTATCTGACAGATATTCAGTAGTACATTGGTGTATTTCTGACAGATATTCAGTAGTACATTGGTTTATATCTGACAGATATTCGGTAGTACATTGGTGTATTTCTGACAGATATTGAGTACTACATTGGTTTGTTTCTGACAGATATTCAGTAAAACATTGGTTTATCTCTGACAGATATTCCGTAAAACATTGGTGTATTTCTGACAGATATTCAGTAGTACATTGGTGTATTTCTGACAGATATTGAGTAGTACATTGGTGTATTTCTGACAGATATTCAGTAGTACATTGGTGTATTTCTGACAGATAGACAGTAGTACATTGGTGTATTTCTGACAGATATTCAGTAGTACATTGGTTTGTTTCTGACAGATATTCAGTAGTACATTGGTGTATTTCTGACAGATATTCAGTAGTACATTGGTTTGTTTCTGACAGATATTCAGTAGTACATTGGTTTGTTTCTGACAGATATTCAGTAAAACATTGGTTTATCTCTGACAGATATTCAGTAGTACATTGGTGTATATCTGACAGATATTCAGTAGTACATTGGTTTGTTTCTGACAGATATTCAGTAGTACATTGGTTTATCTCTGACAGATATTCCGTAAAACATTGGTGTATTTCTGACAGATATTCCGTAAAACATTGGTTTATCTCTGACAGATATTCCGTAAAACATTGGTTTATCTCTGACAGATATTCCGTAAAACATTGGTTTATCTCTGACAGATATTCATTAGTACATTGGTTAATATCTGACAGATATTCAGTAGTACATTGGTGTATTTCTGACAGATATTCAGTAGTACATTGGTGTATTTCTGACAGATATTCAGTAGTACATTGGTTTGTTTCTGACAGTTATTCAGTAGTACATTGGTTTATATCTGACAGATATTCAGTAGTACATTGGTTTGTTTCTGACAGATATTCAGTAAAACATTGGTTTATCTCTGACAGATATTCCGTAAAACATTGGTGTATTTCTGACAGATATTCAGTAGTACATTGGTGTATTTCTGACAGATATTGAGTAGTACATTGGTGTATTTCTGACAGATATTCAGTAGTACATTGGTGTATTTCTGACAGATAGACAGTAGTACATTGGTGTATTTCTGACAGATATTCAGTAGTACATTGGTTTGTTTCTGACAGATATTCAGTAGTACATTGGTGTATTTCTGACAGATATTCAGTAGTACATTGGTTTGTTTCTGACAGATATTCAGTAGTACATTGGTTTGTTTCTGACAGATATTCAGTAAAACATTGGTTTATCTCTGACAGATATTCAGTAGTACATTGGTGTATATCTGACAGATATTCAGTAGTACATTGGTTTGTTTCTGACAGATATTCAGTAGTACATTGGTTTATCTCTGACAGATATTCCGTAAAACATTGGTTTATCTCTGACAGATATTCCGTAAAACATTGGTTTATCTCTGACAGATATTCATTAGTACATTGGTTAATATCTGACAGATATTCAGTAGTACATTGGTGTATTTCTGACAGATATTCAGTAGTACATTGGTGTATTTATGACAGATATTGAGTAGTGCATTGGTTTATTTCTGACAGATATTCAGTAGTACATTGGTGTATTTCTGACAGATATTCAGTAGTACATTGGTGTATTTCTGACAGATATTCAGTAGTTCATTGGTTTATTTCTGACAGATATTCAGTAGTACATTGGTTTGTATCTGACAGATATTCAGTAGTACATTGGTTTGTTTTAGCTCCAAGCAGCATGTACTGGAGACTTCTGTAACAATCGAACCCAAACAGGTAGGGAGTCATCAGACAAAGCTCTATACCATTGCTGTCCAAACTGAGTTCATTAACAATTTGTTCTATCTCACGTGTTTTCAAACAGAGTTGGATTTGGTAAATAACATACTCTCAACTTTAACGAAGACCACGTCATCATCTGGGTCGACAACTAGCACAGTTCCCATGGCAACCACACCAGTGCGTCAACTTTACACAGGTAAACACCAAAAACTCTTGCTTTAAAAATGGGGAATTTAACTCTAATGGGAATCAAAATTTACCTAAACCCACGAGCTAATGAAGTTCTGATTATATTGTTTGATATTTTCTTAAGTCGTGCAATGATGATTAGTTATTCACAAAGTAAAAAAAGAAAAGCATAACAAAAAAGTAATAAAAAACCTTCCACACACACACAAATCCAAAAAACCTCTCTTTTGAAAAGGTAAAAAATCGTTTCTTTTAAATTTCATACAAGGTATTACTAGATTAAGATGAAACATAGTTAAGGTTAAGCATGCAGACCTAATTACATACACGTAGCACTTCATATGTGACCGTATTTGGCGAAATTTTTATTCTTGAATAAGAATAAAAGACTCCATTCTTCATATCCTTCCCTATATGTAGTTTATGCATCATGTTCAGTCCAACATTGTGGCTGTTCTATGAACAAACAATCAAACTTTTCATATTCTATATACAAGAAGATTTGAATACTCTCATTGAAATTTGTATCTAATTTGTTAATTAGATTCAATGACCTGCGAAGACATCTTCAGAAAAGGTATACTTTAAGTATATTTCAGTACCATGAAATAATGGAATATAAAATGTTTAAATTACTTATACATGTACTAATGTTATAAAAGTTGTTGAAATAAAAATTGATTTTGCTATTTTTCAGCGTCAGTGTTAGATTTCTCGCAGAGCAGTACGTATACATTTTATTTTCATCTGATCCCAATTTGTACAAAAAACAAGAAAATACTTTAATTGAACAATGTAGTCCAAGGACTTTCATGTTAAGTAATTCATTCCTCATTTTTGTTCTTGCCACATTTACTCGAAACTGATGTTGTGCTAAGATGATGATTAAACAATGTCACAATTGTTTTAGAATATTCATAAAAATGTCTGTATATTTTTTCCTCTCAGACGCCGAGATAAAGGCAGCCTGTCGGTTAAGTGAGTACAGTTTGTATTGTATAATTAATCAACCAAATTATTTTGTTCTATTTATAAAATCCTTTCTTTGGTGATTTATGCTGGATATGAAGGTGTCGACTTTGCCACAAAAAAAAAAAACGCGGGTTATGTTAATCTTTTCTGCAATGATCGCTACCTTCATAACTTGCATGAATCATCAAAGAAAGCATTTTTTAAACAATTAAATGATTTTTTTGGTGATTCATGCGGGATATGAAGGTGACGACATTGCAGAAAAAGCATTTTATTGTTTATATTGACAGCTTTCTTTCAACAAATTCACAAATTGATCCTAAAAAGTATTAAAAGAAAATAACCAAATTATTGTTAGTACTAAACTTAAAGAAACAGCCAAAACGTCTCCTATCGGAATCTGAGTCTGACATCATCATGATTATTTCGTGCAGTTCGTAATTTTCCTTAGGTCGCTGTAGGTTTCGACCAATCAATAATAGGGGCGTGTAGATTTCAGTCCTGTCAGTTTCTACAGCTGTTCTATAGAGCTTCAGTTTCTACAACTGTTCTATAGAGCTATGAATTAATAATAAGTTTCCGTAAGAAATAGAGGGAATCATACTCGGTAGCTGTAAATGTATATCAATAATCATACAGTATTGATTGTTCTAATGCTTATTGGTTTTTATAAAAAAGAGAACAATTGTTGAAAGAGAAAAATATCATTAATGTGACAACAGACGTGGTATAAATATAAATTCCTTGTTTAAAGCAAGCCAGATAGGGGATTACTCACCGTATAATGTATTCATGAATGAATTATACATGTATATTATTCACAATACGATACCATGGCAACGTGTACTTTAAGAATAATTTATATTATCTCTGTAGATTTGCAGCACATCGAACCACATATTCGTAAGTTGAAATTAAACTAAACATATTTGTTCAGAATATAAGTTTTGTTGAGCCATTTGAAAAATATATATCAAAGTACACATGTACATGTATTTCGTATAAATTTATTTATCGGGCTGATTCTATAATAGTTGCGCCGTACCTGGACATTTTACGGACCACATCTCTCGTGGCTTGTTTCTACTCTGTGTACGACGTTAGTCATCATAATGAATACTTCAATCAGGAGTCACACGTCATCGCTATCTGTAAACCTGGAGCGGTAGGTAACATGTATTATCTGTAAACATAGAGGTAGGTAACCTTTACTGTAAACCTGGAGCGGAGGGTAAAGTGTATTATCTGTAAACGTGGAGCGGTAGGTAACATGCATTATCTGTAAACCTGAAGGTATGTAACCTTAACTGTTAACCTGGAGTTCTGGGTTAACTGTAAACCTGGAGCTGTGGATTAATTGTAAACCTGGAGCGGTGTGCAAATTGTATTATCTGTAAACCTGAAGGTAGGTAATATTTATTATCTTGTACCTCGAGGTAGGTAACCTAATCTGTTAACTAGAGTAGTGGATTAATTAAGTGTATTATCTGTAAACCTTAAAGTAGTTAGCATGTTACAATAACGGTAAACTTGGAGCGGTAGGTAACATGAAATTATCTAAGAACCGGAAAGTATGTAACATATATTATCTGTAAACCTGGAGCGGTAAATAAATGTAAGATGTTAATGTCATTTGTATACCAGGATAGTAAGGAAAATTGTATGTAAACATGGACCAGTAGGTTACAATAGCAGTATGTCGCATTATCTCATTAAACCTGAACGGTTATTAACTTTATTTATTATGCTTTCATGTTGAATACTGATATCTGGTTGGTTTAGACGCAGTTTATAATCCGTTCTATTATCCTCAGCGTCGTTAGCAACACACTTGGAAAGGGGGAACACTGCGAATTATTACATGCGTGTAAATTATGCGCGTACGGTTCGCCTTGGAATTCACGTCATTCTTAAAGAAGTCGGTTTGAAATAATGCCAATAAATAATAAAAATAAAAGCAGTAAAGTTTTCTTTAAAATTAAGTCATTCAGTATAATAAAATAAATAGCGGCTGCTTAAATTGGGAGGGTAACGGTTGAAATTGACACCCCTCGAAACCATTGTCGACCTCCGCTTTGCGTCGGTTGACAATTGTTTTCTTGGGAGAGTCATTTTCTAACCGTCCCAAACAGGCACTAATTCATATAATGTTAATTTGCAACAGAAGGTTGCATTTTTATTATTTTACTTAGAGCGGAAGAGAACATCCCTTATCTTAATAAATATAAAGTTATTGGACAGCATCGAGTAATACAGAAAAAACATACCTGTATGAACGTACGTATCTCTCTTAGTTAATCCGTAAGTTTAAATATGTAAGTACTTATTTCTGTCGATCAGTACGTTGCATGCAATGTCCAATTCTTCCATTTAGGGAAATTATTACAACTCTGCAAGCTGTAGTACTGCGTCAGTTTGCGCCATCCTTCAGCGTTTTTCAAAGTAACAGCCAATTTGTTCAGTGTGACAAGAAGAGATTAGAGAGATCTATTTGTATGTTGGAAGTCAAAGGGAGCTCTTGTTATTCCCCTTTACTTCTTTTGCAATGCTCTTGAACTTATTTGATAAAATATTGAGTAAAATTGATACTTTTTTTTAGATGTGTTTTAATGAGGGTCACAGAGATGCTTATAAAAGGGGTTGTGTAGCTGGACATACAAATCAGGTAAAATTGAAAAAATGTTAGGGGGAAAGGGGGATTACTCAATGCGCAACTTAGGCTATAGTTCTATAATATTTTGTTACAGCATCAACTCACCTGTTCCACAGACTTCTGCAACAACAGAACCCAAACAGGTAGATTTATCAATAAGATTTCAATGAGTACGATTTTTAAAGTTCTTTTCAAACAAAATGTATTGTTAACGTTTGTTAACATCTGTATCCTAACAGAAATGGATTTGATTGGAAATATCTTGTCACTTATTACAACTACCACAATAAAAACCACACCCACTTCAACCACCACACCATCCACGACAACTACTTCAACCACCACACCATCCCCGACAACCACTTCAACCACCACACCATCCCCGACAACCACTTCAACCACTACAACATCCCCGACAACCACTTCAACCACCACACCATCCCCGACAACCACTTCAACCATCACACCATCCCCGACAACCACTTCAACCAGCACAACATCCCCGACAACCACTTCAACCACCACACCATCCTCGACAACCACTTCTACAACTAAACCATCCTCGACAACCACTTCAATAACTAAATCTTCCCCCACAACTTCACCACCAATTACTTTGAATCCATTAACCACCTCTACCACTATACCATCGACATATACTACATCCCCGACACCTACTACTTCTACCACTACCTCTCCATCAACTACTTCAAATCCATCAACCGCATCTACCACTATACCATCCACAACTACATCATCCCCAACAACTAATACTTCTACTACAACCTCACCATCAACCACTACATCAACCACTGTTAAACCATCAACCACACCACCCCCGACAACCACTTCATCACCTATTACATCTACAACGACTAGTGCGCCTACCAATTCAACGACAAAGTCTTCAACATCCTCAAAGACGACAACATCAAAACCAATGACGACAACATCAAAACCGATGACGACGACATCAAAACCGATGACATCGACTAAACCATCAGTGACCACAACAGCATCTAGCTCTACAATTTGCTCTAGTATGTACCTTCACAAGTCCTTCTTATAAAGAGTATTTAGAGCAAATGTCCATGAGATCAAATCAAAATACCGGAGTAGTAAGTGAAGATCTATGCTTTGGTCGATAGCTTTAGTTTATAAATTGCGTTGATCCAACTCTAGAAATAGATGCAAGATTGAACAAAAAGCAATGTTAGAATTTTCCCCAAAGCAAATTACATGTATGTAGAAAAGCTTACTTTGTTTTCTGGTGCAAATTGGGCATGTTTCTTATAAATGTGGAACTCTTACGTAATTTGAAAGGTACATGAATAACACCTTGCTACCACTTAACTTAATGGCACCACTTCTGTCGTTGTTTCAGACAGCCCCCAGCACCAGTGTCGTAGTGAGGGGTTCTGTGCCGTGTATCACGCCAACACTGGAGCGTGCAACAAGCCTATAGACGGCGATAGCAGGGACTTCTTCGACAGTTGCGCACTTTTCTGCAACAGGTGTCAGGAATGTAGGTTCTAACATAATATCATGGAGACGCTTTGTCAGTTGAAATCGTCCAAACGAAATTTGAAGATTACAAAATGTATGTATTTCTCGTTACAGACTGTCAGTCGTTTTCCGTGAAACCCCAAACTACGGCAGGTTAGAAGATCATTTGTTCAGTTATGTTATTATATTCTCTTTCTCTTTCGTCATGAGTAAATCGTTCGATTCGATTTTCTTTGCTTTTTGGTTTCAAAAATTTAATTGCAATTCACTGGTGAAATGTTTTACTTTTAATGCAGTATGTGATCCTATCCAATGAATCCTAGCAAACGCTAAAATATTTAGTAACGTCTTTCAAAGTAATATTTGCAAAGAGCTCAATGATCATTACAAATTGTATTTTTATTTGATGTTTAACAGCGATTCAAGGTTTTCCAACTCTAGTGTTACAAACTTCTTTACATTGAATCTCTTCTAATCACTTGGAATTCGGAAAATGTTTTCGCCACCTCTCAAAAAGTTTTGAAAAAAAACACACCGAAATTGCCACCCCAATTATTCATCCAAACTAACTACATGTACTGACATTTTGTGACAGCTCCCCGGAACTGTCACCAGTGTGGGGACCTGGCCTCCTCCAGCCCTTGTTCCACCCTGCAGGTGTACACCGCACCCTCGACCCCCTGTCCCGCGGGTCTGGACTTCTGCATGACCGATATACACCATGACACATCAGGAAATGATCACATATACAAAAGGTTTTAGATGTTTCGTACAAACAGTATATAGTACAAACATAATATAGTATTATTTTCAGTTTTTTGTCATGAGTATGTAAATGTTTGGTTTGGGGTAAAGAACCAATTTCCCCTACTATAGTATATATATACATATATGTATCTGTGTATTTTCCCCTACTATAGTATATATACATGTATGTATCTGTGTAATTCCCCTACTATAGTATATATACATATATGTATCTGTGTATTTTCCCCTACTATAGTATATATACATGTATGTATCTGTGTATTTTATTCCTACATACGTGTTTTGTTTCCTAGAATCAGATATCCTTTCTTAACTTTTGTTTTATATCCTACAGCAATACCTCCTTTTTCAACTCTCCTCTCTTAACTCTTGTATATCCCATACAGCAATACCTCGTTCCTCAACTCTTCTTGTGTTTCTTACAGCCATACCTCCTTTCTCAACTCTTCTTGTGTTTAACATACAGCCATACCCCCTTTCTCAACTCTTCTCGTGTTTCCCATACAGTCATACCTCGTTTCTCAACTTCTTTGTGTTTCCAACAGCAAAACCTCCTTTTTCAACTCTTCTTGTGGTTCCTTGTGTCATACCTCCTTTCTAAACTCTTCTTAAGTTTTCCATACAGCCATACCTCCTTTCTTTAACTCTCCTTTTGTTTCCCATACAGCCATACCTCCTTTCTCAACTCTTTTTGTAGTCCCTAGTGTCATACCTCCTTTCTCAACTCTTCTTAAGTTTCCAACCACAGCCATACCTCCTTTCTCAAATCTTTTTGTGTTTCCTACAGCAATATCTCCTCTCTCAACTCTTCTTGTGTTTCCCATACAGTCCTTCCTCCTTTTTATAACCCTCTTTTCTCAACTCTTCTTTTGTTTCCTACAGCCATACATGTACCTCCCTTCTCAACTCTTCTTGTGGTTCCTAGGGTCATACCTCGTTTCTCAACTCTTCTTGTGTTTCTACAGCTATACCTCCTTTCTCAACTCTTGCTGCATTTTCTTTCTTTAATACCTTCTTTCTCTAGGCGTGCTCTGTTTCTTAAGATGTGTCATTAACCCGCCTTATTTTTTCTTCATCAAGTGCGTCCATATTGTGTATCTACAGAAATGGCATCGTTTCCTACAAATTTGTTATGTGTTCTACAGGTGTGTGAACAGACAGACGTGTGAGACGGACTGGCTAGCCCAGACGTCAGACCAGGACCACTGCACGCGCTTCGGTCAGGTACTGACCAGTGGGGAGTTCAGCTGTCACTTTTGCTGCAGGGGGGACGGGTGCAACACGAGGCTGGTCCCCGACCACAGTACCTTCTACACCAAAACCTAACCTAACCTCTCTATGCTACAGTCTACCTCACACCATGGCCAATTTAATACATCAGTGTATATTGTGTATCAGTGTTATCTATACATCATCTACGAATTATATGCCTCTTCGGGTTATTTTCTTACAATGTGTATCGATCCCTATCAAGTCAACATGAATACTTTAAAGCTATTAATGTCATTTACCTATAAGTACTACTACTTCTCTCAACTGTTTTTAAGTGTAGTCATTAACCGAAAATTCGTAGAGCTTTCAACCAACTTCATACATGCAGAACTTATTCATATTAGCGAATATACTGCAAAATAAATTGTTGCCAGGGTGATCGATTCACTTGTATTTTCAACCAACGAGCTGATAAGCAAGGAATTGGATGTTAGGATATTATTTTTTTATTACTTCGAAACTTGAGTTTGTCACTAGAATTGACACGCTAGGCTTTATGAGCCACAGTCAACTTCGGTGAAAGTGGTAGGGGGGATACGTATACATGTATACTAGTATTTTTTATTGCTGTCTCTCCGTTTGCCTGTTCGTCATTCTATCCCAACTTGGTTTTCATAATATTTCTCAATAATGGTTAGGAAAATTGATTTGCCATGTAGCTATATAATGATAAACTACAGATCAAGCTTAAGTTTCGGTAGATTGTTTAACAGATGATAAAGATGATAAACTACTTCTCGGTTCGGTTGTTATTATGCAATTTGAATGGTTCCTTATCTCAATGGCCACAGCCAGCATTCTCTCTCTACCCTACTCTCTATCCAACACATGTACACTTACCATGTTTTCAATGAAAAACCCTAACATCTGACCTTGTAAACGCAATACCGTCAAATTTTAATAGGCCTGTATCAGACTATAGCCAGAGACGACAAGTATATACGCTATTACTATTCTATTGAATCGGACAATGTACAATACCGGTACATATCGACAGTGATTCTGATTTGTATAATTGAACATCGTCTTTAGGAGCACATTTGTTTCATTCACCAAACTGTAATGCCGACTTTTGTAAAAGTTTATTCAGTATGTATTTCTGTGATACAATGTGTAGTTCATCGTCTTATAAATCACAAATAATAAGAGAGATCCGGAGTCCATGTTCTCCCCTATTTATATGATGCATAGCACTGATGATTTGGAAGCAGAACATTGGTCAAATACTGATTAACGAGAACCGTGTTACCTGACAATGGCTGACTAAAAAATTACGTGAACACCAATTATTTTGTAACAGAGTACCGACACATCAAAAAAAGACTTGTAACTAGTAAATGTATATATAATATTCCATATATATAAAACGCTTCAATCACAGCTTGTATTTGAAATAACTAAATAAAAAATTAAGGTTCACATGTATTACTGGTAAGTACAGTTGATGAACATAATAGGTTTATATGTGACCTCCCTACATTCATGAACATCTACAAATAGTGATTTATATTCCCAATCATTTTCTATTCCATAAAGTGACAATTCCCCATACCTAGTTTTCAAATTAAATACATGTGTAGGTACAAGTAAACAAAATACACTACAGTTATTCTCAACCAATGATCAATAGCCATTAAAATGATGATGAAGCAATTGACAACCAAGGCCGGGTTAAACTGAGGTTATACAGAATCAACATGAATCAGAGCAAGCTGACCACAAAGCTCCATTCTATGTGAGTGGAGAACATGTCAAATCAAAGGATATGTACAAGGAGTGAACCTTAGGAGTTAACGGTAGATCTTGAATCTTGTGATTTAATGTACAAGTCCTGTAGAATACAAAGTATAAAAAGTAATTTACCAGTCATGTTTCAAAGATAACATCATTGTCCATTGTCAGGTCTCATCACATGCTGCTGATTGGCTGACTGACAACCAATCAACAATGAACTAAAACGAGGTCCTCAGACATTACATTATTTATCAGTTCTGACACTGGACTGTACCATACATATCGTTAGTAACATATAAAACTCAATCTGCATTGTATTGTGAACCCCAACAATAACGTTAACAAAGGTTTCAGTGTTTGAAATATTTCTCCACATAAATGAAAGACTTCTGACACATTTCTTGTCAATCAACAGCTAAAAGATGAACCGGCTTGTCATCTTCAGTGATCAGTGCTTTCAGACACTGAAAATAACAAACACTAGCACTTTATGCAAATCAAAAACAAAAGGTACCAGTTGTCATGCATCAACTTATACCAACTTATCAAGGGAAAACTACACAAGAAAAGTTTCAGTGCATTGATGAAGACAAATAAACACAAAAACCAGTCAAAATGCAGTAAAATTAAAATAGACAACCATCACTCATTATAGACTAATTATAGACTGTGGTCATTCGTTGTAGTCCATGTTTTTGATGAACTCGACCGCTGAACAGAACTGTATCCACCAGTACTGCTCCTCTCCCCCGATCCTGTTACCATAGAAACTCTGTATGTACTGAATGGTGGACAGCAGACAGGGAGGGTTTGCCTTGATGATCACAAAGATGATAACAGGGATAAAATCGTCAGCAGCGGGCACCGCTTTCTCGTTGGCCATACTGAGGAGGTTCATGATGGTGGTGGCACAGCGGAACACACACTTGACCTTGTCCTTGGGGGTCTGTAGAAAAAAGCATTCAGTTCAGGGTCAAAATACACACCTAGCTGATTAGATGACACAGCATCTTTTTTTTTAATAAAAAATATGGATCTGTTAAGTTCTAGGATATTGTAGTGAGATGGAGTGATGATCATTTTTGCAGAGTAAGCATTTAAAGTATCAAGTGCCAGAAGAAGGCTTATACAGGCCATGCTATAACATGTGACAAAATCTTCTGATCAGTGAAGCTGACCTTATAAGCATTAATCATGTAGATTTCCTTCTGGGCAGCTGTCCAGGGACACTCGAACTGGTACATTCGCGGAATCCGGAGATCCTTGTGGGACGGAGTTATGACATTACTCAGCTTCTTGATGTGTTCTTGAAACAACCTAAAATACAGTGTATGTATCAGCTATTCAGACTTAATTGTGTATTCTTGAAATAAACAATTCAAAGATTACTATGAACCAGACTGGGAGATGTATTGAAGATTTCTATATATATGAGACTTCAATGTATAAACGTACTGGTCTCTCATGATGTCACCGTCTCCATTGGGGAACATGGCATGTGTGTAGATCCGACTCATGATGTACCTCTCAATGGCCAGCTGTGCATCCTCAATCTGACACTCATTGGCAGCTGGAAAAACAATCGGTCTTGTAAAACTTCCTTATTCTACTCCAAGTGGTCATTCAGTCAATTAATATCTATTGGCTTCATCAACAATTCACATTACACATAAAAAATGTTGTTTATAGTGGCATGGGACATCTGTCTATATTAATAATGTGGATAAAAGTACATTATAATCAAAATACTTTCACTGGTTTAGAATTTTCAAATTTAACAATATTTGACCAAAAAAAATTTTAAAAATTTTTGTAAAAATTGAAAAATCCCCAGAGGGATTCGTACTTGTGACATACAGATTTGTAGTAAATGCTCTACCCATTGCGTCACGCTGTTAGGTGACAATTTGGGGAAAGAAAGTACCAGTATTTATAAAATTACACCTGATTTTCTTGTATACTTCAATAAAATGTACATCACATAATAGAGGTGTACCATACCACCTTAATATATTTGCATTCAATCAATACCTAATGAATTTGCATTGGGATTCCCAAGCACAGAGTACCCCGGTAATGACCTTTACCTCGGTAATGACCTTTACCCCTTACCTTGCCACACTGGGTCCTGATTCATGGCCTGGTACAAGTACTGGAGAAACTGTTCTACATGGTCAGTCTGTAACACAAAAGGAAGTACTACTTAGTCATTGTAACATCACAATTAAGGCTCATTTCCCCTTAAATAGGAAATATATATTGAAATATCCAGATAATTCTTTCTGAAGTTACCCATTAATAGTTCCTACATGTATGTGATGTACTTTAATTAGAATTCAAAACACAATTTCAATCTACAGAAATAGGCATTTATATATGAAAATAGATACTAATACAACAAATTAATAACAATAAAGAAGAAACACAAGTTTAATTGCCCTTCTAAAAATTATAGGAAAAAAACAACATGTACCAAGTAAATCTTAGGATAAATGATAATTACCTTTTCATCAGATACCGTCAGTTTGTTGAAGTCAGACATGAATCTGACAACACTGCTTTCCTTCTTTTCAATGAACAGCTTGACACAGATTCTGGTCATGTGATTCCCACACACCTCCTTGTCCCTAAAATGTTTTATCAAAGCAATTAAAACAGCACCAGAATATTTCAATATTTCAAACCTTAACTTAAAAAAAAAAAAAAATTCTGAAGATGAATTAAGATGCTGAAATCAAGTTTATATAGCAGCATACACCAACTGTTATTACCTTTTGATTCTGCTAAGAAGACGCTGTAGATGTGAGTGGGTTCCCAGCAGGCCTTGCCGACAACGAATTAAATATGAAACGTAAGCAGCACGACTCTGATAATCCTCTTGGAGAGAATGCACCAATTTCCTACATCTGTATTTATTAAAAAACCCATAGTATTCAATCTATCGAGATTTTTAAACAGTGAATTTCTAAAAAATGTTTCTTCCTTACAATTATTTGTAAAAAAAACTATTATAATAGTATAATACCAGAAACTATTTCAAAAATACAAAATTTACCCTTCGCCATCAAAGAGCCTGACACAGCGGATGGCCTCGTGAAGCTGAGCTATGAGGTCCTTATCCTGTAGATTGAGCGCCTCGGCCAGCTGCCCTCGTAACATCTTGTAGATTTCTGCAGGGTCCTTCTTTACCCCCTCCTGCCCCACCTGAGGGGAAAACTCCAGAAGGTTATACCCAAGCTGTATGTCTGTGTTACTTAAAACTATGCGCAGCTTCCGTTTTGTGTCTGTAAATGCGAAACAGGTCTCGAGATTTTCCGGGTCGTAGAGGGGCGGTCCGTGAATATCTTCGTCCTTCACAGACATCCTCTTCTCTTTCATCGCTGTTACATCAATGTTTGTGAGAGGTACCTCTTGGGATACCACAGCACTGACAGCGGGCTTGGTTCGATATTTCTCTAAAATATCTTCTGAGGATTCTATTAACCAAAGAGACACAAAATATATATCACATGTACATTGGTCCATATACATACAAAATCCAGTGTGTACATTGTATATCAAAGCAGAAAGACAAATAATTGTATTCAAACTTCATTTTAATGGATGATGTCATTTCAATTAGTTTTTAATCTTAGAATCTTTTTCTTAAGCAAATTGACAGTGAGCCAATCTACAGAATTGCCACTTTCATTCTTCTAATGTGTTTGACATGTAAATGTTACAAAATCCATCTGATTGTAAAAATATCTTATTTTATTAAGCAGCTTCTCTTCCTTTCTCCCCCTGCTCTATTTACCTCTAGGGGGTGGGTCTCCTCCCTCTGCCTCCTCCACAGATGTATCCACCAGGATGGGTTCTTGAAGCAAGGAAGTGGGAGTGTCTGCATTAAAACCAATTAATTTCATCAATTTACTTCCTACACGTTCAGACCCATATTTTTTTAAAGGTGTAATTCAGAACAAATATTTACATCTACAAAGTATTATTTCCTCTATTTCTTACGGAAACCTATAGTTAATTCATAGCTCTATAGAAACAGCAAGACTGAAATTTACACGCCCCGTTTATCGATTGGTCGAAATCTACAGCTGCTGAAACTGACAGGACAGATATAGACACGCCCTGTTTATCAATTGGTCCAAACCTACAGCGACCTAGAAAAAATCACGGACTGCACGAAATAATCATGACGATGTCAGACTCAAAGTCTCACATGAGGCGATTTGGCCGTTTCTTTTAGCTAACGTACTTACGTACATTGACATTAATTTAGTGAATTTTACTTACCCCTGGTAATCGCTGTAATTTTACATAGAAAATATTCACAGAAGTGTACGTATAATATATTACACTATTTGTGGATATATTCCACCCTCTGAGTGCATATATCCCACTCTCTAGATATACATTCCATTTCTGAGTGTACATTCTACTAAAAGTATACTCCACTCTTTAACTAATAGTTAGTTCATGTTAAGTTAACTTGGAGCAATTAAGAGGGGAGCAGATAAATAAGAGAGTGAGCAACCAAGCTCCTTCTTAATTGCTAAAATTTTACTTAATATGATCTAATTTACTTATACTTTAACCCATTCTTCTATTGGCTGATCAAAAGTTCTGTGCCAATCAATTATTATTTCTCTTTTGTTAACGACTCTCTTAGCAGTCAATCAAAAATGTGACATCACAGAGTCTTAACGATTGAAAACATCACTTAATTGAATGGTGAGCAACTGCTGATTGGATGAAAAAGTGTGTTATGTTGGTGGAGCTTGAATGTGAGTACAATAACTCATTTTATCAATGTAATTGTAAAGTTGGACTTCGATATCTCAAACACTGATATTTCCAATACAATGGCTATATCAAAGTGATTGGCAAGTCCCAAACACTTATTTTTTAAGTGTTTCACCCTTGATATCTTGAATACCTGGACAACTCGAAGTTATCAAACAGTCCCTGGGACTCCCATCGAGTTCAAGAAAAATGAAGGTTGACTGTATATATTGTATGATATTTGATCTATTTCCATTGTGCCGTGTAGGATACTAACCTGCCCCACTGTCCTCTCCACTTGACTTCATGGACTTCTTCTTCATTCCTAAAAAGAAAATTGCAAAACTGCACCGATTTGATAAAATTCAAAAATACTTCATTTTTTAATTTGACAGCTTTCCTTCAATATTTTTAGGATAGTAGTTTTGCATACATGTGTGCAGGGGACACGTAATATACACCAAGTCCACAAGCTACAAAGCATTTAATATGTGTTAATATCCATTTCATTGAATTAATACACGCGTATTGTCTAAAAACATGAAAAAAGACAACAACCAATACATATGAAAATATTTATGTCTCTTCACGTTAAAAATGTTATTTTATTGTCCAGTGTTTTATTAAGCTGATTATTTACAATGAGTTCAAGTCCAACCTGTTAACTTTTATTGTTCATTGTTAAAATACATACTGATTTTCTCAGCAATACTGGCATATGTATATCATAAGGCATAGGCTCAGCAAAGTACTAATATGTGTCCTCTGAATGCAAATCAGTCATTCAGTAAAAAAAAACTACAACCAAATGCTTTAAGCATGAAAACAGCAGTGTCATCCCAAAGCAATCAAAGATACAAACATGCCTCTGTAATGTGAGAATGCAATGGTAGTCCAACATGCTTGATATATAAACATCAATTCTCATTTAATATTTTAACATCAAACTTATATGATAAAAAAAAATAAAAACTTGGAATGTTTTTTTTTTCATCTTACACTCCTTTATAAATTAGTATGGTGTAATTTGTACGAAAAATATTACAGTTTATACATTTTTGCTGAATTTTATTTTTTCACAAGTTAGGAAGATGGTGTATTCAAGAAAAAATAGACACTTGGTGGGGACTCCATTCCACCCACTTGCTATTCTTCCTCTGTCAGATATTCCATCATGCACCATCAATAGTGTAAGTGAAGTTTTTAGAGAAAATGCACTACAGGATAGTAAAAGTAGAAAAAGGTTCTCTGCTAAGCACACCTTCATTCCAGCCCATTACAGCTGAATTAAGCAAGTTCAATACATTACAATGGCCTCTCTAAATAATCAGGCCTCAAAGCTATCAAAAAGTTAGAGTACTCAGCAGATAACACACAGAGAAAAAGAATGCTAGTGGTGATGAAAGTTTACCCAGATGCTGCTGAGTAAATCGGCTGCTTGTTCGGATAATGGAGGAGACATAATGATGAGACCCTGAGAAAAACAGCAATACTCAGTTCTGCTGCCCCCAATTTGTTACACAGTCAAAAAGACTTGCTGCAAGTTAGTACACCAGACAAAATAGTAAAAACCCTACCCTCAATTTTTTTGCCATCTAATAATTCCAAAAGCAAACATAAACAAAAATACTTATCTCATAGTTTTATCTTCACATAACAATGTTGCAAAAATAAAAAGCAACAAGTGCAACATAGGAGCACAGTTGTCAATATGACTTCTGTAGTCTGCACTTGAACACCTCAATAAAACAGGAAGGTGTTTATGTCAGTAACAAACATTAACTGATTACCTGCCAACGAGGAAGGCTCACATGCTTTCATTCTATTTAATTATGATCTGTTTGCTACACCAGCCATAGTAAAAAGTCCCATATCCTTGACCTTAATGAAGGCTACAACTCATCTGGTTGTAGATTAATAGAACCTATCCCTTTCCTAATTTTTTTCATTAGAAACTTATCAATGATAAATTAAAAATTTGCCACATTTAGTTTTGAAAAAACTGAAAGACATTGTAAGCAGAGTGGGAACTAGCCATTATTACCTATCTCTCTTGCACAAATTTTAGAGAGCCCTTGCAAGCGCCCACTGCTTAGCAAGCCTCTGATGAAAAAGTAAAAATAGAGTTCTTACGACAGGTGTGTCTGAGGACACCATAGAGGGGCGAGATATGGAGATAGATGCCCATTTACCTTTGTTGAGTTTGACTTTCAGGTTCCTAAAGAAGCTCTTGTTGTTGTCCCTCTGACTCTTCTCTTTGGCAGCCGCTGCTTCCTGTAAAACAAACATAGTCCCGCACTGTTTACTTCCTTAACAACAACATCACAGATAACTTCAAGGATTCTGGGTACAGATTTTCATCATGCAGACTTTGTGGTTCCATTTATATTACATGCATTTAATGTACATGTAAATCTTCATCTTAGCTACAAGGCATGCATTTTTTTTGGAGTGCCAAATCCTACAGAAAGTATGCAGAATGTTCACTTATTTATAACACTTTATCAAACAAATGTAAAGTTTTCCTCAATTGAAACCTCAAGTAGTTTTTCAAAATTTACATACAACATTCAATGTTATGATTTTTAGTTGAAAAAAAAATATTACCGTACATGTATTTCATTTTTTTTCAAGTACGGTATGTATTTTTACCTTTTCCTCAGACTTGTCTGACACATTGTCAAAGCTTGCGGACCTAGAGGACTTGGCAAAAGGGACAGCGTCTGAGCCACTGGAGTCACTGGTGAGGCTGTCCTGGCGGGAGCGAGGTAGGGGACCCCCCTTTGTGTTCCCCTCCTTGACATCGATCAGAGAGTCGACCTGGAATGTCTGCTGTAAGCTGGCTGCCGAGTCCGCCCAGGTTTTGACGGATGATTGGTCAGAGTTTTCGTCCCCTCCCAGGTTAATCAGGGTCTCAGTGGTGCTTTCTGTTGACTCGGTAGGAATCGGATCATACATGATCACGGACAGGCGCTTGGTGCTGAACGCAGTGTTCTGTTGCTCCGACAATTTGACGTTGTTTGAGGTGTCTATTAATGAGTCAAGTGACTGGGAGTCAATGGACCGAGGGGTTCCTCCAAAACCAGAGTCAGAAAAACTGTAGGTAGCACCGCAAACCACAGCTGATCGTGACTTCTTGGTTCCTACAGATTTAAATATAGTACATATTAATTTGATTTACATGAAGCAAGCAGACTGAAAAAACACAAAAGTGTTATAAAAACATGATCACCCCATCTTCATATAGTAACAAGTAAAGTTAAATAACAAGTAGAATACAAAAATCAATTAACACTGACAAATTAAGAAACAAGATTTACCTAAACTCTTTTCATCCATGTCTTTTTTAACATTACTTATAGCTGGACAGCTAACTCGTTCCAGAGGTTTTGGACCATTAAACATAGGGTTTTCAAATGCTAGGAAGCTTGCGTTTTCTGGTCGAGAGAGAGGATCAAATGCTGCTTGGTCCTGGTGATTGACTTTTGGTGAAGACTGACTGGTTGGCACTGGAGGTTTGAAGTGTTCTTGTGTTTTCCCAGCAGGGAGGAAGTCTGATTGAGAAAAACGGAGTAGAGATTGTGCATTTCCTGACTGTAGACTACTGCTGTCCTCTAATTGTGAGGGGAGAGAGTACCGATCAGGTTGTGATGAAGCCGTGCTTGGAAGTGGGTGAGTCATTCGGTCTTTCTGCCTGGGTAAGGGAACAGGGTGAGGGAGTTTATCCAGGTCCAGGGGTGGGGCTGATGACATAGCGTGAGGTGCTTTGTCCATCAGGAGAGGTTCCAGGGGTTGGGAAGTAGGAAGCTTGTCCTGCTGCTGGGGAGGGGGAGGGAATTTTTCAGGTTGTTGCAGAGGTTTAAATGTCTGTTGGGAGGAATGTGTACCTTGTTTCTGACTAGAACTATGCTCCGGCACAGCCAGGAGATTACTGGACTTGGCCCGGGGCTGATATAACCTTTGAACAGGTTTGGGGGGAGGTAAGGAGAGTCTGTTAATGTCACTCGGGTGGAGAGGGTCTTCATCCATAAACACTTCATTGTGGGGGAAGGGCTTTGCAGATTTCCTGTTGACTTTGATCTTTGCTGGGAGTAAGGGCACAGCGGCCTCAGCTCCACCCGATGCCTCCATCCCTTGCCCTATCGGTAGATCCTCACTCGGACTGCGCCGACCTAATCCAAGCAAAACAAGAAAATCTTATTCAACTCTTATTTCAGATTTATTCCACTGGCTTTTTTTTTCATAGTCGTTCCCAGTTAATTTCACTAGTGACAAACCTTCAGAGTTTTCCAGATTCCCAGCATCTCCTGACATGATTGAGGCCAGGTCTGTGACACTACCTACATCATCCTGTAGAGATGAATCAATTAAAGTCTGTAAGTACTAAAACTATCTGACACAAATTTCTTCTGAGAGACTTCAAATCCTACAAATGACATTCATTTCCTGTCTTCCCATTAACTGAACAGTTCAGTGACACAGCTATTTCTGTTTTGTACTTGATTCACTGATATTTTTTGTTCTTTAAAATGACCTGATTTCAATGAAGTACATGCTGTCCAGTGTTACACATCTGGCATCACTTTTTACACACCTGACATCACCTGTTACACACCTGATCAAACTCAGACAGGGCCTGTTTGTCCTCCGTGTCGCTGGCCAGTACGTCCGTACTCCAGGCGTCACTAGCCGTCTCTGACACCTCCGACACATGCTGCAATAAAACAAAGGTCAAGCCTCTTCACAGCTGTATTCATACTCACTAATATGGATGATTTAAAGATTAATATATAGGTATGTATGATTCTCTACAATCACTTGGGGTGGAATCTACTTGTCAATGGAAACAGGTGACTGTTTCCTCCATTTTTATACCCTGGTACACAACCGTTTAAAGAAAATTGTATTTCAAGTAGAAACCTTCATCATTGAATATTACTTGCTTTAATTTCAATTACAAAATATGACTTAATTTGATCTAATGAATAAATATCGTGATGCTAGATATCAGTAGTGGCCCTTACTTCCTGTCGCGGGAGGAAGCTGCTGCGAACTAGTTCCTCTAGCCTATCGTACTGGTTCCCCTCTGGTGGCGGCTCCGAGTCACTGGCCAGAACATCTGTGCTCCATGTATCACTCACTGTGGACTTGGTCTCCACTCCTATGGAAAATATTAAACACGTAAAACTCTGTATATCATACAACTTCCTTTTCATTTTCATTTCATTTGAAGGATCACAAGTCTTATGATGGTGGTAGACATTTCTTAACAATATACTTTGCATGTTTATTTCTTTTTACAATTTAAATTACACAGATAATAGAGTACTTCTAAAATGTCAGCAATCATAAGCGTCCTTACTCTCAATTTCGGATCTAATTTCAAATTTTCCAAATCTGTCTGTGACATCTTCTCGGTTTGGTTTTGGAACTGTTTCAGGGAGGGGAGGAATCTCGGGGAGAGGCATCTGAGGGGGTGGGGGCTCCTCCACACTTCCTGCCTGTGAGAGGGGCGTGTCTCGGCCACTGATGTTGGGAGTACCCCGCCCACTGACGTTAGCGGAGATCATGTCTGACATGTTGTCATTGTCGTCATCTTCCTCTACCGACCCCACGGAGTGACTGGAGGCGGCCTCCGAGAACGCCTCCTGGATCTCGCTGGTGTTTCCTGTAAGGGACAAGTCTGCAAATAACCACCCACATTGGGTTAGGGGAGCACAAGACACACAAGACAACATGTTAATACATAGGCTGGGTACAATTAACATTACAACACAAAAATATATATGTATGATTGTGAAAAAAACAAAATAACAACATATAAATTACATGTGTTTTTTTATCAATGGTTTCCTTGTTTGATAATGACTTTGTTTGATACTTTACCAATAGATTCCTGGTCCTGAGAGAGAGAGAACCTCGTCCTCTTGGATGTGAACATCCCAGCATTCTCTGCCTCCTCGTAGTTAGGGACGTCATGGTATTTGACCCGCCGAGGTTTGTTTTCCTGATCCATGGACAACACTTTCTGTTCAGACATCATTCCCGGACATTCCGAGTCTACGTTCAGAGGAACCACCAGAATCTCCTTAACCATCTCATCTTGTCCGGCTAACGAACTCGCCCCCTCCGATAATCCTCGCTGTTTCTTGTCTGAAATTAACACCAACAGCAGCCTTTCATTTTTTAACTAAAGTATATATATATATATATATATATATATAGGAAATAAATGTACCAAATAATTTGTGTATTCTGATTACAATCTGAGAAAAATTGGATCTCAACATATATGTGGGTTTTAAGACCAATCTGGTTTCATGATTCGATGCATCACATAAAAATGTAACTACAACAAGGTCGTAAGAGTTTCCATGAACACTGTGAATAATAGTTTTTTCATTCAGATATTTGTATATTTAGAGCATTTATTCTATAAATAAAAACTTTATCACGCAACTCCTTTATTTTAAAAACATGTAACCTTAGCTTGGTTCTGGAAATTAAGACTAAAAGTCTAACTTTTATATCGTTATCAACACACTTCCCCAAAGTAAATTCATACCAATTTGAAAATTCCTATCACATTTCCCGCATTGATAAAGGGACATGTTATTTCACTTCCCCATTTTTGCTCTTTACCAAATTTTAATTCTTTTTATAAAATTACTTGCTTCCCTATTTTAGTTCAAGATTGCACCTACTTCTATCTAATCCACCTGCTGCTTGCTTTCAACTTCCTCATATTAAGAACTTAAAACTTTGGAAATCATGATGATTAAGGGGCGGTTTGGACAATTCATGTCACCAAGTACATCTCACACATTCAGGAAATGAGGAAACGCAAAAACAGGGCATTCTCAAAATACTTAAGATTGATAATACATGTCAAAAGACAAAAATACAACTTGAAAATTCATTTTCTTTTTTTACTGTTTACAATTCTTTTTTTCTTTTATCCTACAAACTAAATTACTTCTGATTTTTACTGTATTTTCATTACCACTTGGTAAATAACTTAAAAACTTTTTGAAATACTATTTCAAAAAATTTGTTGATTATTAAGAGTAAATGTATTTAATTTTCTAAGTCTAATATTAACAAATAACATTCAAATGTACCTTGTTTTCATCTTAAAGGACAATTTACCTTTCTAATAATAACTCACTGGAACATGTTAATTTTGGATCGTAAGTCAAAAGTCTATCATCACAATTACATTGATTTTTTGCCTGTTTCTCTATCATGAAAAAAAAAATCACCCACTTTAAGTCACACCTTAAGGTTTCCACTTGATTTTACGCAAAAGAATCCTAGTTAACGGCAAGTATATAAGGTAGTATATATACTTTTATTGTCATGAATGTTGCAAAAATAATTCACATTACTAAGTGATCAGATCTGATATCAAATCTCTTCCGAGAATCTGAATTAAAGTTAAGTATGTTGACTAACACTGCATAGCAGAAAATTACTTCAACAAGTTAATTTCCTCCTATACAGTTTTACTTCACACATTTCACTTATCCTTCAGATTCATCTTAAAGTTTATAAGGAAATTGTGAAAGACAAAAATTATATCAAAAATAAATCTTAATCAGAACTCTTTAAAGGATGAGCTCAGGAAAGCTTATGCAATACCTTTGTGTGACTTTTTTTCTTTTGGTGACCCTGGGGGCATGCTGCTAGCAGCAGAAACCTGTGGGGTGGGGCAGTTGAGCAGGGTAGGGATACGAGATAGAAGTTCCTCCAGCTGTTTCTTCTCTGCTGTGCTGTCACTGAGATTGGAGGTTAGAGTCCGAGTCAAGGATATCTACAACAAAACATATACATGTAGAGTAAATATAAAGGTCAAGGATATCTACTACAAAAAATAAAAAGGAGATATCGAGATTAGAGCCCAATTCAAAGATATCTACAATAGAACTTAGAGAATAGATATCAAAGTAAGAGTCTAAGTCAAGGTCATCTACTATGTAACATGTGAAGTAGATATCAAGGTTAGAGTCCAGGTCAAGGATATCTACAATACAAAACATACAGGGAAGATATCAAAGTCAAAGTCTAAAATAAGAATATCTACAACACAATAAAAGATACTTCATATTAAAAGTAAAATTCATATCAAGTTTTTAATCAAGAGTTCAAATCAAAGATATCAAATTATGAAATATGTACATGATGTATAGGATATAAAAGTTGAAATGTTTCATTATCTTGTAAGCAGCAAACACAGTAACAGATTACCAAATATTTCATGTATCATTACTCTGGTACTGTTTTCAGCCAGTGTAACATCTGTTTCTATTTTTGGAACAGCAAAGACAGCTCTGATAGAGAACATTGAGAGCAATTTAAACAGCTCTACTAATCAAGTGTTAATAATGCATATCATTCATATGCTATTACACAAATTTGTTTGCATACATGTCCTTAACTTCACTTGCGTTTCAGATACTTATAGATATTCCACAAAAACTCACAAAAATCTGGTTCACTAATGCATTGTTCCTATTTTTAAACACACATAAGGAATTTTTTTGATTATATTGATAAAATAAATACACAAGATATTTCAATATCATAAACACAGACATGATTCCTGTCGTTGATACAAGAGTCTGGCTATAATAGAGGGAACTTTTATTTCATATATAAATTTTATTATATGAGGTGACCTTTAACAATAATAAAATCAACCATCATCTCATCTGTACACAAGCATCAAAACTACTAAATATGTTCGAAGCATGTTGGTAGGAGATCATCATACGTAATAATGCAACAACATTTTCCAAAGATAGATATTCAAAAAGTTCACAAAAATGTGGCTTGTCAAAACTGTTGTGAAATTAAAATACACTAAACTTTAATGGCATACTATAAATGCTTCCTATAAACTATTGATGCATCCACAAGATAAATACCCCTGGCCAATATATAGGAGAATGATTGATGATGGGACCCATAATATAAAGCCTATTTTATGTTGACCAAGTTCATAATACAGAGTTGAGGTATTTCATACACACATGTAATACTAGGTAGAAATTTGACCATTATATCCATAATAGAGATATAGGCAATGTACCATTAGGGGTCAACATGTGCATAGTTTGCACTGAATGAATACAGTACGGGGTGCACTTCGGACCCCCTTAAATTGTTTGACTTGCCAAGATGGGTGCTACAGGTAGCAAGACAATCAGAAAAAGTGTCTTCAATGTGTGCTGGATTGAGCATACAGGTTTCAAGGCCTATGATATACATGTTTCCTCTCTCTGAATAAAAGGTCAAGTCTTTTCACAACCTCAATTGTGATTCAGGAAGGAAGAACTACTTCATTTAATATCATATAGTCATTTCCAATGCTTAATACACAGCTTTTATAACCAAACAATATAAACAAACAATCATTCTTTCTATATCTTAAAGCGTATCATCTTTAAATACGTGTTTCTGAACAGAGCATATGTATATGCATGAACAATACATCAATATTTTGAATAAACGTTTCCTCATTCAACTGAATATAACAAATTAAAGCATGAATTTCAGAATTTCCTTTGGCTCAAATAATGTATATACTGTACAAAACTTTGTTTGGTACCCCTCATTTCCTAGGTATGTGATAATGATTTTAAAACCATTGACTTTGAATACTCAGCTTCAGTGTTACAATTTTTGTATTATGAAGTTTATCTTCTATAATCAAGTAATGTATTATAAGACTTTGGGTGGAAGAAATACAACTAGTGTTCATAACCAATGCCCTCTTTACATCAATCAATATACAGATTGCAGCATGCGGGTAAAGCCTGCCTAACCACTGGAAACATGCCCATTTTATGCATTCATAACATACCAGTATTAATCATATCGTATTATGCATTACACAATTTGTCATAACAGATTCACTTAAAAATTTTCGAAGGACAACATGATAATTGCTTGTAATTTTTTTTCTAATCAGATTTATTTTGCACAGATAAACTAGTGAAGTATAATCGTATCTATAATTTCAATCTGATCAAAAAACAATTTCAAGAAAATTTACATCATAATTATTATGCATAAAAAGTCTTCCTTTCAATCAGTTTACTGGTACCTACTAGAAAAGATTTGACAAACATTATACTGTCGAACCTCAAACTCAATGTGGCAGAGAAAATAACTTTAAGATGCTAAAGGTAAAATGCAGAAAGAAACTGAAGTGGGAGCATTCAACTCTCTTTGATATATCCATCATATTTAGAACTTCAGCGTTTCAAATACATAAGTTTAACTTTATTTTCATCAAAGAAATTTTGATACTCAAGACTAACTACTGACAGAAAAAATGAATCTTGACCAATTCTGTGCTCTAAATTTTCCCAAAATAAAAAAATTCCAACAAAAAATGATAAATCTGTTTAATTTGATAAACTGCATACTGTGCATCATATAACTATTTTGTGTTCAAAACTTACCAGAAAATTAAGATCTTGCAGTGTAATGAGAACTGATGATCTAGCTACACTGATCATGTGATTGTTACTGGGAGGGGTTACAACCTCTGACCCCACACCCTCTAGTAAAACATCCAGCAAGGAGGTGATACAACCCTATAAAGAAAGTCAAGAAAAAAAATATAAACAACTTTTTTTAACTCATTTTTTTCAAAATCTCTAACAAATTGATGCATTTTTGAAAATTCTGCAAAATTTTAAATTGTGTTTTTGTTTCATTCTTTTTACACAACAAATGTACAAACTTACAGAAAAATCAGATTATACAGGTATTACCAAGACGAAGAGTATTTTACTTTTCAAACTGAAATAGGATAGGCTTTAGCGTAATGCCATAAACTTAGGAGCTTCACCTTCTCAAACCTCTCATAGAGATCTTTCTCCTTGGACTCTGCCTCCCACTGAGAAACAGCAAGGACCTGGATAATCTGAGCTATCTGCATTAGATTGTGTCGAGCTATGTGGCTGATATGGATGTCCGATGTGATTCCGTACGGATCAGGATCAATGATGGCCGGACAAATGAACAGAGAGAAGACAAGATCCGCACACACTGCACGAACTTGCTCCTCAGTATGTCTGCCAGTTTTCAACAAGGCCCGATATACTTGTGAAACTAGCCAAGCTAGATTTGAAGGGAAGCAATGAATATTGTTTTTAATTGACAGAATAAACCTATTTGATAAAATAACTAATTTGTCTACTATAAATTTTCTATATTCATTGCATTTCTTCTCGTAATCTTCACTGGTAGGTTCCCCAAAACGCCGTACTCTTTCCTGGGAAGGGAAACGATGCAAAGCTTTTTGTGGGTCTATATCATAAAACCACTCATCTTCCATAAGTAATCTCATCACAGGGTCGTGTAGTGCTGCCGTGAGAAAAAGTTTGGCCGAATACAAAGAATCAAATAATAGCTTTACTGCCACACTGAATCCACAGTTTCCTTTTCGTAATAGAAATCTTGGATTGTCACTAGAGGTTAATTGAAGTTCTGCAAGATGCTTGACAGTCTGAATCACAGAAACTTCATCTTCAGTAAAAACAACATTTCCAAATACTGAGGTCAACAGCAGAGAAATGAACTTTCTTAAGCTGTCTTGTGAAACCTTCTCAACACTGTCAATGAGAGATGCCACAATAAAATGATTATCTTTTAAGAACTTTAAAAAATCCCCATATTTGGTTTCATGGTAACTAAGATGTTTGTAACTGTCTACAAAATTTGTAAATTCTAAATTGTTGGTTTGGTAGTAGCACTCCCTTGGTGTGACAGTGTTTGAGGAGGCCTGCAGTTGCTCCAGACATGATCGCTGTTGTCGTACAATCCATGATTCGTGGTACAGATCCTCTGCCAATTTTTTAGCTTCTTCATACAGACCATGAATCTGTGACTTTTCAGCACTTACAAACAGTTGCTCCTGCTTTAACTGCCTTGCTAGCTCTAGTAGTTCCATCTTACTTTTCTTATCAATCCTCACAGGGGAAATCTGTTACTGAACATGTTGATCTATATCACTGAAGTCTCCTATAAAAATAAAATGCACAAAATAATTTCAAGCTTAGTGCAAATAAAAGTAAATTATTCTTTTAATAAAAGTTAGTCTTATTCAATCATGGTCCCGTTATATATTTTTCTGATAAATTATAGTATTTTCTAAAGAAACCCTATTTCTAAAACTAAAACATGTGTAACAGGATGGGAATGATGACAGATCAGACTGTGATTAAACCCGAACCACTGAAGCTCTACCCACTTAGCTATCTGGCACCTGTATTTGGACTGGTCTGACTGACACACCTGTATACTTTGCCAAAACAATCTGAAGTCATTCTTTTAAAATTTGATTAACTCAAAAAGCATCTCCACACAACCAGAACTTTAATAAAATTACAACTAGTAAATTCTTACAACAATGATCTTTTCAATGTACACAATGGAGAGTGCCATTTTCTATGATTATTTGATAATCTTTTAAAGGACAGAACGGTGATTGGTCATTTCAGTGGGAGATCCAGTTTCAATTTTATGCATATTTAATAGTTGTCCACACACAATAAAAATTTAACTGTAGCTAACAATAAACCAAAAATATTCAATACTCTTTATAAGGAGTGCAAGTCGTATGACACTTATTGTTTTCAGTGGAAAGGGGGAGGGTCCAGCTCCGTATCGAAAACAGCGTATATTTGCCTATTTTCGTTGCGATTGAAATAGTTTTAATGGTCACATGTTGTTTTAATTTTTGTAACAATCAGACCTTGTCATGCTGATAGCGAATCTGTTGTGGCCCTACACAGCGTAGAGGAGAGTCACTCGAGGACAAGTGATCGAGTGGTTCAATGCATGATGAGCACTCTACATACAGCCGAGTCCGAGGCAGACTTTACACTGCGACTGTCATTTCTGATCTGACACAGAAACTCTTTGTAATCGAAATAAGATATAAGAAAGACATTAAGGTAATTTTTGATGTTACCTGAGAGATATCCCCGTAAACCTAGCGTTTGGTTTACCTCCCACTCTGAAATGACTTCTGCCATGTTTACGATTCAGTGCGCTTGCGCAATCCAAACTAGTTGTGAAACCAGTTTTACATCTGCAGACAGCAAAATTGTTTCCGAAAAAAGCAACGTTTTGGAACTATAATACATGTAATATTTTTCATGCAAACAGTTAGTTTGATTAATTATTTCTTAATAATTTTTTTGGTGTTAAAAAGTATTTGATCTAAGTATTTGAGCGAGATACAGATTGGTTCCATTGACATCATTTCCAGGTGCATTTGGTTTCTCTCCACTGTGAAATAAAAAAAAACAGCATTTATTCTTATTTTTTCTCTTTAAACCAATACCTTATTGTTAGTTTTTTGTTTTCTTCTTTTCATCTGTATCTTTCTATAGTCTGTCTTGTTTTATCAATATTTATATAACATTTAAATATTTCAATTTGTTCATTTTGACCTTGATGTAGGGAGAGGGCTAAATAAGCTGTGCCTGCTGCCCTATCCCATTCAATTTACATGTATTATATTGAATAAAATATTGTTTAAATAAAAACAAAATAAAAAGAAAGTTTATAAAATTGAACATTAATTTTTTGCCCCATTTGTGAGGCAGTCAAGATCATGAATTCTATTACTGTAACATAACTTATAAAGAATCTTCATAGATAACAATTGGCCTTGCAATTTTCAAGGAGTTAAAAATGTTAAATTGTCTTATAATATTGACAATATGGGACAAAGACAAATGGCAAGAGGTCACCTAAAAATCTCCATGCAGGTATCAAATTGGTCAATCACAAGGTATATAAAGAGATAAAATTTAATAGTATACCGGTATATACAGAAGTGATCAAAGACCTTTCAGAGTCCAAAGTTTTGGTATGTTTGCATATAGGTATAGGAGCACAACTTGCTCTCAATCTGCTTATTATGACAAATGATGACAACTTGTTTCTTAATTCAGATTTCTTTTTATATATTTATTACACAACAATGAACATTCCAGCAGAAAGCAATTATTTACATTTGAAAAAGTGGCTGCAGTAAAGTACATGCATACTGTAGATTCCTAATTGAATGCGAGAAATTAATATCCATGTAAAATCACAAGAAGCACACCTCGAAGGTTTTAAACTACCGGGCAGTATGTGAAATTATGATAAAAAAGGTTAATTATTTATGATTTATAATTTTTGCAATTTGATACAAAATGGCAGAATCATAGAATATCAAGTACCCTCATAAAATAAGGAATCTACAGTAAATTTATGTACAAACATAAATTATAATGATAGAGTGCAATATTATAAAGCAAACAAAATTGGCTGCATGTTCACACTAAATTGACAGTTATATATGTACAACTTTGATTTTCTAAACTTGGGATAGTTACATGGAAAATACTGAATATGAGGATGTAAAGTTTCATTATAATAATCATGAAATAAATAATTTTAAAAAATTAAAATTATAATTACATCATAAAATATACAACATAATATTTCAATAATAATGAAATAAAAGGCAATAAACAAGTCTATATCATAAATGCATTACCTTGTTGCTTTATATCTCTAATTTTGTTTTTGAGCAAAGTTTTTTTTCAATTCAGTAAGTTTGCAACTTAGTTTGGTACATCCTCTTACTACATGTATATATATTTTTCATTTAATCAAACAATAAAATGCTCGTTTTACTGGTCTTAAAGGTACAGCAGATGTGGGCAATGCAGGAAAAAACCAAATACATGTACAATTGGTGTATATAACTCAAAACGCTTAACCCAACAAATTATCTATATATATCATATTTGGGAGAGCCAGCTAGTTCAGCTTTTTCTATAAATTAATCAATAAAATGTATTAAAACAACATAACTTCATCTTTGGTTGTTCATGATGGTATGAAGGTAGCAAGCATATCAGAAAAATGCCAATTTTGATCATCAATACTACCAGGTACCTTCATAGCTCGTATGAAACACCATAAAGGCATTTATCGTTGCTATCAATAATTATAACCCTCTCTAAGTCCCTTTTCAATTATCAATTAAAAGTGAGTAAAAGTAGGTAAACTATCCTCACTGTAAATGAGTGTACTGAATAGAAGTAGCAGCTTTTCTATCACCTTTAGAACGCTATTTGACCATCACCACTTCTGTTTTACTTGTACATGTGTCTGTGAGTTGCTGATTGCCGTTCATTATAACAATGTTTAGTACTGTCCTATAGTACTGCATGTAAATGATATATTTAGCAAAGTATTCATTTAAGATTACATAATAAAATCATATACATACATGTACAAAACATGTTCTGACAATATAAATGTTAATAATTACATGTACTGATGACACTTTTTAAATCCCAAATACAAACATTTTGTATTTCAGCTTAATATGCTCTTGTAACGAAAGCTAAGTATGTGCTGATATTTACACAGAAATACACAAGCATAAAGTCACAATCTAAATACTTATTTACAATATGTTTACAATATTTACATGTACATTTATATACATATGTATATAAACTGTACATCGTTAACTCATCATTTGCTGCTTTTTCCATTACTATGTAATGTACTCTATCATAGTCCCATATGTACATCTCTAAAACTTATTGTAATTGTTTGACAATAAAATGAGAACTTGTTAACAGTTAGAAAGCATGTAACAACAACTGGGCATTTTAAAATGTAAACTGACCCTAGTTTTAAAATATAATAAGTGAGAAAAAAAACTAAATTAGGCTGTCCAAAGTTAATCCTTTTTTAACACCACCTGCACTTGTAGAAATTATCACTTAAATTAACAAATATGATATCATTTGCAGTTATGTTCTACATTTTGCATCTACATGTATACAAATGCAATCTGTAGAAATATTGGTACAAAATATTTAGGGCACAAAATGTTTGGATCATATATGGTATACTTGCAGGGATTTTCTTTATCATAACGGACAAGACAAATATTTAAACTTCTAGTCTCTATTTTATTTCAATATTCACTGTATCTGCTAGTATAAAATCAATGTTAATGAATAAAAATTGCTTTTGTGAAAATTTTGATTAAATCTTATTGTTGATTGTCGAATCAGTGCTGTTACTTCTTTTTCGAAATTGGCACATGGAGATAGCATAATAAATGCTCTAAAGTATACATGTAGTATAGCATAGCCCTTTTAACAATTATTTTTTTTTAAGGTAAAATTAAAGGTAGAATAAACTTTGGACAACCTAACATATACATATATAACCAATCTGCGTCATACATCAATTAGTCTGGCAGGCTGGGACTAGATATCAACCCCTTGGTACATCTACCACCAGTTTGATAAACATAGTGTCCTCCTTGACATACGCAAGACTTGGATCATCAAGTTTGGCAAGCGGAATAAAGAGTGGGCACCCACTCGCAATGTTCATCTCTGTAGTGGGGCGTTTGAAAGAGCTACTGTTTGGGTCGGGGCGAAATGAGTCCACCTGGTGTTCTTTATTGTTCTGATCAAGGAGCATGAATGTCACACGGTATGAGAATGGCCATTGAAGTAAAGCATCAAAGTTACCTAAAAATTGAACCCAGTTATATAAATGATTGTCTCTCAGTGGATGTACATGTAAAGCTATGAAGTTACATTTTAATAATACTTTTCTGATGCATTCATGAAAATATGAAAAATTTTAATAAATGAAACATATTTGAAGCAAATTTTATAGAGACTTTAATACGATAGGGGTCATTAAAGCAACCTCATGTGTAACGGTAAATTCATCAGCCATACGTCATATGCACAACAAGTGATGAAGTAGGACTGATGACGTTCTTTACTTGCTCACTGGTTAAGCAGCTCTATGAGAGATGTGTGCAAGGGGAATTCATGATAGTAGGGAGCTATGCAACAATTGCAAATTTGTTCAAATAAACTTGTATATTGGTACATGTATAAAATATGTGGTTGTTCACGGTGATATATGTTTCCTAAAATCTGTCCTCAACATTTTCACATTTAATTTTTACATTTTTTAATGTTTAGAATAATTAATATGGGCATTTTTTATGCTTCATTCAAATTTTAATGTCAAATATCATGTTACAGAGTTATAAAGTTTTAAATATCCTTGTTTTGTAAACAGAGCTTGAGTCTTGTTGTTGTTTACATATGTGTCATATTGTATACATTGCAATCAAATGTTGCTTTCTTTTGTAAATAATAATATTCATAACACAATGAATCAGTCTATCCTGTTTGCAGTGAGTCAATTTGTTAAAATTATAGTTATATATTACATTACTATTTGTAAACAAATGTCAGCATAACAATCAATTCCAACCTCTGTGTCTCTCTTGTATCTTAACTTCTAACATTCAAACTTTAATCACAGGTGCTTGAGGACAGGATCGACCCCCCCCCCCATCCACACCCCCCCCCCCCCCCAGATTATAGACCCCCGGGACTTTATTATTATTTTTTAAATTATCTTTTTATGACATATTTCTAATCTAATTTATACATTCATTGCCCAAAATTGCTTAAAACAAATATTTCTAAAAAATCAGACCATCTACATATATAATATAATAAAGTCCCGGGGGTCTATATATTGGGGGGGGGGGGTGGAAGGGGGGGGGGGTCGATCCTGTCCTCAAGCACCTGTGACTTTAATCAAACATTCAGAATACCCAAGTAAACCATTTCAAACATAATAAATGAAAAATAAGATTATGAAATTTCGATCTCTTATCATGTCTACCTGGTAGGTCTCTTAAACAATGCAGAATTATAAAATATAGTGAGAGAACAAATTTGATAATAATTTTGATAACTCATAATTGAGTAGTCTAAGAAAGTAAATGTATTTTTCTAAAACAAAATAATTTTCAAGCATTAAGGTAAAAACATCAATATCTCTGAGAAAACAAATGATTTGTTATCATGGGTTATCCACAAAATACATGAACAAGTTCTGATAACTCTCAAGTATATTTATTTACACTATCTGATTAAGATTTAATCTGTAAAAAGAATAATCTAATCAAATTCATACCTCTCATGACAACAAAGAAAATTGACATGTGTGTGTTTTTGCCCATGCCATCTCCATTGGGGTAGAGTCTGGCACACATCTTGTAGCCATTCTTGCTGGAGTAGAAGATGGGGGAGTAGAGACTGGTCACTTGGTTGCTCTGTGCCTCCGATCGCCGCTTGCTCCACTCAGAAATCTTCCAGAACAGCGTTCCATCATAAGTCGTCAATTCCAGCGTCTTTATTCGCAGTTCCTGTTCAGCAAGAGCTACATCCTTCAAAGAGAAATCGTAGGTTGTTAACAAATTATTTGCATATATCAATTTTTGTGTCAATTTATACAAGAAGTAAGATAGAATATAGTAAATATATACCATTACCAAGAGCTACAAAGCAAAGTACTGTACACAAAATGGAGAAAGGTATTACTGCTAAACTTTTTGTGCAAGAATGTACATGTACATCTTCACATTCAATATGATGTTCATTGTTAAACAACAATAAACTAAACCCACCTTCAGTGAGATACTCCTCTCCAGAGCACGTATCTTCTTCTCTAGACTATCCACTACTTGCTTTTCACCCTGCCTGCCCCTCTCAACATTCTCAATTGCAGTAATACACCGTTCAATTTCTCTGTGAAGTGTCGTAACAATGCCTTCAAAGGTACCTGTCTTCAGCTCCAAGGCCTGAACTTTGGCTTGTATCACACTTGGATTTGAATTTGCTGGTGTGCCATTGGCTGCTTGATGACCTTGTAGAGTTTGAATCAGCTGTTCCTGTTGGTGAACTTTTTGTTTGAGTTCAGTGATGTGTGAAATAAACTGTCCAAGGTCACTTTGAACAATGACAGCTTCAAGCCTTGAGTTTATATCATTACGTAAAGAGTTTAAGTTGTCCGACAGAGCTTTTAAGTGGATCCCAGGACGTTTATCCAGATGCTCCACAAACTTATCTCTGCTGATCTATAGAAAGTTGAGAAAAAACTGCTAGAAGCACAGGTACATATGCAGTTCATTGTATTGATTTCTGTATGTATAAAAAATTGATTGGAATCTACTACCTGAGTAATGCATGTTTAATAAATGACAAATTCAACCAAGCAATACATGTATTACAAAAGTTTCACATCTTGTACTGGTTTCCCTATGAGTAAGACCTGTACATACATCACCACAGTCTGGTAGACATGGGACCTTCTGATTGGAACACTCTTTGTCTATGTGATGTTGCATCTAAATAAAACATATACAATAGTCAGGAATAATTCAATTTTTAATTCAAAGTTTATCAATTCCATTTTTCTCAGAAGAATTCCAACTCTGTTAAAATTATATCCCTACTCAAAGTCTTTCAGGCTTGGGGGATAGAAAACTTACAAAGCATGTTTGATAAAAATCATACACCAGTACATACACAAATCATGAAAAATCCAATAGATTGTGTATAAACTACCCATAGCTTAATTTGTCTAAATTAACCTTATAAGTACATGTATATTTCACAATATTCTACACAAATTATATTCTTATAAAGCCAGTTTGACTCACAGAGCTTAATAGAGAAATACCTTGTCTCTGGGTATTTTTTTCTTGCCACAAGAGTCACATTTGATGGGCATTTTGGGACATTCTGCATTATGTGCCTGTGTGCCAACAAATACAGAAAAAAGAATGACACATACATGTATATTTATAAGCATTGTATTATATCGAACAAAATTTAAAATTTAATATCCAACAACAGAATGTTGTCTACATTATCTAAAAACAAAAATTATTTACCTTTCTTTACCATCAAATTCTATATCAAGATTGTTGTTTGTGCAAAAAGAACCAAATACAACTACATGTAAACATAACTAAACACTATATTTCAAATGTGTTGTAGTCTTAATTCTTCACAGAAATCTTGCAGATAAGTGCTTTGACTATTTCATTGTAAGCATGCATGAAAATCCCCCTGTACAAACACCCACCTCCAGGTTCTCAACTACGACCTCTGACTGACAGTGCTTGCAGGCAATTTTTCTTTTTGTACATTCCTTGGTCATGTGATCTTGGAGGGCCTGTGGTTCAATCAAGTTACCACACAGTTGACAGGGAACTTGCTTAAATTTACACTCGGCCACATGAGCCTGAAAATCAGATTGCAGTTCAGTATTAAAATTCAACAAAATAAAGCTTATCCCATCGAAGTATGCAGTGAGGTACAAATGTAATTAAAAACAGTGAAACTTCCATATATCTAAGGATTCAAGATATTGATGTTAAAACAAGACTAAAATATAACTCCAACTATCAATGGTATTCAGAGAGTTGATGTTCGAGATGACAAAGCTTAATTGTAAATGCAGAATGTGGTACATACTTCATACTGCTTGAAGATTCCTTTCCATGTACAGTTAGGATTGATGCACTTAGCGGCCATGGCTCCCATTTCTCTTCTGACTGCATTGTCTGGGAACATCTAAAAGTTATTCAAATATTTTAAAAGCTTTCCATTGAAATGTACATTTAATAAATATGGAAAGTTTTAATCTCTTTTAAGAATAGTTCTATCATCTATGAGTTATGTTATTCTAAAATCTATATTAAATTATATTATTTTAGAGTATACATATACCTGTACTTTTTTGAAATTCTAAAACAAGGGGCCCATGGGTTACATTGCTCACCTATGCAATAATGTCCAAATGGAACCACAAACAGCTAATTACATATAGCTTAAATACATAACACAATATCAACTATTATTCCTATTCAATACGTATTAATTTCCAAAAAACATTAATAATATATTCCATTGAAAAGATAATGGCGATATAACATATTTTTAGTTCAGATGAGCTTATAAAGCAAGATCTTTAAAGGAGTGAGCAGGGTGATAGGTTATAAGATGAAAAAGAATGTGTCTTATAATTTTACTTATTGAAAGTTGAACCCTGGAGTTCTCTCCCCTCACTAACCTGGTCCATTTTCAGTATACTGTACTCTTCATCCATTGTCCCTTCTTCAATACAGGACTGACATCTCACTTGTTCATGGGACCTGTAGCAAAAATAATTGAACTATATCAACTGATAGTGTTTACCGTTCCTTTTAAAAAGTATTCATAGTAGCTGCAAAGATGTAGCCTTATTTGAGCTTTATCTAATGGGAAGGGATAAAATATTGCAATTATTCCAGTAGCAATTACAATATCTTGAAAAATAAAAGCATAAAATACATGTAGATCATATCTATATACTTATTTTATAGTTTTCTTTGAGGTTCAAAATATAAAAAAAATACAAAAAACCATAAGAATTATTTTTAATCTGTATTTAAAACAGATCGAGTCAATATTTCAATAATTCATTTTATCAATGCAAGCAGTTGATAGAATAAGCACACTTTTACAGAACCAAACATTAAAACATCCCATTTTGCGTGCACCTTGACCAAAAAAAATTAAGTGTAAAAAACATTTTACCTGATGATGCTTTCCATGCATGATCGACAGAATCTGTGACCGCAATAACTTTGTACAGGGTCTCTCAAAATCAAACTACAGTGGTTACACAGAAATTTTCTGTCAAAATTTTCCCCCATAAATATCTCTACATTGTAGCCTCCTACAACTTGTTGTGACGCCATCACAGTGTCCTATGAAATAAATTTTTTTTTAAAATTATTAATAAATGCAGTATGAACATTTTGTATTTCAAGTGCAGAAATCTTAACAACTATCAGGACAAACATAATCTCTTGATTTAACCAAATAGCTTAACTCGATGGTCTGAATATTTAATCTTTTTGCTTGAATCAATATCCAACTAGAGCGAAACCCCTATTCACACTATGCAGTGTTGTACACTGAGGTTAAGCCCCCCCCCCCCGCCCCTTCATATGAATCTCTAGTCAGGTGCCCTACCAAGTCACCAAACTGGTCTGTCGCATTCTTCACAAGAATGTGACTATACTCTGTCCCGGGTTTTTGCTTCCACCACTTTTCGCTTGATATTTCGATAATAATAAATACCTTTATGCTCAAACTACGTTCATCCACTAGTATGAAAAATGTCCAGATTATCTGTTTTGAAACGCCCCCTCTACCGCTTCAGGTTTCAATACACATCCCAAAATAGAAAGTCTACAGAGATTTTGCATTGCATCAGCCATGATTAATAAGCCCGGATGATAACGTTGAAAAATTGTGCGAGGTGTCCCGAGTACTTCCGCATGGAGAAAAGATGTAAACTCCGTAAGAAATTTGTTTTCGTTCCTGTAAACTTTTATGAATGATAAGGGATAATTTGTCAATGAAGTTATCTTGGATATTTTCCCATTTCATCGATTTCAACTGTACTTCTTTCACAGGTATGTGTATTTTTATTAAAAATCATCAAAAAGTGATGGAAGCAATAACTTGGGACAGACTATAGCAGAGAATAAAAATGGAGGAAATCAAATAAGTAAGCAGTCTGTATTGATTTCACAGACAACTATTTAGACTTTCAAATCATCAGATCTTTGAGGATTTAATATTCTCTTTTGAGAAGTAGACAGGCATAGCTTTCATCAACCTCTCTTCCATCTTCGCTAGCCAAGGGTTTTCGGTCCACTTTGCTCCCCATAAACCCTTGGCGGATTTCATTACGAAAACTCAGTGATGTGGTGGCGCTATCTAGCGAGCAACTTGAGTTGCGCCCCTTGCATATTTACATTTTAATCGAATTATACAACGGGTTATATAGACATCATGGCATTAATACAACTTGAAAACATGTTGACTACCGAATATCAGAACATAATTAACGATGTTATTAAATACGAATTAAGTTATAACCTAGGGAAAGCACAGGATGTTTTATTCATAGTGTTTTGTAAGGACCTGTACCGGTAGTGAAAAAGTCGCCGATTCATATGAAAGCTTTCATGCCATAAAACCAGGTATCGTTGTCGTGAATATTGTGGAACAAAGAAATTAAATAAAACCAGCTCATTGAACCTTTAAAAGCAATAACCATAAGCAGGAACGTATATATACTAACGGGATAGGCAACTTCTACATTCGCCATGTTTACTTCCCATGCTACCACGTGAGCCTTGACATGTTTAAGCGATCTGGTTAGACCATCGTTTGGGAGTCACTGTACTCGAGAACTTGTGTCTCAACTTTTTAAAAGCACCAAATGTTTTACCAAAGATCACACATGTGTTTTCTTCTAAAGTTTATGTTTACAAGCACTGCGATTGGATCAGCTACTTGCAGCTGCAGCCAATCATAAAACGGAGCTTGTCACCGAGTTTTCCTAATGAAATCTGCCAAGGGTTTATGGGGAGCAAAGTGGACCAAAACACCTTGGCTAGCCAAGATGCCTCTCTTCAAAAGACCTCATATTTTGATTCTGGAAAATGTATAATTTATCCGAACCAAAGACGGTCTATGCTTCGACCCATGCTATGACCCCAGGAATGAAGAAGTTTAGAAAATGATAAAATGATTTGACAGCAAGTACTTGTTGATTTTTTTGTGGCATACACTAATGTTCAAAATGTAGATATAATAGGTCTGTTACGACAGTTCAGGGAAAATGGGGTGTAATGGTAATATGGGCCTGTCCACTTCTCACAAGAGATCTGAAAGTCTAATTAGTCAGAAAAGAATATGTAAATACGCCCCTGATTCAACAACAGACATTCTGAATAATTCATTAAAATCAACTGTTTATATAATCATTGACAGACTTACGGAGAAATAAATACAATCAGAATGACGTTAAGAATATCCATTAATCAATTCGTTACGTATTAAACCGATAAAGTGGTCTGAAAAGGGGATTCCCGTCAGCTAAATATTAGATGGAAAATGCGTGAAGTTAAAGCAAGATGAGAACTACTTTCGCTTTTAGTTTTATTTCTATACAACAAATTTCCTATTGACTAAACAATATCATATCATACTTTTTAATGTACGTATAGCTATATAAAAAAATCAATATAAATGCAGTACAAATATACCTTTTTATGCCCAAACCTTGACAGGGGGTGAAGGGAACCAAAATGAACTTCAACTTCCGGATGAGTGTAATTTGCTAAGTTGTTCAAATTTGTTTCGAATAAAACAACGTAAAAATGATAAATACCTATTTTTAGAGAGAAAAAATCTTTTTATAGTTAACTATTTTCCATATCTCAACTTTTTAAAATTAGCTGTAAATGACTAACAAGTTAGGCCAACAGAGCAATTCAAGTACTATAAGAAATAAAACAAATAAAAAAAGTCTACATCTTTTTAGTTTTGAAATGAAAAAGAAACAATGAAAATTGCAAGGTATAAGTTTGCACACACAAAAAATATCATAACCTTCCCCCGCCCTCCAAAAAAAAACCTCTATCAACTCAATATGAATGAACTTCCTCTGTGACAGCTTGCAAAGTTTATTTGGCCTATTCAGGAGGAAACTGATACAAAAAATGCCACCCTTTGTGTGCGTGAAAAAATAAAGATGGGAAAGGTTGAATACAACTGAGCATAACAGTTCTCAATAAGATCTTAAAACTATTTGTTTGTATCAATACAATCCTACATCAAACTTTTAAGCCCTTGTGTGGCCCAAGTATTGTTCAGAGGCATATATATATTTAGAATCAACAATACATCAAGATGCTTTCACATTATAACTTTTGAATATATAATTAAAGAGTTTTCCTTCTGTAAAAACTCAACACCCCCCCCCCCCCCTTAAGGCCCCACCCTGTTCCTGGGGATATCATGAATTGATTTGAACAAACTTGAATCTACTCTATAGGCTACCTAATGAAGTTTCCACGCAAGTTACAGTTTTAATGGACAATTGGTCAGGGAGAATAAATTTTTAACAATTATTCTCTATATATATTCCTATGTAAAAACCCGACCCCCATTAAGGTCCTACCTAACCCTGAGGATCACGATTTTAACAAAATGTAATTCACACTATCTAAGGATGCCTCCACACAAGTTACAGTTGATCAATTAGTTTCCGAGAAGAAAAAAACTGCCTCCCTTCCGTTGTGGCTCACCTTACCTCTGGGAATCAAGTTTGATGAACTTGAATTAATCTACACTAGCTGAGGATGCTCCCACACAAGTAACAGCTTTTCTGGCAATTGGTTTCTGAGAAGATGATTTTTGTTAGCTTTTTTCCCATATACTCCTGTGTAAAAATTTGAACCCCCATTGTAACCCACCCTACTCCCGGGATCATGATTTCAACAAAATTGAATCTGCACTTCCTCGGAGGATGTTTGCACACAAGTTTCAGCTTTTCGGACCAAAAGTGTTTCGAGAAGAAAATTTCAAGAAAATACCAACATTTTTTTATTATTTCACAAACTTGAATCCCCTTTACCAAATAATGCTTTGTGCTAAGTTTGGTTGAAAATGACCCATTGGTTCTGGAGAAGAAGTCGTTCGAAAATGTCAAAAGTTTACAGACGGACGGACGGACGGAAAGACAGGCTGACCGGACAAAAAGGACCAGAAAAGCGCAGGTGTGCTAAAAATGTGAATGATCATGTACTTGTACGTTATTTATTCGAAGTCGGTTTTTTAATTGTTTACATCTTGATTCTTTTTTTCCTTGCGTTTCTATGGTTTACATCTACCGATCGGTGAGTTGCTCCGGTTATGGTCATGTTATCATATGGCCTCATGTGAAACCGAATAAGAGTGAGTTTTTCTGACCATCTGTTACCCGGCGTCCGTCCGTCCGTCAAGAACCATTCCTATTTCTTCCATCCCGTATAGAGTTAAATATTTAGAACCGTATTAACAAGAGCTTGGGCTTTCGATGATATCCGATATTACTATCTATAGTTTGCTCATCAAAACAGACTCTTGAATATTGACCTCCTTTTTTCTAATTCGTTAAGAGAAGCTCATTGATATTCATAGACTGCAAAAACGGAAGATCTGATCTGTTTTGTGAAATTAAAGCTGCTTCAACGAAATAAACATCCCTGGACGAATTTGGACGAGCGTAATCAAGACTGGATAGTTTACCATGAGTAGAAACCGCCTCCATCAAATCGGTGATAACGTACTGCCCAAAGTCCAAGCTCTTGTTAAAACTGTTCTATTCCGGTGAGCTAAAAATGGTCCCTGGGGTTCTTTTTATATGACGTACTAACAATAAAACTAATTTTAACATTATGTTATTAAATATATTTAACATATACATAGCTATACCATTCTCTTACAACAGAACTCAAAGCCTTATCTTCAGATATGAAAAAAATTACAGCATTTTATTATAAGAGCAAATACATTAAAGTGGTGGGGTTTGGTTTTTTTCTGGGAGGGGGTGTGTCCCTTTAAAAATTCCTGTGCCATTCTTATGTGTATTGTGTATTAGAACACTTTTTTAACAAAAGCTTGGAGTTTGGGCAGAACTTGATAAACTCCAGTTTGATGAAGGAGGGGTCTTCTAATGGTTAACTGTCCAGCCATTGGCTAATCGATATAAATATGTTGAACGCAATGTCACTCGCCCGACTTCATCCAGGGGTGTATATTTCGCTGAAACAGCGTCAGTTTCACACAGCAGAGCAACGGTTTTGACAGCCTATGAATATTAACGAAGTTCTCTTTGCGAATTAGAAGAAAGGAGGTCAATGTTTGACAGCTTGTCTATACAGCAAACAAGATAAAATCATCCCACCGAAAGTCTGAGCTCTTGTTAAAACGGTTATTTTTGTTGTAATTTTTACATTTTAAAAGTTTATTTATGATTTAGCCATTTCTACTGAATGTAGTGCACCAAATATCCTGAGTAGTTGTAGGTAAGGGTTTATATTTTTAATAAATGCCTTGTCTGCTTTCATATAGATATCTCAAAGTATCCGATTCTGGAAGGTCTTTTCCTGATCGGATAATATGGCTTACTTGCTTCGTATTTTCGATTATATTAAACCGTTTATCTGGAAACCCTTTATTTAATTAGAAATAGCTTGGAAGCCTCGCGCAGAGCGGAAAGTAGTAGCAAAATTGAGTACAATGTAAAAACCTCATAATTAGGTATTTGCCAATTTAAGGGAATACCTAGCCCCCCCCCCCCCCTACCCACCCACTAGGAGAATCAAATTACACACAATCAAGTAGATTATATTCCATTTGAAAATGCATACTGAAAAATGATATACATGTACTATGGTATTGGAAAAGAAGGTATGGAGTAAAACAATAGATCATGTGCATTTGTTTATATACATGTAATTGTTTTTGATGATTTGACAGCACATATCAAACCATTTGAGTGTAAAGTTTGGGTCCTTTTTGGACAAATTCTTGCAATTTGTTTCGAATGTATATTGACGGTGAACCAGTTTCCAAAAAAAATGGAAGCGGTTTTTCTGCTAAGTGATACCGAAGCATAGTAGGGAAACTCAGCTGCTCCGATACTAGGTAACCTTTGACTTTCATGCTTTAGGTTTGATCATTTTGATGCATCCACTATTTCTGGATAAATATGAATAGGTCTGAGATATAGAAGTTAAAAGAAATCAGAAGTTCAGTACAATATACCGGTAATCAGCAAAAAAAACCAAAACAACATAAAACAAAAAACAAAAAACATGCCCAAACACCCCTAAAATGAACAATTAAAAAAAATATGGATTTATTATAATAGGAAGGTAAGATGTGTCTGGAGTACCCCTTTATTTCAGTGTGCATTAAGGAATAAGTTTATTCCACAACTTTCCCGCGATAAAAAAGCAAGAATTCGTTCTATTAACACGTTTGTCACAACATAGACACATAAATTATGGTGAAGCATAAACTGAACATAAAAATATCAAACCTATGTACCTGTCCCTTATCAAATTACCTTAATTAATGACTAGGGTGCGTACAGGAAATCAGAGGTCAAGTCAGGATGGAAAAGATTGCGCGGCCTTGGAGCTTGTCTTCTCGAATAACAAAGCGAAAGAAGCCGTAGAATTGGTGTATAAAAGTTAAAGGACAATTGTATACACAGGAATGTGAGGTAGGCATTGTTCTGCTTCTTCGAGCCTGCTAATTTATTCGACATTACATATTCATACGGCATCTCTATGTGCAACCCGACCCCAATGATCAAAAGAAAACAAATTGTCTACAAACTCATGGAACTGTTCACCTACAGCAAGGGATATAGGGCGTTGTCACTCAGTGACGAGTTGGAATTTAAATTCGAACGCGCTTCTTTTCGTTCCATAAAAATCGTTTGCTAAGAGTCAGCATACATGTATAAGTAAGCACTGTCTGCAGTACGAATCCACTATTATTATTAGATGTTCATTAATTGACTTTTGCCCTCAACAGTTTTAAAATTAGATTTCTCTTTAATATACAACATGTTTGATCCATAATTTAACATCTCCGTACGTACGTATGTGTTATATTGATGAGTATAAAGTTCACGTGATAAGAGAATACCCAATGACTAATCAGCACCTCATCATATATACCAGCTCGTAATTACATGTAACTATGATGTTTATACTGAACACGGATATTAGGAATTTACGACTGTAACAAAGCAAGTAACCGCAGAGATATGTTATTTATACAGCATGATGTTCGAAATTCGATATTACAACACTTTAAACGTTCGCTGTAAAAAAAAGATATGATTTATTGAGTAATTCGACTTAAAAAAAAACAATAACCATTGTCAGAAACTCACAGCAAAGACTCATACTCGCTCCGTTAACACGAATTTCCCATTGAGCTACATTTCTGCAGCTGACATAACGGTTGCGACATTGCAGATGTAATCATTGCAACACAAAGAACAAAAGACCCATGGGCCACATCGCTCACCTGAGGAACAATAGGTATAATAAAATCAGCTTAATGGAGTCATAATACATATTTTCTATACAATGTAGTACAATATACGCGTAGATCCTGAATGAACGAAAATCCATTTTCCCCTGGACATTCTTCTGTGTTATTATCTCCCTTTTCTAACAGGATGATTTTATAATCATATCACGTGTTGACCTTTGCATTATTCCACATATGGAGAAATGGTGTACATTTTACTAATTTGCATAGCGGCCATATTGTTATCACAATGGTGATTTTCAGTACAATAGAATATATAGAAAGGAATGAAAAAATCGCAAATTTTAATTAATAAGTATTTCGGAAATATTTTCTCCTCATTTGGTTCCCTCATTTACTACATCCGGGATCGGAATGTGCTTGTTTTGTTTACATTAGATATTGAGAGAGCGGTTCCTTTTGAATCTGAAAAATCGAAGCGGGGCGTTGTAGGAATAAAGTGTGTTTTAGTGATGAAAAACGTCATGAAGGGATTTTGGAATTATTTTTAAAATACTTTCCATACATAGGTAAAGTAGGCCTAGTTCCTCATATATTTACAAAGTTTACATTGCAAACTATTTGTGTCAGAAATCTTGACTCAAATTTTAAAAGTCTTGTCGGTTCCTTTTTACTTTCAATTTAGCATTTTTTAAGACTTTCTCAGTACGCTGTCGGACTTGCAACTAGGCATTTAGGCTTTATATTGAATCATTAGGCATATTGCATATTTCTATTTTAGAATTTTCGTTATAAATTGAATTAGATTTTTCAGGTTATAATTCTATTCTGTTTCAAGCTGATATTTTTAGCTGTTTATTTATTTATTTACTCATTTTAGCCGGTATAGTCCTATTTTTAGATTACTCAGTATCTATAATGGTTTGATAGAGAGGAATTCAAAGTGAATTTGAAGCGTGAATCACTGATTGTGGTGACAAAAACATACACAGATAATGTATGCATTGCCCTAGCTGCAGGACTGTACATAGCTCCCGGTCTGAAAAAATTCGGATGGACGACCTGGGAGCTACAGTGCCTCCCATAGTAAAAAAACTGCAATTTACGGCGCACAAAAAATTGCGCTAAGTTTGGACTTATTAACCTTATTTTCACACAAATTCTGTAAAAATAATTACAACCATAAAATTCTTCAGCTAATTTACTACTGATATCATCACTTTACTTGCCTCAGACCTTCTCTTAAACATGATAACCGACCTCGGAAAATGAAGTATGTTAATTTACGTCGAGATCGAGAGTCGCCATTTTTAAATGTAAACAAACATGCACCACTTCAAGGTATCACACCGGTAATCGGCCAATCAAAATGAACTTAGTCAATTGTAGTTCCATATATACTTCAGAATTATTTTTTTCCTTGACTGCATTTTTACATTTTCCTTTACTCAGTTTTAATATTTTTTGTACCACTGAGTAGGATATTTCATGTACTTTGTTAGGTGATGATCTTTTTTCACAGGGACTACTTCTTTCAGGGCACATGCAGCAGCTTCCTGGGGAGTGTGCAGTCTGTTTACATACAAATGGAAAACACGTGGTTTTGAGGGTAGACCTGTTTGGAGCTAGATATTTTGAGAAAATGCAGTATCGCTTGCCCTTTTTATGGTGTTAGCTGATGAGATAGGTAACAAATAACATTTCCTCCGAATATTTTGTCATGAGGAATACAAACTGATTTTTAAGAATTTTTTCCCCTCTATAGTGCTATATAGTGAAAACAATTACCGGTGTGATACCTTTAATTGACAGGGCTGGGGATGGTGTTTAAAAGAATATCAGAGGCAAGTGAAGTGACAATATCTGTAGTAAAATGTCCGAGGAATTTTTTGGGATTAAATATTTGTACAGAATGTGATCTTAGATGAGATTAATCAGTCAAAACCTAGCGCATTTTTTTGTGCGCCGTAAATTGCAGTTTTTTACTGTAGCTCCCAGGTCGTCCATCCGAATTTTTTCAGTCCTGCAGCTAGCATTGCCCCAACACATGTCCTCATTCTAAAAAATTAAAGTTTTAAAATTTCATACATAAAAGGTATGTAATTTTCATTCCTAAGGGAGACAATTTGAAGACATGAATATTAATGAGAACAGTGTCACGTGGCATTTAGCTCATGAATAAAGTGTACGTGATTTCTCCGTATGAAAAGAATTGTTTATATATGGGATATAAACCTACATCAAACTCTGGACCGCTTGTGAGGCCAAAGGATTGTCCAGGGGCCAAAGTCAACAATTTTCAACTTCAAATAATCAGCAATATGTCAAAATACTTGCATGTAAGTAAAACCATATAATTTAACATTTCAGTTTTTGTGAATAATTAAAATGTTTTCCTTTGTAAAATTGGGTCCCCGAAGTAGCCCCACCCTACTCCTCAAGATTTTGATTTGAACTTGAACTAACTTGAATCTACATTATCTGAGGTTGTTTTCACTAAAGTTACAGCTTTTCTAGGCAAATGGTTTTTTTAGAAGATTTTTCTTTTAAAAAATTCTATACATTCATGTTAATTTTTGTCACCCCCCACCACTCACGTTGTGACCCCATACTACCCCCGGGGAATCTCATTGGAACAAACTTAACTTAAAATACTTGGATGCTTTCACGCAAGTTTCAGCTTTCCTTGCCGATTGGTGTCTGATAAGAAGATTTTCAAAGATTTACTCTTATATATACTCATATATTCTTATCTAAAAATCGACGCACCTTTGGGGCCCCATCGTACCCCCGGGGGTCATGATTTTTCACAACTTTGAATTTACACTACTTGAGGATGCTTCCATCCAAATTTCAACTTTCGTGGCTGATTAGTTTCTAAGGAGAAGATTTAGATGTACTCTATATATTCCTGTGTAAAAATTCGAACCCCCCCCCCCATTTGTTGCCTCACCCTACCCCCCGGGGTAAAGATTTTCCCAAATTTGAATCAACACGACTGAAGATGATTCCACACAAGTTTCAGCATTCCTTGCTGATTACTTTCTGAGAAGATATTTAAAGTTTCACTCTATATGTTTCTATCTTAAAATTCGACCCCGCTTTGTGGCCCCACCCTGCTCCTGGGGGTAATGATTTTCACAACTTCAAGTTCACACTACATGAGGATGCTTCAATCCTAGTTTTGGCTTTCTAGATGATATGTTTCTAAGAAGAAATTTTTTAAAGATTTACTCTACATATTCCTATGTAAAAAAAAAAATGCATCCACACCAGTTTTAGCTTTCCTTGCTGATTAGGCTCTATGAAGATTTTTAAATATTTACTCTTCAAATTCCGATGTAAAAATTTGACCTCTCATTACGGTCATCCTACCCCAAGGGGTCATGATTTTCACAACTTAGAATCTACATTACTTGAGGATGCTTTTACATCAGTTTCAGCTTTTCTTGAACAAATGGTTATTGAAGAGACTGAAGATCTTTGAAAAATTCTCAAAAAAAAAATCTCAATAATTCCTAATCATCTCCCCTTATAAAAGGATGTGGTCCCTAATTTTCAACAACTTTGAATCCCCTTTGCCTAGAGATACTTTGTGCAAATTTTGGTTAAAATTGGCCGAGTAATTCTAGAGAGGATGTTGCAAATATGAAAAGTTTACAGACAGACGGACGGAAGACAGGCAAAATAATTTGTAAAGCTCACTTGAGCTTATAGCTCAGGTGAGCTATATCTGTACTGACTGTGTTAACATTGATTGTCACGAATTATATTATCACCAATGTATTTTTCTTCATCAGGTTTGAGTGGATACCAATTACAGTTCAATTTGTAAACATTTTCCGGAGAGAATGGTCCCGTCTCAAGATGACATGTCAAGGTGTCGCCCCTTCTGATAGGAAGCTAGACCGGAAGCGGAACTCTTGTGTAAATAGTGTATCAACCAGACCTTCAAACTATCTTTTGTTCGATTTGGTTTATCGACAAAACAAATCAAACGGGGGGGGGGGGGGGACCTGCTTGGGTTTTACAATGCGAGTCATAAAATAAATGTAGATATATTTAAATTCATTGTTTTGTGTAATTATACCCGGTTTTAATTTATTTCAGTCGAGAGAAAAGCTCGGTTCAATATTAGTGACACTACAAGAAGTTTTAGCTGTGGAAACTGCGTCAAATATAAACAATCAAATTGAATTATCTCTCTTTGTTTTGTTGGAAAACTGCATGCAGACCAATTTAAATAATGAGGAAATGCAAAGAATAACAAATTTTATCTTTTCATATACTTCCAAACATTTGTTTTGACTAAACGAGGAACATAAGAAACCGTTTTCCCAGAATTTCTCTGTGTACGGGAATATTCAAAATCATTGACTTGAGATCGTAATCGACAGCATCCTAAAATTACAACTTACATAATTGGGTTATAAGAGTGTTGAACTGCAAAGGGATTCTCAATTACTTTTTGGTGAAATGGAAATGAAATGTTTTGTGAAGGTAAAATGGAAATGAAATATTTTGTGCAGGTATAAATATTTTTTTCTTTTTCATCTTTTTAAGGTTTTAAATTAAATTTCTAAAACTTTTTTTATCCATTTCATGTTCGAAATTTTTGATTTCGAATTTCTTCTATTTGGGGGGTAAATGAGTTTTAACTAAATTAGAGAGTTTTAGAGAGTTTTAATTTGGTTATTTTTTCGCTTTTGATTTAAAATACTGTGTTATTTAACTTATTTATATATATTATATACTTGTACATGAATATATCCCGATTTATTTTACATGAATACAAGTAACATGAATAACTCAATATAAAATACACAGGTGGTTTTTTTAAGTATGTAAATTACATGTATATCGATGGAATCCTGTTAATATACACAGAACATCAACACCGGGGTGGGTTATAGAATTACGTGGCGTCATCCCTAGAACTGCATCAACCTCCCCTCTTGATTTCCTTTAGAAGAATGTGAGTAAACAGTGATTAAGCTTCTCACGCTAAAGATTTAAACATTGCTGTCATAAACACACTCAATTTACCATTTAAAATACCAAGTAGTGTGTATCGGCAGTAAATGAGTTGCTTCTAGTGTTAGCTCTAAATGGATGTACCGCCAAAAGAGACTGGTCAATTAGTGTGTCTATATAATGATATCTGACACAATTACTGTTAATGATTGGCGACTCTTTTGCTCCGGCTCCTGAAAATGTCATTTCGGTGTCACTTGCATGACATCTTGCGTAACCAATGAGAGAGGTTCGGTCGTGTTCACACGTTCATTTCCCCGTGAGAACACCAATCCAGACAGATCCAAGAGAGAGCCGACCGCGGTGTGAAAATCGGCACTCTACACTCTACATGTAGATTGTAACACTTTTATTTGACACCAGACCCCAGAACGTCTTTTTATTTAAACTTTTAAAGATAAAAAAAGGGATCTCTTATCGTGCGCCAGGCTTTAGTGAATAAAGTTCACAATTTCAATGAAATTATGGGTGTGGGACGTCACTGTTCTTTGCTTGGTCCGGGTAGAAGGATCCGGGTGTTTTTTGACTGGTGTCGGGTCACTCCGGGATGTTTTTCTCTACACATTGTACATTATTTTCACTATCCTTTCTTTCGAGCATATCTGCACGAGTATTTTATTTTTTTTGCTGAGTAATGTTTTGACTAAATTAAAGTACGGACCCCTGTACTGAAAGGGGGACAAGAACACGAAGTGTCTATCAAACCGTGGGTGACCTCTGGAAAACCAGGGAATTTTGATTTTGACAAAGAATTCATTACAGTGTGGATCACAGGGGAATAGATGTCGGATAAAGTAGGTTATGAACTGTGTTTTTTCTTCCCTATAACAAAAATAACTATGCACATGGATCATATAATATGTTTATATGTATTTCGATAAAAATACAAACGTTGTTTTATTTTCATGTGGAAGATGTTTCTGGGTAAAAATAACAATATCCTTTTTTATATACATAAAATATAAATTAAATATTTTATAGGTTAGCCTTTATAGATACACCTTTCAATTTGATTTTTTTGTCGTCTGTTGAAACAATTACACCCTACAACAGATACCCTTTGGGGTGGAGGGGATGCAGTAGCTTGAATACACTGTACTAAGTTATCCAACAACTACCAAGTCAGGAGCAAATGTGAACTTACTGCTACAAAAATTATTCATTTTTTAAAACTAGCAACTAATCGAATTATTTTAGCGTGTTTTAAAAGAGTAGGATAAGACCGAAGCGTATAATTATGTTTAAAAATACATGTGCATGAACAGAACGCGCATAATATAGAGTACCATAAGTAATGGGATACATCTTTTTTTTCTCATCTTGTGAACCTGATATTTCCACATTTTTTTTTAAATTTGCGACGACTGTGATGTCACTTATCGAATTGTACAATGGATCGAGGGAGATGGGAACCCTCCCTGCGCTTGTTTTGAACGTTTTAAATCTGTAAAGAAAAAAATAGATCTTCCAATTTGGCAGGGAGAATTACGATGAACAGATCTACCCAATATTGACGCTGGGAGAAATAAGCAAACACTGTCAGCCATTGAATCTGGGCAAAGATGAATAGACCAGTACAACCTATTGTCGTCAAGCCCAAATGAGAAATTCAAACACACTTTACAATTCTTTGAATATATCTATAAATCATTAATACAAATTTTGTATGAAAAATGAAATAAATAGGAGCTGTGTTGGGCGTTTTTTAAATCTTGTTTTTAAAGGATCTTAAGTCCTATACCGCATGACCTTGCTGTATATTCTAGTCTCTCAATCGTATGTGAAAATCAAACACCAAATCTCTACAATGCTTTCTCATAAAAACTGGGGCTGCCTGACGTTGGCTTACAGAGCGGTTGAATGCTCTCGTAACTGACGACGGTGAATTATCCCACAAATGTGGAGTTCACTGTAATTCTCGACGGCTCAAAAATACACTGCCTTCTCCAGTTTCGGGACTTGGTTTGCTTCAAATTTATTCTCCCTGCCATTGAAGATTATAACATTGTTGGAGGAAAAAACCCTTCAATGGTTTTCCGCCACAGTATTCAGATTAGTTCATTTCATATGCGTCGTTTTATAAAAGGAGAGTCCATTTTTCCCATAGAAAAGGGTCTTAAAAACGCACTCACGTTCAACAAACCCACAGAAGTGTGCAATATTGTACCGCAGAAATATACCTAATAAAAACGTCAGGGTAAAAACTAGAAAGTTTATCAACCGCTTTTAAATCATTGATTTTTTAACCTCTATTTTGAGAACATAATACAACATTTAAGATAATTTTGTTGAGAGGCAATGAGATAAAGGATATATTGATAGACGTGTATATAATCAGTTAATAAAACCCACTACGGCTACAATTAGAGGGGTTAACTGAGAGAAAATTTGACTCCAACAATTTCCGCTACCGTACCATTAATTATAGGAATCGGTCTCGTATTCGTTAAGATAAAACAACCAACAAGATTTCAAATACAGCTCCTTAATCATGGAATCGGTTGATATCTTGGTCATTAAACCCTGCTCCGTGAAATACGCTGTACAGAGAGGAATGCTGTACATAAATCCCTCACAACGACAAATCACCATCCTCATCAATTTTTGGAAAATATTTAATAAGTGCTGTTATTTTACACTCTATTAATAATAATAATAATATTTTGTAACAACTGGTTAAGGTAATAACAACAAAATAATATAATAATAAAAAAAGTTGACTCCGAGTCAGTAACAAGTTATATCACAAAGCATGTATCAGGGGACTTCTGCAGTCCGTTCTCACTGCAGTATCCGATGTATCGCCATTTTACTGCGCTGTACTGGCCGAAGACTAAAGCGTTCATACACAAGACACACGAGGGTACCCCTGTTAGGGACACACCCTGACGTACGTATACATGATGAGGTAGCGAATGAAAATGCCACACCACTTTTACCAACTTCTGTTTTGTTTCTGTTCTCAAAGAGAGTGATGAAGATGATACTAATCACAGAATTCTCCAGACATGTCCTATATTCCATTCACACACATTCACACACAGAGGGAGAACCTTAGGAGTCCGAACTAGTGGACATTGTTTTAGTCCTGCTCTTGGTCGATATCAGATAAAGGGCAATATCCTGGTGACCCCCGAACGATGCGATGTGGAGAGCATTCCACCCGTCCCTGTTGGCCAGTTTGATATCAGCACCGAATTTGACCAGGATTTGGACTTTTTTGAGACTGCCTATTAAACAGGACTGGTGGAGGGCTGTCTGGCCCTCATTGTCATACAGATTTATGTTGATCTTCTCGTCCCGACTCTCCAGGATCTTCTGTAACTCATCACAGTCACCGTTCCGTACAACATCCAGGAAATATTTTTGAATTTGGTTGCATTTCACACCCGTCCCGTTCATGTCGGCAACGCTCGGCACAATGTGTGATTTTGACGGCGAGATACAGTGTGAGAAAAAAATTGACACACATTCCAGGCCTTCGTGTGAAAGCCGTGATTTGATTTGTTTAGATACTGTGTGAAGGTACACCGTGCCGAGATTCACAGTAAAACTTGCGATGATTGGTTGATGTTATACAAGCACTTTATTGAAGAAGTTTATTCACAAGTAGCATAGCGTGGGAACGGGTTCTGATAGCTCAGCGTAGACACACCGACATAGGTACGGAATTCCAGGGATCCGCCCCTTTTCGTGGCCTTTCTTACCCTGGGGATGACAGGTCTAATCACCCATAGATTCTTCATAACCGTGGGACCATGTAAACTTACCAAGATGTGCAAAGAAATATTGACGACTTAACAGGAGATGATCTGCTAAACAATAGGATTAGGTCTCGCAAACAAGGCTCAAATATGTAGCCATTGTTTGTTATCACTCGTTTTATAAAAGATAATTGTGTTTAGTTTCGTGGTATAAAGCACCCAGCGACGTCTTTCACACAGAGATAAGCTTAGTTTGATTTCTACTGACTGTAACATGTAAACACGATGTGAGAGAAATCAAAAATACCTTTGAAATACCTGGAAGAGTTCATGTGTTAAGAAGTAAATCATTAAAATTTAATCAAAATCACAAGATGAAAGTGCTCTGTTATTTGTATGGCGTTTTTATTTGCGCATTGTAAAGAAGTTATGAATTGGAACAAACATGAAATAAAAACGAAGCAAATTGTATAATTTATTGTCAACTTTGATATCTCACAGAAAAAAAAACCTGTAGCTTTGAAATTGTAATAATTAATTTCAAAGGTATACAAAGTCTCATTATATTTTTATTTAGAAAAGGAAATGTTCAATTTTCTCCGCTGGAAGTCTTGGTATACATGCTTTTTCATGCTATTGGAGTTATATTGGGGAGTTTTTGCTTGGTTCGAGTACACGGTTTCACCGTCGCAAGTTGACAGCAAAATAGTGTGAAACATTTTCCCATGTGACGATTGGGCTCTCTGACAACATAACGACATTGTTACAATTTTCTTTATCGCTAGCTTATTGTTATCGCTAAAACTTAGCCTGTAGCAATTATTGTATCGGCTGCGCCGATCTCCTACACATAAATTAATGACCCCTGTGTATATTTCATTGTTGACATGTATGAAAATCTTATCCAAAATGTACATGCTGTAATTCGTAGTGATCGGATGATAACCTTGATCCCATTTCAAGATAAAAGTTATTACCTATGGGAATTTGATATAATGCCTGCATGTTAAAACAACTCGACGGCCACATTTATCACTGTAACCCATAATACATCAGAAAAATAAATAAATCTAAGAAATTAAATTCAATTTTCTGATTTTTTCCTTTTTTCTTTATGATTTCATTCCTTATTAGGATAGGTTTGTTTGTTTGATTTTGGGGGGTTTATTTTTAGCAACCTTTGTTTTTTAGGATGTTTTCATTGAAAACATTTTTTGAATTGTGTCAGAGTCAAGATTTATGTCTGTAGTAAAAATTCGTCAAAGGCCGTTGTCCGAAGCACATGTAACCAATATCTCAAAAGAATTAATAAATTTGTCGTTTATAAATTTATCTACATGTTCGATGTTGAGTCTGATAAAAACCCAGCCAACTAATTGCAATGTATATACATGTACACTTATTTTTAGTGATTTCATGAAATGTGATAATCAATGGAAATTGTTATTTGTGTGAGTGTGTTTCTTTAAGAATATTGTAAGATTTAAGAACTTCGAAAATATGCATGTACAATATTTATCAAATATGTATGTAAAATTTTGTACGGTTTTTTTATCCAGTTTTTTCTACATTTTAGCAAATCTAACGAAATTCGATGTATTAAAAATATTTTTTTTATTGTTATCTATTATACGCGTTATTTCAAATCTTTCATTTATACACGAGATATTTTCCTGTATCTAATCTCTAATCCGCACTTATCATTATGACATGGATTACGAACATGTTAAACAGTATTAGGGCAACATGGCGAATGTTGGTTAATGTCATAGTATATTAATTATTCTTTTGTTCTTTTATTCCAAATGATTTTGTACTGGTAATAAAAGTGTATATTTGATAAAGCGATTTCAAATTTCCCAATTTAAGTTTTTGCATTTTTCAGTACGCGAACATGTAAATAAACCCTAAATACGCCAAATCCTTTATTGTAACATTGTTTCGGGCAACGATCTTTGACATATTTAACTACAGACAGAAATCGTGACTAACATAATTTCAAAGAAATTATTTTTTAATAAAACTTTTTTTTTTCATATTGGTATATAAAACTAATATATTTCGGGAGAAGGATAAGTCAACGATAACCAAAGGGGGACCTCTGAGATACACCGTGAATAGAAGCAATAGATTAAAACATGTGCAAACTGTTTGACAAATTACATTGTATTTGTATATATCAAATGCTTTTCGGTATGATCTCAAAAAACTGATATATATCTACATGTATAAAGAAAGAATATTTCACCATTTTGTACTTTCATCTATTTTATCTTTATTCTTTGTGTCGCAGCAGTATTAATTAACTGATCCATCAGGTTTCAAATTATATAGAATGTTAAAAAATAAAATTTTTGAATATTTTTTTTTAAATCCAAAGAATCAACGCAACTCAACTGTTGTTCAAATCATGTGTGAATATACAACAATTAACATTATTTGTCAGTCTCGCGTTCATAACGCGGTTCATTTTGGTGCTGCACCCACCCCGCCTAAAGCGCGGGGTTAGGGTTTGACGTCATTGTTTGAGAGAGAGGAGGACATGATTGTACTATCTGGGGCAATGAGCGGTGTGGGTCGGTGTAACTCTGACACAGTTCTCATTACGGATGTTGGCGTTCTATTACAATATGTAGCTTGTTCGCGAAGCCTCGCGAGATTAGGAGCGCTGTATCTACGTATTACAGAGATTAACATATCCCTGTTTTATGTCGCTAGTCGACAGCCCTTTATACGTCGTAACATGACACGCCCACTTCGTCCAATATTTCTGGGGGGGGGGGGGGGGCAAGATGGCCCGATTTAACTGTATTGAGTTTTACCTGATTGTATAGAATAATTGGCCAATACGTATATGCGTCTTTTGAAGAGAATTCTACAGTTATGTACACTATAATTTCGATTTAATTCTCCCAGTTTTTGATGAATACATTTCAAAGTACAATGTTTAGATACAACTGTATATATGTGCACTGATCTATTCATTTTGAGAGAAAAGCAATCGTAATTAAATTAATTTATCATCGAGGGAAGGCCATATATTATACATGCATTGCGTTGTTCACAGAAATGTGTACGGTAACAAAAGAGGCATATACTCAATTACCTATGTTTACAACATTTATATAACTTGTAAATTTTGTATTTACTGTCACCCAGTAAATTAAAAAAAAATTTAAAAAATACAGTATAAGAGGCCCCGCCGCCAGGTGTGTGTGTTAGAGGAGATACGTGGGTATGGTTGTTTCATCCGTTTTTAGGAGTATCTTGTATTTGCTTGTCACAGTAAGGCAATCTCTCAGTGGGCCCCTTTGGTTTGGTTTTGCGTTCTTTATCTTTAGACAACAGAACTATTAGTCTCTTAGTTAATGGACCCCTTTTTTGCTTGTCATGATTTAAGGTAATTTAAACTTATATATTTCGGCTTCAGTTCTTGACACTTTTAAAATACAAAAACTTCAACAAGTACATTTATCATTTGGAAACATTTTAAATTGAAATACGCAGTTTTTCTCTTGATTTAAAAAAAACCCCAACAACAAACATGCTATGGGTCCCTCGAGAAAATAAGGCGATGACATATCAATTTTAACCCCCAAAATGGTTGACCCATATAAGCTTGAACGCACATATTTAATTTGATTAAATATAAATTATTTTTCTATATACATGTATGCTGAAAATCTGCAGCATAGAAATGCATCTCCTTGATGCGTTGTAGGAATCAATCTATCGGTATTGTAGCAATCAATCTATCGGTATCATAGGAATCAATCTATCGGTATCATAGGAATCAATCTATCGGTATTGTAGCAATCAATCTATCAGTATCGTAGGAATCAATCTATCGTAGGAATCAATCTATCGGTATCGTAGGAATCAATCTATCGGAATCAATCTATCGGAATCAATCTATCGGAATCAATCTATCGGTATCGTAGGAATCAATCTATCAGTATTGTAGGAATCAATCGATCGGTATCGAAGGAATCAATCTATCAGTATTGTAGGAATCAGTCTATCAGTATTGTAGGAATCAATCTATCAGTATTGTTGGAATCTATCAGTATTGTAGCAATCAATCTATCGGTATTGTAGCAATCAATCTATCAGTATTGTAGGAATCAATCTATCAGTATTGTAGGAATCAATCTATCAGTATTGTTGGAATCTATCAGTATTGTAGCAATCAATCTATCGGTATTGTAGCAATCAATCTATCGGTATTGTAGCAATCAATCTATCAGTATTGTAGGAATCAATCTATCAGTATTGTAGCAATCAATCTATCAGTATTGTTGGAATCTATCAGTATTGTAGCAATCAATCTATCGGTATTGTAGCAATCAATCTATCAGTATTGTAGGAATCAATCTATCAGTATTGTAGCAATCAATCTATCGGTATCGTAGCAATCAATCTATCAGTATCGTATATAGGAATCAATCTATCAGTATTTTAGGCATCAATTTATCAGTATTGTAGGAATCAATCTATCAGTATTGTAGGAATCAATCTATCAGTATCGTAGCAATCAATGTATCAGTATTGTAGGAATCTATCAGTATTGTAGGAATCAATCTATCAGTATTGTAGGAATCAATCTATCAGTATTGTAGGAATCTATCAGTATTGTAGGAATCAGTCTATCAGTATTGTAGGAAAATCTATCAGTTTGTTTTCTTTTATAGAAGTAGATCGATCATTTTTTATTTGATCGTTTTGGGAAAAAAGAAGATGGAGAGACATTATGATACCCTGTTTCTTACTAAACGTATGAACTCCCGCGAGTCTGCGGTACACAGGTTAGCCAAAGCTTGAACATTCATAATTGCATTATTGTAATGCAGCGGAATTGAACGAAATAATTTGAAAAAAAAAGATATTGTAAAAATGACATGTCATTAAAATGCTTTTAAGGGTTTTTTGCTGTAATTTAGTGACACGTTTTAAAGTTTTGACGAATTTTCATACCAAATCTGTTGCCCCATGATAAGAACGGATCATCGATGTCCCAGCCAGGCTGTCAAAGGGAGACATATGTTGAACCTGTAAGTTCCACACGTTGCTGGCCGGGGACTGACAGATGAAGGATGTTGTCCCCAAACGGGCACCTGTTACCCGCCATGCTTAACGTCAAACAAATTGCTGATAATTTACAGATTGAAATCAGATATTTAAAAAAGTTTTGAAAATGTTCCACGATTTCTTATCTTTGAGAAGAACACGGTCGCTGCACTTTGCTATACTGGGAAATTGGAATGGAAGCCAGGCCCACGAGAAACGAAAAGACCGCGCCAAAATTCTCAACTCAGAAAAACAAGAAGTGAAGGGGAATCGAGGGTAAGGGTTTCTATGATACAATCGTGCGCAGGAGCTTATAATTTATGATACATACACATAGCTCAATGAGAAATTGCTCGATAAGAAGAATATTAATTCATTTTCTTCATGATTTTGAAAAGGGTGTGGCATTCATAGGGCAGCCAGTTCTAAGCCTCTACTGCAAAATGTCTGCATTGAAATCAGTTTAATTTCCTTGGATTGAATTAAAAAAAACTCCGAGCGTTACCCTGTGTTGGTGACCTGTTGACACATTTATTAAAAGACATGGTGCAGCATATGCAGAAAGGCAGTTGCTCGATGTCAGAGCAGAATTTGTGTAGATGGCTCGGCAGATAAGCCTTTCATCTGTAGGGTGTCTGGGACCCGAAAACAGCACTCACCGTGAGGCGGAACCCCGGCCTTCTCAAACTCAGCACCCTCACTTTCCCCCCACTTCAGCTTGATAAAAATCTGTTAAACGACTCAAGCTTGTGTTTCAACTTTTTTTTTCAAGTTGGAAAACAGTCTTCCATTTGAACTTTAACAACCGGAAATTCATACTGATTCTAGAAGCTGATCCGAACATTTACATAACATTTTACATAAAATGGAAGACTTCTTTCTCCACGTTGGTGAAATTCCTTTCCTTTTTGTGGAGTTATTATATTGTAAAGCGATGAATCGTCCATGCTAAATGTGACCCCTGAGTTGACATTTGCGCCTCTGAGTCCCCAATCCGTAGGGTTTTCGCATGGTTATCTATTAAACAGTTTAAATCGGTTGCCCACTGCCTTTATTTTCTTCCCCCATGCCCAACAGTGACAAGAATTTTTCACACAGGAAAAAACTACTTCATGAATGAAAAGAATTGAACAAATAGACACAAGTAACAGGGGTGCGATGTACCCCCTTGATGGCCAGCGATAACCCAGCGACCTTCTTTACACCACAAGCGACCGACTGGAAAACCGGGGTGCAACAGTATTGTATCTGAGCAAACGCGATTCCACGGGACTCATTGTCTCTGGGTACTTCAGTGGTGCCCCGGTAATAATGATCTGTAATTCGCCGGGATTTCCCTACATTTGTTCTTTTTTCTGTAATGAATCGCAATTGTTTTATAGAGGCTAGGGGTGGGAAGGTCTGTGTAGGGACCACTTGTAATAACCACCTGATCACATTGCGCGCCGATATAATGGGATAAAAAGTCTATCTTTACCGGGTGTTTTGTTTATTTAGAAATCATTAAATACTTTTGTCAGTTTAGCGGATTCCCACGGAATTTCATTTCCCGAGTCTCCAATAGATTCATTTAAATGCTATTCTACGGCTTCAGCGCGCCGCGTTCGCCGATGAATTTAAATAGGAATATTGTTCTCGTTCGTCGGGACCCTGTACAAAGGCATATTTAGGACAAGAGTTAAATAAAATGTAGATAATCGACTTTACCCTCTCAACCCTGGTATGGGAAATTTCTCCCTGCCATAGAATCGGGGGACGGACCAGCCACATTAGCAACAATTTGATCACTTAGGATGCCGATAAAGTCACATAAATTGTACCCTTATATTAAATTTTGAGTCATGACACATTTTTTAAAATGTCAATTGCAATAAAGTTTTGGTTTTCAGTGGAGTCTATAAAAAGTATTTTACCAATATTTCAGACTTTTTTGGAAATGATGAGATTTAAAATTAAATATGATATCTAATCCCGGAGTAGATATCAGTGCAAGCATTCTTTAGATCTTGAATATATTTGTAAATCTGTCGACAACACATTTTTATCACGACACAATTTTGGAGTATTAAAAACTAACGTACAAGGCATTTCGATATACATTAAAAGTTCTCTGCATGATTGATGATCTGTTTATATAATTAAAATTTCGGTAAAATGCCTGATGTAGGTAGTGATGCATACAATAAAATATCTCGTCACTGGGTGATACATTATGTCAATTTACTATCCAAGAATGTGGTCTAATAACCGACACATCACAAGGTCTGTAGCTGCCGTTTCCGATCATGGAATTCATCATTCTAGAACCAAAAATAATTTTTTTTGTACATCGATGCCACATTTTTGTTAGTTTAACTGATTTTCTAAAATTTTACAAATATGTTATCTTTTTTTTTTTTTTGTTTCTTTAGATCTATTTAAAAAAAGGGTTGTTTTAAAAAAACAAAGCTGGGGGGAGGGGGTTGGGGTTGGTGGCGAAAATACAAACACTAAACGCAACGAGACCGACCATCTGAAGATGGTCACGGGTTATAGACGTAATGTAAGACGATTCATGACCAAGGTTGAATGATGAGTTTCTGGCGAACACAATATATTTATTCTCCCTCTCTCTTTCTCTCTCTCTCACTCAAGAATTAGAACTTGGAACTTGGGTCAATGTTCTCTTGGTAAGAAATGAAAAACATGAATTAGGCTATCATAGGTAAACAAAAATAGAGATGACATTTGAACAAATCCACGGGAACACCCCTTTAATCCAATTAGAGATTTGTGTAATCGTCCCCTCGGTGAGTGTTTACAGAGCTATAAGAACCGTTTGAGATGCTTATTGTTGTTGTATGTACTACTCACGGGAGCTATCATCTGATTAAACGTCAAACTAAAGTCTCGGTTTATGTACAAACACCTGCTCGCCGGCTCCCGTGTTAAGTCTTCACGCCGAATGTTCTCAGCAATATAGTTACAGATTTACGAGCCTGACTGACATCTCCGATACTAGTTCATTTCTGTGTGGGCACATTTCATGGTGACCAAATGAAACTTATTGACATCTATAAAAGCCAACCAAGGTCAATGTAATTCTCAAGTATACACTGTATGTAAATTCTGCAACAAGATTTTAAATATAAAACGATAAATAATATTCTTGTTTCGGTATCAAAAAATGTGATAAAATAATTGGGATTTCTTCCTGCAATAAATAATTACGAGCGACTGCGTCTATAAATTGATTTCCCCGCGAGAGTCCAATATTCCTCAAGCAGCGTGAGAAAGTGTCGGGGTTGATTAGTTTGGGTGATTAGCATGACCTGCAAGATGTCGATAATGAAACTGCTAGCGACGATGAGCGATGACCAGTGACAAATCTTATCCCAGATACAGCAGTTTCAGGCTTTGGTGGCACTCGTTGACACCCCCGGAGCGAGTGGCGATTATTTTAGCGTTAATTAGTGTCAGTTTGTGATCCTGGTTATAAATAGCACTTTCCGTTTCTTGTTTGTCGTGAAAATAGAATTATTTAATCGATGTTTATTGAGTGAAAAGCCGTTTGCCAGTGTATTGTTCTGATCAAATTCTCAGCGACTCTATGTCTGTGAAATACAGAAAGTCTTGATATAAATATGTTTAAAATTTTTATTCAATGAATTTGCGATAAATGTTTTGGCGGGAACAATGCATAGGTTACGTTTCCAGTTTATAAAATTATCAATATTAAAGTACTGTAGGACAGTTTTACACCTCTAAATATGCACCTAATTTACGGATACACGTATTAGTTTGCATCAAATATGTAAGTGTCCTTTCTGACATATATTATTTTTCAAATAATATCTGCAATATGACAAATTTTGATTCCCAAAAATCTAAATTTTTGTAAAGGACATAAGCATCTTCCACTGCTAATACTTTAGTTTGCTTTTCATGTTTACAAAGAAAACGACTGATGTGTCGAAAGATCATGAAAGTCCGCCTTGTGGGTACATGGTAATTTCAGGAAATCTTCATTCAGATTTATTACATGTATGGTGAAAAATTGATACCTTTTCAAATAGTGAAAGTCTTTTGGGGATGTATTTTTTTGGAATCTTGTCCTTATCCATTTTAAAGTAATATAAAGTACCTAAACTGTTCCATTAATTAAAACAAAGATTAACAGAAAAATACAGAATAATGAACGCAATGGCAGAAAGGTCTTTTGTCAAATGTCAAGATACATTTTCATTGATATAATAAGCGAAAAGCATTTTTGCATGAAGCATGGTAAAATATAATATTATTCGAAACCGAGCTTTATACGGAACGACCAATGACCAAGTCAAGTTTATAGGGGAAATCGAGGTCAGAAATTTTAAATGAATTGCTCTAACCAATGGTAAAGTAGACGCTCGGTCATTTACATTAAAGGGCATAAAATACCAAAATGGCAATAAATGCCCAAATCATATTTTAGGAATAATAATTATTTTCAAACAAAATCAATAACGGAGCAGGCTTTCATGCAGTTCTAATTTAAGGCCATGCCAGATCGTCATCTGATTTATTCTCAACAGTTTCAACAGCCCTTTGTTTGAGACAACTGTATGCTTTTACATTAATATTGCTGGCCTGCGCGTGCCACGAGTCAATGGGTTCAACATTTAATTGTGATCAAATCCGGCGCTTTTCACTTCATTCATTAAGAAGTATCAAATGATTGGACCTTCTCTGCATCAGTCTTTGTTTCCAGCCGAATATAGACGATGCAACAGCAGCCCATATCGCGTCTTTTTGACATTAATGATGAATACAGGTGACTAGATTTCAATCTGCACGAGCGACCTGTCAGCAATGAATGGAAACAATTCGGAAAGTGTTGCGCGTGCTGATCCGGGTTTTAGAGCGCTCGGACTTCGCCATTCTCCAAAAATAGAGTTTCGACTCAAATCGTTCATTTGTGATCAGTTTAATTGAAAATGACTGTAAAAGGAAACAAGTGCCCCGGTTACTTGTCGATAATGAAAATTGGCAGTGGCAAAGCTCGAATTAGATGATATTTCATAAACGTTTCCCATCGAAATCATCCGAACCTCCATTCCCACGGTCAGAAATCTTAGCATATCTGTTCCTCCAGTAAAATAAAACTCACAAAAATCCAATTGTGTGTTTGATTTGCGGCATGATCTCAGTAAAACTGCTATAGATTAAGTAAAAAGAAATAAAATCTTGACACAGAATCTGGGAAAAACAATCATAAAATCAAACGCTAACTCATTTTCCAATTACCGCTTTTTTGAAGTACATCCCCTGGTTGCGTACAATTAAACTTTAAATCGATTTGTAACAACAAGAAGACGAATGTCAACATTAGTTTGACTTCGATTTTCAGCAATTTGTGTGCTCGACTATGCTTCCTCCTCACGCACTGTGCTTGGAATAATGGTTTTAAACACCTTTTTGCATTTCTCATTCAGAGCGCGGTGTCATTAAATGTTCATGTGGTCTTGCCGTTTCACATAAACTTTGAAAAACTCCTTGAAGATTTGTATTATGATACATAATTTCAGCGAAAAATTAAAATGTCACTCAGAGTATTATATTACCACACATGTAGTTTTGAGTGATAACTTCGACTAGATTTTTGTAATTTACTGCGTCTGAACATTTTTTCTTGAAAAAAATACAAGTGTTATCAAACTTTTAGGGGGGGGGGGGGACACAAACTGAAATTACATGCACGGTGTGGCGAAATGTCAGTAATCTCTTTTCTTGGTGTTTCTATTTCATAGAAGACGAAGAAACTGTAATTCGTTTTGATTTGCACAACCAGTATCTTTTGCCGAGTAATGTAAAAGTAATGTTATTTCAAGTGAATATTTTACTGCAAGTACCAGTTTGAAAATTTTTTGGTTTTTCCAAGAGGAAAGGGCGGGAAATGTAAGTGTTAGAGTGGGAAGCGCTGAACAACTGTCCGGAAATGCTGTTAAACGATAAGCACTTTCTCAGTGAAAACAGATAATGTTGCGTGAGAAATAACCGCGCTGCTAGCAGAATGCACATATATACACTGCAGTCAAGGGTATACCGAATGAATGGAGAAAACAGATACAAAGAGCACATCATTCCTATCGGCATGAATGGGATTCCTGAAAAGCGGAGAGAGAGAGAGAGAGAGAGAGAGAGAGAGAGAGAGAGAGAGAGAGAGAGATGTATCAGATATAACTCGGAGAAACATTAAGTAATTGTCAAAAACAATAAAAGGATAAAAAGAGATGGCGTTATATCAATTGTTAAAATTTTTCACACGCAAGAAAGTGTGTGAATGAAACTCTGCCAAGTCGGGTTTTTTTTTCCAAGCATTTAAGCCATGTGGAAAGAAGTGATCATATCAAAAGATGTTTGAAAAGTCATAAAGTTGAATTTTGACAGCTGTTACATTGGCCAAGACGTGGAGAGTTCGGCATAAGAACGGTTATCTCTCTGTGAATATTTGTTAACCTTGCTCGTCATCGCCGCATCAGTTCACCGATAAAAGACCACAAAAATCAAACAGCAGTTCGAAGGAAGGAGAAAAATCGGATCCTTGAATTTTATGTTTTATGCGGACAACGTTTCAGCTTATCTAAAAATATTGATTCTGATAAATTGCTATCGCGTTTAATGAAAATATCATCAGAATGGGGAGAGGGGAGGCCGTGTTCCGTTGAGGGCCATCAAGTTATTGCCACACAACATTTTACAACCACTGAGGCTGATACGGGAGAAAGGGGGCACTGGCTTCCGCGTCCCTTCTCCCGAGTTTATATCATCAGCGTCCTACAAGTACCGGGTTTCTGATGGACCGATAAGATCCTATCTCAGCAGCCTAACCTAGTGATTGTTTACAGAAAACAGTTTCCAGGGCGATGGGAACCTAATTTCTTCATTTTTTGTCCGTGGCGACAGACATTGATTTTAGCGCATTACTAATCGACATTGACAGAAAGTTTGAGCTGTTCTGACACCTCGGCCACAGAAACCGCAGCCCTGACCCGGGCTACCTGTGGTTTGCCGACTAGCTGTAATTAGCGTTCTCAGACTTCTCTGTAGACTTTGTTAACTAACCAGCAAATTCTAACAGGATCACAACAATTGATAATCTTGCACACAATCGATGCCACTAGTGACAATTAAATGCCCTTGGGTCAATTTCCTGTTTCCGTCATCCACCCCACCCTCGCCCCGCCTGGTAAACCCAAAGGCATCCTCATCGGCTGCCGATATATTGTTTGAGGGGGTGGTTATACCGCAAACTCTCTGTTGCCAGTTCAACCTGCGGTTGGAATTGAATGGGTTTTCACATTAATTAACCATGAGCTACATACAAAAAAAGTCTTCAGGCGCTTTCTTGATGGGGTCTCTGGGATCGCCAAGTGTCCGATTAGTATTTAGATGATGAAATTTACTAACGTGCCTACCCCCTGCCCCCCCCCCCCACCCCCACCCCAATTTAAACTTGCATGTTGCAAAGACCACGTTGAACATGGGTACATTCAATAAGCGGTAGAAGGTCAATCAGCAATCTACTTTGATCAACCATCTTCATACTCTCGCATCCGCCGCGTCAGACACGGCCCAGACAAACGACCCCGCGGGCCTCTAGGGGTAACATTCTCCGGATTTACAGGTGCTTCACCTGCCCCATTACATATTTATGTCCTCTGCTTAAACATAGCAGTGTAAGTTACCATTTAAATATAGCCTATGTCTTCACTTCCCTATCAATTGTGAAACATTACAGTGTCAAAAAGTATTTAATTCAATCGCCAGATTCGCATTGTCAGCAGGTTTGGAATAGCTCGCCCTTAGTGGGGTGGTCTCTCTGGAACTTAACATGCCCAAAGCAAATAGTTAATCCCGATCAGTTGACAAATTCTGACATTTAATGCAAGAGGTAAAAGTTTCTGCAGAAAAGACAAACTATAGGAAATTGATTTCAATGGTTGTCAAGGACCAATTATTTACCGTTTTTAATTGTCAAAGAAAGCCTTAAGAATTAGTTTCATGTACAAATCTCCCCCAATGCCGTCCTCAAACATTTACACAACATGTTTGAGTCGGCATCAGATCGTGCCCATAACAGCGCGGAGGGGTTTACGGAGTTATTTGACACCGCGATAAAAAATGCGACTTTCATTTTGTCTGTACTGTAAACCTCCATAGTGGAAAACACGTGCGGTCCAGACGGAGAGATACGACAGAGCGACTCAATATCATGTCACCCTGAGCTACGGCAGTGTCTGTCCCTAGTCAACATCAGGGGCTTCCCTTACGTTTTAATTAACGAATCGTGCTGGAAGAACCGGGTAGAATTCTCGATCGCTAATTAATACCAGTGAAATATGTCTCTTGGTTGTAAGCATGATTACATAATTCAATATAATGTTGCATTACGTGAACCTGCAATTGGTACAGGTATGGAGACTCCGTACATCCCCCGTGATCAGGAGGATCGAGGAATTTGGAATTTCTCAAAACACTGCCCTCTTGCAGGAATCAGAAATCACGTAAACTTTCACCATGCATACCTTCTGGAGGCAGGAAGCCCATTCCGTGCTCTCTCTCTCTCTCTCCCCCCCCCCCCCCCCCCCCACCTCAACCACAAAAAAAGAATTAAATACAAATTTGAGGGGAAAAAGATTGAAACAAGTCGTTTTGTTTGATTTTTTTTTTTTTATCTAAGGAACATTACTTATTCCTTTCCAGTGTTTATTTAAAAACAGCAATTTCTGATTTATGTAAAACTAACTGGTGTAATTTACTGGGACCTCCCCTCTAATCAGAATAATCCCCCACCATTTTGTAGCCCCTCTGGGTGATAATTGTGTCACAAGGAATCCTGTCCCAGGACTGCTTCTCACACTCATTTTGTCACACCATCCTGCCTGTAACTGTGTCATTTTGGTGGCTCTTGTGATGGCCTTTGTTCTAGAATCAATGTCTTTAGTTTCAGGAATTGGTCAGTCTTCAATGATGAGCGAAGGGATTCAAAGAATTCGAAGTAATGATGAAAATTGTGTCTGGAAAATAAAAGAGGTAAAAAAAATATCAATGCATGCACAAAACCAATTTTCATTCATCTGTTTTAAACAAATGACAGTAAGGAATGACCTAGTAAGATGAGATTGGTTTTGTGTTGAATTTTGATATCCCTGCATAACACAAGAGAGCCTATTGACAGAGTGTCAGCTGATACAGGTGAGACATCATCTACCTGGACAGGTATATACATTCAGGTGTGTACAGTGCAAGACCACCTTTCTTGTCAAAGAAATCTACCTTAGCTTTTTTTTCTATTGACGATTATCTCCTCAAATCTTATCTGATCTTTATATACATTACAAAGCCACTCTTAACTCTCTTATCAAATTTCACTTCATTTTCACAATGAATTTAATCAAATTTGACATAAAAATTCTTTTCAATTTGTTCTGAACACTATCTCCAGTATAAACATAGACCGGGAATTACCACACTCTTTTAAATACCACAGGTTCTTTTCTTATTTGAAAAATATCATGGGTAAAGAGGCATCAAATTCACTGATATAAGCAGTACAATCCCATAAAGAATTTCAGGTTCTTTTCTGAGTTGAATAACCTTGAAACTTTATAAGAGGCGTGTATGTATATCCATAAGTATTTATGTGCAGAGTGACCTAAATACCCCCTAAACACCGCACATGGTGATAATTAACCAGATCAAATTCTAATCTACACACATCATACCATGACCAAATTTTCTGACAACATTCACTAAAGTCTTGCACGGCATTCCATTAAAAAAATGCCCCCTCCTCCCCTCAAAATCCCCAAAGTGCAATTAACTAAGGTATATTCAACAAGAGGCAAAATTGATGTATTGGTTTATAAGTACTAGCAGTATTACTACTGTAGACTGCACCTAGAGGAAGTAATGGACTCACATCATAAGGAGGACTGGAGCTAGGAGCTCTGAGGTGTTCAGGAGATGGTGAATGTAGGACCGTGTAAAATTCTGACAGGTGTAACAAGAGCAGCCAGGTACAGGGGCTCCGAAGTCCTCAAACATGCTGAAAAGTGACCAGAGAGACATTATGTCAGTGTTCAAAAGGCAGCATCTAAGCACCCACATCACTCCACATTTATTTACAAGTAATCACTGACAGGTAAAATATTTATATATAACAAATACAGAGTGTGTTTATAAATATTTTTCAGCTGTGAACACACATTTAAAATGAATTCTTAAACCCTGTTCTTGAACTAAAAAAGATCTACTGGCCGAGAGATTCCGGATTCCACACTTGAGGAATGGTACGGTGAAGAAGCCCTCTACAAAGAGATGGAAGTATCCGCCAATCCTCACACACTTCAGCCTCTCTTTACACACCTGTTCCATACCTTTTATCTTTCAAGGAGATTTCGAACCCATCAGTTGACCTAGCCTCTCTTTCATTCTCCGAATTGTTGTGATACTGGAAGGAGAAGACTAGGGCCCCACCCCTCTCTGTGACCAGCCATGGGTAACTTGGACAATGAAGGAAAACAAAGCTACATGTGTATTGTACAAAAGGGTGTAATAAGTGTACTGCATGAAAATTTAAAAAATCACATATACATGTATATGTTATTCAGTGGAAGACTAAAACAAAACAATAAAATAAAGAAAGTTATTTATAGGAAATAAATGTAAAGGTATATGAAATACAAAAAAAACTTCAAGGAAAATTATCATGTAAAAAAAACCCTTTTTTTGAAATTTTACAGGGCATGGTAAATTCAGAGTGCTAGAATTTTAAGTTTCTTTAACCTATTAAATCAGCACTAAGAATTAGATACGATTTCCACCAGCAGGGGTTACTTAACATGAACAGACAGTTTATTTACAAAATAAACCTGCAGGACTGCTGAGCCAGTGTTTCTTGAACTCACTTCCATATCATTTGGGAAAGCCCTATAGTTTCACATCTCCTTGCTTCAAAGGTTTTTCTTACATTTGTCAGCTCATGGAAAAGCCATAAACAAGAATGGTGGATTCATTTCCAGCTCCTTATACTGGTAACTGAAAATGCTGAGAAACCCATAAGCTGCCTGAATGATGTTAAAAACATTACCACTGATACTGTTTCTGTTGAGTTTGTAAACATTGAATAAATATGTTAATGGATGATATCCACAGACGTTTGTGTTAAGGATACCAGCTGTCAAATACATCAATGCCAAGCTCCAACGCCATAACAACCTGATCAGGTGACCAAACAGCGTGCATAAGTCGTGGCTTTTCCTCCGGCAAAATTTTCTTAAATAAAAACATATTTGATAAAATACCTCACAACTTATAGTTCTGAAAAAGAAGTTTTAATATTTTTCTTCTTTATAAATATGCCAAATATATACAGTATATATACTTACAAACACTTTGTTGCATAAATCTTTTATTTCTTCAACATCTATTTGTTTATTTTTCTCATTCTGTGCATAAAAACCTTCTATCACAAATCCTAAAAAAAAAAGTTCACTCAGGCTGTAAATTTTAACAGTAAATGGAGAATAATTTGAGATGCTGTAAGGGAGGTAACTCTAGCATGGCCTATGGTATTTGCTCACCATCAACATTCCTTGCAGCTGTTTCCCTGGCCGACCTCATTCTTGCCTCCTCATGGAATCCCCCCTCCACAGAACCAAACACACCCACATCTCGCAGTCTCTACAAAACAAGACCCAGGTGAAGATTACAGAATAGCCATGTACCGGGAAACAGAAGTTGTTGATCACCAAAACAAATCATAAAACTCTAGTATATCTCAGCTCAAACTTTTAATAAAGCTTTGGTATCTCAGCTAAAACAATTCAATAAACTTTAATATCTCAGCTCAAACATTTCATAAAGCTCTAGTACATGTATCTCATATCAAACATTTCAAGGAACTCTAATACCTAAGCTAAAAAATTTCATGGAGCTCTAGTATCTCATCTCAAACATTACAGGGAGCTTTGGTATCTCATCTCAAACATTACAGGGAGCTTTGGTATCTCATTTCAAGCATTACATGGAGCTTCAGTATCTCATCTCAAACATTACATGGAGCTTTGGTATCTCATCTCAAACTTTACAGGGAGCTTCGGTATCTCATTTCAAACATTACATGGAGCTTCAGTATCTCATCTCAAACATTACATGGAGCTCTAGTATCTCATCTCAAACATTTCATGGAGCCCTTGTATCTCATCTCAAACATTACATGGAGCTCTAATACCTAAGCTCAAACATTTCATGGAGCTCTAGTATCTCATCTCAAAGATTTCATGGAGCTTCAGTATCTCATCTTAAACATTTCACGGAGCTTCAGTATTTCAGCTCAAACATTTCATGGAGCTTCAGTATCTCATCTCAAACATTTCATGGAGATCTATTATCTCATCTCAAAGATTTCGTGGAGCTTCAGTATCTCATCTTAAACATTTCACGGAGCTTCAGTATTTTATCTCAAACATTTCATGGAGCTTCAGTATCTCAGCTCAAACATTTCATGGAGCTTCAGTATCTCATCTCAAACATTTCATGGAGCTTCAATATCTCATCTCAAATATTGCATGAAGCTTCAGTATCTCATCTCAAACATTTCATGGAGCTTCAGTATCTCAGCTCAAACATTTAATGGAGCTTCAGTATCTCATCTCAAACATTTAAAGGATCTAAGCTGAAACACTTAATGGAGCTCCAGCATCTAATCATAGCTCCTCAAACTTAGCATTGCCAAAGACTTTTCATAGAAATTTGAAATCTCCCTTTAGACTTTATTTTAATATTACAGAGCTCTTATATCTCAATTTAGGGACATTTTTTACATTTATACAAGATTTTAAATAGGCCCCATTACCAATGTTGAAAAGCAAATGTCATAGTAGACCTATATTATATCGTTTTCTCTACAATTGTCTATATGTTTGTATTTTTGTAAATATGTTATGATAATCTCCTTTGGGAGGAAATAAAGAAAGAAAGCAAGGACTGATTGAATTTTTGTCGTGTCTCACCTCTGACTTTTTATGTAATTCTAGTATCGTGTCCAGGAAGTCAAGTGTCCGGTCCACAGCTTTCATTGCACGCTTCTTCCCAGAATTCTTGTCAGTGTCACTGTCAGACAGGGCTTGGTAGAAAGTGGGACGGAAGGCCTCCTGACATTTCACAAACTGCTGGGGCTCTATCTACAAAATTCACTTGCATTTTAATGCCATGTAGAATATGAAATCTTTATGCATAAGAATATCCAAAATTTCTTGAAATATCGAACTTGGTGTCACATGATGAGAATAGAGAAGATATCTACAACAAGTATCGGGGACTACCATATACATGTCTTGATAGCATCACACAACTAGTTTCTAAAGGGGAGAATATTAAGAACTCAGATCAGTTTCATTGACCAGTTTCTACCAGAGAATATACTGTTTGATCTGATTTACTATAAGGGAGCATATCAATAACAAATTATTTATGTTTACTGACCAGTTTCTTGCCAGCTTTGTTCCAGACAGCTGTGCCTGCCTTTGTGTTGTATCCGGAGGGGATCTCTATACCTGTGTCATGTACAGAGATGTACACCAAAAAATCCTGTGAAACAAGAAGCCAGGAATTTACAAACAGTAAAATATGAATACAAATGTTTAAATTCTGAACAAGGAATACCTGCAATGCTGTAAACTGGCCAACACCATGCTGGAACTTATTTAAAGCTTCTGTATAATCTGCCCTAAAAGGAAATGTCTTATTGGAGTCAATATGGCTATTCAATAATATGAAAAAAATCACAAAAATAAGAGTTGATCACCGGTACTTTCAATTAGGAGAGGCAAACAATTTTAAGATATTACTAGTAATAAAATATTAACATAACTCACAGAGAAGATAAATGCATGTTTGCAATGTGAGGTAATTTTTCAATTCTTTTCAGCATGTCAACTGAAAGATATGGAGCACTGCCTAAAAGGATAAAATAAAGATGAAGTAATACCTGTAACAAGGGACGTATATACTAATGGGATAGGCAACTTCTACATTCACCATGTTTACCGATACTTCCCAAACTATCTTGACATGTTTTTAAAACTCTGTTTTATCCCAGTAAAATATTCATATTTCATTAGATTATTTATTTCCTCTTGTTAAAAGGAATAGCTTTTTCATACATTTTTAATCACATGTAGTAAACTAATTTAGATATAAAGAAAATAAACATCAATTTTTACGTACTCTTGGAAATGGGGCAAAAATGGGTCTCGGGGTTTTGAGAACTCTGTCATAATTATGATCAGATCATCAGGGTTATAAAGTACAAATAACAATTCTAGAATAATTTCAAGATAGTTTGTTTAAGTTTTTATAACAATATATCAGATAACATTATAGATATATGAAGTTAAAAATTACCTAAGAAATCACGTACCGCATGATTTCGGCGAGACTCGCGAGATTTGCCTATCCCATTAATATATACGTCCCTGCTGCATTAAACTTGGAAATATACATCTTGTTGTTCGTACAAAGTAATAGATCAAAGTTTAGTATTAAAATACATGTAATTTAGCATCAATTAACATGTACCGGTATGTATCTGGCACAGTTTTTGGAATTTTAACACATAAGTAAAATCCCAATTATATTACATGTATTAGATGCATTTTTACATTTACCATGTATGTATAAAACCAGTACATTATTTGTTTTTATTCACAATTTCTTTTCACAGTGCGACTCAGGTGACCAATTAATCAAATACATGATTCATTTACTATTTCAAACGGGACACTACAGAACTTATATCCCCAGTTCTATACACAATGCTTACCCTTTTTCGTATAGAGTGTACACAGAGGGGTTTCCACTTCTTTGTTCTCTCCATCATTCACCGCTCTTGTACACGAGAGTGTTCCCACTCGACAGCCACAATGCGACACGGATCGTAATGAAAATCTCATCACAATATTTGGTAAAGTGAAAGTAGGCACACGTTTTCCTTCAAGGTGCGCTAACTACATGAATCATAATACAAGTTTTAAAATATTTTATATTATGTCAGAAGAATTTTATATTAGCATTTCAATAAATGATAAAGACAAAATTTATTTACGAAATAATAAAAATGAGATTTTATAGAGCAATAGATGAAACTTGAGAATTCTGTTTTAGACTTTTAATTCGAGCATTTCGTTAATTAGTGTAACCGACCATTTTGTTACCTCCATTTTAAGAAGAGTAATTTTTATCTACTTGTAAAAATGGTTTACGTCAATTTTCCACAAAATTTAACCGAAGAAGAGCTCATTTTGAAGCAAAAATATGCCACTTTGAAAAAGAAGGTATTTTTTTGTTTATCAATGAATTCAAATAAGATAGTTTTGGGAGGAAAAGATTTCTACAAGCTACCATTCTGTGAATAAAGAAAACCTAAAATTTTCGATTTTTAAACTTTCTACCTTGCACTTTTGTTTGACTCAATAACTAAATAAATCTAAAATTCTTAATTTTAACAGAAAAAGGCATTACAAGCAATAAGAACAGCAAAACCAGAGCGGGTACAAGCTGAGGCGGCTCCTGCTAAAAGACGTAAGTTTGTGACAAACAGTAACCTTATTAGCCAGCGTCAGTGACATTCTCTGAATCAAAATTCTTGCACATGAACGAGCATATTGGTTGCACTAAAATGATAAGTATATATTATTTTTAGTCTAATACATCGACAAGCATTCTATGCCAGAGTAAAATTGTTTGAGTATAAACTGTGAAATGTATGTCTATAATAAATGATATCTCTGTCTTACAGCTGCAGCTGAGTCTGCAGAAGATGCCAAGGAACAAGCCAAGAAACTGCTCAAGTCAGGGGTAAACATCGCAGATCATGCAGCATATTTTATTTATGTACCCTACAGAGATAAGCAAAAATGCTAAGAAATAAGTTATTATCTTTTTGACAAACAGTGTTTTGTTATAATTTTTGACTGTCAATGATTTTCTTTTTTTTTTGCAGTCGATCAAAATCAAAGTAGACAATGAGAAACAAAGTTTTAAACGATCCAAGAACCAAGAGAGAAAATTAAAGGTAATTTGAAATCATCTATTATTGCCTATATCAAAACTTATTCATCAGTATAATTTATAGAATTATACATTGTAAAATATTAAGTAAGTGCTAAAAAGGTGTATTCATTATCGGATTTCTTGAAATGTGCTGACCTCTTTATTAGGATCCTGAGAAGACCCCAACAGCTGTAGGATTTCAACCTTTTTCAGCAGCTCAAGCCGAGGAAGAAGACAAAGATGGAAATGTAAAGAAGCAAAAACTGACTTGACGTTCATTTATTATTTAAAATAGAGTTTAGATATTGATTGCTTGATAATTTTTGTTGCTATTTTTTTTTTTAACAGAAAACTTCTCAGAGACCAAGGATGAGGGGCCTGTATGACAGTTTTGTCAGCGGAGGTATTACTTTGTGTATCTGTCCTATTTATCTCCTAATTAGACATGTTTAGAAAATTTCATTCATCACGACATGATTCTAATTTGAAGAAATTCTATATACAGCAATAACAGGTATTGTTTAATAGAAGATTTGAACCAGTTTGATCAATTTACCCTTTCCCACCAGGTTATGATCGTGAAAGAGAAGAAAGAAGGGAAGAAAGAGCTCAGCAGGAGAGACGGGATCGAGACTACGACCTGCCTAAGAAAGGAAACACGATTTATGTTAATGGATTAGGGATCACTGAGGAGATCCTCAGGAAGGCTTTCTCTAATATAGGCACCATACTCAACATCAATATGGAGCGGGATAAACAGTATGTCTTTTTCTACAAGGTCTATATGTTATTTTTGTTTATGATAGTAAGAGGTTAATACTTCATTAATGTATTTTATATGACCTTTGTAATCACAGATGTCTTGATGTTTTTCAGTGTTGGTTTTGTTTCTTTTGAGAGAATGGAGTCGGCAGATACAGCCATTGCTGAGGTACTTTTTTGTTGTAAACAAATTTTTGGTCAATGGATACATTGTAACAGTTTCATCCTTTGCTCCGTAGGTAAATAAATAAAAGAGATTCTATTTAGGGTGATTTCACCATGCATCAGGCACCTTTGGATTTTTCCCTTTGTTCACGCATCAAATATTGTTCAAATATAAATAAAACTTGTTTTAAAAGTTACAGTTTTTCCCCTTGCATAATTATTGGAGAAAAATTTGTGAAATTGTTCAAAATGTAGAAAATAAAGCACATTAATGAAGTGTTGAACTATTTCACCATGGATCGGACAATATTTACCAAGCATCGGACAGCTATAGCAGAACAGTAGAGATTAAAAATAACATTTTCTGGTTTTAATGCAAAAATACAAAGGTTCGAAAATATTAATTTATTCAATTGCTATTCAGATTTCTTTTAATGTAAATCCTCAAATCTACATTTAGGAATTTAGACTAGTGCTTCTGTTTAAATGAATATTTATCATAAGGGGTTCTTTATCGTGCCAGCTCCTACAGGAACTTTGGACTAAAAAGCCTGTGTTCGTAAAACTCGATTTTTAAGTGGTCTGAGGAAAATGTTTGTATCAATTATTTTTTTAATTTTTATTTTACTTCACATTTAAAGTATAACACAAGGAATGGGCACATAATATCCTTATTATTAGAAGAAATCATGCAGTGAAAACTGTCCGATGCATGGTTAATTTGCGTCCGATCCATGGTGAAATGAACATATGGAGCAAAAATGACCTTGACATTAATTGTTCAAATTTCTTGGACTTATTTTACTCAAATTTTGTTTCAAAACTTACTTTTTTCTAATTATTTTACGCAGAGGGTGCATTTTCACTAATTCACAATCAAACGCACAACATTCAAATAATGCTTTAGTGTAAAATCTTCGTAACTAAATTTTCAATGATGTCGTATTTGGCGTCATTTTATGATACCTATATTGCTATTTCTTTGACAATGTGACTGTCAAATTCTTAATAATGATAAAAATCATTTGTTGTAATTCAGGAATATACGAAACAACACAAGAGCGCATGCACATTTATTTGTATATTTATAAACAAAGTTGTCCGATCCAAGGTATGTGTCCGATGCATGGTTAATTCACCGTAATAGTTTAATATTGTTTGACATTGTTTCATTACTTTCCTCTATAGGTGAATGGGGCAATGGTTGAAGGAATTCAGTTAAAAGTGACCATGGCACGTAGACAGCCATCTTTTGATCAGAACAATGACCAGTCTACCAAATCCTGGTCCTCCATAGGTATGGTGCTCTTTTTGCAAGCCTTTAATTGTCCCCCGCCGCAACGCGGTGCGGGGACATAGAAATGCCGGGCGTGCGTGCGTGCGTCTGTGCGTCCGTGTGTCCGTCCGTCACACTTTTTTGTAAGCGCTCTCATACCTACAAATTTTGACCGATTTTCATTAAATTTATACTAAATGTTTATACCACTAATACTTTGGTCAAGTTCGAAAATCAGCATTGGTCGATACTTTTTGTTGGAGTTATAGGACTTTGATCACAATAATGACTCTGTTTTATCCAAAAATTGACCTTGTAAGCGCTCTCATACCTACAAATTTTGACAGATTTTCATTAAATTTATACCAAATGTTTATACTACTATTACCTTGGTCAAGTTCGAAAATCATCATTGGTCGATACTTTTTGTTGGAGTTATGGGACTTTGACCACAATAACGTCTCCGTTTTATAAAAAAAATTGACCTTGTAAGCGCTCTCATACCTACAAATTTTGACGGATTTTCATTAAATTTATACCAAATGTTTATACCACTATTATCTTGGTCAAGTTCTTTTAGATTGTAGTATTTTTGATATATTTGCGACAGGAAAAATAGAAAAAACAAGATATCTGTGAGCCAATGCTCACTAGTGATACCCCCGCTCTGATGTGAATATGCAAAATAAGCAAAGTCGACATTTAACAGAAAGCTGGCATCTGATTGGTACAGAAATATATCCCACAATATGGCATGCCTATACAAATAGTGTGTTAAAATTTCAAGCATCTGCGATACATAGATGCTAAGAAATTTTTGAGGAAAATTGTTTGAAAATTTTGGCTAAAATAAACAAAGTACTCATTTAACAGGAAGATGACGTCTGATTGGTACAAAAATATATCCCACGATATGGCATGCCTTAACAAACACTGTGTAAAAATTTCAAACATCTCCGATAAATAGCTGCTGAGAAATCTTTGACGAAAATTTGTTTAAAAATTTTGGCAAAAAATAAACAGTCATTATTTAACAGGAAGTTGACATCCGATTGATACAAAAATATATCCCACAATATGGCATGCCAAAACAAATAATGTGTTAAAATTTCAAGCATCTGCGATAAATAGCTGCTGAGAAATCTTTGACAAAAATTTGTTTGAAAATTTTGGCTAAAAATAAACAAAGTCGTCATTTAACAGGAAGTTGACACCCGATTGGTAGAGAAATATATCCCACCATATGGAATGCCTATACAAATATTGTGTAAAAATTTCGAGCATCTGCAATAAATAGTTGCTGAGAAATCTTTGAGGAAAATTTGTTTGAAAATTTTGGCTAAAAATAAACAAAGTCGTCATTTAACAGGAAGTTGAAGTCTGATTGGTACAAAAATACATCCCACGATATAGCACGCCTATACAAATACTGTGTAAAAATTTCAAGCATCTGCGATAAACAGTTGCTGAGAATTCTTTGACGGAAATTTGTTTGAAAATTTTGGCTAAAAATAAACAAAGTTGTCATTTAACAGGAAGTTGACGTCTGATTGGTACAAAAATATATCCCACGATATGGCATGCCTATACAAATACAGTGTAAAAATTTCAAGCATCTGCGATAAACAGTTGCTGAGAAATCTTTGACGAAAATTTGTTTGAAAATTTTGGTTAAAAAATAAGCAAAGTCGTCATTTAACAGGAAGTTGACATCCGATTGGTACAAAAATATATCCCACGATATGGCATGCCTTAACAAACACTGTGTTAAAATTTCAAGCATCTGCGATAAATAGTTGCTGAGATAAATGCGACAGAAATTTTTGTTACGGACAGACAGACAGACAGACGGACAAACGGACGGACAGACAGACAGACACACAAGGGTAAAACAGTATACCCCCTCTCCTTCGGAGCGGGGGTATAAAAAATGGGTGGTGGGGGTAAAAAAATGTTCCTCCCAACCTCCCCACACATTTAATTCTGGAACAGCCCTGAATGTTTGAAAATATTCCAATATACAGTATACTAGTATACTGCTTGACCGGCGGGGGACCGTGGAATTCTATTCTTGTCTACATAGTGTTTTGTTAAGAGTCTTGTACAATAACATACTTGTGAAATCAAATGTATTGGTACCACATACATGTATACCCACAATTAGGAAACATTTATTATTAAACTCCAAATTATGTACCTGTTTTACATTATTCATGCAAGACATTTACCAGGGTTACAAATTGTTATCTTTTAGCTGCCAGTAATTCTCAGAAGAGCTCCTACAAAGACAAGAGGGAGATTGTGAGCTATGATGCGGAGGATATCTTTTGATTGTCAGCCCTGTTGTAGTGTTGTACAAGACTAGACCACTCAGTGCAGCCACTATGTCCATTATAGTTAAAGTCCAGTGTTAACAAGAGGTCAACATCTCACCGTCAATACATTGACATACAGTGGGCAGTGTTAACTGAGGACTAAATGAGAGTTCACAAAAAAACAACACATAATTCTTGTGGAGTTTATTCTACCTTTACTGCAAGAAAATTTGAAAAAAGTTTGCAAAGACAGTAACATCAAAAGAATGAGCTGAACATGCGAAGCCTAACTCAGTCCCGTACCTAGCAAATCTGTCTCTGTGACAAAAGCTATTCATGTACAAAAGTTGAATTTATATTTTCAAAAATGTACATTGTAAAGCAAAACTAAAATTGTAACAGAAATAGGGTGAAAAATGAAATTAATGTTCTTCCCACTAGTTAATTTCAAAATTTTTGTTACTGTGTCCTAATTAATCATTATTAAGTTATAAAGTTTGAAATTACATGTTGCATTTGTTAGATTGATTTAGCAATACATGTGAGTGATATCTACAAATAAGTTCACTCAGTATATGAATTTACATCAAAATCTTGGGTATTTTTTTAAACTGTCAGGTACAGAGCCAAACTTGTACACAAAAGGTCAAGCTGAATCTATCAATTGATATTCTAAAAGCCTAATTTTTCAAATCATGTAATAATCTTTTTTTGCAAATCTTTGAATGTAATTTTTTCTAAATAAACATTTTTTATATTTTTTCATAAAAATCCTACATCCATGAATTTCCAGAAACAAGTTTGGACTTGTCCTCTTTCCTCTTCTGTGTGTAATACAGTTAACATGCACAATACATGTGTACAAATCTCAGATCTACAGATAAGTAAGAATGGTATACAATAAATAGTGAGATACTATACTATGTATAATGTGAATACATGTATTTATCTTTCACAACACATAGGAATATATTTGTATAATGGAACTCTATTCTTTATACAGTCTATATAAATGGGTAATAATGGTGGGAAATATAATATAAATAAAATAAAAAAAATCTTCACAGGGGAGGAAAAACCAACCAAAAGAAAAATAATGGGCGGAATGAAAGCCATCACAAAAAAAAAGAGAAAACAAAATCTGTAAATATAATACCCAACTTGTCAGCATCACAGACTAAATATTTGGGGACAGAATCATTTGTACAGTTGGTTACTTGTGTAAACAACAGAAACCTTGTATGGTAAGAAAATAGCTGTAAACAAGCAAACAAAACCATGAGACCACAATTTAAGTACTTGAAGGATAAACTGCTAAATGGCGACATGACACAAAAAATATCACTTGCATGAAGTAACACACACAAGTATTTGACTAGATATAATGGCACTGGTTTATACAACTGTATAAAAACCTCCATAATGCTTAAAATATATACAAGTGCTTCAGAAACATGTAAAATAAACTGTACATCATTGTAAGCAAGCTTTAGAAGTGTAAAGTAGTCAAACTTCCAGCCTCTCTCTCTTTCTTTCTCTTCAATAACCAGTTCAGTAAGTTCTTACTTACTGATATATACGTCAAGAAAAACATTATAAACACAAATAATAAATTCCAAAAGAAATGAGATAATTACCGGTAAACATAATCATAAAATAATCATGGCAGTGCACACTGGTTGTGTAAATGTTTTTATATAAAAGCTCTTTACAATGTGCACAAACTATATATCTCCTATGTACAATAATATTTACTAAAGTTTGCCCATATCCATGTACTTTGAACTCAAAACACCAGCAAGTTCAAAGCTTTCCTTTTCTTAATTTTCTTTCACTGACTTGTGCATTGTACTTTTGTTATCAAAGCACCCAATTTTGTTTCACTTAAAAACTGTATAAACCTAATTTTTATACAATTTTTTTTCTGGCAAGTTGATAATTTTTCTGCAATGATTAATTTCTGCAAGCAAGTATTAATTCTTTTTTAATTCCAGAAGTACTTTTTGTATATTGCTTCAAATCTAACCAATATTTATTGCACTTGAATAATTCTTGGTTTATGGTGTTTTGAAGTTCAAAGTCCATGAATGTGAGTAAACATGTATTTTGCAATAACCAGACATGAAATTATTGGATTCATAAAATATCTATAAATCTATTGTATATCTGCAAACATATGAACAAGGTTTAAAGTTCAAACATAAAGCACTGTACAAATTGGTTCAGATAAAGCCATATATATAGCAGTTCTTGGGTGGTTGGGGGGCTCAGACAACAGGAAGTCCCCAGCAGGTTACATGTCGGTCAGCGCTGGAGCTGATAAAGGCCAGCTGACTTGGGTGCCATCGACATTGAATGACCTTGTCTTCATGTTCTGCCACCACCACACTGGGTAGGGGTCGAAGAAGGTCACCTGTTAAATGAACAGTTAAAAAATCAAGTTAAAGCAGAAGTTAAAATCTACATCATGTATGAAATTTGCACACTTATATTAATTAAAAAGAATAACAAATTGTTTTAATACAGTTGGTTTCCTTTCGATACAAGTAAAACACAAGATTTGGAAGTCCTAACCATTTATTTTAAGAGTTTTATTTTATCTCCAAATCTTTAATTAACAAGAGATGTTTGTGAAACACTTATGCCCCCCTCCCTTTGAAACATCCACAGAGAAAATGAACATAAACTGCAAATATTTGGAATTTTTCTAAGTCCAAGGGGCATTACTCTATTGAAAATTGCTCTATCATACCCAAAATCGAACTTGACCTAGATATTATCAGGATTAACCTGTGTACCATATTTCATCTCAATATGTTTATCCTCTGCGAAGAAAATGAGCGGTAACTGCAAATAACTGGAATTTTTCTACTCCCAAGGGCCATAACTCTGTCGAAAATTGCTCGACTGTACCCAATACAAATTTGACCTACCCAGTAGATATTATCAAGATAAACCTGTATACAAAATTTCATTTCAATATGATCATCCTCTATGAAGAAAATGAGTGGAAACTGCAAATAACTGGAATTTTTCTACGTCCAAGGGCCATAACTCTGTCGAAGATTGCTTGATTGTACCCAATATCGAACTTGACCTAGATATTATCATGATAAATCTGTATACCTTTCATTTCAATAGGTTCACCCTTTGCGAAGAAAATGAGCGGAAACAGCAAATAACTTGAATTTTTCTACGTCCAAGGGCCATAACTCTGTCGAAAATTGCTCGATTGTACCAAATATCAAACTTTACCTAGATATTATCATGATAAACCTGTATACGAAATTTCATTTCAATATGTTCATCCTCTGCGAAGAAAATGAACAGAAACTGTTGGTGCCCTCCCTTTTTGAAGGGGGGTATAATTAATTTTTCTCAGTCCCATACAGTATGAGATAACAAGGTTTGACAAAGTCCTTTTATAAACATGTACATACCGTGCATGTCAGTCATAATGATCTTCTTGTCATATGAGCCAGTCAGCAGATAGAAAGCGTTCATTGAGAATCGGACTGTGCGACACTCCCCAGAGTGGGGTCGGAAGCTCTGGATCCCTCTCGACCCTCTGATGTCATACAGCATCACGCTGCCATCTTCATGGCCTGAGGCCAGGAGGCGCCCCGAGGGGTCCACACATACTGAGGCAAAAGCACTCCCTTGGAAGAAAGAAATCAAATTGTGAATAATTTCTTACAGAGAAAAAGGTTATTCAATACATTCTAAATTGTGTAGCCATTATATTAATACATTACTCTTCTTAAAATGGAACCACCATCACAGTGATTTACAGGCTCTTGGAGTACAAAGTTATGTTTCATTTTATTCACATGATTACTAGTCATCTACAAGCAAGTAGAACAGTGGTCCCTGTACATAAAGATTACTAGGCAATTCAATGCTGTAAATTCCTAATTACGGTAAACACAAGGAATTACGGTAATCTCCGCGAAAAATCATAAAAGCACATCTCCCGGATGTAAACTATTTGGAATTATGAAAAAAATTGGTGTATGCGATTTTATATTCTCGATTTTTGATGCAAAACCTTTGAATCATGGAATTCAGTACCCGTATAAATAAAAGGAATCTACAATAAGCTGTAGATGGACTGTACGTACCAGTGGAGCTAGGAACAACAGTGATTGCGGTGGAAGCTCGGAGGTCCCAGAACCTGGCCGTCTTGTCTGCTGATCCACTGACAAACATACAGCCACCCCAGGAATGAAGGGCATACACATGACCTAAAAACATACCCAACACTTTTTAACAGTAGTACCAAAGTGTTACAAATGCTTACATTTATCAAATTTATTAATCTTTTGTATAAAAATGGAAAAAACAAATTTAAATTATCAAATAAATTTTTTAATGCAAGTGATTTTTTTTATATTCTCTTAAATTTTTTTTATTCTCTTGAAAATTCATACCCGAGTGTCCGGCCATTGCTCGTACAGGCATGCCGGTCTCACAGTCTGTGACGTAGATCTTACAATCCCCTGCCCCTCCACTGATCAACAGAGACGACCGATTTATTGTGTCCTGCATAAAGACCATGTCTCGTACTGTACCGTCATGAAAGGATAACTCCATTTCAGGCCCTGCAAGGTAAACAAGTACCGGTACATGTATAACGAAGGTGTACTGATGTACAGCAAGAGAGTTTCAGATGCAAGATTAATCAATTTTTATTGTCAACCAAGAGCAAAACTTGATACCTTTTATGTATTAGCAAATCAGAGGTAGTATAAGTTATAGTAAAATGTATCCTTGTGACAAAGTCAAAGTTGTTTCAGTGTAAATTTTATGCTGGAATAGTGTCATAATCTATGATTTTGAATTTGTGAATTACAAAAATTATTCAAACTAACCCACACATACTACATGTGTGTATCCTTACACATCTTCCTACAAAAATTGGTAAACAAGAGAATTCCCATTCCTAATACATGTACTAGTCTTTACAATCTATCCTGTAAGTTCAGTTTACCTTGTGCGTTCATGTCCATGTTGTACTGGAACATCTTGATGGTCTTGTCGTTGGAGCCGGTGGCCAGTAGATCCCCCATGGGGCTCCAGGCCACACAGTAGATTGAGCCCTTGTGATGCTTGTGCTTTGTGTACATGGTCTGTGTCTCAAATGTCTCGTGAGTCTCACTGTGTTAAAACATCTCTTTTAACAGATATTGGAGTTCAAGAAAAGTCTTCAGATAATTTACCCGGTATATACTGCTTTAAATCTTTACATTATTTAAATCCTACACAATATCATCATAGATGTATATTGTTTTTCAAAAAGACAATGAATTTTTACCTGAGATTGGAAACATCTGGGAAGGCACAGACCCGCAGGGTCTTGGAGTTGGATCCGACAGCGAACATGGTTCCGGAGGGATGGAAGGCAACCGTCCGGATAGCCTGGGGGTCCTCCAGACGACAGATCGGGACAAACTTAGGGCGGGACATCTTCTGGTCCTCAAGCTAACAAACAGATTGAAATACATGCGTATCACACTATAGTTTACCTTCTAATGTGTATTCATTTATGAACCTCCTTTATAAAATCTCAATAATTTTGTGTTTGACAGAGAAAGAATCAAAACTAAACAGAATCTTACATCAATCTGGCTGACGGGTCTGGGCGTCTTTTTGGGGCTCTGAGATATTACTGGTCCAATTGGTTTGGTTCCGACTCCCCCAACAACAGCGGGCTTATTGTCTACTAAATTATTTCAAATGTAGAATGCGAAGATGAAATAGGATACAATTGATTTTTTCCTCTTCATTTAATTTTTTTTCTTTAAAAATAAACTTTATAAATAACCATTTGAACATTTACTATCTTTAGTACAGGTATAAAGATTTATCATGAATTGGTTACTGGCGTTGTCCTTTGGACTAGGTGAGTGTCTGTTTTGATAGACAGTTAATAGATCATATTCTTTTCAACAAGTATCATAAATAAAATTGATAATATATCATTATAATATAAAATGTCCATACATTACAACAATCAATTTTACAACATAAATTGACAACCAAAAGCACAATTCCATGCTAAAGATAGCAAAATTTCTACAAATAGATCATGCGCTTAATATTTGTGATTATCATATGACATTTCTACTAACATATTTTTTTCTGTTTTTAATTTAGCAGATTTCACACATACATGAGTAAACTTTTATTATTTATAATTTATGGCACATAATTCAAGATGTAAAGATATGAACATGCTTTGTTAGTAAAGATTATCATGTGAAGGGTTCAGGGGGATGATTCTGTAGATTCAAAGACAAGACTGATCCAACAATCAATACCAGTCTGTAACTACATCATGTACAGCAAAACTCTAACAACATCCATCAAGGGAATGAAATGGAATTCATTCAAAGACCATCTTGTCTGCAAAATGATATTAATATCAATAATCTACTGCACATCCAGGCTGCAAAAACCCGAATAAGTAGTCATAGGATGGAAATTTGATTAAACATGAAGGGATGCTGCAACAAAACATTTCCTTCAAAACAGAACTATTTTCATCCCATAATCTGTTGAGACAGGCATTTGATGCAGGTTGTCATGCATCACATGGTCACCTTTACTGGGCACTGGCGCCCTCTTGGCTCTACCCAGACCTCCAGGGGTCAGAGTTGTGGGCCTTGTGGCAGTCCCACGGCCCAAGGATTTTGAACCTGTTGTCTTTGTAGGTTTTGAGTCTGCACATTTTTCTCTACCTGCAGATGCAGTTGTGTTTGTTTTTCTGCTGGTAGCAGGCTTACCCTGACTGCCTTGGGTATTGGGTGTGGCTTTAGCTTTGACAGATTTAGTGGAGTGGGTGGTAGAACGGCCTGTGACAGAGGCTAAAGCTGTTACAAGTTTGTTAGTTACAATAATTCTTTCATAATTTTGTGAGGTTAGCTAGTATCATTTAATCTACAGTAAATTACCTGTAGGCTCTGGCTGTCTTGATGAGTCTATGGCAGGTGCTGATTCTCTGGGTAATGTGTTAGGGCTTGGTGGAGGGTTTACTTTGCTGGTTTCCTCAACATTGACCGGGGTCAGAATGCTCCTGTCTGACCCTAGCTCGTGACCCCCAACCACAAACTCACAGGTGGGGGTATTGGCCAGACTGTCTACTTGGTAGATGTGGGTTACAGGGTGTGTCACAGGGCTGGTTTGTCTGTTACAGACAGGGTTAACATCAGGGATGGGTGTTGGGACAGTCTGAGAATTTACTGTGTTGACATTTGTGGGACTGTTTGAATGTTTTTGAACAGGTTTACTATTGAGCTTGTTTGTCTGGTTTATGTGTGAAACATTGTTAGTTTGATTTGAATGCGAGCCTGGATTTTGTGGGAAAATGGACTCTGTAAAACAGAATGTATAATATAAAACATAAATCAAAGAAATATAGAAACAACTTGTCAGACTCTGTTATGTACCCTAAACCTTGTGATTTTCACTTGGTCTTCCCTACAGATTTCATTTAATATGTGATATTTTAAAATCATAATGGTCATAATAATATAATACACTGTATGTTTTTCTAGCCTAGAATATAGTTTTGAACACTAACACAAAATAACGAAAAAAAATCACATAAATAGTATATATACATAAACAAAAACAAAACTAATGAACAAAGTACTAGGTAACAACAACTAAACAAACACTGATAGGACAACAACAGAATTGGAAGTAACAATGTCTGACATATACCTCACCTAACAGCTGACACAGAATACCTAAAACACAGTGAACACCTGTATCCTACCTGTCTGCTCCTGTGTGGCCGGTCCCTCTCTGTTGTCAATCATGCTGGTCTTGCTTTCAATCGTCATCAGCTCCTTCAGCATCTTCTCTCGCTGTTGCTCATATATCTCTATCTGTTCTCTACACACCTGTTTCTGCCGCTGAAATTCCTTTAACAGTTCTGTGGATGACTTGCTCATTTCTTCATCAACAGTTGGCTTGGGATTATTTTTGTTCTGTAACTTGTCTTGTGGGGCTATAGTTGCAACAGGTGGAGTTGGCTTTGTCTCATCATTCAGGTTTAGGTTTTTATTTGTCTGAGGCTTTCCTTCTTCAACTTTCTGTCTTGGAGAATTTTCCTCCAATACTGTCGAACTTTGAGTGTTCACCATCTCTCCTTCTGAAAACAGTTTATCCATCGACATCTGCATGGGGTCTTTTAAAGCATTATTCAGACCAATGCCAGACACAACAGACATGGACTGTGACAGTGTGCTGCTTCCACTGACCGAGGCAGACATGTTCTTCCTTCCCCCCTGCCAGAGCCCTCGACTCAAGCCATCAAACTGTGGGTTTAAAGATCTTGTCATGACATCTGCAGACCTTGGTCTCATGTTGGGAACAGCTGAATGAGGAAACAGCTTGGGTTTGATAGGGGTCACTAGAATTTGCTCTGACCATGATGCTTCTAAAGTTGGTTTTACTAACTGTCTTATGTCAAATTTCAATGATTTCTGCTCAAAGGGGCAAGAGAATGTTTCGTTTGGTATGTGTTGCAACCAGGAAATTAAACTAAGATCAGCATCACTAAATCCAGAATTTGTGAGGAGAGCAGGAAATGTCATTTCATCACATGCCTCAGAGCTGGTTGCTCTCTGCTGGCAATACTCAACACAAGATTCATAAAGAATGCCCTTCAGCACTAGCTGAAGAAGTCTGTCATCCTCAGCTGTTTTTGCATTCTTTTTGGATTGATCCATGGGTGTAAGATACTTCTCCACAAGGGGGGTTACATCTCGGAAACACTTCACTCTGGCATTACTTGGATTCCAATTCTGGTATTCCGGATGATCAGAAATTTTGGGAATTGTTAAAAGCAAGCACAAGTTATTGTAATCTTCTTTAGAAACACATAAGCTTTCTAAACTGTTCAGACATTTAACTACCTCTTCTACGGTGAAATCATAATTCTGCATTACACTTGGTTCTGACTTGATGCATAAAAGCTCAAGATATTTGTGTTTCATAATGATGTACTGAAATTTTGTGTAGTTGAAAGTCTCAACGGAACTCAGAGGTTGGATAAAATCGATAACATCATCCCATTGACCGTCTAAAATCAGCTGTCTAAGAAATAACATGTCATCAGAAAATTCGCCATTGATGATACCCGTTTCTCTTTCTACCGAAAGCATAGAAATATTCAGATCTCTGTTGTGCAAAAATTCTGATACCAGTCTGACCACATCGGTCTCGTCCACAATAATACTTGGAGCAGGCATATTCAAAATTTCTGGGAATGGTCCAATTACATTTATTCTGGAGGAGAGAGTTTACCCACAGACACAGTCACACTGATTTATTTTCGCCATCGTCAGAATTTTCTCCACCATTTTGAATAAAAATTCTTGTTCTACTCGGAACTCTTCGGTTTGTGAGTACAAACTCTCAACATAAAGTCGAAGATAGCCGAAAAATCTCAAACGTCCGACTGAGCCAGACACTACTTCCTCTCCGATCGATGACCAGCAGCAAACCCGAAACTGCTCCCTAGAGCTCAAAAATCATGTTCCGATGAGCGTGGTTTAGTTTTGCTTGATAAACGAACAAAAAATTAGGAAGGGTGCATATAATACAGTAGGTCTATAAATCGACTTCACATTCATCAAAAGTTTAAGTCTGAATGAATACATAGTAAACGAAAGCTATTTCAATTTGATTTATAGAAATGATATGTCATCAGGTTATATTAGTGGTTACAGTTAGAAATTTTCATATACGGCTAATTACATTAAACTGTTAAAGAAGAGATTTGAAGCATTTGATTTATAAGGGAAACTATACTCATTTTAGCTTGTGAAATATTTAGAGATCTTACTAAAATGTCTGATGATTTTAATTTAGACAAGGGTAAATAAAGAATGCCAGCAAAAACTTCTGCATGTCCCCATGTGAATGTAGTAGACAGCGTTACTTGGGAAGAGCTCAGACGCAAGCAACAGGTATGAAATCAATTATCACAAGCACTCTCATTCGTCACTAACATCCCATAGAAGGCTGATTTACTTTGTGCACAAGTCTTTGAGGGGCGCTTGCCAACTAAAAGTTGTTTGATTGTTTCAGGGCCCTGTAAGTTGTTTTACCTGTAAGGTGAGCACCAGTAACCTGTGGCTGTGTTTGGTTGGGTCCTGTCAGTATGTAGGCTGTGGAGAGTCCTACTCCGACCACAGCTCCGCTCACTCTGATGTAAGATATACTCTAAACATTCAAAAAAGTTATTAGGAAAAACTAATGCTAGTTAATTGTATTTCAACACATAATCAGTAACTTTCACTAATTTTTATTTTCTACTTTTTGCTAATGTTCACTAAAGCATTATTAGATATACATTGTAATACTTTAATTGATAGTATGGTGGTTTTATTGCAGGAGTATCAACATTATTTGACAATCAACTTGACAACTCTACGAATATGGTGTTACAGATGTGAAAGTGAGGTTTTTCCATCAAGGAATACACCAACCTTCATGTATGTGTATTTCACCATTACCCATACCACCATGTTGTTTACTAGAGACAAGAAGTTAAATGTGTGCAGTTCTTCTGAACCATAATTTAATTTCCTTTCAGCATCCCAGAAAACTCTGCCAGTGTTCCGATTAAAAAGGACTGTGATATGTTGGAGGATGGAATGAGTTCATTACCTAGCAGTGGATCACGGAGCAGAAAGCTGGGCTCAGACAGTTCTCCATATCGTAGTATTTCAGCTGGTGAAGAATCAGACTCTGAGGGTGAAGACGAAAACATGAAGCCTAGAGGTAAACACATTCAAACCACCATTTTTAGATGGCAATAGCATGGTGAAGTGACCATCCTGACTGTTTGTTAGTTTTTACTTATTTATGAATGAAAAAAAAATGAATTTTAATATGGCCAAGAAGCAATAAAGGGGTTAAAATTTTAGTAATATCTGATAACAAATTTATTGTACATTGTAGGATTAACAGGACTACAGAATTTGGGGAACACCTGTTACCTTAATGCAGCTGTTCAAGCTTTATCCAACTGGTGAAATTTCTGCAACTCCTTTTTTAAAATGCTGAATGTCTCACTTTATCATTACTGTATATGAAGTGTACATGATGCATACACTTTATTTGATACAATTGCCAATTTTAAAGAAGAAATGCAAACCATTATTATTGAATTAATTCTTATTAGAGAATTTTTTTTTGCTTTGTAGATAGGAGAATACTATTGTAATAAAGCCTTATACTATATGTTTTAATTTTCAGTCCTCCACTAACCAGATTTTTCCTGGACTGCTCAGCCTATGTTAGACCAGAGAGATCCCCCATGTTGTCCAAGAACTACATGAAGCTTGTTAATGAAATCTGGCACAAGAAGAGGTACTGCCCCCCCCCCCCTGAATCCAAGTGAATTGTTTCATTGTCAAGTTTATCAATGAAATCTGACAATATAGTATAAGAACTTCCTGAATGAAAATTGTAGGTTCTTTCTAATCCATGATAATGTATGTTTGCATAAATAAAACTTGATGAAAATATGCATGTGAATATATTTACAATTTGTTTCTTGAAAGCATAAATCTTGGTTGAAAATTTTTTGTAGGCCCAGCTATGTCATTCCAAATGGAGTTGTTACTGGCATAAAAGTAGTTCATCCAATGTTCAGAGGATATTCTCAACAGGTATAACTTGTAGAAAATTGGCTTCAAAAATATTGTCCTCTACATAAATGTGAAGCAACATTTTAATACTAAAAGAATATGAAATTTTTATTTATTAATAAAAGGATGCTCAGGAATTCTTGAGATGTTTTATGGATCAAATCCATGAAGAATTAAAACAACCCCTGGTTACTGATGATGATGACGATGAAGAGACGAGTGGTGATAAAACAGAAAATAATCATCACAGGCAGTTGTCGGGAGATTCTAATAGCAGTACCCAATCAGAGGAGTGTTACGAGTCATGTGATTCTGGAAACAGTAGTGAAAAAAATTTGACAGACTCAACTCTGCTGAACAAAGAAAATCAAAATCAGTGTCCAAACAGTATAGTGTCAGGTGGGAAAACTTACATTCAGGTGAATAACAGTGACCAGGATTCCGGGGCGGGGGATAGCATTGCCTCTAAAGACAGTGACACACAGAGCAACAAGATGATGAAACAAGGGGGCAGGGGTAAAGAGCCCTCGGATGGGGGAAAGGGAGACACAGAGAAAAGTTCCAGCAGGACCCGGAAGTTCTCAGAAAATGTGGACTCCAAAAAGTCTCAGTATTCATCTAAAGCATCTCTTGGACCAAAGGGTGAGTATTTGTGAAATTCATAATATGTGTAATAGAAAATGTTTTATTTTATTACCATTTGCATGTACCAATATATTGGTTCAGAGTGGAATTTATAAAAAAGATATAACACTTGTTTTGTTCCATTAGGAAACAAGAAAAATGTGCAATACAGAAGTGTGATATCAGACATATTTGATGGTAAAATCTTGAGCTCAGTGCAGTGCTTGACCTGTGAAAGGGTAAGAAAAGGGATTCTTGCTCATGATTTGGATCATTGTTGAAAAGAAAATTTGGAAAGGATTAAAGCATTATCAAAAAGAAAGCTTGGAAAGTTTTGACCATTGTTAAAAAGGTTTGGAAAGTGTTGGATCATTGTTAATTTGTTGACATTGTTTTAGATTTCGACCACCAAGGAGACGTTCCAGGACCTGTCCCTGCCCATCCCCACCAAGGACCACCTCCACATGCTGCACGGACACAACACCTCCGCCCTTACTAAGGTGGGGGCGTGTGGCGAGGCCAAGCAGGGCTGGTTCAGCTGGATGTTTGGATGGATGAGAAAGTGAGTGCCACTGTCTAGTGTTTACTAGATACAGATAGTTGTCGTTTTCAGGGGAAAATACTCTAGATATTAAACTCATTTTATTTGCATTCAGTTCTTAAATTTCAAGATACCAGTTCTTTTGAGACATTTATGGATGCACATATAAGACATAGTTTCATTAGTTTGTAGACATTTTAGAAGATCTATAGAGATTTGTAGTCAGGTAGTTCATCAGTCCTGATTTTCATTTTGCAGTTGGTTCATTGGTCCCACCATCACGCTTCAGGATTGTTTGGCAGCCTTCTTTTCAGCAGATGAATTAAAGGGGGACAACATGTATAGTTGTGAGAAATGTAAAAAGTAAGTTCTCTCTGTTAATCTTTTAAATGCACCTTTTTGTTTTTGGAAGATTGGTCGGAGATTTTTGTATATAAAAGTAAGTTCTGTTTTGATGAAATATTTCTTATTTTACAGACTAAGAAATGGATTAAAGTTCTCCAGAGTTTTGGAATTACCAGAGGTTAGAATATTAAATAATATCCCAATATTTAGTACAAATCATCATGTTAAATTCCATTGTGATATAGAATTTGTTTTTGCATCAATTTACAGTCATCTTTATTCTATAACAGATCCTGTGCATTCATCTGAAGAGATTTCGACATGAATTCTACTCCTCCAAGATCAGTTCTTATGTATCATTTCCTCTGGATAGCCTGGACATGAAGAAGTACTTACACAGAGGTTTGTACTGCTAATTCTTAAAACTCCTCTAAATCCTTCCACAAATTACCATGTGATATCAAAGTCTGGTTACGGTTACTTTTAAATGTGAACTAGAGATCTATTTATATCTGTAATGATTGACAGATTGTTCCTCCCAAGTGACCGTCTTTGACCTCCATGCTGTTATCTGTCACCATGGGACTGCGGGGGGTAAGTAAATGCATCTTATACCCTTTTTTGGTGTTTTTTGTTCTTTATACATGAACCTGTAGAATTGCGTTTCATTACACCGATACTTAAAGAAGTGAGTTTGATTTACCTGATTTTTTTGTGTCAGGTGGACACTACACAGCCTACTGCCTGAACTACCTCAATGACCAGTGGTACGAGTTTGACGACCAGTACGTCACCGAGGTGGAAGTAGGTCAGGTCATTAACTGTGAGGCCTACGTGCTCTTCTACAGGTATGCTCGATTGAACTCGGCTTTTATTTGTACTACAAATTATTCAGGTATTTGTGCATTACAGCTATAGAGGAGTTGCAACTAAGTTCAAAAATATAAAATAGCTATGATGTATTTTTTAAAGCCCTCATATGTACTACATAGCAATTTTATGTCATCCCTAAATGTTTATGTAGATCTGAAACGGAACATCTTACTGGTATCTTTCAGTATCTTTATATCTCTCTTATTCACATTTATGAGGGTTACAATTTGAATTCGAAGTTACTTTAGTTCATGTTTTATTTTTTGTGAAAGAAAAATGTCATTAAGTTTTTTTTAGTTCTCTCTGATTTTATGGGGTTTTTTTTCAGGAAGAGAAATGATGACATGGTACCACTGAGACAGAAAGCCATGCAGCTGATCGAGGCCAGGGAGGTGGGTGTGTCTCTGTGTGTCATGTGATCAATTTTGTGGGTGTCCACAATCAGTGATGATATCACATTGAAAATATCAAACCCCTTATTCACACAAGCAAATTTTTGTACAGTATTGTTCATTTCTATTGCAGCCAAGTTTGATGGAGTTTTTCATCTCCAAGCAGTGGATCAATAAATTCAACACTTTTGCTGAACCAGGGCCTATAAGCAATGATGACTTTCTATGTAAACATGGGGGTAATCTCTCAATTTGTTTTTGTTAATATTCCTTGATTCACATTGATTCCTTGTCAAATTATATAATGTTTTTAGTGTTGTTTGGAGTGCTGGTTGCAGTACCTTGATACATAATGATAGTTTGTCATATTATGGTATCGTAATGTTGTTTTGTATTGTTATATAGGAGTGCCCCCCCATAAAATCAACCATGTGGATGACCTTGTCATTGCTTTTAACCAATCTCTCTGGGAGTTTCTCCACCAAAGGTACTGAACATTCAAGCATCATTGGTAGCAAAAAAAAAACCAGACAAATTATAAAATGTTTTTTTTTTTTTCTATAACATTAAAAAAATAATGTGGCTTAATCATTATCAGGGTTTTAAAAGCAGCACAACGTCTGTCAGAAGGGGTCATTCTTGATTTTATAATGTTACCAGCTAAATGTACATGTACTGGGTTTGTGCATTTAAATCATGACGTCAGTTAGTATAATTATGTCTTTTCTGGTGTAGATTTGGAGGCGGTCCTGTCTGTAACCATTTAATTCCATGTACAACTTGTCAGGAAGAGCTGGAAAAGCTACAGTTCCGGCAGAAATCAGAAATGGACCAGTTCATCCAGGTACAATCTAACACATCTCGGCGAAACTTAATACTGTAGATTCCTTATTTTAAGCTTGTTCCTAATTCTGTGATTCAGCGCGCCGTTTTCCATCAAATTGCAGAAATTAAAATTCACGAATGCCGAATTTTTATCATAGTTTCATGTACTTTAAATATGTTCAAAAAATAAAATCGAGATTTAAGAATTCGCGAGATGAGCTTCTCACGATTTTCATTCATGTCCAATACATATTTCTGTTTCGATATCGTCAACGTTGCGATGTATACAATATTGATACGATATCGATTTTACATTGTCAACATTGCCGATCTTTCTTTGCTGTTAACATCGTCGACATTGTCGACATCGCAACGTCGACAATGTTGAACCGATATCGAATTTACATCGTTAACATTGCCAATATGTCTTTGCCGTTTACATCGTCGACATTGTGGACATCGCAACGTTGACGATGTTGAACCTATATCGAGTTTACATCGTCAACATCGCCGATATTTCTTTGCTGTTAACATCGTCGACATTGTCGACATCGCAATATCGACGATGTTGAACCAATATCGAATTTAAACTGTCTACATCGCAAGTAGAAATATACAATGTAATACATATATAATATCACCATGCTGGTCATCATTGCGATATTTACAATGTCGACGATGTAAGCAGGATATAAGAGGTACGATGTAGACACGATGTTGACTCGATGTCGATCAACATTGCGATGTCGACGATGTAAACAGGAAAGAAGGCACACGATGTAGACACGATGTCGACAATGTAAACAGGAAAGAAGGAACATGATGTAGACACGATGTCGACTCGATGTTGGTCAACATTGCGATATCGACAATGTCGACGATGTAAACAGGATATAAGAGGTACGATGTAGACACAATGTCTACACGATGTCGATCAACATTGCGATGTCGACGATATCGACGGTGTAAACAGGTTATTGGAGGTAGGTACGATGAAGACACGAAGTCTACACGATGTTGATCAACACTGCAATGTCGACAATGTAAACAGAAAAGGAGGCACACGATGTATACACGATATCGACTCGATGTCGATCAACATTGCGATATTGACGATGTCGACGATGTAAACAGGATATAAGAGGTACGATGTAGACACGATGTCGACCCGATATCGATCAACATTGCGATGTCGACGATGTAAACAAGAAACAAGACACACGATGTGGACACAATGTCAACTCGATGTTGGTCAACATTGTTATATCGAAATTGTACACATGACATATATGGTACGCTGCAAATGCAAATTCAATAATTATACTAATATGATATTAACACAATGTGTACTCGGTATTGGCCAACATTGCGATGTCGACAATATTGATAAAACATCGTGAATTGGACATACCTCACGATTTTATGCGGATACTAATTCCTCGCATTTAAATAGGAATCTACAGTAACTAGGGTAAAATTTTTCACATTTCAAATAATTTTGTATAAATTGGGTATCGGGTACTTAGTCCACTTAAATGATGTACATAAGAATTAGATTAAATCAGATACAGTCCTCAATTAAATTTACTGGGCACGTCATGTGAATTCATTAATATTGGACTGCTTCAGTTAGAATAAGGTACAAACTGATATATGCTCCATGTAGAATAGTATTTCCTAAATTCATAATTTCTTCTAACATAAATTATGTATGTTGATTAAGTGTATCAGATGAAATCATTTTAATGACTTTCTCTTCAAAAATAGGTAGGAGTTATCAAATAAAGATGGTAAACGTATTTTATTCTTTGATAAAAAGAAAGCAGGTTTTAATGAATGTACATAGAGAATTGAAAAAAAAAATCATTTTGTGACATTTCTCTGCTGTAGCTGAATGATAAATTCCATGAAGATGATGGTCCCTCAGTCATCTATGCTATCAGCATGGCTTGGTTTAAGGACTGGGAAAATTTTGTTCGAGGAAAGTCTGACAGTAAGCCTTTTCATTCATTACCTGAATATGTTATAGAAATAATGTTTTATACTGGAATGTGATACATGTACATGTACATACAAAACATGTAGACTTCTTTTTTGCCATTTCAGTTATGAAATGTTAAAAATTGTATTAAAAGTTTATTTGCAATCGCACAAGAAATATAAATAATTTCAGCGCCTCCTGGTCCAATTGAAAATCAGAGAATATCGTACACTAAAGGAGGACAGACTTACCTCAAAACCAACTCGGATCATGGACAGCTAACTGCAGAGACTTGGAAATTCCTTCATAGTGAGACATTATTCAAAGCTACATGTACCATTGATTCATTGTGTAAAATATGGAAATGCTTTGACATTGTACAAATCCTGAGTCAAAGTTTTGATACATTTTTCAGAGATATATGGTGGAGGTCCAGAGCTGTTCATCAAACAGAATCGGGGGAACCTAGGGGGTCAGTCTCCTCCAGTGACCCACAAGTCCTCCTCGTCGTCCGCCCTGGGGAAGAGCGGTGGGTACAGAGGGAGCTCACAAGGTGACGTTGAGAGAGAGGCTGATCGGCCATCAAAGCAAGAAGTGAGAGAGGAAGAAAACATGGAAGTGAATGATAGTACGAAAGGTCCGGAAGAGGCTGCGCCATCTTTGGAACAAGACAGTGAGGGAGGTGAACAGAACACCAAGGTTGAACAGACCAGAGAGGTTAAACAGAACACCGAGGTTGAACAGACCAGAGAGGTTGAACAGAACACTGAGGTTGAACAGACCAGAGAGGTTGAACAGAACATAGAAACGGAGAGTGAACAGATCAAAGACAGGAAGATAACCCAGGATAGTCAATCAGCTGATACCCACAATTCCACAGAACATCAAAAAATTGACTAAATTATCAATTTTTCCACTTATACCTTTCATTTTGTTACTCCGAGTCCCTCTGTATCAGACGATTTAACATTAGATGGATTGATTTCCATAAAGTGTGTTTTTGTTCCCTGTTTTGGCCCTTCTTTCCATGACTAGAAGTTTGGCCCATGGATTACAGGGAGTGTATGCCATTTATGTCTGGCTCCCTTTGTACAGACATGTCTTGTTTATACTGTTACATGTGACTTATTTATTGGGGTTTGTCTCTTTATTAAATATTTATTCTTGTCTGTTGTCAACATACTGGGTTGTGTTGAACTTTACATTATTCACAGCTAGTAGTAATTTAAGAATTACAAAAATGTCCAACAGCTGTTTTTATTACAAAAATAATCTCAATATGTATTACAAGGTACAATTTAAATTTTGAGTTTTCTTTCTTTTGGAAATTTTGATTGATCCTTTGAAAAGGCTGAAGAATTTACTGCATTTAATCACCATTGATATCTTGGGACCATAGATAATTTACTATCTGTTCATTTATTGATTTAGTTCCATGTAACAAACATAAATAGTTAAACTTCACCAAACTCTTCTTAAAGGTAGAAAAGACATTATAATTGTCCCTGTCTATGTAGCCTTATTAAGACTTATGAAAAAATATGAATTACAAATCGTGTTAACATTCGTATGGAAAAGAAATGGTTGGTTTTATCTGATTTTGAGGTTAATTATTTGGGATTTCTGTAAACACTAACAGCCAGTGTTACACCTGCATACATGTACATGATATAAAATGGTCAACTGAATATGCTGTCTGATATGTTTATTATGAACAACAACACCAGTAAAAATAATTGTACTTGATGGCAAGATGCTGAATTTTGGTGGGAAATGGGTAACAGGAGGTGTCTTTACATAAGGCAAGATGTAAATGAACAAATATAAGCCATAAACATGTGCATATACAGCATGTAATCATTTAAATAATATAAATAACTTAATAACCGCTCAACCAAAAAGATGCATACATCACATCAACTTTCATAATGAGAGTTATTATATACCTATTTTACAAGGCATACTATCATATATATGTATCTGAACTACAATCATCAATTTACAAGCATCAGTAACTTGCGCGGGCACACACAAAATGATGACTATAGTAGCACATGGTCTGAAGACTTCAGTGAACTTCAACACCGTCATGATTTAAGTGACTGTTGTTAATGCACTGAAGGTTTTCAGCAGACAAAATATTACACCAGGCTAAGATGAGACAGAATATCACACCAGGCTGAGATGAGCTGCTCGAGGTCCCTGAGACTGCTTTATCCCTCCCACGGCGGGTCTAACCCTCCCACGACAGGTCCACGTTTTCATACGGTCCCCCACTGTAGAGGTAGTTCTGGACAACTTGGTAGCAGTACTGGTACTCCTCCTGTGTATATATTAGAATTATAGATTACTGTCATAATTTACCAAGTGAAACGGTCAATTTTTTCAAATAAGAAATTTTATTCAGGGATTTTATTATCTAATTTTGCATTAACTCACCTTTGTACTAAGATTGAGATACACTTTAACCATAATTTTTTAAATAAAGTACTGTAATTTTCATAAATCACGAAAATTTACCAAACACGAAATTAATAATAAAAAAAAAAGTACTCACAAAAGATGGCACAAGTTCCGGTCGGCGGACGCGCATGAGCCGGACGATGTTGAACATGTCTACTTCGTCGTCTAGCGTAAGCTGTTCCACGGCGTTATATCCGGCGCAGAAAACCCCGCACCATTTCACACCATCACTGTCCAAAACGAAGTGAAAAACACACATTTATTATTATCAACATTTAAAAAAAACCCTTTGAATTATAGTTGACTATTTAGTTGTTTTTTTCTAAAACACATGGCATATAACGTCATAAAAGTTTGATATTTGGTCACGACGTCAGCAACGTTGTGTTTACTAATTGTTGACAGTTGAGGACCTGCTTGAAAAATACAAAGATAATTGGAGGCCAGTGTTCATTCCTCCAAGTTATGGCCAATTTAATTTGACCTTTTTGCACCTAAAATGCGATTTCAGCCTTATAAGGATTTTTCGTCAGTATTTTTGATTACGCAAACTTTTATCTTGATTTCTCGTTTTTAATTATGCACAATGGCCACAATGAATAGAGGAATTACAAGAAAATTTTGTACGAAGCTGCATAAATTTTTTGTGACCTTTTTTCACTTAAAATAGACAATTTCTATGATAGTTACAATTTGATTGTTTCTGTCATTTTAGTCTAAAAACCCTTCCGCACGAGAAAATGCCCCCCCCCCCTCCCCCCAAAAATAAAATGTTTGTTTCTTGAATTTAAATGGATTTTTTATGAATGTTATGTAGTTATGAAATGATGATCTTTCTGTGAAATTAAATTAATAAAATCATATTTATTTAAAATATAATGAACATCTGCGCAATGAAATCAAAACGTGAGGAGTGAGATACCTTAAGCTTTGAGACATCGAACTATTGGTACTTTTATAGATACTTTTTAAACGTCAGTAAACTTTCATTATCATGAATAGTCATAATAATCTTCTCAAAGTTTATCATCTAACTAACTGAACATCGTTTGAACGTTGACGGGAAGTGACTGACAATATGATTGAAGTTTAACAAATACAGATGCACTTTAAAAATAGTTGGTTGTCTGACGGGTTTTTGATTATATGGCAATTAGTGACCTTATTATTTTAAAACTTTTTTAAAACCTTACGACCTTTCAAAAAGTCGGTAATTCTTCAAATTTTAGAATTTCTGTGGTGCCAGAAATGTAGCACCCTATTTGAAACAGTCTCATTTACAAATGTTATACTTAGTATTTTTATAATTAATACGACCGGAAAGAAAACAAATTATCTTGCGTTCTGCAGTAATGACAGGAGAACTTAGTCTTACACGGATACGACCAGTATAGGACCGTCCGTGTTGCGAGTCTTCCGCCAGTCGTGGACGTGTTCGATCATCTTTACCATTATCTTCGGTGACGTCGGGAACTTGTTCTTGATTTCCCAGTTAAGGAACTCAAAAATCTTTACCTCCTCCGTTTCCTGACTTTCCTGAAAACAACACGAGGTAATCTTACGTTCAGATTTCTTATCTTTTTACAATTTTCATTTTACTTGTATTTTCAATCACAGTCTTGTTGTATGTACGTGTTCGAGAGGAACACTTGTTGCAGCGCTACCTGCATGTGGAATTTGGCCGTGGATTCCACGATTTCCTCATGACCCGCGAAACTGATTGCTCTCCGGACAATGAAAGGGTCAAATTCCATTGTTTCCTCAGAAGAGGGCAGCCAGTGGGAAAACTAATGACAAAGAAAAATAAAGGTAGCTGTGAATGACATGTTACGAAAAATGTTATCTAATTTATCATTTTTCAGCATCATCGAAAAGTTTAATAATAACTTTTATCTATACAATATGATATGACCACGTACTTTAGGTATGCCCGAGGATCCCATGAGGACGATGGCATCGACGTTATGGTCATGAACCATCCGCCAGATGTCGCCCACGTTGTGTGATAGAGGTGAGCAAGTGACCACCAGCGCGTTAGCCTCTGTGTATGTCTGACAACAAATATACATAATTATTCATCGAGTATGAAATTAGCCATGTTCTATGTGTTTCAATATATTGGCAAAACTTTCAGCCAAACTTACGGAAAGGAAAACTGCATTGATATAGTCATTCCGTCCCACCACTGGGGTTGTCAAGTAAACCCTATAGTCATCCACTGTGCGTAAAAAATTTCAATAATTTCGTTAAAAAAGAAGTTACCTAACAACAATCAAAATCATTTGATGCAATAAATCGGTTACAGTTCCTCTAACAATTTACAAAAAAAACAAACAATAAAACAACAACAACAAACAAAACAAAAAAATCTAGCTACAACAAGACGTAAATATGTGGGGGTTCTCTACAGCTTCTCAAACCATGTGATCAAGCACTCTAAGGTATTATCACGTCGTACGACAGAATATGGCATTTATAGAACGGACAAGAGTCCAATAATCACGTGATGATTACCTGGCATGGCCTCCTCCTCGCGGTTTCTGGTTTTGTTGATAGGTTTTAGAGCCGCTTTGTACCGGGACTGTGGGTAGCTGGGTTTCATCGACTCGATGTCCTTCAAAACAACCGTTAAAAGTGCGTTATTAATGTTGAAATTATTAGCCATACTGATAAATTTGAGTACAACCTTACATTAACATGTTTGATTAGAATAACATTAATATTACACGTGATTATACATGAAAATATAATTACATTATATTCCATCCGTAGTGGGTTTTCATTGGTAGGCTGGTCGCCTCCATATAGCTTTTTGAACTCCTTTGCAAATTCGCGGTATACTATAGCATGAGACTTGTATCGGAAAGCTTCGAACAAAACTTCATAGACAAAAATATACTGCGTCTGTCAAAAGAAAAAATTATTGAGCATAACTGGCATGTTACACAAACAGTATTTTATTCGAACACGCTAACACTGCCCGCACGCTAACACTGCCCACACGCTAACACTGCCCACACGCTAACACTGCCCACACGCTAACACTGCCCGCATTTTTGGCCTACCTCAGTTTGCACCATGTTCATTCTGCATTCTCTCATTTTCCGGACGTATTCGAACACATTCACTTGTCCAGTTTTCCGCCCATTTTCCAGCAGAGCATCCACCGCAAGAAACGTCCCCGTACGTCCCACGCCGGCACTGAGGGGACAAAATGATGTCATAATGGTTGATGTCATAATAGTTGATGTCAATAGCGAAAGACCCAGAATGCAATACTGACTGTGTGATATTTACAACCCGTGAATTGTCTGGCCGCTTACCTACAGTGAACCAGTATTTTACCGACCATTCTACCCTTCTCTTTCCGCACGTGCGTTTCGAAGGTGAGAAGACTCATATGTTCGGGGGCGCCGTGGTCTGGCCACTCCCGGAAGTGAAACTGAACCACCGTCCGCTCCTCTTTTGTCTTCAAGGGAAAATATCAGTACTCACTACTACTGTGTTGTTTTACTTAAAGGTTTACATTTGTTACTTTAGACGAACAATAACATTGAAGGGTAAGAACAATTTCTAACGCCTTAAATTAAGAAAAAAGAATCAACTCTGACTGTATATATCTGAATACAACTATATACCTTTCTATTGAGGACGGACAGGTACCGCACGCAATAAAACGAGTAGTCCTTTCTATTTTGTTGGCGGATCACAAACTTTCCGGTGTGGGTATTTTGGTCTCTCTCCGGCCAGTACTGATGACATTTTGCCTATAATATGATTTATATGACATGTGGTAGGTAACACACTGTGATATTTATACAGACAATACTTATGTTTGAGCGCTAAGCTATTACCTTGCCGTTCTCATAGACGTTGGCCAGAGCCACCACAATGGCGACGTTTTCCTGCCAGATCATCTGCCAGTGGTCGGACAAGGTGTTCGCCTTTGGACCTAAGCACACACGAACCAGACAGATGTAAATCATAGTGAAATAATATATTTTATTACCTAATCAAAGGGATTTTGTTGTTTTATTACAAATTAAATATTTTCGTTTATTTTGTATGTGTATTCAGGTTTGAAAATGGTCTATTGAACTGCCGGTCAATAGACTGCGATCTATTGGACCGCCGGTCAAAAGACTGCGATCTATTGGACCGGCAACGTATTTTAGAAAAAGTGAAATTGCTACAAGATTAAAAGATAACTTTATTATGTTTATTTTACTATTGTTCTTAAAATTTATCCTTTAGGGCATCTTGGTATTGATTAACAATGACCTGCATGAATGCATAATGGTATGAAAACCTTATGTAGGGACTACATATGATTTGAGCCTAAAACGGCCCCCTAAAATGAACATCATTTTACTGTCATTCTTTGTTTTCTTTTTACAGATATACATGTAAAGTTTTTTCATAATTTCCATTTTGATTCAAGTGCCCACAATTCAGAAATATGACATCATCAATTTAACCATTTCCCGCCATTTTCGCATTTTTAGCATAAAACGGCTTGTTTTAAGCAGTTTTTCTTTCAGAAAGCAGAGCGAATCCTTGAACAAACAAAATATTTTCATTAGAGATGTATCAATCCAAGACTAATAAGTGACAAACAGATTTTGCTTGATCAAAGCTGCGTTCTATATTGCCAATTCGAAAAACGATAAGAAAAATGCCAATTTTTGACTAATTTTGAATGAATAACAATTTTTGTATTTGATGCACTTTAAAAAATGGCAAATTATGGGGACCGAATTCGACTCATATATATAGTTCTGTATAATTGTGAACACAAAATTCTAATAACGAAATTAGGTAATAAAACAATTATTTAATGCTTGAACAGTCAATAGACGCAATTTTTTTTCCCTTGGTGCAGGGAACAGCTCAGTATGATCTATTGCCCGAGGCCAACAGCCGAGGGAAAAATCTTCGGGTATATTGACTGCTGAATGAATGAATGAATGAATGAATGTTTATTTCGCTCAAACCATAACGAACAAATTCTATGACATCTTTCTATGTTATTCCATCTTCCAGTTTCAATTGGTTATTTATGATTACAGGTTCTAAATTTTGTAAAATTGAATCTTAAAGCTATACACGCTATAATTTGCGTCAATTTTGAATGACAGTGAAAACGCATGTGTTTGTCTACTTATAAAAGTTATCCTTAATCTGTAAATTACAAGGGTGAATTCCATTTCGTTACAAAGATATAGATTTTTAATTGTTTATTTTCCTGCCAGGAAAATATACCTTTTCATGAATATTGATGAAGGAAGAGCAAACCGACCTCATTGCGCATGTCCGCGGAGAACTAGGTGGTCGTTATTGTTTGCCTAATTAAATATCCAACTTGATTTTTAATATGCTTAACAGTTGTCAATTTGAAATACATACATGTATAATGAGTAAAATACGCTTGCCATTCACGATACCCTTACTTCTGCATTAACACTTATAGGATCTATAAATAGCACATAGGGGAAAAACACAGGTCTACGTCATTTCTTTAAAGGAAGTATTCATATCTACTCACAGGCTTGTATTTTTTTCTTTTGTTTGTACTCGTATATCGGACAAATTTATGCTTTACTGAAAATATCCTTTCCTTTGTGAAACTATCACAATTATGAAGATGTTGACCCTTCACCAGTTTTGGTATGATAGGCTAAATTTAGCTGTCGATATCACGTGATAGATTGATATTCACGAGGAGGCATTACTTTCCTGGCAGGAAAATAAATATTTTTTATTGTTTAATATTTGATATATTTGTTACGTGATCGAATTGAGCATTATAATTAACAGAATAAAGGTAACTTTTATTAGTAATCAAACACATACATTTTCCCCTTTATTCAAAATTGACGCAAATTATAGCGTGTATAGCTTTAAGTCATTTGGAAGTTTTTAAAGATAAGTTTCCTGTCCAAAGCTTTTCTTAAATATTCTGTAATTCAAACATTTGGGTGCATTTTCTACACTCCTGTACCAATCTTGTAAAAACTGATTTATGAGCGTCTCTTTAACAATAGATTTTAGCCAGTTGCTCAAGCATTAAATAATCGTGTACTAAATCATGGTACCGTTACTCTGTAAACGAATTTAAGTGAAATCTATTGTGTATAGCCATTGACCCATAAATGCATGAGCCTGACATATACTGAACGTTTATCAACATTTATGATTTATGAAATTGCTCCTGGCAAATGAACGAAAAAAAAAACCCATTATACACCGATGCAAAAGATAGCTGGTTCACTAGGAGACGTATTGTAATATCAGATGTATTATAATAAGAGTATACATGTATATACCTTGACAGGCAATGTAGTACGCGGGCTCGTCCACGCTCTATTCAGTAAAGAAAAAAACTCGGTTAATTAAAAACATATATCAAACAAAGTTGATTTAAATTAACTGAGAGAATATGAATTAAGAGCTGTGATCTCACATCGATGTAGTTGGCGTTGATATAGTCCGACTTGCCGCTCTCGTCCTTCTTCAGTCTGACTCGAGTGTGATCATCTGACGAGAAAAAACCAATCAACTCATTATTTTCAGTATAAAATGTAAATATCATTTTTAACTAATGTGAGATTATTACAATACTACCCCATTCCTATCCCAAAATCGGAGCATTGTATTTGAACACCCCCTGAAACCCTGGTATAAAGCAAAGAACTTACATGCATATATTGATTTGAATCTGTTTTTAGAAGTATTTTCTGTCTTTTTAGCAGCATCACATCTGGCATTTTGTCCATATTTTAGTTGCTGCAAAAAGAAAAAAAATATTTAATAAAAGCATAAATCTCGTTAATCTCTTTGTACAGTGTTATACGATACATGTAGAAATAAATATAATTTGATGGACAAGATAGATATCAAATGCCGCTTATTCCAGTGGCAAATATCCCTTTCCTGAGACTAATGCTAATGACGGAGTCAGATGCTAATATAACAACATTGTTATAAGGTAATGATTTTATAAATAAACTAGGCTTTACCATACCAGCAGACTCATACTTTGAGTCGTTCTTTCATCTGTCTATTACATATGTAAGCTGTTCCTACTTTAAAGTGTTCTTTGGGCTGCTTAAGTGATTTTACCTTGAACTGTTGATTGAGCTTTCTATTATGTACATGTGTATAACCTGCTGTTCTTTGAGCTGTGTCTGTATATGTAACGTGTTCTTACATTGAACCAGGTTTACAGCTGTCTATTGTTGTCTCTACCTTTAACTGTTCTTTGAGCTGTGTCTGTATTTGTAACGTGTTCTTACATTGAACCAGGTTTACAGCTGTCTATTGTTGTCTCTACCTTTAACTGTTCTTTGAGCTGTGTCTGTATTTGTAACGTGTTCTTACATTGAACCAGGTTTACAGCTGTCTATTGTTGTCTCTACCTTTAACTGTTCTTTGAGCTGTGTCTGTATTTGTAACGTGTTCTTACATTGAACCAGGTTTACAGCTGTCTATTGTTGTCTCTACCTTTAACTGTTCTTTGAGCTGTGTCTGTATTTGTAACGTGTTCTTACATTGAACCAGGTTTACAGCTGTCTATTGTTGTCTCTACCTTTAACTGTTCTTTGAGCGGCCTTTCGAAGCCAAGTTTTTTTTTTCATGGAACTGTACATTGAACTGTTTATTACGTATAAAACGTGTTGTTCTTTGAGCTGTCTACGTAACGTGTCCTTACAATGAACTGTCCTTTGAGCTGTCCTTACATTAAACTGCTCATTGAACTGTCTATTGTTGTCCTTAAAATTGAACTTTTCCTTGAACTGTCTCTGTAAATTTCCCTTACGTTAAATTATTCTTTGAGCAGTCTTTGTAAACTGCTCTTATGTTAAACTGTTCTTTGAGCTGTTTATGTAAATTGTCCAAACATTGAACTGTTCTTTGAGCTATCTACGTAAGCAGTCCTTACGTTAAACTGTTCTATGTCTATGTTAACTGTCATTACCTTGAACTGTTCTTTAAGCTGTTTATTATTGTTCTTATATTGAACTGTGCTTTGAGCTCTCGTTACGCATGTAAGCTGTTCTTATCTTGAACTTTTTTTTAAGCTGTCTATTAAGTAAGTAACGTGTCCTGACCTTGAATTGTTCTTTGAGCTGTCTGTTGTTGTCCTTAGAGTTCTCAGTGACTACGTACATCAGCTCTTTGATGGCCATTTCGTGGATCCTGGTGTTTTCGTACGGGGTGCTGATTTTGGCGGGTAACTCCGGTCTGGCCGGGGCCTCGGTGGGGGTGGGTCCACTTTCTCCCTGGGACCCAGTCTCCTCTAATGTAATGATTGGAACTTTGTCGATTCCAGTATTGATATAAACGTTTTCTTTGCCTGTTAAACAGTTATTCGAAATTTTATTCTATTTTACATACTACTAGTACTTCATATTCAGACAACGGAGCATATCTGGAAATAAGTGCAGAGGAAATTAGTGTAGGAAATTGGAAATAGGAAAGAATTAAGATACGCCAATGCCTGGAATAAATAGAATTTAGGAAGAGAGGGGATGTACTAGTGAATTTTTACAGAATGTTGTTGTGAGAGTATTTTTACGCAATATATAAGTTGTACTGTAATCTTGTGATATAATTTTTTTACCACGTGTGTTTTCTTTAATGGGCGGGGCGATCTCCTCCGAGACATTACGAGTGTACTGTCCCCTTCGGATCATCTTGGTCATCCTGGTTAGACTCCTCCGACTTTTTCTCCGGAGATATTCCGTCCCGTTTTGAGTTTTCTCAGAAATATATCTGTTTCCAAAAATTAAACAGTATATCAATATCGCGTGTTTAGTATGTACAAGCAGGGCGAGACAAATAATTATTTTGAAACATTAAAATCGGTCTGTGGTGCATATATTTTGTAAACATGGATATGCTTAATCAAACTTGAGTTAAATTTAATAAATTTAAAGAAAAAAACTAATTACCCTTTCTTCTCCTATCTTTTATATTTTTGATTTAAACCCTTCTCTTTCTCTCGCAATTTATACTCTATATAGTTCACACCAGAAGACCAAAAGACTATACTGATAAGTAAATGTCACCACAATCCCGCCCATGCTTATATACGTACGCCGCCATTCTGTCTTTATAAACCACGGCACCACCAAGACTATTCCTGTGTCGCCACATCACACAGCCAATCACCACCGCTATCACCAGGATGAGGGGGACCAGGACGGCCGCCATCGTCGTGTACACCTGGTCGTTAGGGGGCGCGGACCCCATACCTGTAATAAAAGGGCGGGCTGTGTATTGACAACAAAAGCATGACAAATTTGTTTTTCCCACAAGTTTACAACGGTCATTGACAACGCAAATGTTTGTTTTATGTAAGTGTGTGTATGTTTATATTATAAGCTCTGTCCAGGATGTGAGTACAATATCGACGTCATATAGTTCACGCACTAGGACATCTTTTTGATTTATTTTTATGGAATCAAATAGCTATCTCTATTTACTCAGGCTCTAAAGGTGGACATGCCATTACCCAGGGTATCGCGCCTCGGACATTCTCCATTCATGGCGTTACAAGTCTGGTTTTGTGGGCACGGCCGACATTTCTCGGAGCATGAGACCCCGAAATATCCCCACGAACATGCTTAAAGATTTAAAAAAAATATATATACTCACAAATACAAATCATTGAAACTAAACACTACATGTAAATGTAGTATTCGTATTCGAAACCCAATCCTCACAACAATAAAACACGACAATAGCAAAGTGTCAGAAACGAACAATTTTGATTCATAATGAAAGTAGTAAAAGTTTATAAAATGTTATAAGATAAAGGGGTAGCAACACTGGTTTCACTGTAAGAGTTAATCCGTTATAAGAGTGTTCGCTGTAATGGGGTTTTACTGTACACTTACTCTGGTTGCAGTAAGGGGGCGCGTACCCGGCCCGACAGCCGTTAGGACACTCGCCACTGCCGGGGTCACATGGCATGCTCATCCCACAGGACCCACATCGGAGCTGACAACCGCGGCCAAAGAATCCCAGCGGGCAGTCTGTGGAAACAAAACAGAGAAGGCCGCGGGCCTTATAAGTCACCAGAGAGTGATGACTGTTTCATCACTAAAATGCTTTTAGTTTAAATATTTTTAATTAATACAGAAAAAAATCTTGTTATCCCAAAAAAATTTTCCAGGAGATTCAGGAAAAAAATTCTTGAGATCTAGATTTACCAAGCAGAGGACATTAATTTCAAAGTATATGCAAATTCCGACTCCCAGTGAATGTTCAATTTCAAAACAAAAATTCTCTGTCGTTCAAATGACAAACGTTTAAAACTACCGTAACGATTTCATCACAAGATGTTATTTCTATGGTGTCATTTTTTTACATTCATGTACATCCCAAAATTCTATCACTAAATCAAAGTACCGATAAGTGCAAAGTTCTTTACCATCTGGAAGTTAAAGGGTCATGGTCACGATTTTTTGGTCAAAAATTATTTCTCCGATTTTAGTGTTTACAATGCTTCAGTAAGTCGTTTTTAATATGGAACCAAAATTTTAGTGTCATTTGTTGAGTTATAAGCGAGTTACAGAGCTTACAATTCTTTGCTATGTAAACAAAGCCTTCGCTTACATTTTGAATGTTAAAGTGAAAATTACAGTTTTAGACCAAAAATAATGTGTTAAACGTTAGGAACTGTTTATTTATGATAAAAATGAATAAGAAGATAGACAAATCAGTTTGAAAAAAAACATTTTAACTGGTATATTTAACATATGTTAACAACAAAAGAGCACGAGGCTTGTTTACATGCAAAGAGTTGTGAGCCCTGTATCTTGCTTATAACTCTACGACTGACAATCAAAATTCATTTGATCATTAGAAATGCATTCCTAAAGCATTGTAAATAATAATCAAAGTACTGAAGTACTGAGGGGAGTTGATTTTATCGATTATCATTCATTTTAAAATCAAGTTATCTTGCATGGCAATTAGTTTCTAGTCTGTAATTGAATTACGCACTTTTTTATTATATGAATTTTTAGACTTTTCCGACAAGAATTTCGAGAAACTCCATATGAATCATGTTGTGTAATATTTAAAGATAGATTTCAAACTATGTATTAGTAATCGAAACAATTCTAAAAATCGTATGGATCCATTCACTATTGATATCGAACACTAGTCTCGTTCAACCAGACGCTCGGCTGTCTCCGTTAATCTCCGACACGCAAGAGAGCCTCTCTGCTTGTCGGAAATTTACGGAGACAGCCGAGAGTCTGGTTGAACGAGACTTTATTACACTCTGGCGTACACACGAGACTACAAAAAATATACTTGATTATAGATCTCTATCTATATGATTACTGATGAACGTCCTTTTTGTTAATTTTGACATTTTCTCACTTTGATTACAGAGGTCGCCCGTGTAGCCGTCCTGGCATCCGCGGCAACAGCGTCCATTATCTGGGTCACACACACCGTCCAGACACTTGGCGGGACAGCCTAACTGACAGGAGGGGCCGTACCACCCCAGGGGACAACCTAAACAAGTCAAATATATTGAACAAGTGAACACTGGATGTTAAAAGCAAAGGATATGTACTAATGATTTCATTTAAATTCATAAGGTTCAATTTTTGCTGTTTAAGTATTAAGTTGACAGTTTCAGGGATATGTGAATATGTCGGCAGAGTCTTGTCATATGTCTCCAATCTTACTTCGATGAACAATTGAATTCGTGGATCGACAGAAGAACGAAATCCACAAAAAATTGGTGTCAGGCGAATATTAATAAAACCAAAGTATATTGTTTATTTGGTATTACTTGTGATAATTATAAACACGTCTGACCTTAAGCTAAGCATTTAAAGAAGGGGTTGGCCTGTAATACCTACCATTGACCTCGACCTCACAGAGTTCGAGTATAGCCGAGTTACTATACACGGGCGGTATAGGGCGATTTGTTCGGTTATTGAAGATGGTGACATAATCCCCCAGGACCGGTTCCTGGAGATTGATGACGATGTTTGAACTGGGTTGACTTGGTCCGCGGTCGTAGAACACATAGGGGTGAACAAAGAACTGATTGTCAGCTAACGCTCCCGTTGACACATAGACCGACAGGCCCGCCAAACGACTCTCATCTAAGAAAATGGATTTACTATAGAATAATATACTGAATAGAACGTACAAAAAACGATATATAGTATATACCAAAAGGCGAAAAGGTGCAAATGACCATCACTGAACTACACGATTTTTGTCGATTCAAAAGTCGTGGATTTGTTGGCTGTATATACGGTCTAAAGCAGCATTTGTTTTAAGTATTGTTGCCATTTTGTCAAGTAATATTTCCACAGTAATTCTTAATGCAATCAAGACTAGATCGAATTAGGATAGAAACTAACACAGTCATGAGCCTTTTCCCCCCTCCTTTCCATCCCATTATGACCTAAACTGTCAAAACCTTTACACTGTTGGCTTGAACATTTTAGAACTGCCTTTCATAAAGTCAAAATGTCACCCAGTCTTCACATAAAAGCTCACAGAGATTCCTAGAGACGATGTTGATGGATTTGATGTAGGAAGCAGATGACAGGCGAGTCCTCCACCAGGCGGTGCCGTAGTTTCCGGTCTCGTCCGTCAGACTGCAGTGTCCATTCAGAACGTTTGTGTCGTTGTTGCCGTCCACGGCGTTAGATGAGGAGGCGTCAACAATAGAGCGGGAAAGTGACGTCATCGTGGTGACGCGATTTAGCGCCAGATTGACTGAAACAACGTGTCAATTGGTCAAAACGCATCTTTTACATATGTAGTGATCCTGTTTAACAGTATCTTATGTACTTAGACTTTGTGTTTATATATACAAATTCTGAAGAGGATAAGCTATGACCATGTACACTGAGTGTGTTCACCGGTTAATTAACTTACTGATTGCACAATCGCGTTATAAACACGGAGAACATAATACTACCGTATAATTAGTAACTAGAACTTTTTTGTAACCAACTCATGACGTAACTTACCTGATGAAAATACGAACGGTAAATAAGCCCAACACAATAGTAGAAACATTGTCGTTCATCTTACTCTTACTGGCTAAGGACATTGACGGATAAACTGCTTGAGTAAAATGTCGCCATTTCCTGACTAGAGTCATCCCCAACTTCCGATGATCGCTGGAGACAGTAATGTTACGTCACTGGATCGTGAGCACTGACCACTGACTCACACAGGCTCCGTCCTCGCTTCTCACCCACTTTAGGGGGGGGGGGGGGGGCAGCGAGAGAGGAAGGGGCGGGGTTATGCGCTAAAAGTTAAATATTGGGTTATTTTTTCTTTTTGTGCGGTTGTAAAATTTTACACCCAAATTTATCACGGGGCCGTTGTTGTTGAAACACTTGTTGATAATACACATGTAATTATAAATACTTCGATAATATATAACTCTTAAACCCTGATCTCCTTATTCTGGCCTGTTTGTCCCTCACATTTTACTTTTTTAATAGATAAACTTACTTCAGAGAAGTGTTTGTACAAGCAATTAAATTCATGAATTGTAAGAGCAATTGGACCCATTTATTATTTTTACCTTGACCTTCCATATGACCTCGGATTCATCTTCGATATTTATTTTAAACTTCTTTCAACTTACGCAGTAACTTCTTGGTGGGAGCAATTCAGTTGTAAGTCATTTGCTTAGAACATATTTCTAATATATCATAGATCTTCTTTGGACAATATATTTTTATATCGTAATCAAAATTTACTTGCAACAATAAATAACAACATCGGCAAAAATTAGCGTCTAAAGCCTGCCCCACCAGAGTAAAAAGATTCCTGATAAATTCTTAAATGCTGCCATATTTCTTGTCCATTTACACACAATATTTTGCGCAATCAAGTTTTCTTCTGTTTTACTGGTTTCTGAATAAGTGATTAATAATTGTTTTTATTTTCTACTACAATCTACTTCCAACATGCAGTTTGAATACTTGTTGTACTGCACGTAAATTATAATAAATCCAACCTAAAAAACACCAACACAACAGAAGCACTGTGTTTTAAAACCTTTATTAAATACACGCATACACATTTAATTATTAAATTAATATATTGACAGGAGTATTATGAATTCTTACTGAGTATTGGTAAGTCAACATTTATGCATTTTTACATGTAAATGATGATCCAAATGAGTATCATTAACCAAATATTAACAATGATGGATGAAATGACGCCACAATTACAATTCTCCACTATTTATACAGTCACTGGTATTCAGTTATCGACAGGAGTTCTCTCCCTTTCACGTGTCTGATGTCCCATAATTAGGGTTACTCATGCCTCCCATTTCATAGGACCGACTAGAACCTGCCGCAGCAAATTGTCTGTAAAAACAAAAACAAGATATCCTGTACTCTTCATCAGTAAAGTTAGAGCAGAAACCCTGTCACCCAAAATATCAACACTGCCCTAAAATAATCTGCTTCTCTGAAATCGAATTTATACCAACTGAAAGGTTACTGCCTGGAATATAAACTAGATATTTGTGTGAAGTTAAGAAAACGATAGGTTAAGGGGTACCTAGTGTAAAAGCCTTCCGAGGAACTGGCTTCCTGACTTTTAAATCAGAACCACAATACTTTTCATATTTGAAGAGAGTAAATATGTATATATTGTTTATCTTTAATTTAGTTTTGCAGATGATACCAAAAATAAATTATTATCAACAAATTTTACTACAGACATTATGACACCATGAAGTAAACAATGCTGTGGATGAAAGTGGCACCACTTACTGTCGCTTGGTGTAGAGGAAGGCCCCCACAACAATGATGACGATGAGCACCGCCCCAATCACCGCCCCCGCGGTGATAGCACTGCTGTTAACGGAGCTACCACTGGAGCCACCGCCGGATTGAGCCCCACTCATTCCAGGAGATCCTGCAAAGACCGTACAAACATCAGAATCTATGCGAGTAATGTAACATATTACCCATAATTCTTAGCATGGATATAAAAATGTTTGATATACGAATAGAATGAATGGTCAATAGTAAAGCTTCATCTTGAATAACAAAGTCCTTACCTCCATAAGGCTGACAGGTCAACATGGACCCGCCCCACATTCCTGTGGACTGACAGTTCCTGTATATGGTGTTCCCAAAGGCGACGTAGGAGGCATTACAGCCCTGGGTACAGACAGAGCCCACCGTGTAGGGGGGCTGACAGCCGGTGATGTAACCGTTCTGTGGGACAGGGATCTTTGGACAGCTTACAGCTGTTAGAAAAAGTGTACAGTGCTAGTTTTGAAAGTGTATAGTGCTAGTTACGTGTATGATAAGATTTTCCATGATGTAAGTTATTTGTTTTGGAGATTAACATCTACAATGTTGTTCCACAGAACAATGTATGTATTCATCATCACATTTATTTGGAATCTAAGACTTATCTCTGTATTGGAGTTTAAACCTAACTCTACCATTGGAGCTTAAAGATATTTACTATACACTGATCGTAAATATATGGTTACACTAACTTCACATTGAAATTGTGAATAACTTTACACTAGAGTTCAGAGTAATGTTACCTTTACAACAGAGTTTGCAGTAATCTTACCTTAATTTACAATGGAGCTTGTGGTAATCCTACCTTGGAGTAACCTTACCTTAACAATGGAGCTTATAGTAATCCTACCTTTATAATGGAGCTTGGAGTAACATTACCATAACACTGTAGGGTGGCGTAACCTTACCTTTACACTGCAGGGTGGAGGTGGCAGGTGACCACTGAGCACCGTTGCCATTCTTCTGACAGGTGACGGTGGCACTTCCTCCCTGTAGGTTAAAGCCGGCCATACATCCCACCTGACATGTGGCGCCGTAGTTGTTACCACACCCAGGGGACAGAATCATGCCATTCACGGGCGGAGACAGGGCAGGGCAGTTCAACACTGAAAACAAAGGCATCAATATATTACACCATACAGGATTGTTGATGCAAGTTAGAACCATTTTAACAAGGCCTTGGACTTTCAGTAGGATGTAACTATCCATTTTTGCGTCAAAACAAGTTAAAATGATGCTGGTTTCAAGCGAAATATACACCGATTGTGTAGTCTTTGCTCAACAGCCAGCCAAATCTTGTTGATTTCAAAGAGCCATGACTGAGTGGCAAGCAATGAAATAGACAGACCTACGTCACATCGCCGATTAACACAACTACCCAAAGTCCAAGCTCTTGTTAAAATGGTTCTAATTGGTATAGGAATAGACCCTTTCACTATCTCTGCTCTATTGCAGAATGAATTGATAATTTTGGTGAAGTTTAAGTTATTAGATAATTAATGATTAGGAAAATGACCAAACTTTATCAATTTGCCTTGCAAAAGAGAGTGCTGCAATTCCTGTGAAGGAAGCTTTTATTTAAAAAGTTGGGATATTTCTATTGCTCTAAATACTATTTCATGAAGAACTCACCATTAACAGTTACAGTAAAGCTGCAAGAACTTGATCGTCCAGCCGAGTCAAAGGCAACGGCTTTGATCACATGGGCTCCCACTCCCAGAATGGCTGGTGATGTCACTTCCTGTAGCACAGCGACGTTACTGCCCGAGTTGTCGGTGGCTGAGGGAGGGGTCCATTGGACGGTGGCTGTCTGTTTACCCATGTCAGCGGTCACTGTCTGATCTTTTGGGCAGGTCAGCACTGGGGGCTGGGTATCTGTAAAAAAGGTCAGATACTGTAATTATATTAGAATTCACACCATTTCACAGCATGATAACATTTTACATATAAAGGTTTACAGTTAAACACTCATGGCTCTTCATTGAACATGCTTTAAATGAAAGAACACTTACAAAATCATATTCCATCCAAAATAACTAGAATCATAGTATAAACTAAATGAATATACCGCGGTAATGTATTATAATACCTCTGTGAATATTTTCTATGTAAAATTACAACAAATAAACATGCTACTCTATCTAACTGTGAAATAGTTTCTGCCCATGGTTAATAGTCATCGATTGGCATTCGATTTCCCTCCTTTTTTAACTCGGAACACCTCTGACGTAATCCGATCGCTACATTAAATTCAAAGTCTGATAACTCTATTTTGTTTATTATCCAGAAATTCTGCATAGCCAACAAATAAAGTTTTATTCGGTATAATAAAACACCTACTTACTGGCAATGGGGACGATAGCAAGTTTATTGTCCCCCTCGACAGCAACTATTTCCCTCGGCTTCGCCTCTTGAAATAGTTGCTGTCTTGGTCCCCATAGCCAGTAAATAGGTATATATCATGTCTAAGCCAAATCACTTGTAAGCCTCCAACACTCTGCTTTAAGCATATCTTACTTTATTAAAATCAAATACAGTATAAATCTGTCATACATGTACATTTGTTATTCATTAGTGTGTATCATAGACATACTAGTATATGTTGGGTATTGCATATCTCGGTCAAACATGATACAGAGAGATCGTACCTTGACACATGATGAATGCTGCCCCTGCGTTCCACTGTCCGTTGGCGTTACAAGTGAGGGAGCTTGTTCCATACAGGGTGTAGCCACTCTTACAGGACACTGTACAGTTTGTGTTGGGCTTGGACAGTGAGCTGGTACAGGCTGCGGGAGTGACCATACCATTGGTGGGGGCCTGCAGGGCCTGACAGGGGACAGCTGTCGAAACAAACACTCATTTCTAGTACACTCAACCACAGAGAACTTGTAAAATATAACATGTATGCCCAACCACTCAATAACACAGGGTACTTGTAAAAATATCATTTATATTCCCAAATTTTCTTTCATGCACGAAAAATGATTCTGGCAATTCAGTGTTTCATCTTAACTATCTTTGCTAACTGATATTTTTTAAAAGCTCTGCTCCACACAAATACACACACAGCAAATAGGAGTGGATTAAAAACCCTTGACCAGCAAAGATGGTACACAATCTATCAAAAATTCTTAATTTGAGGTTATAATAGAGTTTTATAAATAAGCTACAATTGTTGAAGTCATTATCTGAGTTACTTAGATGTTTAGCACAATTATTTGAATGTGAATCAGATACTGAACTTTGATTGACCAGATTTTGAAGAGAAATGTCAATGTCAACTAAATGTCTGATCAGAACAACAGTTGAGGACTTTACCTGTTCCACAGGTTAAACCTCCTGGTTGTAGAGACAAGCCGTCTGGACAGGCACATTTCTTGACATTACCTGGGCCAGGTAGACAGATGTGGGAGCAGCCTCCCTTACCGCTGGTACAGGCATTGGATCCTGTAACAGACCAATCAAAACTGTCTTACAAAAATTGTAATACCGGTACATGTACAATTGCTAACTTCTAGGCTTAGCAGAGTATTTGATCATTGTTCAAGCAAATGTTCCACAACATAAGACTTTAAAACAAGAACAATACAGACCTGAAAATCCTACACCACTTCTGTACAAATGTAGGTCGTTGAGTCTACCAAACGTGGCAGGTCCAACAGCCACAGGGGAGGAGCTTTGTGAGGTGGAGACCTTCATCACAGAACTGATGAAAAAAAAATTTAGACTCAATCATGCAGCAAATCATAACAGACACGTCATCACAGAGCTGATGAAAAATGAACGGGGACAAAGGTTTTGGGAGGTGCAGACCTTTATCACAGAACTGATGTAAAAGGGGAAGCATCTTGATTGTATAGCAACAAATATAAAGACACAGGTAACATCATAACTTAGCTGATGAAATGGGGTAACAAACTCAATTTTATTGACTTTGTCAACTAATTCATCAAAGTATAAAACCTCCTTTCAAATGACAATAGACTGTCTGTTGATGTTCGCTTACTGACTTAGTACATGTACCATATATTGTCTGTTGATGTTTGCTTACTGACTAAGTACATGTACCATATACTGTCTGTTGATGTTTGCTTACTGACTCAGTACATGTACCATATACTGTCTGTTGATGTTTGCTTACTGACTCAGTACATGTACCATATACTGTCTGTTGATGTTTGTTTACTGACTCAGTACATGTACCATATACTGTCTGTTGATGTTTGCTTACTGACATAGTACATGTACCATATACTGTCTGTTGATGTTTGCTTACTGACATAGTACATGTACCATATACTGTCTGTTGATGTTTGCTTACTGACATAGTACATGTACCATATACTGTCTGTTGATGTTTACTTACTGACATAGTACATGTACCATATACTGTCTGTTGATGTTTGCTTACTGACATAGTACATGTACCATATACTGTCTGTTGATGTTTACTTACTGACATAGTTCATGTACCATATACTGTCTGTTGATGTTTGCTTACTGACTTAGTACATGTACCATATACTGTCTGTTGATGTTTGCTTACTGACTCAGTACATGTACCATATACTGTCTGTTGATGTTTGCTTACTGACTCAGTACATGTTCCATATACTGTCTGTTGATGTTTGCTTACTGACTCAGTACATGTTCCATATACTGTCTGTTGATGTTTGCTTACTGACTTAGTACATGTACCATATACTGTCTGTTGATGTTTACTTACTGACTCAGTACATGTACCATATACTGTCTGTTGATGTTTGCTTCCTGACTTAGTACATGTTCCATATACTGTCTGTTGATGTTTGCTTACTGACTTAGTACATGTACCATATACTGTCTGTTGATGTTTGCTTACTGACTCAGTACATGTACCATATACTGTCTGTTGATGTTTGCTTACTGACTCAGTACATGTTCCATATACTTTCTGTTGATGTTTGTTTACTGACTTAGTACATGAACCATATACTGTCTGTTGATGTTTACTTACTGACATAGTACATGTACCATATACTGTCTGTTGATGTTTGTTTACTGACTTAGTACATGTACCATATACTGTCTGTTTTTCACTTACTGTTGGCTCCAGTCCGTGTAATACAGGGTGGTCTGGTACAGTACAATGCCAAAGAAGTGTGCACGTGTGCCCGACTGGTCGGATACGGTGGTTCGCCCACTACCATCCAGGTTAGCCACTTCTATCAGACGCGTGCTCCCGTCTGCCCAGTACATCTTGTTACCTACACACAAACAGTACATCTTGTTACCTACACACAAACAGTACATCTTGTTACCTACACACAAACAGTACATCTTGCTACCTTCACACAAACAGTACATCTTGTTACCTACATACAAACAGTACATCTTGTTACCTACATACAAACAGTACATCTTGTTACCTACATACAAACAGTGTTACATGTACCTACACACAATCATGGCTAACAAAACAGTGAACAAAGATTTTTTTAAAGCCAGTGAAGCTCTCATTTCACATCCCTTTGTATGGACATCTATTTATATACATACTTTGGAAGTCCATAGCCAGAGCGTTGGGCCACTTGATGTTAGTGGTGATGATTGCCCTGCGCCCAGTTCCATCATAGTTAGCCGACTCTATCCTGGCATTTGTTCCCCAGTCTGTCCAGTAGAATACCCTACAGAAGAAGACCAGTTGTTTTCACCTGTACATACAGCATCCTCCAAATATGATTTGCTACACATGTATCTCAACCTCTTAGCAAAAAGAAGACAACAAAACAAAAACACATACTACTGCCAGTATAGATCTAATTAAAGCTGTTGTTTATGAAATATACCAATAAAATTTTGACTGACACACATTTTTGACAGTCTAACATTTAACCTATGTCTTACAGAAGCTTGAGAATCTCTTGCACATTTAAAAACAGACAGGGTGATTGGTCACATTGTCTTCAAATGAAATATTATGAGAAGACATTACCCTGTCTGTGGATTTGTGACAATCGCTCTGGGTTCATCCAAGTTCTGGTTGATGATAGTTTTGGAGTAGGCGCCGTCAATAGTGATGAGGGAAATGACATTGTAGCCTGTGTCTGTGTAGAAGATCAGGCGTGACACTGGGTCCACAGATATTCCATCAGGGGTGGCACCTTCAAAATACAATACAGGTCTAAGTTTGCTCTTCTTGTCTCTGTGAATGCATGTGAAACTTGATATGACCTTTCTAAAAAAACTGGTAGTTAATTCTTTTACAATATCATACATGTATCATATTTTATCATATGATAGCCAAAAAGTTGCCTTCTGCAATTACGCATAATAAATCACAATTATGGAAATAAAACAATTAACGTATTATGTACAAGAATATGTATGCATGCATGATTCTTTTTTCAAAAGTTGAGTAAAAAAGTTGATCCATTCTTACTATTGCCGAGCTGTCTGACGACCTTCTCGTTGCTGCCGGTGATGGAGGCACTCCTGATCTGATTGGATCCTACATCCGTCCAATAGATGTCCTGGTTCTGGCTGTCAAAGTCAATGGAGATCGGGTTGTCATGGTTATGTAGGGGAACCACTTCATAGCTGTAGCTATTTAGATCCATTCTGTAGATGCTTTTGTTTCTGGTGTCAGTCATCAGCAGGAAGAAATCAGGGTATGATCCTGGTAGGAAGAAAAATGGCATTTAGTAAAATTATTAAATGTAAAATTAACATACCGTATTTGGTCATAATGGTGGAATGATAATTAATGTCAGAGGTTTTGTGTTGTATTTTGGTAGACTTTTCAAAAGAAACGTATTTATTCACACAAAGTTATAAGTAACATAACTAAATAATTCATTGAAATAACACTCTAACAATTCTTGCTGGGATATGTTTTACTGGATGAATGAGGAAAAAACAACTTTAAATAGCTGAAAAAGAATTGCCTTCCTGAATTACACATAGTGTTTTAACACTTGAAATGGTTCATTTTGCTTGCTATATTGTATATTAGCTATATGTAAATAGAGGAAAACAAGGCCTTTCTGAGTTTCATGCAGTATTTTTAAATTTAAAGTGGGTCATTTTGCTTGCTATATTTTGTATTAGCTATTGGCCTCTATCTAGACCACTGACTGACCAGAAGAGCAAACAATGCCCACATCCTCGTTGTGTCCACAGTTATGGGCCCCCCAGCCGTTGGACCGGCACTGGGTGATGGAAGTCTCAGACCCCGTACAGTTCACATTGTCCAGCCAGATCTTTCCTGTCCCCGCTCCATAGGAGGCAGCACCTCTAAAGGAGGCTCCGGTGCTACAAGCAGAGAACCAAACAATTAACTAATTGTTAGGATTAAGTTGTAAAAACATACTAGGGTCACTGACATACAGGAGGATAATTTAATCATTCCTGTATTTCATCATTTTTTTTTTTTTAATATTTCTCATTATTTTTATATTACATTTGTAAACATAGAATCTTTCATGGTTTAATTTGGAAATTGATTTTTATCTTGTAACTTGTGCGACTTCTAAAAACATGAATTAATCTTTTAAACGCATTTTAAAAAGCTCCTTTAAGACAAAAAAGAGATTACAATTTCATCACGACTGTGACAAAACTACTGTATATCATAAAAAAATTATTTCATTTTAATGATACATGTAACTATCAGGATACAGATGAACATTTGATGAAAAATATCACATAAATACACAGCTCCTAAACTCTTATGTAACGTTTTCAAACTTATACCAATTTTTAGAAAGAAAACATTTTCCAGGAAACTGACCTGCTGTATCCAAGCATCTGACAGAGAACCCCAGCGTTTTGATTGGTGAATGCATCATCACAGATGGTTCCCCACTGACCAAAGGCGTACACCTCTACACGTCCCTGATAGGCATCGGGGCCATTGACCAGTCGGATGAAGGTGGTTCCCGGGGCAGGGGTCGCTAAGGTGGTGGTCACCCGACCAGGTCTTGGGGTGGTGGTCCTAGGGGCTATTGGATCAAATAACACTTTCAATACACTGGACACTCAAAACTTTGTTAATCTAGTACGTGTATACTGTCATAGGGGAATCCCTTCCTAACTCTGGTTTTAGTCAAATGAAATCTTTGTTAAAAATGACTATTTAAAAAGGATTTGCTTCTTAGCTCCATTTTCAGTAAAATTATCTTACTGTTGTGTGACAGAAAATTGTATGATCATATTAATTTCCTTTTGTTTCATATTCTAAACAATATGACAAAATCAGACTCACTGTCAGTACACACGACTCCCACATCTTCCGTGTGTCTGCAGTTATTGCTGCCATAGGCTCGATGTGGACAGGAATCAATGTTTGACTCGTTTCCTCTACATTTCAGATCGTCCAACCAGATTTGTCCTGTTCCCTGACCAAAGTATGCTCTACTCAGTCCATAAGCATTGGAGCTGAAAAATACAGCCCAGAGTATATTGTACTTGTATTTTATGGTGATTGGGGAAATTTCAAAGAATTTCATATCATATGATTGCACTAAGGAGATCAATCAGAAATGAATGACTTACTATGGCTTTCCCAGCATTTTACAGACAACCTTGGCGTTGTTCACGCCTCTAGCTGTCCAGTAATCATCACAGATAGTTCCCCATGTGTTGTTATACTGGATCTCCACACGCCCACTGTTTGCTGTTCCACCGACTAACCGTATTGGTAAAATCTCTAAGTAAAAATAAAGTCATCAATTATATAAATATATTCTGATAAAATATCGCCTCATATATCATCTTTACTTTTAAGTCAGCCTCATTTACAACCATATGAAACAAACAAGAAATCTTGACACAAATAGAACACCACTTTGTTTCATTGTGTTGATACATGCAAGTGCATTTTTCACGATATACATTTGCAAATATGTTTCCTTATATAAACATATACAATAGCAAAAACGTTCAATTCTGTATGAATTTTTTATGACCTCAGAAAAATCAAAGCAAACGCTTATCGCTTGAATTATTGTAAACATTAAATCTTGGTAATTTTAACCACTCTGAACAATTTGCCTTTTTCAAATGTTAGTAAAAGTAATTAACAGCAATGTTAAAAAGTTTGCTAGGTTGGTACCTGATCAAATCTTTTGAGAAGCCCTTTGGGCTTCATAGGATTTGATCCCCTGATCAACCAAGTTCATATCTCGGTAAACTTTTTTTCTAGCTGTTTATTTCTTAAATGAATCGTGTCTGTGAGGAACCATCACTACTGCTGACTTACGTGTATTACAGATGACACCCACATCTTCATCGTGGTCACAGTTGTTGGTACCCAGGGGTTTAGAGGAACACTGGAGGAGAGTCTTCTCAGTGCCTACACAGTGAACATCATCCAGGAGAATCTGACCCGATCCACGCCCGAAAAATGATCGCGGCTTCGCAACCGCCCCTGTTCTATTAAAAGATCATCACCAATGAATGTAACAAAAAAAAAATAAAAATATTGGATTAATGTCCTTGGTTGCTTTACCGAGTATGAGCATTTAAGGCAAGTAATGTTTATTGACAGCACAATTTTCCTCTGCACTAGATTACCTTCTAAAGCCAGCCATTGCACACACGACACCAGCTGCTTTGGAATCAAACATGTCATCACACACAGTGCCCCAAGTTCCGTTAACTTGAACTTCCACACGGCCTTGGTTAGGATTGCCATTGGGATCCACCAGACGAATTGGTATACTGGGAGCTAAAGCAAAAACAGGCCTAGAGTCATTCACAGAATTAACTCGATATAGTGGTATGAAAGAAGCTTGAACAGACAATGCGGTATAGAGAGAGTTTGAACAAAAATACTTTGCTATTTTAGTATTCTTGTATACTGGGCATTTCTTTGTTTTAAAAACATGAGTCCTTGTAGCCTTGTAGAGATACATTTGAGAGTTATTTTCACATAAAAATGATTATTTTTATCTATCATATATATAGGTTTATGAATATCTGACCCACAGAAATGAGCAATTTTTCATATCCCTGTTTACCTGTATATCCCTGTTTACCTGTATATCCCTGTTTACCTGTATATCTCTGTTTACCTGTATATCCCTGTTTACCTGTATAACCCTGTTTACCTGTATATCCCTGTTTACCTGTATATCTCTGTTTACCTGTATATCCCTGTTTACCTGTATATCCCTGTTTACCTGTATATCCCTGTTTACCTGTATATCCCTGTTTACCTGTTTATCCCTGTTTACCTGTATATCCCTGTATATCCCTGTTTACCTGTATATCTCTGTTTACCTGTATATCACTGTTTACCTGTATAACCCTGTTTACCTGTACAGATGACACTGAGGTCTTCGTTGTGACCACAGTTGTTGGTGCCCCACGGTCTGAAGTGACAGGTGTCCAAGGAGAGCTCAGTTCCATCACAGTGGAGGTCGTCCATCCAGATCTGACCAGTTCCAGCCCCAAAGTAGGCGGAGCCCTTCACAGCAGCTGTAGAACTGTAGAAATAATTTTTTCTAGAATTATGCATTTTATTTTCTGAATTATGAAGTAGAATATAAAATTATAAGATTTTAACCTTTCTTTAAAAGCTTAAGTGTTGTAAGATAAGTTACATTGCATATAATGTACATAAATTATTCTTATTTAAATGGTATGCCTTTCTCTGATAAGAACTTGGGATTCCAGAGTGCAATAAAATCAGGTACATGTTGGCCATTACCTGGGGAAGCCTAGCTGGTTACAGATGACTTGCGCTGCCCTGTAGTCGGCCACGTCATCACACACCGTCCCCCACTGTCCACCGTGGAACACCTCCACTCTGCCTTCGTATCGACTGCTTCCACCCACCAAACGAACAGGAGTCACTCTCTGTCTGCCTTTATTCATAAAAGAAGGACAGTTTAATAGTGTTACATTATTTTGACATTTTTTACATTCCTAAAAGTAACGTTTTCCTTCTACCTTGACAGATAACCCCAGCATCTTCGCTGTGTCTACAGTTGCTGATCCCCCAACCCCTGCTACCACACTGGGCAAGACTGCTCTCATTGCCAATACAGTTCAGGTTGTCAAGCCAGATGGGGCCACTTCCCTGTCCGTAAAATGCTGAAGTTTTGGCACGCGCTCCAGTTCTGCAAAAGACAGACTTTAATCAGTAACAGGCAATGTTTTTATTGATATTTTGTATCATTGAAAAGCAGAATACATATCAACTCCTGATGCATCTCAGCAAATTCTTCATTGATGTGTAAATCATTTTCTTACGAAGAAAGTCCCAGCATCCTACAAATGACGGCAGCTTCCTGTGATCCAAAGTAATCGTCGCAGACAGTTCCCCACGTGTTGTTGTAAAAGATCTCCACTCGCCCTTCTGTCTGGTTGTTGCTGCCACCACGAAGGCGAATTTGCAAGTTAATGGTCCCTATTGTTTCAGTTATATAAAAAATAATTCATCTTTCAGTTATTTACTGAAAATACAAGCGTATGTATGTCATATATATGTCCCTTAATTTAAAAAGACTTTTGATTTCAAAACTCAAAAACAGATGATAGTCACAAAGCTACTTAACAGATATTGTGAGAAAAAGTCTCAGAGGACCATGTCTAGTAACACCTTGACCTGAGAGGTAGATTTACCTGAAAGACAACTGACACCTGCATCCTCTGTGTGGTCACAGTTACTCAGCCCCAGTCCAGTGTAATTACACTGACCCAGATTTGTCTCTGTACCAATACAGCCTACATCATCCAGGATAATTTTCTGACTTGCTGGACCTTGTCCATACCGAGCTCTTGAGTAGGCAGTGGCCTGGGAACTGAAAGAACCACACAATCCTGACTGCTGCTTTTATTACACTATATTTACACTTGGAAATGTTTTTCCTAATATAACACTGTTTGCGCAATCCGCATTATTTCTGAATAACATCAGCATGGGTCAAGAGGTCAAAGTAGCGCATGAATAATCTTGGTCACTACTTTTTCTGTGTACTCAAACTAACCGACTTAAGCTAATTTAAAACACACCTAATATCATTATGAAAACATAATTTAGGCAAGTGTATAAGGTATTTAAGAAATAATGTGTCATTTTTGGATGTATTATGGGATATAAATATGGGTTGGTCACATGATCAAATCCCATAAAGCCCGAAGGGCTCTATGGAAGATTTGATCATGTACCAATATATGTACTAATACATATCCCGATATACATCCAAAAATGACACATTATATTATATATTTGCATTTGTTGCAAATTATGATGATGACATTGCGCCATACTTTCTTTTTTGTGATGACCTAGAATGCAGCTTCGATTTACATAATGTAACAAAAAATAGTTCAGCAATGTTGCAAGTATTTGATTATCATGATAAATAATTATGACACTATTTTTGAAAAGACAACGGGAACACATTTTAATATAATAAAGTGAAACAGTAAAGAAAACTCACTTGTACAATTGAAAAAAGCTAGGCGGAATTGTACCACTTCTGTTGAAGTCTCAGAGCGATTGGAAATTGAAAGCTGAGTTAGGGTCTACTTGGGCATTTTCTATTCTATCGCAGAATCAGATTTAAGAGCATAACGATTTTTTCCGACTTTATAGAGGCAATTAAGCTATTCTAACTTCTTTAACGGTACTTTGCTATTGACTCGCGTATAAGTCGGCTCACTTTTTAAGAACAAATGGTGTACAGATATAATTGATAAAATAACAACATTTTATCATACAAACCTGAATTTTTAAAAAAAATGTCCTTCTTTGACCCAATTACTGCTTCTATACTCTGTTTATCTGTTTCAATCATATATATTATATATCTCATTACAAGTTGGTAATAGCTTCAAAACTTCTGGTAATTAATTTTATGATAGTGATTTAATCCCCTACTGCCTGATTAGTGATTAGGTTGGTAATTAGCCCCTTAAACTGAAGTGCTGGCCTGTGTTGTTTTAGGTGACATGTCAACACCTATAATGTAGTTCACCGCAGGTGTGAACGATTGACTGCCTGGATGATGTCCAATAATATCAGTCAAATAAAATGTATTTTAAGAAAAACAGTTTCAATATGTGTTTATCTGTTATTATTATTCTCTTGTGCAAAATTGTATGTCTCACCTATAAGTAGGACAAAATTTTCTACTCCAAAAAATCTGACTTATAGGCGAGTATATATGGTGAGCACTATATTTACAGATACTGTGAAATCATTCAACATATTGCAAGATGTCGTTATCCAAACTCACGTGGGCAATCCAAGCATTCTACAGACGACTTGAGCGTCGGCATTGGACCACCGGTCATCACAGACTGTCCCCCAGGTCCCTCCATAGTTAACCTCCACCCTACCCTCCTTATTTGAAGGGCCATTCACTAATCGCACTTGGAGAGGTCGCACTGAGGCTTTTGAAGGAAACAAATAACTCTTCAGTGATTCATCGAATGATTTGTGTCAATATAGGTTCTGTTATTAAATACATACCATAGTAGTTTGAAGAAACTGTAGAACACTCTTTTGCTATTTATACAAAATTTACAGATAATTTTACGATATCAAAAACTTGGAAAAAAAACTGTTAACTTTTCAAAAATAATAAACTTTTGTCTGAAATTTGAAAAATTGCTCTGTGCAATATGAACCTTCAGTAATATACATGTACATGTACATGTAGGAATAGAAGAAACTTGCCCACTTGTATGTTGTACACACAATTCCTACAAACCACTTTATCTAAAAGCTGCCTGTGTAGTATTTTCTTCTAATTTTCAAAATCTCAAATTAATTAATTCAATTCAGTTGCACTTTAACTGTACAAGCAGCTCAAGTAAATTAAGAAATGAAGATAATAATTTTTCTATTGATCGACGTATCAAAGAAAAAATTGACCGGAAAACTTCATCAATGCGCTTCATCAATTTTTCGACCAATCAGAAGCGCCGATATCTCATCAAATGAATAAATATTAAATGATGTAGCATATCAACTAAAATGATAAATAGCTGATTTGTAGTAAATTTTAAATAGAGAAATAACATTTACTCTGTGAGATTATAAGAAATAACGTCTACTTACAATCTACACAGACAACGCCAGCATCTTCTGAGTGGTCACAGTTGTTCTCCCCCCACCCTTTGAAGGTACACTGTCCAATATTGGTCTCTGATCCCGTGCACTCAACGTCGTCCATCCAGATCGGACCACTTCCTGTTCCTATGTGATTGATAGCTCGGGCACCACTACAAGTTGTCATTACCAACATTCAATGAAGTCCATTTGATAAGATTTTTCAGAAACACACCAAATACATACACATTTCACTTTTTTCCTTAAGAAGTACAAAATATCACCAAGGATAAAGATTTAAAAAAAAAAAAATATTAATACACATACAACCATGCAAAAGCACACACAATAACACATTTAATCACTTTTGCCCTTTAATTTGAGCTTTCACTACACAATCATATACCGGTACAATCATCTATTGCTTTTGTTAAATAAGTTTTGAAGTCATTGCATGTACCTAGCTGTAATTGAATTTTTACTATATTTACCTGGAGCTGAAGCCGAGCATAGAGCAGATGACCTGAGCATCCCTGTTATCCCAGGAGTCATCACACACCGAGCCCCAGATTCCATTGTACCTGACCTGCACCCGTCCCTGGCTCCGGGTCAACCCTCCCACGAGTCTTACCGACACTGGAGGGGGGTTAGGGTTGGCATCTAAAATAAGGTCAGGTTTCACTCCATTTACAATACTGATACTAGATTGTCCAATGACATCCAAAAAAACAAAACTATGCAGTGCATTCATTTATAGGTAGTTAGAAAACAAGGTATACATTTTTTTACAATTCTCATAGGTTTTCTTTGAGTTTTTATACAGAATGCACATACTCAAACACATGACAGATGCATCCTCTGTATGGTCACAGTCGTTGACACCCCATGGCTTATGGGCACATGACCCGAGGTTAGTCTCGTTTCCTGCACAGTTTATATCATCAACCCAGATCTGACCTGATCCTGCTCCATAGTACGAGTTGGCCAAAGGTACCACTACCCCCCTGTCAAAATTATTGATCAGTATTCAAAACTGAACATTCTTTGAATGGCAGACACCTAAGGTTGTTTAAAATATGCACTGATAAAAAAAATTTGCTCAATAATCAACCTTTTTGATAACATCAATATCTGTTAAAGGGTACATCTATAATACTTTTGATATAATAAATAAATAGAGTCCTTGAATGATGAAATTAGAATATGTTTTACATATGTAGGTGACACGTACGTGGGTTTTCCCAGCATTCTGCAGACTACGGTAGCTTCCTGTATTCCCCAGCCGTCGTCACAAATGGTGCCCCATTGGTTGTTATGGTAGACCTCCACTCTTCCACTGTTACTGGTACCATTTATTAGACGAACCTGCATACTTAACATCTGACCTATATTTGTTTTAAAAAAAGGTTCTTATTGATATAAACAAGTCATACTTTAACTTTACATGTATATACCAAAAACATAGCTTAGATGTTTCTAACACATTGTATAACAAACATTCTCATCGATCCTGTTAGTTTTTCTTTGTATTTCTAAAAAATTCCCAACAAGTCCTCTGTATTAGGCTGTAGTGAAGAACTGGCTCTTTCATGTACCATTAACATATCTAAAATGTTTCAGGTACGTTCTTCGTGATTCAGATGTGTTCTCATTTGTATCAATAACTGTCTGTATTGGGCTGTAATGGTGTTGTCCTACTTACTGGTCAGACAAGCCACCCCTATGTTGTATCATTTGTATCAATAACTGTCTGTATTGGGCTGTAATGGTGTTGTCCTACTTACTGGTCGGACAGGCCACCCCTATGTTGTATCATTTGTATCAATAACTGTCTGTATTGGGCTGTAATGGTGTTGTCCTACTTACTGGTCTGAGAGGCCACCCCTATGTTGTATCATTTGTATCAATAACTGTCTGTATTGGGCTGTAATGGTGTTGTCCTACTTACTGGTCTGACAGGCCACCCCTATGTCCTCAGTGTGGTCGCAGTCGTTTGTCCCCCAAGGATTGTGGCCACACAGACCAATAGAGGTCTCTGTACCGGTGCAGTTTGTTCCGTCCAGCCAGATAGGACCGTAGTTTGTGTTGGGAGATTTGTACGTGGCAGATGCTACAGCCACAGCCTTTACACTACAAGTCAAATATAAACGCAGAGCTGAATATCTAATGTTCTCCACAGAGTTACATATAACTGTTTGCAAATTTTTTGTTTCACAATACTGTGGAATCATTTATATTCATGGGGACCAAACTTCCTGGATTGCAAGATTTTTTAGGTTTATGGAAACATAATGTTGAGACTGCGTTCTAATGAACAGTAAGTTCAGATCAAACTGAGGATGTATCTTATTTATGTGAGAGGTAGAAACAAAACAGACAATACAAAAATTGAGCCAACACGAATATTAATGATTCCACAATATACTGTAGATTCCTTATTTTAAGCGAGTAATCAATTTTGCGAATCAACCGTTGTGCATAAAATCGTGGGAATATAAATTCATGAACACCGATATTTTATCATATGTTCATGAAGTTTACATCGGTCTGATAAATAAAAGCAACATTTTAAAATCAGCGAGATCTGCTTCTCGTGATATCATGCAGATATGAATTTCTCGCATTTAATTAGGAATCTACAGTAGCCAGTAATACTAACTATGATAGTCCCAGTTTGTTGCAGACCACTTTAGCAGCTTTGTCTGTGAAATCGTCATCGCACACAGTGCCCCACTGACCCGCATAGTTCACCTGGAGGAGCCCCTCCTGATTGGAAGGACCACCTGTAAGCCTCACCTGTACATTGCTACTTTGTGGAGCTGAAAATACAGGGAAAAATTAGTCTACAGTTCTGTAATGATTAACACTGGCAATAAATTCTTGACATCTGTATATCAGATATGTTAAGGAAATTCTACTATATAATAGTCAAAATTCAAGAATACCATGGAATTTTAAACCTACACAGCAATTTAAGGAAATATCAAACAAAAATTTATCATCTTGACAGAAACGTAAAAATTCAGCCAAGAGATGTACACATCAGTGATTTTAAGGTAGCCCTACAGAGTGAGATATTTTAAGTCCCTTACCACTCTGACAAATGACTCCCACATCTTCCGAGTGTTCACAATCGTTGGTCCCGACAGGATTAGTTCGACAGTCCAGTATGGAAGATTCGTTGCCCTGACACACAACATTATCCAGCAAGATATTTCCCGTTCCCTGCCCAAAGGCAGCGGCTGTAGCAGGAAGGGCATTCTGACTAATGAATAATGAAAATGGATGTATTCATTGTACCAGTATTCATAAGCTAAGGTAGGCACTGTTCAACTTATAGCCCAATAAATTCTTAACAACTTCTGTGCTTCTTTTTAGAGTAATTTTATGTCAGGTAGTCAAATAAAAAAAATCTGTATTTTACTGCATTTAGGACCTACATTGTACATACACAAGTACACCGATAAAAGCCATCCTTATATTTTAAACAAAAGACCTACAGGCCTTGAGGTCACTTGAGTACCACAGCCATTAGATTGCATCTTAAACTAAGAGTCTAAACCCATTCAGATATTTCTCTGACTGTTACCCCACTCTTATTATTTGAGTGACTCAGGTGACCTAAAATTTTCTTGAAAGAACCAATATCTACCGATAGTCATGTCAAATTTCACAGCTTAAATTATTAGACTTACTATGGCAACCCCATGGTCTTGCATACAACTTTGGCAGCATTTGCATCAAACTTGTCATCACAGATTGTACCCCACATTCCAGCTATGTTGATCTCTACTCTCCCCTTGTATCTGCTCCCTCCATTTACAAGTCTTAGCTGAGGCTGAGCTGTATACCGATAAGGGGACAAGTTAATATCAGGAGAGAGAGAGAGAGAGAGAGAGAGAGAGAGAGAGAGAGAGAGAGAGAGAGAGAGAGATGCTTGACCTGTGTTACAGCTGACACCCACATCTTCTGTGTGGTCACAATTGTTGGTGTACCATCCCTTGCTTCTGCATTGAAGTATGCTAGTCTCTGTCCCCTTGCAGAGGACATCATCAAGTAATATTGGTCCAGTACCCTGACCAAACCTCGCATTGGACACGGCTGTGCTACGGCCTCTGTAATTATTATCCCACAATTTATTTCCTGCACATTTGACAACAGAATTCAAGATGTCATAAGTCATTTTGTATTGTTTTTTACCTCTGGAAACCTAACATATTACAGACAACAGCTGCAGCATTGTTGTTAAAGGAATCATCACAAACAGTTCCCCAGGTGTTATTGTGGTAGATCTCTACACGTCCATTAGAGGTGGATGAGCCATTCACAAGTCGTATCTGGACTCGACTCACTTAAATGAATTTAGAACAGCAATATAGGCATTAACGATGTATCATTATCTGAATGTCGACAGGGATCTACAGATATGTCTACTGTTACCATAAATCGATACTTACGTGATCCACACACCACGCCCACGTCTTCGCTGTGGCGACAGTTTGAGGTTCCCCATGGCCTGTGTCGACAGAACTCAATGTTTGTCTCGTTTCCTCTACAGATCACATTGTCCAACAGAATCTGGCCTGTTCCTTGTCCAAAGAAAGCTTTTGATCTTGGCTGAGCTCCTTGCCTTTAATAAAAGTAAACATTTAGAAGACTGCACTGAGAGCTGAAGAAAGCTATATGCACATACATGACCGAAAGCTATAAACTTTCTAATGATCACCTTGTTCTGAGTTCTTTATAAACATATAAAGTGCTGAAACCCTGAATCATGTGCTGCAATGGAAATTGTTTCTTGTTAAGACATACCAAGGCAGATTTAGCATTTTGCAGACAACTTGAGCAGCCACTGTATCAAAGTAATCGTCACAGACTGTTCCCCACGCCCCCTGGTGGTAGACCTCTACTCGACCTTCGTTGTTTGTTGTTCCCCCCACTAGCCTCACACGTGTCGGTAAATTGTCTCCAGCTACAAAATCAAAATTAAAATCATATAAATATTGCTTAAATATTATTTATAATATAGATCATGGTAAGAAAATAAGAATAACAGGGGAAAAAACCCGCCAGCTGTTACATTTGCAAATGACAGAGACATCCTCTGAGTGGTCACAGTTGCTGTGTCCGTATCCACGGTGACCACAGAACTGGAGTCCCGTCTCGGTACCAGCACAGTTCACATCGTCCAGGTAGATGGGTCCTGTTCCTTGTCCAAAAAACGCGCTACCTTTAGCTGTTGCATTGGCCCTAAACAATGCACCAACAAAATCTATTTACCTCATGATATTTTCTTTAATAATGCAATAAAATTCAAGTTAGAATTTCTATTAAAGTGAATAAACATTGAAGTACTTTTTTGTATTGTACTTTTGTTTTGTTTTTTGAACATACCCACTGAAATGTAGCTGTTTACACACGACAACGGCTTCTGGGGTCCCAAAGGCATCATCACACACAGTGCCCCAGGTGTTGTTAATGTTGACCTCTAGACGACCTTGAAAACCCCCACTCTGACCATTGGCATCTACCAGTCGGATTTGCATTTGAGTTGTGGCTAAAATGATATTCAAGGTGGGAATGACAACCACAAGTATTTGCAATGCTACAAACTTTATACATATACAACAGTTGAATAAATTTCCATCAAGAGGGGATACTCACTATCTTGACATATAACACCTGCATCTTCACTATGTCCACAGTTGTTCTGTCCCCAGCCATTGAAGTTACAGTTTGCCAGGGAGCTCTCTGTCCCTACACACTTCACATCGTCCATCAGAATCTGCCCCGTTCCAGGACCGTACGGAGATTTAGTGACACCTACAGCTCCAGAGCTATAACAAAAAGCCAGGGAAAACTTCATTTCATATTTACTTACTATTAATTGTCAACAATTGTTAACAAAGGATAAAAGCTATGTTTAAGTAAGACTAGGATGAAAATGATAAACAGCATTCAATCTAATGGCACATTGGAATATGACAAAACAACAAAAAGGCCCCTACAAAGGAAGATGCAACATTCTGCAGGCTACAGCGGCGTCAGCATTGGACCACGAGTCGTCACAGACAGTGCCCCACTGACCATTGTACTGGACCTCCACACGACCCTCCCTACTGTTTGGACCTCCTGCAAGGCGAATCTGTACAGGTGGGACGTTGTCTGTAAGAGAATAAAATGATGCATCTAGTGTCCATTTAAATTACCATTAATTGCAAGCATTTTTCATTTACTTAAGATCTGAATTATTATTTGCCTCAGAACTGGTCTAATTTTGTGTATAAATCAACGCTAGCAATACAAATTTTAACATAAATAAAGTGCAGTTTTCTCCAGCATGTAATGCAGTACAGTCTCCTCCTACCTGGCGTACAAGATACGGCTACATCCTCGTCGTGCCCGCAGTTATTGACCCCCCAGGGTTTCCTGGTACAGGACTGGATGGAGGTTTCATTTCCCAAACACTCCAGGTCATCCATCCAGATAGGCCCCCTTCCTCCTCCATATGAAGATCCAGTCAGCACTACGCCTCCTCTATACAGCATAAAACAAAGCATTACAAAACTATGTCTTATCTGGAGCAATATGGAAATTCTTTTAAAAGGGTTTAAGATTTTGCCACTGCATTGACATACCTTTGGAATCCCAGTTGGCGACAAATGACATTGGCCTCTCTTACGTCGAAGCTATCATCACAAATCGTCCCCCATTGACCAAACACCTGTATTTCTACACGCCCCTGGTATCTGTTTAACCCTCCAGCCAGTCTGAGCTGTACATTAGAGGCTGAAAAAAGAACACAAATTATTCAATATAATGATAGAGAAGAACTTGATTAGTATGTATAAAAAAAATTCAAGAAGGGGGTATGTTCCAATTAATCTAGACCTTACAGATATAATAGACACTATCATTCTGTCTGCCAGTAAGTATAGAAAAGTTTTGGATTTGGACTTGGATTTGCCGTCCATAAAACTGCGGTTGTCTTCTTTAAAGTTAATAAATTTCTCTAAAAAGTATTTCAAAGATAATAGGGGAAAATAAAAAGTTCCTGGACTGTAACAACAACATGTTTAGAAAATGAATTTCTATAGAGAAATATTGTCAGACCTCCAGTGAGACAGAAAACTCCCGCATCCTCTGTGTGGTCACAGTTGTTGACTCCGAACGGTTTGTGATCACAAGCTCCAAGTCCGGTCTCATTTCCTAAACATTTCACATCATCCAACAAAATGGGGCCCCTTCCTGAGCCAAACATGGCATTCCCAACTGGTACTGCTGTTGTACTGTTAAGGTTCAAAAGTGCATTTACATATACAGCCTTGACACTTACCAGATATTTATAACACTTTGGGGTGTTGGAATTATTGCAAATTAAAGAGAAAGAAAACAAACTTGATGAATGGAAAGGGTTACAATTAATAAGACAATGTAACAATAAATGGAAAAAGTTTTTTGAACCTATTACAGTAATTCCTTTAAAGTAAATCCACCCTCCTGTGACGTCATACATTTTACATAAACCATGAATTCATTAAAATTATTGCAAGTAGATTTGTAATTTCTATGTTATGATAGGTGCACATCAAAAACTCAAATTATTGTTTACTTGGAGATATTTAATAAGCGTTCTTTATCCTTCTATTCGACATAATTCAATAATGACAAAGGGAAATAACTCTTTTCTACTTTTCTCTAAGTGATATTTCTAAATGCTATAATTTTTCTAATGTAAACAATTTTTTCTTTTTTTTAATTAATTTTAGTTTTCTGGCTGCTGACCGGTCACACCCCGTGTGCTCTGATGTGACACTAAATAGTTTTTAAGATTGTTGGGACATGATTTTACACTGTTGGGATATGATGTTACACTGTGTTGGGATATATAACAGTTAGTTAGAGCATGAGGCAACACTCTGTTAACATATGATATTACCAGTATATTCTGCTGGAATAAAACGTTACATTTAAACAGGATATGATGTTACTTTTTGTTGGGATATTTATACTTCACATTTGTTGGAATTTGTATAATAACTAAGTTTTATAATTGAATGCTGCTAAATCATATAACACTTAATTTGTTGAAGTTTGTGATTGGTCATATTACACTTTGTTTGGATATTATATTTTAGCATATATTGGGATATATTTGATGTATTATACTTAACTGGAATATTTCAACCTATTGGGATATGATAATTCATTAATATAGTATATGTAAAATATGATGTTATCCCTCGTTAGGATTATATATTACCCTATTGTGGCCTATCATGTTAAGCTCTTACTAGAATATGCTACATTATACGATAGTAGATATGGGATCTCACATTTTGTAAGGATATGTCATTACACTTTGTTGGGACTTATGATATGCTTGTTGGGCTATGACACTAGCCTGTTGGGGTATAATGGTTCAACCTATTGGGATATGTCATTGTTGAATATAAATATGGTTACATATTGTTGAGATATGATGCTAAAACTTACTGAAATACATTACATTTTGCTGGGATATAATGTTAACATTATTACATTTTGGTGTGATATTATGTTAACATTATTACATTTTGTTGGGTTATAAATTTACAGTTATTACATTTTTTAGGATACAATGTTACAGTTATTATAGTTTGGTGTGATATAATGTTAACGTTATTAAATTTTTGGGGTTACATGTATAAAGTTACAGTTATTACATTTTGGTGTGATATAATGTTAACATTATTACATTCTGCTGGCTTATAAAATTACAGTTAATAAATTTCAGTGGAATATAATGTTACAGTTCTTACAGTTTGGTTGGATATAATGTGACAGTTGTCACATTTTGATGGGGTATAATGTCACAGTTATTGCATTTTTGTCATATAATGTTACAGTTATTACATTTAGCAGTGATATAAGTTTCAGTTGAGTTTACCTTTGCTGGGCTACGATGTTACAAACAACTCTAGCAGCCTTATCGTCCCATTCATCATCACAAATCGTCCCCCATGTGTTGTTGATTTGGACTTCAACTCGACCATTCATATTGCTTGTTCCATTCACCAACCGCACAGGGATATTAGCAACCATAGCTGTCAGAGAAGAAAAAGTACAACTACATCTCTGGCTTTATTATGAGGCTTTTCTGACCGCTGCATATCTTTTTTTAATTTGGATTTTCCCTATCATAAAAACATTAACATTAAGTCATTACCTTAGAGATTGACATTTATTAACATATCTAGTGAGGAATAAGGTGACAATTTATTGACTAACCTGCATTACAATCTACACCAACATCTTCATTGTGCATACAGTTCTGGTCCCCCCAAGGTTTGACTTGACAGTTCAGCAATGAATTCTCATTACCCGTACACGTCACATCATCCAGCCATATGGGTCCATTTCCTTGTCCAAAATAAGCTGATGTCCGGGCAACCACAAAGTTGTTACTGAATTGATAATTCCAGCATTATAAGTACTGGGTAGTAAGATTATCTTTTAATAAACAGATATGTAAACATTTGCAAATGTTTCCTTATATTAACCTATAGAATAGTGAAAACGTTAACTTCAATCTGTATGAACTTTTTCATGACGTCACAATGAACATAGCACGCACTTATCGCTTTTCAGTTGGATTATTATAAACATAAAATCTTAAATTGGTAATTTTAACAAGTCTGAACAGTTTGCCTTTTTCAAATGTAAATATTAGTACCGGTAATAAACAGCAATCATAAGTTAAAACGTTTACCAAGGTATGAACTAGGTTATTACGTAATCAAATCCTCTGAAGGCTTCACAGGATTTGATCATGTGACCAACATAGTTCATATCCCAGCGAACTTTTCACTTGCTGTTTATTTCTTAAAGAAAATGCAGATATGGCCTGAACTAAGACAATCATTAATATGATGATTTATATTCAGGGGCAAAAAAATGTTTCATTTATTTAAAGCAATATGAGCTGTATTTATTAGAATTTTATTTTGCTGCAAAAACCTGCTAGTATGACAAGTCTGCATTTAACTTAAACTTTTATGATAAATAAGAATTGAAAAATCATTAATTTTTGTCAAAGGAAAGATTTCTCGTTTAAGGAATATATAGCAAATCAATTTTTGTACAAGATGACAATAATTCAACTTAGCTCCAAATAAGGCTTCTTAAAGGCCCATTCCACAAAAATTTTGCTAAAAGAAATTTAAAAACCATAATATTTTTATCATTTTAGTAGAAAAGAACATTTTCATAAAAAAAAAAAAAAAAAAAAAAAAAATTCAACATGAAAATTGCAGCTCATATTGCTTAAACACACTGTTAATACAAATGTGTACTTTATTAATATTTTTTTCATTTAAAGAGAATCTTTCACCAGCAAAAAATATTCACTTGTTGCCTAAGACCAACTCAAGCAAAGTAATCCTGTTCCCTCCACTTAATTTTGAGTGTTAAAAAATGGAGATATAAGGCCAAAAAAAATCATTTTTAGTTTTATTGGCCTAAAATTTAAAAATTTTGATGAGGCAGGTAGGCAGGCAGCCAGTTTTTCATTGATCACAAATTTACTACCAACTCATGTTTCAGTTATTGAAACATTGTAAAATAAAGCATTCACTCTGGGTGTTCTGTTATCTAAAGTTCATGGGGAACATTTTTCAACGATTTTCAGGAAAAGAAAAAAAAACCCGCCAACTTTACATGATTTAGTGGCCATCATAAAATTCTCAGTTACAGCACAATTGTTGTTTAATCCTCCGATAATGCTCCAAGGCAATATTATAGAATTGAATGTCCATTCAAAATTTGTGAAGATAACAGACACATTTCAGTGCTAGATGTATCTGCAAAATTACACTGAAAGAGAGTAATATTTACAATGACTCGCCCAAACGTAAAAACAATAATATACAAATACTGACTGGGGTTGAGGGCAACATTGATTATATTAGCCCCCGAAGGACGAAATATTGCCCAACGCAAAGTGGAGTGCAATATTTTCGGACCAAGGGGGCTAATATAATCAATGCTGCCCGAAAACACAGTCAACATTTGTTTTGTTATATGAAGAAACAAACCAAAATTTAAGAAAGTAATTGAAAACAGATTGCCGTAATTTTCTCAGCTCAACAAAGAATTCACGAATTCAATTTTGTGCCGGGCAAAGTTCATTTCCAAAATATCCTCAGCATCAAATGGTGACTAGTGATATTTCACCAACCGTAAGAATTAAAACATACAGATGTTTTACCTTATTTCACTTCACAGTAATTCGCAAATCCTTATGTCTGTTATGATAGCAAACCGTCGCATTGCGCATCCGTTATTTACTTGCCTTAACTGACTGTCTATTATGACGTCACCTTGTTTGGAGTCGTGAAGAATTATTTACGCCATCAATTACAAATCAACAAATCAGAGGCGATTATTTGAAGTAGAGGGAATGTTCTCTAGATATTATTCAAAAAAATATTGACCGGTCAATATTTTTTGGACGAGTTACTATTACAATTATTGGCTCTTCGTCTATATAGAGTTATATAGTGAGAATATACTACTGAATATAACAATAAAGTTTGATGCGGCAAAAATGTTACTGATGCGGCGGTGCCTGGGAAACAAAACATTATTTTTTTTGGCCTAAATCTGATGTTAGTGAGAATTGGTCCACAGCCAGCAAGCCGGTACTAAACAGTATTTCTTTTTGAATAACTGTTGATGTTTTCAATAAATCCCTTTCAATAATCACCAAACGTAACACTAGACCGGCAGTCATACCCACCTGCTGTATAATCCCAGCATTTTACATGCCACAGTAGCAGCATTTCTGTCAAAATGGTCATCACAAATTGTACCCCACGTGTTATTGTAAAATACTTCTAATCTTCCCCTTAATCCTCCAACAGTCCCTGAACTGCTGACTATTCTAAGTTGTTGAGCTGAAATGAATTTTGAAGTGCTTCTTTATTATCAAAAACAAAAAACAAAAACAAGCACTACACACACTGACACACGACACAAGCGGCAACAGCACTGCAGTTGATTAACTGTCGCGTAACAAATTCAGTATACTTGTGCAAAAAGCGAAAAATACATGTCATAGAATTTGCAAACTGTTTAAATGATACATTTTACTTGTAAGCTAACACTCCATGCCAAATTAACCTCAATCAAATTCGATTTCGTCTGTTTCCGCTCTCAGAAACCATGAACAGAATATCGATCCCGATCATTCATTTTTGCCCCCCCCCCCCCCCCCGATAAATGCCTATTTTATTCTTTATTTATTATAAAAGCCTCACCATGCATTAATGAATAAATCAATTTCTTTATTTTTTAAATTTATATTTATTTATGTCTCTGCTTCCGAGAAATATTTATAAATATAATATAATATAATTATTCATTTATAATGTGGATTATCATTATTTCACTTGGAAACCACAGGAACTTGACATAACAAAAAAAAAATATTCCCTTTAACTAATAATACAAATTCGTGTATTTTTAGGTAGAGGGTATATATTATTTATAATGAAAAAATTTTAACGTCAGGTGCCTGTGTATTGAAAATACCCCACCCCACCCAAACAAAATCTACTGAATAAAATGCAAAATATTAAAAAAAAAAAAAGAAAAAAAAAGAAGAAATTTAATATAAAAAAGGGATATTTTGACGAACTTATTTAACCTTCGTACCATGCAGGGACACGTGGAATACAGTGGCGGGGATTAAATTATTATCTTAACCATATCGAATATCTTTGTTTGAATATATAGTAAATGTAGGACAAAGAGGTCACATTTAGCGATAAAGGGTAGCAAATTCGTACATGGTATTTGCATCTTTTTGATTACCGGTATACGGAATTCATTAATCTTCGTTTAAGAAAATATCCACGCAGTGTTATATATAATAATTGTATTTGATGCATATTGCATACAGTAAGCGTCATATACTCAGTACAGTACAAATGTACTCAAATTATTTTCAGCATTTGTGATAATACTTACGAGCTTACGAGTTTAATTATAAATTACCCAAACAATTCTTTGAAAAAAGTCAGTGTATTTTTTTAATTACGGGACGTATATACGTCCATGTAATTTTTTGTAACTTATAATTATTAATTTAATGAATACAACTGGCTTTTAAATTAGCTCTACTGTAACAATATCATAGCCATAGTACAATCAGTAAAGATTTTCAAGTTAGTTTTCGTCCTGAGCTCTGTGAGACTTTCTTTATCTTCCACATTAAATTTGGTTCATTTGTAAGGAAGATGAAGTTCTCAAAAGTAGTACAAAGAAATTCGATTATTTCAATGACTGAAAACCAGTGAAAATACATGTACACGTTTGTCTCTATATTGAAATTACATGTACTGTGAATCTATTGCGGAAAAAAAATCAACGATGAACTAGTATCGGACTGGTTAGAGTTTGTAGTGAACAAGTTATTTAATAGAGGAAAGTCGACGATTGATAAGAGATTTGGAAGGATATATCGGTCTTCGCTATATATTTTACAGAATCGTATCATAATTCTAGACCCGTAACATGAATTAAAAAAGAATACGTATCTCCGAATAAATGCAATATATATCATCAGTCCACGGTATCTGCCAACATGACCTTTGACTCCAGGGGGTGTTAAACTTAAATCTTGTACCTGGTAATGCTTCATGTATGAATGATGATATAAGGATTAGATAGAAATTAGGACTATATCACGAAGGGCCATTTCTTTATACTTTTGGCATTTCTTTTTTATTTTACCTTAAAATCTTGACACATTTTTTTCAGAAGGAATAAAAAAGGCAGGGTGACGAGCTACGATACATGTATTCATGTTTCACAATAATTCATCCCTAATCTCTTCCGTTGACATATCCAGTCACCAATATATTATCACAGTATTCCTTCCCTCAAACGGTTTTTACAAAAGGATTAAATAACATCCTTCATTTTAAGACACATAATAGTAAAACATGCAAATAAGAACATGTGTCTGAAAAAATTCAGCTAAACTATCACACGCGATAGTTTTGATGTTCTATTTTTTCTAAAATAATACATTTTAACCATTGGATAATCATTTACAGATTAAGAATAAAATTTGGTTATATATAAAAAAAATCAATCTATTCAAAATTTTCATTGATTTTCAGGTTATATGAAGTTTCAATAGTGGTGTAGGACAACTATTTGTTTTATTTATAAAACATTTCTGAGCTTATTTGTGTTGGAGAGAGAGAGAGAGAGAGAGAGAGAGAGAGAGAGAGAGAGAGAGAGAGAGAGAGAGAGAGAGAGAGAGAGAGGTTAAAACTTTAACATCCGTCCACTTACCTGTTGAGGTTTGTATAAAACACAAAATCCAGCACCAAGCTGTCAGAATTCTTAAGTTTCTTAAGAAAGTCATAGTTTTTTTTATTAATAAGTCCGAGATTCTGAGTGAGTATTAATTTGTCCCCCTGTCACCGAAACTCTTCAAACACACGCAGGAAGATTCATTTGTTTAACATTCACGTCACTTCAAAATATGAAAACAGTCAAACAGTCAAACTGTTATTTAGTAAATTACAAAATAAAATAAGAGACAAATTACAAAACTTATCACGAGGATGGGGGACCAGCAAAGAGGTACAGCCAGGTACGTTATCTGGACAAGGAGCGTGCAAAGGTTGGGGAAGAACACATTTTATCTTCACCTAATCTACCCATATATTTAGGAAACTGTATCGTGTCCATGTAACATTGAAGGACAACACTCTATATTGCTTACATACCAATACCTGCATGAAAAAAAAGTTTTATAAGCTTTAATTTGTGGGGTAGGTGGTATACGTACGATCCTTGAACAAGTTCACTACTCCAAGTACCTTATTTAACTTTATAAAAAAACGCGCTATTATTTTCTTTAATGTTAACATTTTTACAGACTCAGATACGTCTTAAAAATACAACGAACATTGTGGTAAAAAACCTAAAAAAAAAAATCCTGAATATTATGAAAAACTTGTCTTTAAATAAGTGTTAAATAGGTTGCAGTTAGGATGTCAAATCATATGCATAAGAGTACTTGAACGAACACTTTTGGTCCAAGAATCATAAAAAATCCTATCAAACTAAAGTCAGAATCTCAACTATACAGATATGTTCAGAATTTTTTTTCAATACGGAAGCTTATAAAAAAATAAAAGAGTAATCATGTAAATAATATCTAAAAATTCTGACTGCATTGAGTATAATCTTAAGGACTGTACCCGGAACTTGCCTAATCGCGGGGTCACGTGATTATTTCCTTGAATCTCTGACGCTGAAGTGCGAAATGAATGCGTTTCTTAACTATAATATTTAGTGTCAACTGTCAATTTGGAGGGTGACCAATTGGATAATTATGATTTGATCAAAATATTTTATTTTAAGTTTCATAGGGCGGGTGACATGTTCATATCAATTATCTTGAAAATATCACAGTTTGTTATAATAATCTCTGCAATAATGGTTTATTTATATTCAATAAATTCTACATTTCCATATCGGATGATATGAATATCGAAAAATGATTTTGTAGGTGTGATGTTATCAATGTTTGCACCAGGTATTTGTACATACCGAGTATTTTATCTGTGTCAATACTAATCTGTTAGGGCAAGTCTGTGACTTACACAAATAGTAGACACCAACACCCGCAATATACCAGTGTACGTCTCTTTGAACAACTCCCATGTACAACCTACACAGGACCAACATGTACAAATTATAAATACATTACATATACCGGTAAATCACCAACATGTGACCAGCATATACTAGAAATAAATATAGTACATATACCGGTATATCACCAACATGTGACCAGCATATACTAGTAATAAATATAGTACATATACCGGTATATCACCAACATGTGACCAGCATATACTAGAAATAAATATAGTACATATACCGGTATATCACCAACACGTGACCAGCATATACTAGAAATAAATATAGTACATATACCGGTATATCACCAACATGTGACCAGCATATACTAGTAATAAATATAGTACATATACCGGTATATCACCAACATGTGACCAGCATATACTAGAAATAAATACAGTACATATACCGGTATATCACCAACACGTGACCAGCATATACTAGAAATAAATATAGTACATATACCGGTATATCACCAACATGTGACCAGCATGTACTAGTAATAAATACAGTACATATACCGGTATATCACCAACACGTGACCAGCATATACTAGAAATAAATATAGTACATATACCGGTATATCACCAACATGTGACCAGCATATACTAGTAATAAATATAGTACATATACCGGTATATCACCAACATATGACCAGCATGTACTAGTAATAAATATAGTACATATACCGGTATATCACCAAAACGTGACCAGCATGTACTAGTAAAAAATATAGTACATATACCGGTATATCACTAACATATGACCAGCATGTACTAGTAATAAATATAGTACATATACCGATATATCACTAACATATGACCAGCATATACTAGTAATAAATACAGTACATTACCGGTATATCACCAACACGTGACCAGCATGTACTAGTAAAAAATATAGTACATATACCGGTATATCACTAACATATGACTAGCATGTACTAGTAATAAATACAGTACATATACCGGTATATCACCAACACGTAACCAGCATGTACTAGTAAAAAATATAGTACATATACCGGTATATCACTAACATATGACCAGCATGTACTAGTAAAAAATATAGAACATATACCGGTATATCACTAACATATGACCAGCATGTACTAGTAAAAAATATAGTGCATATACCGGTATATCACTAACATATGACCAGCATGTACTAGTAATAAATAATATGTTTTACGGTGCTACCGTTCTGGCGAGCGAGCGAGAGAGAGAGAGAGAGAGAGAGAGAGAGAGAGAGAGAGAGAGAGAGAGAGAGAGAGAGAGCCCGGTTCCTGTTTGTTGGTGTGTAATTTCCCACTTTTAAATTTGATGGTCTGACTATATGCAATATCTACATAATTTTTTAACTGTTTATTTCATTTTATTCCTTTTTATTTAGTTCAAAATGTCCTATTGTTTATTTCCTCCCTACTTATATACTTACCTGCCTACTTTACATGCATGCACAATTAGCTTAAAAATGGATCGATATGACAGTAAAATATGGCTCTTGCTAGTATATATACATAAAATCTCTATATTAAAATAAATAAAAACAAATCATATGTCAATGAGGCAGGTATCGCAGTCTATACAGAAATAGCCAGTACACTCATTACAGATGTTTGATCCACCTCTAAATTTATCGCGGGAAATATAGCGCGAGTGCACTGTGACGTCATCCATGACTTTGTTCGTCTTTGTTTACGTTTCTCGACTCAATACGAAGGTATGGAAGCATGTAACAAATCTTTTGAGTCTCGCAAAAGCATATGCGGTACTCAAAACGTGTCTTCAAACTTTAAGTCACCGTAAATTACGAGTTCAAAGTCGGCCATTTTTGGCATAGCACCACGGGTGAAAACATTAGAGAGCATTATGGGACGTAGACAAAAAAATTTGTTTGATGAACTGTAGGTTTCGCTCGTTCTTTTTCCCGCGCACACTGCTTCTTAGAGCTCGCTTCGCTCGCCGGCGCTGCGCGCCGGCGAGCTGCGCTCGCTAATATGTTTTACGGTGCTACCGTTCTGGCGAGCGCAGCAAGAATTACACATACCTTGCATCATTGTTAATTTATAGTTTTATTTAGGTATCAACGAACGTCAAAGAATTTTTGAGAGAGTATTGCTCTACAATAAGTATGCCAAAGGTACTAATTTTAATGGTTATGATACATACAGCGCAACCCCCTTCCCAGAGAGAGAGAGAGAAGAAGAAGAAGAAGAGAGAGAGAGAGAGAGAGAGAGAGAGAGAGAGAGAGAGAGAGAGAGAGAGAGAGAGAGAGAGTCCGGTACCTGTTTGTAGGTGTGTAATTCCCCACTTTTAAATTTAATGGTCTGACTATATGCAATATCTACATAATTTTTTAAAGTGTTTATTTTTTCATTTTATTTAGTTCAAAATGTCCTATTGTTTATTTAAATCCTCCCTACTTATGCATGCACAATTAGCTTAAAAATGGATCGATATGACAGTAAAGTATGGCTCTTGCTAATATATATACATAAAATCTGTATATTAAAAAAAATAAAAATAATAATCATATGTCAATGAGGCAGGTATCGCAGTCTATACTGAAATAGCTAGTACACGCATTACAGATGTTTGATCCACCTCTAAATTTATCGCGGGAAATATAGCGCGAGTGCACTGTGACGTCATCCATGACTTTGTTCTTCTTTGTTTACGTTTCTCGACTCAATACGGAGGTATGGAAGCATGTAACAAATCTTTTGAGTCTCGCAAAAGCATATGCGGTACTCAAAACTCTTCAAACGTTAAGTCACTGTAAATTACGAGTTAAAAGTCGGCCATTTTTGGCATAGCACCACGGGTGAAAACATTAGAGAGCATTATGGGACGTAGACAAAAAATTTTGTTTGATGAACTGTAGGTTTAGCTCGTTCTTTTTCCCGCGCACACTGGTTCTTAGAGCTCGCTTCGCTCGCCGGCGCTGCGCGCCGGCAAGCTGCGCTCGCTATAACTTACATATACTGATATATCACCAACATATCATGACCAACATGTACCGCTTTTAAATACAGTACATATACCGGTATATCACCAACATGTGACCAACGTGTACTACTTATGAATATAATACACACTAGTATACCGGTATATCACCAACATATGACCAGCATGTACCAGTTATGAACATAGTAAGTATACCGGTATTTCACCAACATATAACTGACGTGAACCGCATACAAATAATGGTATAATGTTATAACATCGATGATATCATATGCGACTCTGAATTTCAAACAAATAGCAAATTACTATATGAATCCCTTCAGCTGATTCTAAATTATCAATCGAAGTTTATATACAAAAGGTATTGCTATTGTATTTTTACTGTTTGATAAAAAATAATTTGTTCGAAATAAGTTCCATTTCGTGACTCACAAATAACCTGTTGTTAGTACGTATTTAAAGAGTTATTCATCATAATGGATATAAATGTGAAAACGATTGAAAAATAAAACGCTTGGAAATTTATCCCCAATCATTTAATAGAACTGAGGGTACACATATGACATTTCATCAACTTAAACATCGTAATGATATAACAGAGACCTGAATTGTCACTCCAATGTATTACTCACAGAGGTCCTCCTCCGGCGTGGGTGTCGTGTACACCTTTACTCATCGAACCGTCCGTGTAAGAAAATCCACTTCCGCTCTCAAAACCTCCAGTGTTTGACCCAAAAGCCCCGCCAAAACTGTCCCCTCCTCCTCCAAAAGCTGTGGAGCTCCCACTTCCTGATCCAAAACTACCAGAACCACTTCCGCTTGAGCTTCCACCAAAACCCCCCGATCCAAACCCACCAGTGCTGCTAGAACTTCCACCAAAACCCCCAGATCCGAATCCACCAGATGTGCCACTTGAACTTCCACCAAAACCCCCCGATCCAAATCCCCCGGAACCACTTCCGCTTGAGCCAACACTAGAACTTGCACCACCAAAACCCCCAGACCCAAATCCTCCCGAACCATCGCCAAATCCACCAGAACCGAAGCCACTCGATCCACTGGAACCGAACCCACTTGACGAGGAACTACCGCTACTGCCACTGTTTCCAAATGTAGAGGCACTGCCAGTTGTCGAGCCTGTTCCCGCTATGGTTGATCCACTGCCACCCGATCCCGATCCACTAGCACCCGATCCTGATGAAGTAAATCCCCCGATACTTGAAACATTTCCAAGCTTATTACCAGTGAAGCTGCCTACGAAACCACTGAGTGTCGATCCATCATCTCCTTTACTAGCTCCCCCACTGCTGCCAGTGTTTGAGGTAGGAATTTTACTTACAGTGCCACTAACAGCACCACTGATACCACTCGATGCGCCTTGCGTTCCTCCCGTATCACCGCCTGATACCAATGCATCGGCATTGTAGCCTTTTATTCCGTCCGCAAAGCTACCTCCTTTTGGCATACCTGAGCCAAAGCTAGCCTCAAGTAGGCTTGGTCTGATAAATCCGCTACCTGGCTTGTTTAAAGAATTGCTGCTGAACGCATCAAACCCTGTTGATGCACTTTGACTCCCAAAACTGTTACTGTAATCAAATCGGCCATTTCCAGTTCCCGGTCCATTGCTCGTAGAGTATGATGTGGGAGTTTTGCTGAGTGTGCTGTTTCCTGATGATGAACCGAATCCTGAAGATAATCCACTAGAAGCACCAGAGCTTCCAAATCCCGACGAGCCAAAGCCGGATCCAGATGACGAAGCACTGGAGCTTCCAAATCCCGACGAGCCAAAGCCAGATCCAGGTGAAGAAACACTAGAGCCTCCAAACCCAGTAGAACCAAACGAACTTGAACCAGAACCACTTGTTCCCCCTGTCATTCCAGCTGAACCGAAGCCTCCAGATCCTGCCGTAGAACTTGTTCCATTTACTCCAGCTCCTGATCCTGTACCAAAACTTCCAGACATCCCACCTGTGCTTGAACCAGTACCAAATGTCCCGATATTAAATCCATTATTTCCAGAGGCGCCAGAACCAGTTGTAGTAGATCCCGTTCCGAATCCAGATGCAGCGCCTGAACCTCCGAAGGATCCAGCATTAAATCCAGTTCCTGTTGCAGAACCCGAGGCCGTACCTGACCCTCCAAATGACCCTGCATTTAACGCGGTTCCTGTTGATGAACCAGATCCAGTTATTGATGAACCCATTCCAAATCCTGACGCAGTGCCTGAACCTCCAAATGACCCTGTATTAAATCCAGTTCCTGTGGATGAACCGGAACCAGTTGTTGAAGAACCCGTTCCAAATCCTGATGCGGAGCTAGATCCTCCGAACGATCCAGCATTGAATCCTGTTCCTGTTGATCCAGACCCAGAACCCCCTAATGACCCAGTATTAAATCCAGTTCCAGTGGATGACCCTGTTCCAGATCCAGTCGTTGATCCAGAGCCTGCTGTTGATAAACCTGTTCCAAATCCAGACGAAGTGCCCGAACCCCCAAATGAACCTGCATTAAATCCGGTTCCTGTTGTTGAGCCAGAGCCAGTTGATGATGACCCCATTCCGAAACCTGATGCAGTACTTGAACCTCCAAATGATCCGGCATTAAATCATGTTCCCATAGACGATGAACTAGATCCCGATCCGAACCCTCCAGAGCTGGAAAAACTTCCAGACCCGAAGCCAGAAGTACTTCCACTTCCAGTTGTTCCAAAACCCGAACCCATGCCACTTCCAGATCCAAAATTTCCGAATGAGCCGCCCGAAGTTTGACCCATCATTGAGTTGAATTGGTTTGGATTAAAACTCATGGAGCCTAGCGACCCAGTCCCACTTCCGGTGAGTGTTCCGGGACTAAAGCCACCACTGGCGAGAGAACTAAATGAAGTCGAGGACCCTGAAATACAGATGTTTTTTTTCATAAGGTGAAACATTCCCACAGTTTCAATGATTGGTTGCATACTGATAAATCAGTTCTTGTGTCTGCTATAATACCGCATGTATAGACGTATCATCTTTGGATCGGAAACACGCTATTTGTTAATGTCGTACCTGTTGATGTCCCAGATGTTTCACGTAGATGGCGCTGAAACAACCGCTTTCCAAACATTTCATCTCGGGAGGCTCGCTCAAACCCTACAGTGGTACATTGTGTACATTTTAAGGTACAAACACCCTCTTAAAGGTAGATAACCATTACTGTAAAGGGATCTTGTCAAAGAAATATTGCTCCTCAGGATAACAGGATAAATAAAAATTGCTTTCTTCTCCAATGAATTAAAGCAATTATTTCTACTTCTTTTGAAAAAATTATCATTTATGCAAAAGTGTTTCTCTTATCCTACAGAGCTGAGCAATACGAATAATAGTCTAATACTTCTAATACGCCTCAATGCCAACTTTTAGTTTGACTAGCATTGTTTTTAAGTTTTTAATTAAACCAAACAGAAATATGAGCAATGAATAAAATAATAAATAAATAGTTCAATAAAAACAGACATTCTGTTTTCTAACAGAAATCTGATACATTTTATATTTCAATTTATCTAAAATTGAATAATAATACATTTTGTAATATTATTATATTGAGTGTCTTTATTTAATGTTTGAAGAAATTTCATTGCAATCAATAAAATCGAAAGTTAAACTTTAAAATCCACGCAAAATGAGTGTCGTTTTGAATTGAGTTTATTTAAAGGTTACGTAATACGGGTTATCAGGAAACTCTGTTCACCTAGCTAACCAGAAGTATCGAAGGTAAAATGGCTGTGTTGAAGACAGATCAACGAGAAATCTCACCACAAACATTCCCTAGGGCCAAGAAAATGCAAATGCACAAAGTCACCATGATGTATAAATATTGACCGTAGTAGCGTCCAGCGATAAATAGTGGGGTCATGACTGATAAGGACTAAATTACTTATCACTGTCAGGATTCCATCACTTCCGCCATGTTGGAATCCTTTACAAGTTGACCACAACCAAAAGTAAAAGACACCATCTTTGTCCGAGAACCAGTAAGGCCAAATGAAGTAAAAGTTTCCATCTTCCACTTGGAAATAAATAGGATCGGTAAATATGGAAACATTTGGAAATAAATAGGATCGGTAAATATGGAAACATTACATTCAGTTACTACATTTTTGTCGTCGTTTGTCAGATACGGTCGCAAAGATACCTAAATGCTTTTTACTGATATATGCATGTTCATTGTTTTTTTTGCGGTGCAAGAAATCAAAATAAAGATTCTTTAAATTGAAAAATGATTATCCCCCCCCCAAAAAAAAAAACGTCCATAGACACATTATATATATGTACATTTGTAGGTATCATTCAAGGTTAATGTGCAAATCTGCAACACACTTTTACTTTATTTTGGCCTTATACAAAACAAAACCCTCAGAAATTGTCTTATAATATTTATTAACTTGTAAACAAAGCTATATATAACAAAAAAGGGATGAGAATGAGAGCAGTGTTTATAATTTTAAATATGTGCCATGTTGTTCATGTGACGGCCATTTTGTTTCATGCCATTAGTCCCATACCGAAGCCGTCAAATAGGTATCCAGATAAACTGAAAAAGACCAACAATATCAGTAAAATACGGAAGAGCTCCGTAAAGATTAAGGGGTTTTATATAACATAAAGCAATGAATTAGAAATGTCTTCTCAAAATTTTCTTGAATGTTTGCTAATTAAAGTTTGATTATGGAAATTATAATTATCTCCAAGTTCATTTGTTTTAAAAAAAATTCTTGAATAGTTGCTAAGTAAAGTATTATTATAGAAATTGATTATTCAAATATTGTACTTACAAGTAATCGTTCATAGAGAAGGAGTTTGAACCTGTAAAAAACAGCATCTCATGATTAATTTATATAATAATACCAAAGAACGTAATAAGAATATTGAAAGCAGATTTTCTTTTATCCCGCTGAATATATATATATATATATATATATATATATATATATATATATATATATATATATATATATATATATATACACACTTTTTCATTCTCCTATGCATGTAAATGTCGGGATATTTCATGTTTTTCATGTATAAAAAAATTATTTCCCCCGTTTTTTAAAATAAAAAATATCAAATAAAAAAATCAAGAAAAGCCTCGTCCTTTCTATGCTGGAAGCGCCTTACCCGCGGCTGCTCCTGTGTTAGCTGTGTTAACTGTGTTAGCTGTGTTCCCTCCAAAAATTGTGGACCAGTCGTTAGGGGGAGGGGTCACGGGGTCAATCAGCGTGGCATCTGTTGCTATGTTGGTTGGGTCCTGGTTCTGTTGTTGCAGCATTTTTGCTTGGAGCAACATTTGAAGCTGTTGCTTTTGCAGTTGTCCCATTCCAGGGATTTGTACACTGGCGGCTTTATTGACCTGAATACTTGATGATTCTGAAAACAGTTTATGCTAACTGCTTAGAGACAAAAAGCATTGAACGAACTAACATATGGTAACAATCGTCTCTGATTTCAAGAGTTCTGAATTTTATATAAAATACAGCAATATTTTAAAAAAGAAACGGGATTGGATTCAATTGCCACGTACCAGCACACATATTGCACTGTTTCCCTGTACATCTTGATAACATTACACATGTTTCTGTCCCGGCCTTGCAAGGAGGGTCCTTAAAAGTAATACAAAAACAGCTATTTGTTGTTGTTTTTTTTGTATTTTAAAACAATAAAACTGGAATGAAGATTTTGTGCTCTGATAATAGTTTTTGTTTCTTTAAAACCTAGTATATTGTGAACCTGTTTTAATAATCACTACTGTAAATATTCAGATAATCCTTAATTCGTGTATGGTGAAATCATATTGAAAGAACCACGAGGGAATCTCTCTAGTTGCATTTCTAAAAATCTCTTTGACACTGTTTAAAGTACGGGTACCGTTAGTATAAAATTCAGTAAAACCAACGGATAGGAAATCACTGTTATTGCAAAAGAACAAAAATAAAATTACTCGCTAATGTCTGTTTTGATCACATTAGTTTCGACCATAAAAACTAACAAAGGTTTGGATTTTAAAAATGGGCTTTTAAAAACACCACAATATTATTTATTGAGATATCCTTTAAATTTATATCTTAAATACTTACACACGTGGGCGTCGATTGACATAAGACACAGACCAAGCAGAGCGCGACAAGAAGTATCTACAACAACAACCAAATTTGTTTTAATTGCTGATTGAATTTGTAAGAAGAAAATAAGACTTTACAATAACTAAAAACTGGGAGAGTGTGGCGGACAAGCTCGATAATGATCAATATTACATTTGAATATAAACAAGATTAAAAGACATACGACAGGTATTTATGCGCTTAAAATAACAATAAATAGATTGGTTTCAAGGGGCAACCTTGAAGAACTCTTTCATGGGATGAACAATAAAAGGCATGACTAGACATAAAACACGCATCATTCGAGGACGGTATTTATTTATTTTTTCCGCTATGTTGCCCCAAAACAATGGTTTTTTTGGAATAATATTATTAATAGCACGAAATGTCGTCATGCAAACAAAAAAATATCATAAAATGAGACACGACACAAACATTCACAAACAAGTATATCTCTATATATATAATGTATATATAGTTTTCAATGTAATCTTAGAATAATCGAGAATAGAGCGAGAGTGTGGTTAAGACAAATCCTCTATATGTTAGAGTTACCTAGTATAATAGTAGGTGAATACTGTAATTAGTGTTTCAATGGACAGACCACGAACTGTGCAACATTGACGAGACGTCAACTAACCCATCAATGCGCGTGAGAATCGCGTCATAAACACATCCCTTGTCCCAGTGCCTTCAGGACCCCGGGTTCATGGGTCCATTATGACACACATCTTGAGGAGTCCTGACACATATATTACGTTTTTAATGACAGTTTTTTGTAGTCGATTTATGTCCTTTTCTGACAATTTCTCATTTATCCAATGAAATCTGTAATTTAAATTATGTTGCAGATTTTTTTTCCTGTCAATAAAACAGAGGGGACCATGATACAGACGCTCTTCCGCTTGTTTGATAAAAAAAATATTTTCTTTACAATGAATTTAACTTTCCAAATAGGGTAGTACTATTTATAATAGTGGCAAGGGCGTTAACTCCTCGTGAATGGCCCATGCAATCCTCAGGAAGCCTCGGTGAACCATTCAACCCTTTCAAAAGCTAGACAGATGTGGCACTTTATTGCAAACAAATATTTCTCTACACAAAATATGAATAAATGTATTTCACTATACAGTTTAAGACGTTGATGAAAGAATTATTGACGAGATTTGAGTACTAGTAAGATCATTTTTTGACGTTTCAGCACTCTGTACCATAGTCTTTTCAAAGCAATATTTTTTCAATTATGTCAAATTGATAATGATGCCAAATACAAATAACTTACCAGTGTATTAATCCACATGGTGTTGGTCCGTGTAAGCGCCCTTGCAGGTATAGCACTGTAGGTATGGCATTTACGACGACCTTTTGTTTTATGAGAGGTAAGGCCCCGCCCTCTCTCCCGTGGACATACATGATGGCTGGACAAATTAATCAAAGTCCCCGCTACTCTCCTGCGTTGAATGTAATATTCTGTCAAACTAACACATGGACAACTCCATTGTTACTCAACAATGTGACTAAACATTTCCGGCATTTCGTGTAGAGGTGTTCAGTGAAACATTTATTAAGGCTGCTGTTTGTGAGGCCTCTTTATCAATGTTAAGGACTTGGCCATTAATACAACAGATCAAAGTTCTCAAAGTACTGGAAAGCGCTAAGCCAGCCTCATTGCTACCTATTTTAAATTGTCAATTGTTATTAAAATCATAATTATACAGAAAGTAAAAAAGACTTCGTAAAAATGCATGACATGTTTGAGAACCTGACCGTACCATTTCAATCAATTTGAAGAGAGGAGTTTGTAATGTATATTAACTGATCAGTCGGCCCACGGACTGACTAATTAAAGTTGGGAGTTTGCATATAAAATTACTATATCTCGAATGTGAGAGGATATATTTATTGCCAGTGGTTTGCGACGGGACCATATGAAATTCAGAGCGGGATCTCTGCAAAGTTAAAAGTCTAATTAATAAGTACTAGGTGTGCTGTCACACATTGTATCGATGAACGCCTGTCTCCTACGTATACCCTACAGTCAGGATGCTAACCTTGTTCATGTATTCAGTGTATAGCAAGTTTTGAAAACACTAAACTCAGTGAGTGAAACTAGACTGATCGTACCTTTTCACCGATTAAGACCCTAAACTATGACTAGTGTTTGAATTTTTTTAAAAAAATCGACAAAACGCATAAATTATCAAAGTTACACAACAAATATTTTTAAGACACTATGTTGATAAATTTGTTGGCCTTTGAGAGTCACAATTAAAATTTTGTCTACATAAACTTTTGATATAGCAATAAGACAAGAAAATATCTCTAAGCGCATGCTTTGAAACATGATCCGCTCCACTTGCCATCCTTTGTTTACATGACACAGCGGTCAACCAACACGCGTCTTATATAACAGCAGCATGAAAGTCTCCTGGCACGTTCAATTGTATGATTGGCTATGCATCCTCAGACTTACCTGATATGTCTGATAATGACAAGTTTGCAATTTATTCTTGTTTTAATTAGATAAACCCACAACTCTACTTTCTTTTGCAAATCGTGGGATCTAATTACAAACAGCTTACACACCTTGATCTTGCTATTTTTAGAGTACGAGCGGTCGGTCAGCATGATCACTAGGTGGCACTTATAAAAAGCTCATGAGATTTTGGTGTATCCCTAATAAGCGCTAGCACATGCGCTTATCGCTGGAAAATTAGGGTTTTTTTTCAATCTGTCAAATACACAAGTCTGCGTTAGGTGCGTTAAATTGCATACAAATGGCATGTAGAAGTTAATTAATTAGATGTTAATCAATTAACCGGTTCGCTGATTGTTCCAATGAATCTAAATCAAAACGCTCAAAACATTATTGGAATGTCTAAACACTTTGATGATGTGTTTGTAGTATTTTTCCGGATTTCTTGGGCACTATTGTGGGTACCAGTGGGGTTGAGTGTGAGTAAAGTTCTTGAAGGGATATTTAACAACACAATATGACAAATAAGGACTTAGATTTATTGTAATTCCATTACAGTGGCAATGTATTACCAACATGATACAAATCAAGCCTTATACAAATGTCTTTTGGTTCAAAATACCTCACTCCCCCCAAAAAGTATATTTAAAAGCGTTCATTTTAAATTGCGAATAAAATTTGCCATTTGCACTTATGTGTTAAACTTTAGTGGATCAAAATGAGCTTGGTTGTTATTTAAAATGACTATACACAAAGTAAGGCATAATCAAACCTTTTTATATCACGTGTATTGTGGTCTGTGGCCTCTGCATAATAGAAGGAAACTGAGAATTGTTAAATATTGGTTAGAAATTAAAAATGCAAATAACTTTCTCTTGAAGGATGCATACGAAAACATGCTTGTCAATAACGATAATCAAATTTATCCCTTACAGATAAATAGTTATTGATAATAAATTAGTGCAATTAAAATCAAAGAAAACATTATGCAATTTTTCCGGATTTTTTTTTTCTATACATTATGACTGATACTTTATTCATTCCTGACCATGCGCTCTTGGCCTATTCATTTCAATCCTCGGCCGAGTGAACACGAACATTTCCCTCCCACCCCTCCCCTACATATTATGACTGGTTTGAACATATACCTTGTTTTGTATGTTTAGCAATAGCCATTTAGATACTGTTTGCTGCTGTGTATTTTTTTTCAATTCCAGATATCGTTCTGGCGTTAAGAAACTTGTGAAGAAATCCATGGTTTTGGTGATCAGGACAGTTACATTGATGAGAGTGTTCGCCCAATTTTGACATGTAACCACTTGCTGAGGGATACTGTTGTCTCCAGGTCCCCCAGCTCTGATATGGTTTGTTGAATTAATATTTTGTGAATGCTATGCTGCCAAAAGCTTACAAGTGGAAAGATCGGCGCATAGAGTATGAACATGCAAGTGGCATGTTAACTGTGAATGTTGATATGAATAAAAAGCCATCATGACAGTTCCGCCATATATGTGTTTGAGTAATCTTTGCACATGTCAGGTGTGAAGTTGGATAAGGTAGAAATTTAATTTAAGATAAAAAAAAGTGCATAATATCTATATCTAATTGTGCAACAGTGGTTCAATATTAATGCATTTCGAAATAACTGGGTGGTTTCCATACAGTTATTTGTCTAGCATGGATTTAAATTGTTTGACGACACGTGTTGAAATCAATGATACCTACAAGATAACTGAGTGTCAAATATTAGATATTCATAAACAGAGTTTGATGTCATATTTTTCAACCTAACCGAAGCGTGTGTTATATCAACACCTTGCAGATAATTTTTGTCTGCATATAAATGAATTGAGAAGAATATGCAACCTTATCTCAGAAAACCAATGAATTTTTAAGCCTGTGATAACACGTATCAATTTTGTACTATACAGTTCAATAAATTCAAATGTCGTATAATTGGGACACAAATGGGTTTTTCTTATTCATATTCAATATATTAGATCGCAAAATTGCTGAAAACTATGTAAAAGTAAATGAAAGTAATAAGGAATCATTCTTTGAATATCATGGAGGTGATTATTTCGGTCGGGGCGTGATCAAATCTATCATAAAGCCCTTCAGACTTTATTGAATTTGATCACGCCCCGACCGAAATTATCACATCATAATACTCAAAAAATGATCCCTTATTCCTTGAATAATAAAAAAAGAAAAAGTATTTTTCGAACTTCATCACACTCTTTAAATGTTTAAAAAGGTCGACACAATAAACAAGGTGCCAAGAAACCAGAGATTTTGCAATCTTTGTAATAAAAAAGATTTGGAAGATACGTTTCACTTTATACTCGTGTGCATGTCCTTTTTGCGCTGAATAACGAAAGAAATAGAGTTTTTATCCCCCCCCCCCCCCCAAAAAAAAAAACCAAAACAATTGTGAAAAAAAGGAACTCAATAATTTAGGTAAATATTTGTCTAGCGCTTTATATCAATTTCAATGATTTGTCTAGCATTGAACATAATATCAATCATGATTTATACATTTTGGAACAGTGGTCTATAGATACTTGAATTCAATCCGAACAAAACTAAGGCTGCCATTTTTACCACAGAATCTAGCTACGAACTACCCGAAATATTTTTTCAGCATTGTAAGTTAGAATATACATGTATCTCAACACACAAACACTTAGGTTTACATTTAGCAAGCGATCTTAAATGGTCGGAGCACAATAATACTATAGTAAACAAAGCACTAAAAAAATTAGGCCTCTTGAAATTTTTTTTTAAAAAAAAAACAGTCTTTCCAAAATGTATATTACCTTTGTAAGGCCAATTCTCAAATATACGCTTCCCGCATTGTTACAGGGTTACCAATTATTGCATCAAAAACATCCTTATATTTTGAAACGGGCTGGGAAACTCTTTCTGCTAGAAGAATGACGTCTAAACTTACCACTATGTACAAGATCCACGACAAGTGTGTCCCAGAATATTTATCTCAGATTATCCCTAATACTAGGAGTAACGAACTAGGAACATTGAAAATTATAGTTTACCTAGGTGTAGATAAGAAATCATTTGTACTGGACACTATTCAATTGTGGAATACATTAAAGGGGCATGGTCACGATTTTGGTCAAAAATTAATTTTTCGATTTTGATGTTTACAATGCTTCAGTAAGTCATTTTTAATAGGCAACCAAAATTTGAGTCTCATTTGATGAGTTATAAGCGAGTTACAGAGCTTACAATTCTTCGCTATGTACACAAAGCGTTTGTTTACATTTCGAATGTTGAAGTGAAAATTCCAGTTTTAAACCTCAAATAAATGTGTTAATCGTTAGGAACCGTTTATTTATGCTTTAAATGAATAATAAGATAGACGAACCAGCTTTAAAATTTTTTTTACTGGTATATTGAACCTATGTTAACAAAAAACAGGGCACGAGCCTTGTTTACATGACGAAGAATTGTGAGCCATGTATCTTGCTTAAAACTCAACGACTGGCACCCAAATTTTATTTAATCATTAGAAATGCATTCCTAAAGCATTGCTAATAATAAAAACAGAAAAATAAAATTTGACCAAAATCGTGACAATGCCCCTTTAAGTATAGGAGTAAGAAATGAAACTTCTGTGCAAAGGTTTAAGAATTCATTATATAAATCTAAAAACATAGCTAAAGCTCCCTCTTTGTTAAACATGGTATGCACAAGCTAAACATAAAAAATACCAGGCTAAGACGTCATTACATACTTAATTATGATTTACTCAAAATAAATATTATAAAAAGCGGTCTAGGTCTACGCAGTAAGACTGAAATTGAAATTGAATTACAATACACGCAGTCGAGATGACTAGGCCTTTAGAATTTGTTAAATGACGAAATTTAAAAAAAAACCAAAAACCCTATACATATAGAAGGCAATTAGAATTTGTTAAATGACGAATTAAAAAAATTAATGGGATTCAGACTTGTGGGAACAAATCGTTTTAGAAAAATCCAAACACTGAATAATGCCTGAGGTAACTGTGTATAAACCTAATGTTGAATCTGGTAACGTTACACATAATGACTCAATTTTGTCTGTTGTTATTCAACTACAAATGTTGATCCAAAAGCAGTGTTACACAATGCACCGAGTTTCATAGAGGCGCTGTATTGTACAAAATGATTCATCAAACTTTTCCTTATCAAAATTTTAATTGGAAGTAAAGTTTTGGTTAAATTTCGTTAAACACTTAACAAGATAATGATGTTTATATCATTTAATATTTAATCGTTTGATGAGATATCGGCGCTTCTGATTGGTCGAAAAATTTCTTTGATACCTGCATCAATAAAATTTTTGCCGGATCTACTTTTCTCAAATGTTCTCATCCAACACTATTTATAGAACGGGAATTTCCAAGATAAACACTGTCAACAAAGTGTTAAGTTGTGTCTGTTTTATTGTCAGCAAACAAAATACAACTTTATAAACATAAAAACTTGAAAGTTTAACCTTCAAAAATAAACAAAACACATTATTTGATTCACGAAATAGAAAATTAAGCGTCTTCTCACGATTTCGTCTGCTTGAGATCAATCAACATTTACAGCAAGGCTGGCTGTTCCTTTTCCAGGTATATTATAACGAACATATAGGCCTATAAACTTTCACGGTAACACTGCTGTTCAAATTTGGTAACAATAATTTTTAAATTTACACACGTACATGATCAGTCATCAGAATAAGCGTCGTAAAGAAAAGCTATGAGTGATGCATCAACTCCTTCGGCGCATTCAAGGCGGCTGATATACCATTTAAGTACATCACTGGCTATCTAGTTACCACAACGTTTACAAAAGTCGCTTATACATACTATTCTTTGTCGACATATCAGCTATTTTCGTCCACGATCGCCTTTCCTTGGATGGTTATGTCCAGTTGCATATTCCAGCGATCTCACATGAAAACTAGTTTTATTACGAGTTTTTCTGCACAGTAAATAATATCACAAGCTATCGCATGTATCTTCCTTTCGTTTTCAATTCAGCCGGTTCAGATTTTAACTCACTATTTGTGTTTAATCCATTAAATTCAGCTCAATAGCTCTGCATCATCATCAGCTGAAGGCGCATTCATTTTGAATATTGTTGCTGTTGTTGTTTTGTATTCATACGCGCCGCTTCATTTACATTATTTACATTTTTGATCAATGACACTTCACATTTTTTTATTTGAAAATGTTTTATTAAATGATAAGAAATGAAGATAATAATTTTTCTATTGATCGACGTATCAAAGAAAAAATTGACCGGAAAACTTTTTCATCAATGCGCTACGCGCATTGATGAAGTTTTCCGGTCAATTTTTTCTTTGATACGTCGATCAATAGAAAAATTATTATCTTCATTTCTTAAATCATGATATATACCTGATATCGCCGCGTCACGAATTTACGTATTTTTAAAGGTTTGCATATATGTATAAATTACTTGCATCAAAATTTGAAAAAGACCGTATAGTGTAAACTACAGAGGCGGATCCAGCAATTTGGAAAAGGGGGGGTTCCAATTAATGATAATCAATACGTGCAAAATTCATTATTTTTCAACAAACAAGGCCTTTTGAACGTTTTCCATGCGTAAATTTAATTAACAGTTATCTCGTCAATATCTACATGTATTTCATACCTATCTTAATATCAGAGTGCACTGCATTTATTCATCGTTTTGGGTTAGGTAAGGACGATTTGCACAATTTCTAGCCTTAGAAAAAAAAACAAGTCTCCAGCAATGAGAACGTACGTTTATGCTTAATAGAAAGAAACACTAAAAACAAAAAAAAAAATGATTCAGACTTATTACGACAAGCTATTATAAATATAAATTTTTTGGTAATTTTTTTATGTCTTTGATGTTTAAATTCTAAACTATTTATCGATTTTGATTTCTATTGATTGCCTTCTTAAATAAAGGTCTAAATGATAGGATATGACAAAAAATGGGGATACTTAATGTGCTGAATAGATTGTACATGTGTAATACAATGGTACAAGCAATAGTCGTCCCAGGGAACTTGATGTGACCTCTGTAATGGGTGCGCAACATCACCCGGCACTAGTACAGATGCGATCATATTCAAGAAAGTTGTGAAAAGTTGTGCATTTACATAATGGTTTACATATAAACCCCTTACACGGTATTTTTGTAACGTAATTTCCGATTCATGGGGGGTTGGGGGGGTTGGGAAGGCTTCGTTTGTGATTCAGGTATTAAGGCAGCTAGCATTCCAGAAAAATAGCATAACCCGCATAAGAAATTCTTTAGATGAGCAATTTTAAAAGCATTTATTTGAAATAATTAAAGTATTTATGGTATAAATGGGAAAAATTGCCTTTAAATAGGCATTACAAGTTTTCAAAAAAAACATATGTCTCAGAGAAAGGGGGGGTTCCGACCCCCGGAACCCCCCCTCTGGATCCGCCAATGAACTACTAGTTTATAGGGGAAGATGGGGTGTCAACTCCGTGGAAATTCTATGGATGTCTAACAGGTCACTGAATACTTAATCATTCATCTATTTCTATAATATTGCATTTGTAGAATAGATGTCAGCGGCCAATGGAAAATCTTAGAAAAAAAAGACCCAAACAAATTGTAAATCTGAATGTTTAAAAGACGAGATGTAAAGTTTTTAGTCGTAAGGTACTAACGTACGTACTTAGAGATGATTATTGCAAAACGTAACGACATGGCAACGGAAGATATTAATAAACTTCATGAGTTTACAAATGTGGAGCAATAAAAATTAATAAACTGGATCAAATTGAAAATGAAAAGTTTACTTGTTCTTTTGCTGGTAAGGCTGTAATGACAACAAATGTTGGACAAAGTAGAAAATTTCTACGTAATCCCTTAATACGGTATCATCTGAAAATTGATCCCTAATATTAAACTTCATTTTTGACTCAATTTATTTCAGAAAACGCGTACCGCTACTTTTCAATGATCGCACTGCTGACCTGTGGATATTTTCCTTCTATTGTAAAAATGTTTTGAAAGTTGTATAAGTGCTAGAAAAAAATTCAAAACCAGTTCTTGCTTTGGAGTCAAATTGAAAATAAATAATAAGACTATTCAACACGATAATTTAATTTGAATTATTTTTTTCCCTATAGAAATATTTAAACCACGATCAAGTTCCGATATGCTTCAGGGACAGCAATTTCAAAACCGAGACTTTACCAGAGGATTCATTAGTATTGAGGCAATAAAGAAAGAAATCAACATTTAAATCTTATTTCGAAATAGACGGGAGGGGGAGGGGTAAGTATACATATAAAAACCGTGGAGGTGGTCGCGTTAGATACTTTTTCGTTAAACAGAGGAAGAGAAGAGTCTAAACATGCGTGTTGCCTATTTGTTCTTGGGACTTTTGGCGCTGACCGCCGCCCGCTCTTTCAAGGTAAATCTTTAATGTAGTCTCTTTGATAATTCTACAACAATATATATAATCTGATCAGAAATAATAATTTCATGCTTTATATTTCTTTGAAGAAATTGCGTTTTCAAAAATAAAGTAAAAAAAAAATGAATAGATAAATTATAATTAATAATAAAATGAAAATAATGAATAAATACGCCTAGATATCCATACCTAGAAATATTACATTTTTTTTCTCATGTAAATTGTTTCTTTTATTTCACACATACGATTTCAGGTCTTAGATTAGATTAGGTTTTTGCTGATGTTGTTTCTTTTTGTTCAATGGATTTCTGAAAATTCTGATGAATTTTGTGTTGTTGCAGATTTCAAATTCCGTTGAACGTGTCCTATTTAAAAAATAACGAAACATTATCACCTGAATATCTTCAATATAAAAATAATCAAGCTTATAAAATCAAAATGTCTATTTTGCATACACCTAATGCATTATCATAAAACACCCATGTAAATATAGAGAAAAACATTCATAACAAATCAGTGACATGTCTATAGGAGCATTTTCCCCTTTTAAAAAAATCATAACTACAGCCTACTCCGGATCTATTGAAATTCAGAGGACTATGCATATTATTTCAAAATCTCTGTAATTAATCCAATACGAGCAATACAATAGCTTTCCAAAACAGCTTTTCTGACTAAACAAAAATTATTCAATGGAAGCGACGAGGCTATCTTTTAAAAAATGAATTGTAATTCTTTTAAAGGGGGGGGGGGGAGAAGAACAATAAGAACCTCACCTCCCTGTTATTATTTTTTTATCAGAAGCGAGGCGACGACGACGAGAACCACTGGGTGTCGGGATATCTGGCCACAGTCGACAGTAAGCACTCCTTAATTCTGCATTTTGTGATTGAAACAATAAACAATGTAAATTAAATATGTATTGAAATTTTTCAATTACAGTAGTAGGTGTATTTTTTTGGTCTGTTTGGATTTTGCATAAGATATATATATATATATTTACATTATCCAGTGTCTTTGTCTGTGATAACACTACGTATCGATTTTGTACTATATAACTCATAATACAAATGACGCCAAATCGAGGCGCCAGCGGGGTTTGTTTATATTTATATTTAAATATTTAATCGTACGATGACCTAAAATTATATAAATATAAGTAATAAGGAATCATTTTTTGAATATTATGAGGTGATAATTTCGGTCGGGGCGTGATCAAATCTATCATAAAGCCCTTCGGGCTTTATTGGATTTGATAACGCCCGACCAAAATTATCACCTCATAATACTCAAAGAATGATTCCTTATTCCTTATATAATAGTATATATACATGTAGTACATGAATAAAAATGCTGTTGTTATAATCCATGCTGCTTTAATTTTCCAGACGATTTCGATGATGACAAAAAAGCTTCCATCGTGTCTAACATCATAAATGACCTGAAGTTTTTCAAGGCTGTGGTAGAGAAAACCCTGAGTGGAGGTAAATTAAACCTTTACACACGTCAGTCTACATAATCATAGGTGTTATGGAACATTTGTTTAATGTGGATAAACTACATTATAATCAAAATACGTTCACCGGTTTAGAATGTTCAAATTTTACAATTTTTACCCCAAAAAATGTTTCAAAAGCATTTAAGAAAGTTAAAAATTATAAAAGCCCAAGCGGTATTGGAACTGGTAGTTAACGCTCTAACCCATCGCCCTACGCTGTTAGGTAACAATATAAGGAAGAAAAAAATACAAAGTAATCCTATTGTTTATTGGGAAAGGAATTACGTAAATATATGGTCAGAGTAATACCCTGAAGGTTGAAAACACGGCCGATTTCTTAATGTTGTAAACCCATTGAAGTGACGCAATTGAATTCAAAAGGTGTTGATTTTACCGTAATCACTAGATTTCAGGAATGCGCCCCTAGTCAACCCATCTCCACATTTCAAGTGTGTTTGATCCGCTCCGATCTACATTTACAATGATGACAGATTAAGAGTGGAGCGGATCAGATATAATACCCTATACCTTCAATAAAGCAAAATAGCTTAATAGCGAAATTTCCTTAAGCAATTTTTTTTTACCGAAACATGTGTTGATAGAATAGAACTAGAATTAGATAATCTCTTTGTAACACGAGATAATCGAGGAAATGCCTTACAGAGCCATTGTAATTAACATTAAAAATGAAATATGATTTTTGACAAAAACCGTGACTATATACTATGCCCCTTTAAATAATGGGTTGATGTTATAATGTTATTTATTAAAATGCAATGTAAATATGAATTATGTAAGAAATCTTTTTTAATAAACCTTATACAAAGTATTATACACAATAAAAATAATCCTTTACACGTTTTTGTATTTAGAAAATGGCGGCCAGAGCAAATATGAGATCCTCGAAATGTTGTCAGGGGGCATCCATCTTGTAGAAATGCATGAAAAGAAAGGTAATCAAAGTACTGAAAGTCCTTATGTCTGCATTTTTAATACGATTGCTAATTGTTTGACCGGAATGTGAGGATTGTTGTTTTAGTGTTGATGATACAAAATAAACTAAGGGTTTTATGTTTTACCCACAAATCTCAAACTGAGTATTTTTAACCATTGCTTAACGTCAGTGAAATTTTATCAAATAAAATCAGTAGAATCTTTTAACTTTTTAATAACATTTTCATAGAATCATCTTATGGTGCAGATTCATAAATTAGATGAGTGCAGAGTGTTGAGTCACTTAACGTATATCTGAAGCATTTGATTGCATAGAAGATTTAAATAAAAACAAATCCAAAAAACAAAATGTCATTTTCGTCGCTTTTATCGTCGACTGCATCATCTGAATTGTGTAGAATAGAACTTTTAAAATAGAAATTACAAAATAAAAGACAACGTAAACTATAAACATGATCAAGTTTATGCTGAAAATGATTTACTTAGTTGTGTTTTTTGTGATTTCAGCTGAAGAGGGTCACTCTATGATCCCAGCCAAGTCAGTCTCTATTCCCGAGGGATGTACAAAAGGTCAGTAATTAAAAACCGGCTAAACATATATAGCACGCTTTTATTTTCTTTGAACAAAATTAAAATAAAGCAAACAGAAACAGTTGAGCTTAAATTCAATATGAATAACGTTACCATTGATATAACTCTTCACTTACCAAAGATTAAAATGAATAAAACGTTCACACTTTACTGAATTCTAGTAAATTAAGTATACAGTTATTCAACTGGACGAAGAAATATGCAACCTTAAATGTATCTAGTAATAAAGATTTGAACTCTCTTTAACTTCCTGTACAGATGACATCATTGCTCTCAAGGAATGTAAGCTGATGGTGAACCAGGCGTTGAACTGTATCAAAGGCGGCACCCAGGCCGTGCTTGATGTCCTCAGCTCCGACAACCAATCCTGTAAGTCACTCAAAACTTTACATATACTTCTAATATATATATATATATATATATATATATATATATATATATATATATATATATATATATATATATATATATATATATATATATATATATATATATATATATTTCTGATACACACACACACACACACACCGAAATAAACTCAACTAGTTTCATTTCAAATTTCAAATCATCAGGAGTTTGACAACATGTTGCTAAGATATATATATATATATATATATATATATATATATATATATATATATATATATATATATATATATATATATATACTGTTTGTTTTGCTATCAACAGTTGAAGACAAAATCGGAGCTTTGAAAGCAATGATTGGCAAAATTGTGGGAGAACTCGACAACATTAGGATGTTGTTCGGTAAGTTGATTGCAGTTCTTAAATACTTAAAATTTAAATTATAGTTTGTTTTTTTTCATATTGCACATATTTAGCTCAAATTTTGAAATACACTGTATATAAATTGCATTGAATATTGTAATTCGTGATTGTTGAATACATTTTTATCAATCTTTTTTACAGACCACTGCGTTAAGGTAAGATAAAACACTTGGTCTTTAAAGCTGATCTTTGTTAGAAAAACATCATGGCGTGGATAAATAATCTTAGTTTCTATTATCACTCTTCAGCCATTTTTACCCGCTCACTGGGAACAAGCCTGGAAGCTAACAGAAGCAGGTACTGTTAAATTCATAGCTCAACCAAATCTTTGCTCAAAAATATATCGATACCATATACATGTAACTTGAAGGTGTTCATTTTGATCGCAGATCTGAGTGATCCAGATGTGACAGAACAGAAGTACGCCGATATGGGGATGCAGATTTACAAGGACGCTACCGCCATCAAAAACAACCTGGACATCTTGCTCAGCGGACGTGAGTAGCATCACAATGAAGTAACATTTAGAACATAGAATTAAACAGTTTTGCTGTAGAACTTGGTTTTGGTGTGTTATTAATTAGCGCGTCTTTTATATGTGTTACTCAGAGGGAAGCGAACGCGAGTTTAAAGAGGCCCATAAACACCTGGAGGCGGCTGTCATGTTGGCCAAACTGCACGAGGAACAAGGTATAAAGCTGAACATTGGACTGTATACCTTATACCTGAATTCTTAAGCCTATAATATAACAATCTCAGGCACATAGCATTTGGGGGGGGGGGTGGAAGGGAGGTGCTTTTTCTCGCAGCAAACATTTTTCAATTTTTCTTAAATTAACATTTAAAGACTTGAATGATTATGGAGTCGGTCCCCTATCTTTGTGGGGGCATGTAAAAAATTGAAAGGAAAATCGGGTAAATAACAGCATTTATAGTAGTAGGTATTCATGTACACTCTCCTCCCGATTAGGATTTTCATGATTTTCGAACTTGCCTTTTTTTCTTTAGCTTATCAAGAATTTTTTGGATGATATTGCCCCTCACCTTTTTTAAAAACAATGCTACGTGCCTCAATCTTATGTATGGATATATACAAAGACAGTTGTTTGTATTAGTAGCATGAAATCGACTTATGTCCAAATAAGACTAGTACTCACGGCGAGGCTGTTGACCTAATTTTACAGGTGCTGGGACTGTCCAGCCAGAAGATGTTCCGGTGGAAGCTCAGTGCACAAAGGGTACGCAGAACATTTTGTGATGAGTTTCCATTATGAAGTTTTTGAATAAACAGCTTAGGGGATTATACGTGTAACTTGTCTTTTATCTAATCTTTTACAGAGGAGATCAGCAAACTTGCGGACTGCGGGGAAAAGTATTTCCGGGTGGGAACATGTTTGAGGGCTGCTGTGGACAAGATGATCCAAAGAATGGAAAATAACAACAGGGACTGTGAGTCTTTTATGGTCAACATCAGAGTTTTGTGCCGTTTAAGGTGGTTGTATCGCCCATTAGATTAAGATGGCTGTACCACCTTTCAGTTTATGGTGGCTGTATCGGCCATTTGTTAAAGGTGGTTAAGGTGGTTGTGTCACCTATCCGTCACCTTATTACCCATCAGTTCTATCTTAGAATGTTAAATACAATGTTCATTTCTAAACTACATTAAACTCCAACTATTTCATATTTTCTTTAATTTCTATACCGAGCTTTTTTGTCTCAAAAAAGTTAAATGTAGTTTAAACACCCTGTCCTCTTTATATCATATACTATAATTAGTTGGAAATAATCAATTTCAAATGTTTCACATAAGAATGATACAAAAATATTATTCCTAAATGTTTATTAAATTTGTGGCTAATTGAAAATCTGTACTTGTATTCTATTTATTTTGTTTTATGATATTTTAGATGTTGGGCTGGTAAAATACGTTAAAGGAGTTGTTTTGAACATCGCCAAGGCACCAGAAGTACTGCAAGAGATTGCAAGTAAGTTGTTATGTAATTTAGAACAATTTTACACTTTCAGATATCTGGGCATTTCAATTATTAAATAAAATATTAATATTATCGGGTTTTTTTTTTCATTTCTTTTACAGGCACCTGTTCTGTGGTATGTTTGGTTTTTTTAAACAAAATAATTTAACAAAATCAATGTTTTTGTTTTTCTGGTTTGTGATAAGTGGGAAATACTAAAAGAAAAATAGTTTTTCTTCAAATCTTGGTAATACTTGTAAGTGTATTCGCCTTCACGATGGATAAATGTTATATAACAAAACTTCAGAAAGTAAACATTGAAGTATGAATCATCTAATTTTTAACTTTTATTGACATTTCCCGCCATAGTTGGACATAGAGCATTGGGAGAAGGCCTGGCTAATCACAGAAGAAGGTGACATTTTTAAAAAACAAAATCGCGTTTTTATTTTTATCAAAATTTATAAAATAAAGTAAACATACGTTTGAATTTATAGAATTGAAGGATCCTGCAAATCTAGAAAAGTTCAAGAAGTTGGGCGAGAGAATACATAACGATTTGGTTGAAGTTCGCGAAAATCTCGCTGCCTTATTGGAAGGAAGTAAGTCAGGAACTTGTTACCCCCCCCCCCCCCCCCCCCCCCAAAAAAAAAGATATTGCTCATGTACAATCAATCACGCAATTCTTTGAGCAATATCTTTTTTTTTACTGTGTGAAAAGTAAACTCCAGTGTAAAAATTTAACAAAGATCTTCATTTAGATATTGATGGTCAATAGACTTGGTAAATAGACAAATCTTACACACATGTAGACCCTATCCCAAATACAATTCAAATAGAGTAAATCTTGTACAAGATATCAATACACAAAAAAGTATGATTGGCTAACAGAAAAGTAAAAAAAAAATTGAAATAAAGGTTATTGCTATCAGTTTAGAGAAGCACATACAATGGATTGTGTGTGGGTTTCCAATGTAAATCAAACAGTAAATTGTCATATTATGTGTTCACAGGGGGAGGGGACATCAACCTTGCACTTCAACACCTGGAAGCCGCGGTCAAACTTGCCGCCCTCCACGAGGACCAAGGTCAGTCACCATAGTGTAAGGATAATAATAACTGTCAGTCGTGATTGTACCCGTTATTTCGATCTTTCACCGTATTTTTGTACTTTCAGGAGCTGGATCCATTACTCCATCGAACATTCCTGCCGAAGCCGGTTGTACCAAGGGTACGTTTTGATGTAACTCTTCAAAACCAAGTTTTCAAACTACTGAAACATAGACAATTTGACTTTGCTATAATGTCTTTAAAAAATAATATTTTCAAAAACTTTAACATCAGTTTCATGTTCCAGATGCAGTACTAGCTCTCGATGGATGTGAGAGCAAAGCCATTAAAATCGGAACCTGCATCAAAGGCACGGTTGACAATGTTCTAAATGAAATGAGGACAAATACTAACAGTGCGTATTTCAATCATGCTTAAGAATTAGTAAACAAAAACGTGTACTCGCTTTATTTCAAAGAAAATTCACAGTTTCAGTCGTACAGTATAATTACAGGAATTGTGTGCTTACAGTTGTGATTTAAACATATTTTATTGTATACATATATATAAGATAAAATACTAGTATGATAAAATGTTGCAGTTGTGGAGGTCGCTATGTTCACCAAGGGGTCAGTTTTGAACCTGGCCAAAGCTGATGCTGTAGTCAAGGACGTCATTGGTTAGTATATATTTCCTTTATTTGTATCATTTGCGTTTTTTTAAGAAGTGCTTTGGATCATATTCATTCTATTCTGACATTATTTACAGCTTCCTGTGAGAAGGAGGATGATGAGAGAGAGCTGAAGAGAGAACTCCTTAAGCTTCTAAGAAGAAGAGGAAACTGAAGTATCACTCCGCCAAATGAGACTTTTTTTTTACTTGAACCGACTAAACGAACCAGAGAAGTAATCCTACCTGTGAATACTTTGTTTTTGACAACTGTATATCAAGATTAATAAATTTTCCAATGCATGGAGTTGAGTAGCGTTTGTTGCTTTATCCATTGGAGTCGGATCGAACAGTAAGCAATTGCAGGTCATCAATATACTTGCAGACATAAAAGGTCACTCAAGGTCAGACGGGTCATGCATCTTCCATTATTCTCCAATTTATCTTCAAACTCAGCAATGTGACAATTTCCACTATGTAGTTCCGTAATCATATTCCACTTTATGAGATATAAAGTTTCAATGGAAAATGGTATTATATGAATTTATTTTATCGCTTTTATTTGCAACTTGCAAGCTTTGATAAAGAAATCCTAAAAAATTACAACTTCAAAAGTAGCCAGGCAATAATCTCTTTTTTTGCCATAAATAGTTTCAAATGCAAATACATGTAGATAAGAAATAAAATTTCATTGAAATTTATCTAAAACTGAGAAACGTTACATGTGTCCTTAAACCTAGTATATACTTTGGGTTTACTTTTTGAAAATTTGGTCCACTCATGGGTTTACTATGGGTTTACTCGTGGTTTACTTTGGGTTTATTTGGAAATTGCTTTTGTGGTCAACTGTATGCACTGAAGTGTGAAACAGACCCGTCATTTATCTTACAAACCTACTCCCTGTAATTCCTGCCTCTTGTGTATTCGTGTACTTCTGATCGGGGTTTACTCTCTGTGTCCACTCTGGGTTTACTTTGGGTTTACTCTGGGTCCACTCTAGTAAACCCGAAGTACACCCAGCAAGTAAACCCAGGGTTTAGTTGGGGTTTACCTTCTGTTAGGTTGTGTCTGATCGGTACTGTAGGTAGCCCCTACCTGTAAATGGTAATCATTGGCGTCGAAAGCAAATTTAATGGGGTGGGGGAGGGGCAGACTTATATGAAATCCACCCCCGGTTCTGATGCCTGTGGGTACAGGGTCAGGCGTCACGAGTACTACCTTACCGATAATCTCGATAAAATGTTTATATTCATACATTGATCTTAACAATTACCAATAAAGCCTATTTCATTAATAAACTCAAATCTTTTGTTCCATCTATGAACTACAGCTTGTTAATTTTTTACCTTAAAAAACAACTAAATAGTCATTGACGAAATAATGTCATTTATTAATGACGAATCAAAAAACTTGTACAAATAAACCATATCACAAACAGGGAGATCCCTGACAAAGTCAATACTTAAACTTATTAAAATGACTTATGTAACAGGTACTGTGGGATCTCCCTTATTAGTTAAAAACACCTGAACAAATATTGAGATCACCAGGTCAAATATAAACAAAAAAATAGTAAACAACAATGGCAGGGTGATCTCATTTTAGTTAATAAAAAAAAACACGTTAAAAAATTAAGGTGGCATATACAAAGTTCTGCCATAAATCCAATACCCATTGGATTCCCGCCACCCTAAAAAATGTTTACCACCTTTCTGACATGTTTATTTTTCATTTATCAGCAATTCTTTGAAAATAATAATAGCATTATTTACATGGTTATGTCACGGTGTGAAATTCAATCTTGAAATCGGACTATTTTTAATTATTGTGTAAATTAACTATTTCGGACTTTGTGTTAATTGCTACAAAAACTTTTCCTCTATTTCGACAACTGTTTCAAAAACGTCTTAAATTCCGCGCAGCATTAATCCTACCTGAGGCAAATCAGTGATGGACAGCTAATCTTTAAATTGACCTCTGTTTATGTTTATTGACACTTAAGCTTCTTTCATCTTATTAATCCTTTTATGTATATGCTGCTAAAATGTCCCGAATTACTCAATAGCTGTTTTATAATTGATTTTCTTACTTCTGTACATATTATATTAATCCTTATTGTGTTATTACATTGTTCATTATATATGATTCTGAATTGTCAATTATAGTCAGTTGGAATCAGACATTCGGTGCTGATGCATACCAAACTCACGTAAAAGTATATTTCATGTAAAGTCTTTATAAAAGTCTGAAAACTAAAACGCGTGTTGGCTTGTTGGAGGTTTCATGAGGCTGGGTCCAACAACAAGAGAATAAGCTCAGAGTTGGCCCAGTATTCGTTCTGTACGGGAGCGAGCGCCCTGTAATAGTTGCATGCGCAGCTTCTCGGCCTTTCCGGCAGAGCTCGGAAGAACATGCCTGCCGGAAAGGCCCGAGAAAATGCGATTACATGCTACTTTAAATTCTAACGTAAAACGCGGACCAAGGACTGCCGTGGTATCTCCAAAACACCCGAAACGCCAGAAATTCCGTAAAGTAGCTTTGAGTTTCGACAGGGAATGCTAAGCATTGAATTTTCCTACATTGATTTTCGTATATAAAAATAGGAAAACAAAATAGGTTAGTTTTGAAGCTAATTTTTAGATGTGTCTTTCAACACAAAAATCCCACTGTATTAAAGGGGCATGGTCACGATTTTGGTCAAATTCTATTTTTCGTTTTTGTTATTTACAATGCTTTAGGAGTGCATTTTTAATGATCAAATGAAATTTGAGAGTCAGTCGGTAAGTTATAAGGAAGGAAGTAAGGAAGATACAGAGCTCACAATTCTTTGTCATGTAAACAAGGCTCGTGTCCTGTTTTTGTTTACATATGTTCAATATACAAGTAAAAATCTTTTTTAAACTGATTTGTCGATTTTCCTAATCATTTTAAGCATAAATAAATGTTTCTTAACATTTAACACATCCATTTTAGGTATAAAATTGGAGTTTTTATTTCAACATTCAAGATGTAAACAAATGCTTTATATCTCAACGAATGACAATCAAATTTTGGTTGTCTATTAAATATGCTTTACTGAAGCACTGTAAACATTAAAAGTGGAAATTTTTTTTTACCAAAATCGTGACCATGCCCCTTTAAGTTAAGTCTCGGCATGATAGCTTACTCTGTGCTACGTTAAACACAGTTTGTTTGCTACGAGCTCTTTAAAAGGAAGCAATTTCCACATTAGAAAGTGAACTAGCGCCTTCTGAACTGTAACTTGTTTTGAATATGCATTATTATACGTAATTTCCATCAAACTGATCCGATATACCAATTTTATAACGCGCCCTTATCATTGCAGACGACTAATTTCCCAATAGACAACGCAATCAGGAGATAAACACTAAAAAGATATGTAAATAGTCTTCATTGCGGGTCTAATGTTCAATCTGATGGCTTTAATGTCCTAGTCATACAATGGAGAGAGAGCCCCCTCCTAGAAATATCTTAACTGTACTTCTGATGGACAAACTGTTCCGAATTCGGCAAGATAATTGATAACATTAACACAATAAGATGTCTTGTTTTGCGTGTATATAAATTTCAAAAGTCTCTATGCTTTCTCAATTGAAAGGAAAAGCCAAAATGATAAATTTGTGTTAATGGAAGAGTGTCATGTGACTTGGGTAAAGGACCCATTAACTGATCTAGAACACTCCGTATGGTCTAATTAAAATGAAAGTGTCATCTTTGTGCACGCCATGGGCTATTACACAACATTCCCCTTTTATAAAGGTCCTAGAGTAAAAAAGAATAAGAATGAAATTGTTTCTAGACTGTCAGTCTCACTTGTCAGATTGGAAATGAAAACGAAATTAAATCAAAATCTTAAATTCAATTTTCCAGCCTAATTGACAGATTTTTCCATGGCCTAACATTTTTTTATGTTTTATGTCGTTCAGTTGAACCGATGTTTTAGGAAGTAGAGGATTGATTGTAGGAATAAATATAAGCGATAAAACGACACAGGAGTGATTATGACAACCCATAGCCAATTCTTCATGTGAAATCGCACATTAATTTAAGGCTACAACCCATAACCAATTCTTCATATGAAATCGCACATTAACTTAAGACTAGAACTGTTGTCGGAAAAAACCCCCGTAAAAAAACAAACATTAAATAACCTCTCCCTGTCATATATGTACCTAAAAATTCTCCTTTTCAGCCATATTACTTGATATACTTTTGAAACAATCACATAGTACTTTCTAAACATAAGAAGCTAGTACATTACCCCCCCCCCCCCTCCTTTTAGATCCAAAATGACGACATATCCATCTTGTTAAACAAAGCAACACTTTTTTTTTCTTTTTTTTTCTTTTTTTTTTATAAAATTTCCACCTTTTTGTGTTATAGATCTAGACCTAACAATGTTACCTATTCTATGTTACAGAACAAATTGATATGATTGGTAATAATGTATACGTTATTGTTCTTCTAATAAAATGCATTTTGAATATACAAAATGATTGATATATCATATATTGTTTAAATTATGCATGCCCCTACAGGGCCTCCGATTGGTAAATAAACAATCATAAACATTTCCATGCATTATGATTGTGTAAACAGATATTGTTTAAAAGAATGGAAGGTTATAGCCTTTCAGACTACATGTAAAAACACTGTTTAAAAAACCCAAGACGGGCTTCTACACACTATTTGTGAACTGGACCAATAAAATCTTGTTAAAATATTGTGCTCCGAGTCATGTGCTCATTCATAACAGCTGTATGAGTATGTTGGTAGACTGAATGTGTTTTGTTTCAGATTCCTTTAATTTCCCAACGTGTCCTGTGGCCATACATTACATAGTACACGGGATGATTAGCGACAAACAGTACTAATAGCCATTACTCGTCCCAAAGTACAAAGACACCTTAGTTTACACCCATTAGTCAAATGTTTTAAACCATGACAATGTGTTTCATGAATTCTAAATTGCTGATTCTGTCCCAGGGGGAGCAAGTATTACAGTTCATTCAGAGTCATGGAGTAGATTAGCTATGGAGAAATGCAATGGAAGAATGGTCTGAAAGCCCTAACAAGGCTAACGGGCAGTAGGAACCAACTTCGTCCGGTTGTCTCCACCTCAGTAAGAATTGACATAGAAAAGAGCATTTTTTGTATACAGAATGAATTAGATTTAAATAATTTCTATGAAAGTCTCACATTAAAAATCACATTTCTGCATATATAAGACCGTAGAGTAGAAAAATACCCGAATCGTACCAAGGTCGCTTTATAAGAAGAGACCGGACTGTCCCGGCATCATTTCCTTACCTTAATGTGCCAGAAAGCATATTTAAAAAAATCAAGAAGAAAGTGCATTTGGAAATAAATTATCAATGAAAAATAAAGGCCAAGATTCTTTAAAACCATAGCTGCTTGGTCCGATTTTTTCGTGATTACAGTATCAAAATTTTGTTCATACAAATCATTTATCTTACAAAGTTATGGACTTTCTCCTATTTACACCAGCAAAATCAATCTCTTTTCAAAGTTAGAAATATTCAAAGTAAATAAAAATAATTTCTCTTTGGGCAGACGAAAAAACAAACCAAAATGCATCACGGGAATGTTTAGAAAAGGAAACCGCATGGTTTCGTCCCCCGAATAATTGGGGTTATTCAACCCGCATGCTATGCGATTGTAAAGAAAGCAGACTTTAGAAATATTGGCAAACAAACGTACACATGTTTATTTGTAATTTGTCTGATCATTTGTGTGACCATTTCGACCTTTATTTAAAGCGATGTCAATTCGTAATACAACCATACCCGTCTCGTCGTCAGGGGTGAAATTTAACATGAGGCGAAATAACGCGATACCTTTTAATGTCGTTTGTTTTGTTAGCAGATTTTGTACGTATTTTTCTTCATTGAAATTTGGCTTAATTGACTGGGAAAACTACTGCAATGTCTATTATTATACATATACTAAGCATAGCCATCGTTTAAAAGCGTGCATAAAATTTGATATAAAATCGGACCAAGCAGCTGTAATTACTTTCCAAGGTGCAATATTGATATGTTACATTTTTAATAGTTAAAAAAATGAAAACTTTACATTTAATGCATGAAAGTAAGGAAGATATGTAGATGATTCCCTAAAAAAAAATCATATTTCATTCATAAATTCGATTGGTATACACTTGATGTAAGAAAGCTGAAAACTTTTAAATATTTTAGATTTAAGTTAAATGCTAAACTCGGTTTTTTATATCAAAAGAATGAAAAAACACCCCGATCTCTGAGCCTTCCGAAGAGGTGGGATAGGACACTTATTGAATTTATTCCCCTGGAAACGTTTTTATTTACCTGTCACGTGACTGTTTAAACCAATCAGATAAAGCCTTATATAGAATTATCATATTGACATATAACAATGGCGCTACAATCTGGATATAGACTTAAAGTACTAATTGTTAAAGATAGATAACTTTTTCAAACCAAGATTTTGCTAAAAAATGTTCTTTGGGAAAATCAAATAATTATGGCCAATAAAAGAGCATGTGTTCCCCAAGTACCCAAACTCCGTCACCGTAAGCAAAAAACATTCCGCGTTTCTCTGTAAATTATTTTTTGCGGTTTTTATCATTTGCAATCACTAAATATAATCTGAAACATTATAATTTATAAAATTATAAAAAAAAATATTTTTATTATTATTCAAATAAGCCCTCTGAATACAACGTTTTTCACACGTGCTACCAAAACTTATGAACCTAAACCCGTCATCCACACGCCAGGGAATGGAGACACATTGACAATTTAGTTTAACTAAACAGGTATCTAAGCCAAGTTATAATGAGTAAAATTGGTGTATACAATTTAAATGGTATTTAATTTCATCGAAATGAAATGATCACCAGAATAAAAAATGGGTCCTTGTAACAACAATCACAATGACCTTTTCATAATGCATGGATGCCGTTCGATTACTGTCCTTACATATTTTAAATATATCATATCAATAATGAATGTATTAATGATTATGTTATTTATTTATTACATTTTTAATCAATGTAGCATATTCTAAATACCGACATATCGTATATATCTAAAACCCTGTATAAGGCAAAAATTACGGCATATGAGCGATTTCACGTTATCATCAAGTGTAGTGCATAAACGCTATTGCGGACTGAAAAAAATGTATTAATAACCTTAATAAAAAATAAATTACAAGTAAAATGCTTCATCTTGACCTCTCTTAAAATGACTGACCACCGTAAATCATCGAATGGGCCCGCATATTAGAAATATCTTTATTTTAGAGCACCCCTGAAAAAGTGTTAGCTGATTTCATGCAATTAGTGTTGCATAAAATGAACATGGTGTAATTTTGTTATGTTTGAACACTTTCTTAAATTTAACCGTTGTAAATTGTTGACATTTGATTGAAGATTTTTAACATGCAAAAAATGACGTCATAATCGCACTTGATTTCAAACGGCGAGGAGTTTCCAGAAAGTGACGGAGTTAGGGTAGTGACGGAGTTAGGGGGCTCACTATAGCTAATATATATATAATTGTTTTGTTTCAACTTTGTAACTGACTGACTACAGGAATATATCGAGTTTATCAATCTCATAGATGGCGGTGCAAAGCAGAGCCGTCTATCACGTGATTGATCAGCTCGATATATTTCCGTAGTCAGTCAGTAACAACCTAACAAGTATGTTGTTTTCTCGAGGACCATCAAGTGGGACAATTATTAACAAAAACTTGAAAACCGATGATGCACGCAAGTCCATGTACACGTGGCCCTACATCTTGTCCAATTTTTCACAGCCGAACTCTTAAAAATTCTCATTTTCAAATACTCTCAGTCCGAGGAAAACATGTATGAATGTCTTCTCTTGGATGTTATACGGTTACCATCTCTTTATTTACAAAAGTTTTCCAACATTTCAATTACTTTTCACTTTTTAGAAAATTTTCTCCAATGTTACATGTATCTCCAACAACGTTCTGCGCGTGAGATATACATATATATAAGATTACAAATAGCTTGGAATGACTAGTAACTGCCTTCTGTGACAATTAACTGCCCTCTGTGAGTTTCGATATTTGAGGACAATGACGTAATCTATTTTATAATGTGTACCACTTTTGGTCAATAAATATATAAGTTTTAATTGCTTGAATTTGATTTGCTTACATCACAAACTGACGTTTTTTTTCTCTTGACGTAAAGATAACATATATTTTTGCCCTTTATGATAAAAATTCGTCTCATTTTCTTTGTCTGATATATTCAGATTATTGGAATTACTTGATACTCACTTTATACCTGTTAATACCGGATTGGTACGGCGTATATAATTCTTAAAGAAGATACTTTAATACAACTATTTATGAAGAAATCCCTTGTAGGCTGGTAAACACGGCAGTAAAAATCTTAACACATTTGTCACATTCTGACTTATTGGAAAAAAAAAGATGTCATGTACATGTACTGTTAGCATACTGCCAAGGAGTATAGAAAATGAGAATACTTTTTCTCAATTTTTATAGAATAGTGGAAAAACTAGTATAAGAATCACGACTGACTTATCATAAAAGCATGGTTTCGAAATATTCAAAACAAATACCGACGTCTGGATCTGAAGCCTGTAATAAAATTATTTATTCTCCAAACTACGAAGTTGATCAAATCAATTCATTGACATAAATAATTTTGAAAGACATTTAACCTCCAAGCTGTGACATGCTCGTAAAAGTTTAAGTTGCGGAGTGTAGAGGTTCTTTACGCCATTCTCGTTTTGTTTATTGCATTGAACACGGTTTTAATAAAGTATGGTATCTGAATATTCGATCTTACGTCATTTGGACGCTTATTTGTTGCAAATAGTTCTTTGTCTTTGATAAGATAATGGATACTTTTATATCTCAAATGACGAGAAGATCTGCAGTCAAGCTAAAGGGACTTAAAACTCGCATATTTCTATGTGAATATCTATATTAAACAATAGACCATGTTGAACAAAGGGGGATCACATGTAAAATGATGTTCCTGACGCATTTGATCGACAGTAAGTGTGAATTGCCAGACAACAAAAAATAACTTTTTTGAATTTGTAATATAATAAAACACGAAATACAAATGTTATTGATTCAGAGCAATCAACTTAAATCTGCAAATCCAAAGTAAAAAAAACTTGTGAGTTAATACACAACGTAATATAGGGATGAGATGAGCACATGAGACAAAAAATAACCAAAACTGACAATCGCAACTCCTCGGGCCTTTCCGGCAGCACCCTGAAAACTGTTTCAGGTTTCTCAGAATGGCCGAGAAGTTGCGGTTGCAAAACTTAACAACATGGTTCCTGTAATCTCGCGATTGTGCAGAGTGGATCACCGCTAATTATAAAAATCTCAAAATCATTACTCGACCCCTAGAGTGAAGGGAACTATTTTAGAATTAGCTTTTGCTTTTTTTTTTTTCAATCTACTGTAATGATGGAAGAATTCTCTATTCTACAAGGATTTCATGAGATGTGCTCCATGTTAATACATTGTATAAATTGATTTTTTTTAACCCAGAAGAGTCGTATATTTACTGGCATCAATTTTTATCGATCTCTTTCTCTGAGACAGAACACATGCCTGTTTTTTAAATTCAATCATCGAGAAAAATTGTAAAAATCAGGAGACGATCTGAAACGAAAGTTCCACAAATCACTGTCATCGCTGATTCCATTCTCAAATATTTGCAGGTTGAAGGCCGAAGATATTAATTTTTTCTTCCCACACCGATTGTTGATCTTTGCTTCCGTTGTAGCAGGCTTGTCTCTTAAAATGATGTATGCTAATGCGGAAAAATCTGCTCGATCTCACGATGGTATGTTACATCATAACATATTTTGGTATCGATGCAAATACGTTATCAGCGTGTCATATAAATAGGTAATACAAAGATAAAATAATACATAGCAATATACTTGAAAACTTTATAAGATTATAGTCATATGGACTTCTGTCGAATGATCATCTAAAATCGAACACCTGTGGCATATACCTGAACTGTCTGTGGTTTGGTCTGATGACAACTTTTAAGATTAAAAGTTGACAGTTATAGTAAAGGAATGAGAAATCGAGTCATTACTTTCAATCAAAGTAGCTGCATCGACTGTAGTCAATAATGTCATTGATAACCCCAACTGAAACTTAATGTTTTAAAAAATCTAGAAAATTGGTGCAGTTGGGCTTCAATATCAATGGCAAACACGACTCCGTCAGATATCAGTCTATGAAAATTTGAACATTTGTACATATTTGTCTATAATTTTATGATATTTCATCCGCTGAATTACTATAAAATTTAAAAGCGGTGAAAGATAAACAAGCATAAAAAAATCTGATAATGTTTTATAAATTAATCTAGATTAGCCAGAACAATTATATACCATAATGACACAAAAAATAAGACGATTTTAAAAAGGACAAAACCTTATACTTACCAATTCAAACAAATCAATTAATACAAGATAAGTTTGAAATTTCTCCCCAAAATAGGAAACTCTATCAGTTCTTCAAACACAGACACCCCTGAAACCTAAAGCTAGTACATGCACCTATTACCTCTCTTGTGTGTCGTACTGGAGGTCTTATCGGGCGGACCTGGAAGAAAACACCAGGATTTCTTTTGAATCTGTATTAGTCAGTATGTATAATTGGGTTATTGAACCTGAAGAGCTGTTAATCAATTAGACCTTTTGTTTCCCGTCGATTGTTAGCTTAAGTGTCATAAGCTGCAAATTCCGTTGTGTGATATCTGTCAGTTTGAAAGGGTCTAAGTACATTAGAATGATATAACATTAATTACATTAATAGTGCTTGATTAACAAAACTTTATTGCACAATAAAGCTACCTCTTCAAACACAGAGTCTGCTCCGATTTACCCTTAGAGTTTGAACCAAGGAAGCGAAATGCCAGTTCTAAGTCATCACTATTACAATGCGAATTTTGTTAATTGTCTCTTTTATGTAAAGGGGATTTAATGAAAACCGGAAATAGACGAAAAGGCTACGGAAAACGACAACATGCAAGTGTGCTAATAATTTACTTCTTAGCAACAGGGGAAATCGGGTTATATTGATCCACGGCAGTCATTTTTTTAACCATTTATACTTTTGCTGATTTGTAATCGAGGTACATTTATATATCGGAATTAGTTTTTTTAATGAGTATACATCGCTTTCAAAATTACACAGGATCTTTCCCCCATTAACGTGTCTAGGGAAACTGCCTGATTAATGAAGCTATTGGAACACTGTTTTATTTTTTCAGGGAGTCATTTTCTCAAATACTCATCCTTAACTTTGTTCTGGCAGGAAATGAGTACGGTTATTTTCATTTTTAACAATCCACTTTTTGATCTAATTCACCACAAGCCTTTGATCATATTGAACACAATTCACAGAAACATTCAAATCGTTGTCCCCTAGATATTACCTGAACATTTTAACGCTTAAATAAGAAACAAAATGACAAATCATTGAATTCTTTTTCAAAATAAAGAACAAGTTTGTGTATTTACATGCTTGAAATCAATATCTAATTGCTTGTTGTGGACTCGTAAAAGACGTTCTGATATCGAACTTTTTTACGTATGGTATGAAACACAATTTACATGATATGTCACGTATGTGCTTTATCATTTCTGCTTAAACAAATCAACATTAAAAAAAAACCCATCTAAAACGAAATGCATGTAATTCAAAAGCTATTTTATGGTCAGCTATAAAAGGTTCTGTGATTTCCGCAAAATTCAAATCAAAATGAGAAAAGGAAACAAGCTCTTAAACAAAAATAGATGTTATTCATAAACAGATTAAATCGAGGCCGAATTATAAATTTTTGGCACGGAATAGATTTTAAAATATTTGAATCCGCATAAAGTGACTTCAGCACAACAATGACAACAGCAACAACTGCAGCAGCGACACCAACAGCAACAACATCGAACACAACAACAGCAACAACAACGAACACACCAATAGCAACCTAGCAAAGATATCAACAGCAACAACAATGAAGACATCAACAGCAACAACAACGAAGATTTCAACAGAAATAACATCGAAGACATCAACAGCAGAAACAACGAAGACATCAACAGTAACAACAACGAAAACAACAACAGCAACAACAACGAAAAACACAACAGCAACGGCAACGAAGATATCAACATCAACAATAACAGCAACAACAACGAACACAACAACAGCAACAACAACGAACACACCAATAGCAACCTAGCAAAGATATCAACAGCAACAACAACGAAGATATCAACAGCAACAACAACGAACACAACAACAGCAACAACAACGAAGACAACAACAGCAACAACAACGAAGACATCATCAGCAACAACAACAGCAACAACAACGAAGACAACAGCAACAAAAACAACAACAGCATCAACAGCAACAACAACGAAGACAATAACAGCAACAACAACGAAGACAATAACAGCAACAACAACGAAGACATCATCAGCAACCCAGCGAAGATATCAACAGCAAAAACAATGAAGACATCAACAGCAACAACAACGAAGATATCAACAGCAACAACAACGAAGACATCAACAGCAACAACAGCGAAAATATCAACAGCAACAACAACGAAGACATCAACAGCAACAGCAACGAAGACATCAACAGCAACAGCAACGAAGATATCAACAGCAATAACAACGAAGACATCAACAGCAATAACAACGAAGACATCAACAGCAACAACAACGAAGACATCAACAGCAACAACAACGAAGATATCAACAGCAATAACAACGAAGACATCAACAGCAATAACAACGAAGACATCAACAGCAACAGCAACGAAGATATCAACAGCAACAACAACGAAGACATCAACAACAACAACTACTACAGCAACAACAACAACAAAAATTGAATTTAATATACGTGTATATACGTAATATGCGTTTCCGCTTCGTGTCTGCTCACACTAGCGCACTTGTAAAAGATTGCACCATGCGACAAAACTGTGCACAAAGAATAGATTTGTCGAACTTTCAATTTTAGATCAACCCCATTTAATTCACCCACGAAATCGAAGAAGAATTTGGCTAGAATTAACAATGGCGGAACTTTTTTTTGTAATTTGCGGTTTTCGCAGACATTCTATATATTATATGTACGAGTAGTTAAAATAGAAATTACATGCAATGTATATTCGAAAATCATTATTGCGAGAACTCTGTACTTTATACATAATTTATATCATCAAACTGAAAACAAAGAAACACCTAAAAACTTAAAATAAGTTTTGTTACTAACGGGCAACATTTGGAAAAACGAACTTTTCTTTTGATATTTGTGAAACTAAAAAAAAACCTTTGAAACAGGCCACAAGAATTCACCGAAGGTCTAAATGCACTGAATATGGTCTTATTGTGTTACATTAATGAAGCATCTCTTTGTCTCTTTTCCTCATTAATGATTGGTTGTGGTATTGTAAATAGGCGCCCATGAGCAGAGTGGGCTGAATACAAACAGTTTCCCTCTGACATCTTATTCGACATTGTAGAGGGTCGAGGCGGCAGATGATTATAATGCTGTGTACAGTCCACCATTAACATCCTCCACATCGATCCAATAAAGTAGAATTGGCAATAGTTTGATCTCTTTCTCCTGACGTAAAAATCCTTTCAAGATGAGATTTATATCATCTCGGATAAAAAAGCACACATAATTTCATTTTTATGATGCGATGGGGTCTCGTGATAACGCAATCATTCTTATCATTGTATATATCATCGCTACCGATCTTGAGGAAAAGCGCTGCTGAAAAACAAATAAGGTAGAGTTTATTTTGTCATAAAACACTAGCAAGCTGGTGTTTTTGTGGTCAACGTTTGAGACTTGCTAATACTAGCATATGACAGAAGAACAATTATGTAAAAATCATTGAAAGACAGTAGGGAGGGGGTATTTGTGAATTCTCAGAAAATCACACACAACAAAATATAGTAGAAGCCATAATATTATCTGTAATATTGTTATTTATAGAACATGTTTATAGAACATGCATTATGATCAGATTAGGGTTTAAATAAACAATACACACTTCTCACAACTGCTTTTTCATATACTATTATATTATTCTGTTAACAACAGTGGCGTCGGAAGCAAATTGAAAGTGGGGGGGGGGGGAGGGGGGGGCTAGACTAATCATCAGATATCATGACACGAAAAAAGAAAAGAAAAAAGAACAAAGGTAATTTCCAGAATCATGAAATTCCTAATCCTAATCCTTAAGGGGGGGGGGGGGTAGCTCCAAAAAATTTTTTACCTTGCAAAAAAATATGTTTATATATTTATATATACGTGTATATTCCCATAATCATGAACTTCCTAATTTGTTGGGGTGAGCAATTAGCTAGGATACCTCCTACTGCAATTTTCAATATCCCTGGAAATATTTCCTTATTTTCATTTCAATTACTTACAATCTACCAAAAATGTGCGTGCGGGGGCAGCACCTTCCTGATACTTCAATTTTATATTTGTTAATTTAAGAAAAATTATGTTTGCGGCGAGAAAAGTGTGTGTGTGTGAAGGAGGGGGGCTGGCCCCCTCCTGGTGTTATGTGCCTGATGGTAAGGTCAAACTTTGCCAAAAAGCCCTAGCCGCCCCCCCCCCCCCCCCCCCCGTTCCGACGCCTATGCACAGGGGAATTTAAATTTGAAATTGACCATTCAGGAGGCTGTTTGTTCAACAAATTAACCATCAGATCTTCCCTAAATTTTCTGAGATGATATTTTGAGTTATGAACCATTATTTAGCAAAGAAAAAATCCAAATAGATAAAAAAAATTAAATATATAGAATGATAATAGAATGATAATATACAAAATATTCATTATGAATTGTACATATGTACATGAATTATAGTGTTTTGCTTTATGAAGTTGGCTGTGTAGCGTCAGTGGGCGGGAGGAGAGGGGGGGGGGGGGGGTGCAGGAATTTTATTATTTGTATCTGGTTACATTTATGTCATTGGTTATTTCTTGTTGCAAAATTTTGTCATTATAGTTGCTTCGTTATACTTTTTTCTAGTAAACTCTTAATGTTTTAGATAGTTGTTTATTGTTGCAATATTAAAGTGGGAATTTTATAGATTCTTGCAGAGTGAATTGGTAGGTTAGAACATAGTATATGACGCTGTATTTATATGCAATTGGTATGAACAACAGTTTTATCATATCAATGAATTGCTTGTTTGTTGATGAATGTATAAAATGAGGAATAAAAACAAGATAGCAACTATTTCATCTAGTTTAACATCACCAAACAAACAAAAAATAAAAATCCGATAAATCCAGGCTTGTCACATGGACTGAATAGGAATTAATCAAAGGCCTGAAAGTGGTATGAGAGATAAAGCACGACTTGACGTAGAGAACAGTTTAAACAAACGCAATAAACTGATAGGCAACTGCTAGTGAATTTTCGTTAATTCGGTACAGTTTCTAATGATATTCAAGAACAATTTGATTCATGAAAATCAAATGATAAATCATACATTCGTTCTGTGTTTGACCGAAATGATCACAGTCCGTTTTGAATTTACTTGATATGAACATAATGGATCAAAACTAAAGAAAGAAGGGGGGTGTTATTTACGGTGACCAATATGAATTGATAATAAGGCTACCAGTACAGCGTCTTCTACGATGAAGACTACGACAACCGATATTTACTTTGCTCATCGTTTATCATCAGATTACAATATATATGATATATAATCATTATTTAGTACGCTTCTTTCGTCAATTGGTTAAAGTCATTGAGTAAAGTGGGTATATTGTGGTCTCGCTATGAATCAGAAGATGAATCATTGTGCTTATTCAATTTACACAACCTTTATTCATCGTATTAGACGAACTGTAGATGAGCAATGCCAGGTAAACAACGATCATAAATAAACAGGTGCTGTAGAAATAACCACGGTGAATTCTCCATGGCAACAAGACTTTCAGCTGCGGCATGTTCATCACCATATATAGTTTATCAGGAGGAAAATAAAATATGTACATCTGATTGACAAAACGTAATTATTAAAACAATTTAAATTCTTATGAAAATTATACGCTAATCAAATATAGGTTTATACATATGTACTTTAAATGCATTTATTTAGTTTCAATGAAACAGAAAACTAATAAAAAAAATAAATAATGTGTTTGGTGTACAAACAAAACAAAACTTCTGGAAAACTTTTCTGTGCTCAATTCAAGCCGCTTTGGTGGAATTCTACATATATCTAAATTCAGAGAAAAAATTAAACAATCAACAAAATTTTTTGTTTTCAGCCAAGAAATAATTTACATTAAATGGTTCACTACATGTACATGTATACTACCGCCAAACATCCTAGGTTTCTGTGAATTTTTTTATATACCGGTATTTTAATTTTCTATCAATCGAATTGGGATCAGTTTTATATCAATCGATATTTAATCTTTAAATTAACAATATAATTTTTCAAATTATGCCAATTTGAATCAATTTCTTCTTTCTTTTTTTTCAAATGATTGCCGCTCAGTTACTCTCTATTTGATATGTCTCCTTAAAACTACATGGACATGTATATACAATGTACGCTATAATTTGCGTCAACTTTGTATGACGGTGAAAACACATGTCATTTGTTCAGTTATAAAAGTTACCTCAATTCTGTAAATTGCAATGCTAAATTTCATGTTGTTACAATGATATAAAGTTTTAACTGTTTATTTTCCTGCCAGTAAAGTATTGTCTTTTCATAAATACTGATAAAGGAAGAGCAAAATCGACCTCATTGCGCAAGTCTGGGAAAAACAGGTGACTGTTATTGTTTGCTAAACAAGTTTAGCTTTTTGAAAAAGCATATCGTCTTTAGAGCAGCAATAAGTTTTAAAGAAATTTTAATTCTTTATTGTATAAATATAACCTTCTTCTACACAGTGCCATGGCGTGTCGAACTTGCCTGCTTAAAATTGAAAAAAAATGTTTATGACGTTCTTTTAATTTTAGATCGATCATAGAAGGTGAAAAGAGAGATCTTAGGAAGTGTCGTATTATTTTAATAAAATCAAAGTTAGTACCACTGCATTCAACTCATTTTTTACTGATATTAGTTTTCTTGTATCGATAATGCAAACTTTTTAACAGATATTACCTATACCAGATCAATTTTACACATTTTTTGTATTTGCATTATTTATAAAAATTAAAAGAAAAGAACAAATTATATTATTTGATATTATATAATATTGCTTACAACTAGTTGTAATGAAATATTAAAGCCTGAATTTCATTAATGGAAATTTTTATTGTTCTTTCGTTTCCTCACTTTTTTATGTAAGATTTGAAATCTACGAAATTTATTATGGACGACGGACAATCGCAACTTCTCGGCCTTTCCGACAAGGTCGGAAAACTCCTCGAATGTATTACCTATGCGTTCATGACAACCCCCCTTTTTATAAAATTTGATATAAATAGAACACATTTTACGATCTGTTGAGATGTGAGCTATACTTCATTAAAGTAAACGATATACGCTAAAATATACTAAATACAGAAGCGACATACAAGACTGTCTAGCCGATACTTATCTTAATGGTGTGTTTTCTGAGATTGTCGGAAAAGCCCGAGAAGTTGCGATTGGGACGACGGACCCAATTCACTTCTACAATAGTGATTTTCATGAAAATGTTATATGAGTTAGATTTACTAAAGATATATTAAAATCAATAAAAAAAAATAGCATAAAAATTGAATTAGATTTTTAGTAGGGACCATTTCAAATAATGTTTGTGTTATTTATCTTTTTCAATTGAACATGATGGAAAAAAGCGTTCTTGTGAGAAAAAAATAATTATAAAAAAAATTCTGGAATAGATTTTGTATCCAAATTGAAATAGGACACTTATATGATGATTTGATTTAATATCATTTAAAAAATGACCATGTCATCGACTTCGTATTTACGGAGGCACATGCCAAAGTGCGTTGTCTCGATATTTTTCTTCATTTTTTCATGAGAAGTATTGCGAAAACTCTAAGAAAAAGTTTATGTCCTTTATTTCGAGGTTGATTTATGAAACAAAACAATTATTATCAGAGTGTGCTAATAATTGTGTATGATAAAATACTTCAAAACTGAAGCACATGGGCAGTTTTACTCTATTTTCAATACCGGTATTGAAGTGGATCGAAATGAAAAAGATTTGTTCACAGGCTCAAACTCTGTTTAACTAATCTTTATAGGTGATTATGATTAACTTGAGCTAATATAAAACTCACTACAGTATTTGTAATGAAGTTTGTCAAATAATGCTGAAGAAGTTATTTTAGCATGTTAAATTATAGAAAGGTCAGCCAATACTTGCACTACATAAAGTGTGTATTGATGACGATGAACAGCTATATATTGCGTCATACGCGATTTTTCATTATGTTGGTAACAAACACTTCTTTTAGGTGCGCGATATATCAGACTTTACCGGAAGTAGATCATTTCAGTACAGGAAAAGAACTACAAGTTCAATTCAAAGCACAAGGCGGATGACGAAACACGTGTCTAATTGTCGTACTCTTAGCGGACACCTTATTCCAGTAGTGTCCGTTCAAAGTTTTAGACATTCATGCTCAAAACTCTCTGATCGAATATACATGTACTTCACCGGTCCTCACATGACACTGAAAATATAATGCAGTTAAGCGGAGACGAACGAATAAATATTTGGCCAACCATTGGACGTCTGGTAGCGTTATGCTGTTAGGTTTGACGGAGGCTTTTTGGGCCATTATGTTTTATATTGATTGTATTGTATGGGGCTATTGTCGCATATTTCTAAACAATAATTACACAGTTTATAGATATCAAATATTGGCCACCGCTGTAGTATACAATAACTGTCTAGGCCCTTGTTTCTATTATTGTAAATCCTGCAATCTATTTTAACAGAGTGGAGTTCGTATAGAACCATAAATTGACGCAAACTCCACAGAATGCTTACGTCACTATCCTATATTCAAGTTTCATGGAGCCTCGTTAAATCAATGCCGTATTGTGTCGACGATCTCTATTGAAATTTACTTTTGACTTTGCATTTAAAACAAGAGATATCTCTTTGCTGTGAAATAATGCAAATTAGGTAAATGAAGTAAGCGATTTCAAGCATCTCACTGACTGAAATCATGGCTTCCGGAACACGGGTTAAAGAAGTTAATTAACTCGCTTCTAACCATTCTCGATTCCAGATTATGAAAATGTTAGAGCATACCCTTAAAGTCGTTGAAATCCATTTATTTTCATTGACATATCAACGTTCTTAAATCCACCTACTCAAAAGGGTGTTTTCTTCGTATCAAATATTCGACATCCTTGCTAGAGTGTAAATGTTTAGTTGCGAATCCGATACTTTTATGCATTTTTATGAGATAGTTTAACACTTTATTTGTTTTTTTTTTTTTGGTATTCTGAAAATCGTCAATTTAATTATGAGAGTTTTATTTAATCATCGAGAAGATTTTGATGTTGAAACGCAATATTCATCACTAATAATTTACATGATTTAATTGATCAATATTTAAAACCGATATTCCAGTAATATCCTATTGAAAATGACTTTTCGAAATACCTGTAACAATGTCATCTCCATAAGACGATACAACTAGTTTACACTGAAAGGCACACTTCAAATTCACATAAAAGATCTCGGACATTACTACTCCTAAAATTTCCCCCAAGTTACCGCAAGTTTTGCTTAATATTTTAAAAATCATAAATACCCTTGTATTCAAACAACATTTATTCACTAAAAAGAAAAAATGCGTCTAGAAATTATGTGTTGAAGTTGAAACTAGAACCTTATCACTTTAAGTGACATTGCATTCGCAGATCTGGGGGTCGGGGGGGGGGGGGGGTCGGTCGGGGGTCTGGAAAATTCAAACTTCTTTAATTTACATAGTAAAATTACAGAAAATATGCCTCAGACAACCCTCTTTCCCAGGAAAAATTTTCCGGATCAGCGCATGCATTACACAGCTAAAGGCCTACGGGTTTTTTTGCATTGCAAGCGACATAAAATTATCCGAATGATGAGGTTGTAAAAACTGTACGAGGTTTGAAATAGCCCAGGAGTAGATGGTTTTTGAAGTTCTCGATTTTCTTGACTTTAAAACGTAGTTAATCAAATGAGAAACTGTACAGATGGGTTAATATCTAATAAAAGTTCTCAGGAATAGAACAGTAAACTCACTGCATTTCTACAAATCCTCCATGTTGTCAACCGAAGACGTACAGTCAGAACACTTCACGACGTAATAAAGGACTCAGAAACAGATCAATTACACCGCAGTCAATATTGATTGCCAATATGAGATGATTTCATTTTTGTATCATTGTAATTAGACGAGGAAAGAAGACTTTTATTTCGATTTACTTAATAATCAAAGGGGTAAAGAAAGAATCCCGTGTACTGAGGATTACCGCAATACAGTGAGCTTGGTTGACATTTCAGCATCAAGAGATTTATCATGAATACTTTGTAATGGAAAGAATATATTTTTTCATTATTTTAAGATCCCCAATAATAACACCCTTCTTTTTAAGTTCTAGAGGACATTTTTAAAAAGCAATAACATTGCCCTTTATTACAAAAAGAGGTCGCATATTATTTTTCAACGAAGCAACGACTTTCATTTCACAACTTCAGAATCATTAAAGTGCAATATAATGAATAAATAACAAAAACTCTCCAAGGAGATGATTTTATCAATCAAACGCATTCTTATTGATAGCGTCTGTCATAATAGGGCGGTATTATGGGGATATGAATAATTCATAACTTGATATCGAATTAAAAACAATTCATAGGGTTTGTAGTTTATTTTCCTCAAAATAGTTTATATCTAGGGGTCAAACTTAAAGTGTTAGCTGTACTTTCTTTAGTTCATATGAACTTATAAGTTATTAATAATTACAAGCTCTCAAAACTGCAAAGATGCTAGATTCTTTCGCAATTCATTGTGAGACAATTAATTGTCAAAATCAGATTGTGAACAATGTGTATAGGTTTAGCAATCTGTTCGTTAAAATAAAAAGAAGTTTGAAACAGTAAATAAATATAAACGCTTTTGGATATTGATAGGAAAATGAATTTATACTCCTCAAAACCATTTTTTAGATAACAAACTGAAAAAATGCGTGGGTTAGTATAGAGGATCTAAATATAAATCAAATTGTTGTTGTTATAGAATTAAAAAAAAAAGAATCGTTTCAGGGGAGGGGGTGGATTAAAGGCATTCAGATTCCATCTTTATACAGAAAATAGAATGAAAAAGAAAATAAGATATTGAGTTTCATTATAATATTAGACATACCCGGTATTGGGGGAGCGCCTATGATCACTCTGCAGGCACCAGATTACCACACCCAGGGATCATGAACTGAACAATGTTGGCAGCACTTATTTTACAACCTTTACTTAAACATACATTTTGCCTTTAAGATATTAAGAAGAATATACTGAACCGATTTTAAATAGATATTTTTTATGTCTACATTTAGGTGCTAAATGTACGTCATTTTTTCTATTTACTATATAGTTCATTGAAAACCAACATTTTTTTAAAAATGTTAAAAAATAACCCCTTGGCCGATCTTCAAAACATTTGAATTGATAAATTCAGAATTTCTTTAGCTATTTTACATGTAGCATAATATTGAACTATTTTTCAAACTTTCTGTTTCTGAGATTTGATATAAAAAGTCAAATGTAATGGTGTTTGGTTCGCAATTTGCAAAGGAAATATAGTACGGCTCTAAAACAATATTCTGATGTTGCGTTTAAAAACACAGATTTTACAAATAAATTGTCAAAAAGCTATTCCCAATTTATACTAAAGAGTGCAAATTGAATGTGCATTAATCACTATAAATTTCCTTAAAGGGTACCTGCAGTGCCGCTCAATTTTTGATAATTGTGTAAAAACATCACCCTGAAAATGTTTACTGCGATCGCATACAAGTAGTTTCCGAGATATTTTGGGAAAAATTCGATTTCACACCTGGACGATGGGATTAAGTGTGCATGTGCGAGAGTGTATAGTCACAAAAATTTGGGCCTTAATATTTTTTGTGTTTTCAACGGAAAATTGGCTTTATTTTAATTGCTGAAAACAACAATGTGTTTCTATGAATCCTAAAAGCCAAGGAAAGGGCAACAAAAAACCAAACAAAGGGAATAAAGGAAGAAAGACGCAAATGTAAGTAGTGACGATGGAAATCATAACAAAGTCAATGTACTGTGTACTTCTCAGGGTGATGGTAACAGTAACGATAGCATTTTCACTGAAGTGGCGAGAGATTTAAAAGTTTGCTTTTCGACACTGATTAGCTCGATCACAAGAATGAATCCAATGCATGGCATGAACTATAGTGTATCACCTGTTGGTTATCAACCCCAAAACCCGTCTGTAGCCCAGCCCGTTGGATTCATAGCGCATACGGACAGCCAATATGATTCAAAAATCGACAATCTTGCTCAAAAATTAGATCTTATGTTCCAAAAAATTAAACAAACTCGACAATATCGAATCCAAAATCAACTCATTTGAGAACAAGATGACCGCTGTCACCAATGATGTAAATGAACTGAAAAAAAAACCTGTACATGAGCTAGGAAAAAGTGTCAAATTCACCAGCGAAAAATTAGATGAGAGTGAAAAAACATAATTCATACATTAAAACAAAATTACAGAGCATACAAACTCTTGAAACAACTAACGCCAATCTTTCTGCCCAATTGCAAAAATTAAGTTGTGAAATGAATGATTTGAATGAACGACATGTCGATCTACAGTCACGGAGCATGAGGGACAATTTAATCTTTCATGGAATCGCCGAAACAGATAACGAAAACTGTGAGGACAAGTAAAAAGAGTTCATCGCAGACAAGACACAAGGCACACCGTTGAATTCCATCGAGTTCATAGAATGGGGCGCAGGGTGCACGGAAAAACGAGACCTATCATTGCGAAGTTTGTTCAATTTAAGGAACGGGAACTAGTGCGGGAAGCAGCCTTTACTAAGTTAAAAGGAGAACAAAACAGAAATTATGGAATAAACGAACAGTTTCCGCGTGAAATTTTTTTTTTTTATTTGAAGTTGAACAATCAAATACATTTGTATACAATAAAGTGATTATAACAGCATTGAGAAAATTTACTTCCTTTGAAGAGAGAGAGAGAGAGAGAGAGAGAGAGAGAGAGAGAGAGAGAGAGAGAGAGAGAGAGAACTGGTTGTTGAACATGAGTTAGAAATTGATTTATAGTTTTATATCATCTCTATACAGTCAGAGTCTGCTATAATTGTTCAGTCAAGTCTATTAAGAAAAAAAAGCCAAGTTTCCCATCTCTTATAGAAATCATCTAATCTGCAATTTCGGGTAGCTATATATCTTAGAGTTGATATATGTGTTTTAATATCTATAAGTAATTCAAGAATTGTTAGTGCTTCATTAAGACATTTTTTCCTTTAGATATAGGATTTCATAACCAAGAAGATAGAATAAATGTCTGTAGAAATAGGGTCAGGGTGTAGCCCAAATATAAAAATTAAAGGATCTCTTTGGATTGTAATTCTCTTTGATTGACAGAATTCAAAAAATTGCTGTAAGAGTTCTTGAACATTTGGACACTCCCTTAGTACATGAAAAATTGTCTCATCATGTTGTTTACAAAAGTTACATAACTTACTACATTCCTTTCCTATTTTAAATAGATATTTATTAGTTGTTAGAATGTGGTGATTAATTCTAAATTGCAGCCATTGTAATTTGGTACTTTTAGTGTTGACAAAAGGTAACTGGTATATGGTTTTCCACTGTAAATCTGACAACATAAAAAATAATCCCCATTTTGATTTATTGAAAGCCGCGTGAAATTAATGAGAAGAGAAAAAAAAAATAAAAATTGTGGTACCAGCTGGTTTTATCACAAAATCTGGCTCATATGTTTAATAAGAAACCCTTTTTAAAAAATCAAATCCCTCATACACGAATTTCGAGTAATTTCTTACTAAGCTCATGTCGCACATCCACGTACATGTGTACTGTGTGTACGAGCCGCCATGATCTCACATTGCACAGCGCAATTGGCTTGTTGAAATTACTCTGATACTATATATCAGATAAACGTTATCATTTTATTAACTTCCAAATGTAATATGGCGTCTTTTTCCATGATCAACATTTTAAACATATCTTTTTTTATACATGTAATTGTGATAATGTCCCCTGGTTTAACGTAAAATAAAATTTCATTAATTTTTTTTTCATTAAAATGTAATGCTAAAGTGCAATGGAATACAGACCCACTCTTTAAAACTATCGGCATTGATATATGTGATGTAGGAATGACACAATGAACATTTTGGTTTGCATACGACAGATCGTGTCAATATATTTCAAGTATTAAACTTCTTCTGTAAAGCGCTAGGAACCTATATTGTAAAAGTTAATACACGTCCTTAAATCGGATTGTAGAAAAAGTAGATTACAGTAAAACACGCTTATAACGAAGTCACATACTTCGTTGTAAGCGTAATTCGTTATATCCATCGTGTTTACAACATGTTATAAAGTCACGGGGAATGAAAATCACTTCGCTGTAAGCGTCTATTCATAATAAGCGTGTTCGCTCTAACCGTGTTTTACTGTAATTGGTATTTTCTTGTTTCCAATCCGTCTTTATATAGGCATTTTATCCGCCTTATTTTTTTGTGTTTTTCTTCATACATTTAAAATAAGTCAAAATACTACAGTACTTTATCTTGTATCAAACACTGTGTTATATTCATATTATATTGCTATGGTGATATTACCCACTTGCCGAAGACGCAGTTTCGTAAAAATCCGTATATAAAATGATATGTATTATTATTATTATTATAAAGTACTGTAGTATTTTGACTTATTTTAAATGTGTGAAGAAAAACACAAAAAAATAAGGCGGATAAAATGCCTATAAAATGATATGTAATCACTTGTTTTGAGCCTGCCTCCACTAATAATTTTGATATCCAGTTGAGAATTAGTACACTATTTAAAAGAAAATCGTAAGGAAAACAAAATTTTCCTTAAGAGTGTGCTTAAGGAAAGTCTGTGGGATGTTAAAAATTCGTACAGGAAATTTATTTCTTTAAGCATAAAGTATTTCTTAAAAATAATTTGATCCAGACAGGCAATTTTAAGAAAAACTTATGCCGAAGACCAACGACACACACGTAATATACTGATAGACAATACACACTGGCTCTTCCGTCAATGTAACGTACTGATCGACAATACACACTGGCTCTTCCGTCAATGTAACGTACTGTTCGACAACACACACTGGCTCTTCCATCAATGTAACGTACTGATCGACAACACACACTGGCTCTTCTGTCAATGTAACATACTGACCGACAACACACACTGGCTCTTCCGTCAATGTAACATACTGATCGACAATACACACTGGCTCTTCCGTCAATGTAACGTACTGATCGACAACACACACTGGCTCTTCCGTCAATGTAACATACTGACCGACAATAAACACTGGCTCTTCCGTCAATGTAACATACTGATCGACAACACACACTGGCTCTTCCGTCAATGTAACATACTGATCGACAATACATACTGGCTCTTCCGTCAATGTAACATACTGATCGACAATACACACGGGCTCTTCCGTCAATGTAACATACTGATCGACAATACACGCTCTTCAATCAAGCTAACATACTGATCGATAGCACATATTTGCCCTTCTGTCACTGTAAAATAGTGATCGACAGTATACACTGGTTCTCCGTCATACTGATCGACAATACATGTACACACTTGCTCTTCCGCCAATGTGACATACTGTTAGACAGTGTACACTGGCTCTTCCGTCAATGTAGCATACTGATCGACAATACACAGTAGGCTTTAATATGTAGTTTTTTATTAGTTATTTCTTAGATTTTCAAAAAGTAATATCATATACACAATAAAAGGTTTATGCGAATTTGTTTTACCCCTTCATGAACCTAAGTGGCAAAGAAAACATCTGAATGTTTAAATAAACTTTAATATAAAGAAAGGATAAAATTGAATAATTTGTCTTAGTTGTGTTAAATCACATGACAAACATGGATTTTTTAAAACTGCATGAGCATTAGACTGGTGCAAATATGCCATTGGTACATGTATATGGAAAGTGAGATATCAATCCGACTTACATGTAGTGTTACATATTTATTCCCTTTAATTAAAAAAAGACATCTACCTTAATGCAGTGGGCGTGTTACTGCAAAATTTGCAAACACGTCATAAGGTAAAAAAAATCATACGGTTCGACGGAGAAAAATACAATTTCCGTTCTAAAAAAAATAGTGGTGACGAACTCACATTTCCATCAAACATTGGTATCATTGCATTAACAAGAGTTGCTAAGCACCATATATAACCATATTATAAAACCTTATAAATTATTAATATTCCTTTCGACAGAAATTCGAGTATAATATAATACTAGAGTTTACGGTATTTTCTTCTGAATATAGCTTTCTAAGAAAACAGAGCCTGTTTTTTGTTCATGAACAAAAATCAGCTATCTTCTTTACCAAGCAATGGGATTTCACCATTAATAGCTGAATCCATTTATATCACAGTTTGGGTTTTGAATTCTTTTTGGCTTTATGGACTTTGCGTCATTAGACAGACCTTAAGTTACTATTATTTACGTCACAAACATAATCAGTTCAAGGTGTCTCGCTAAACATTAAGGGAGGCGCGGTGGTCAACCAGTTAACTGTAAGATCTGCCGTAGATTTTCAAAAACATTTTGTTTAGCTATAAACGTTAACTATTATTGAGTAAAGAAAAATTTCAAAAATCTTATTTTCAACAGAACATTTTTCTATGTATCTATACAGAGCTCTTTTTTAAAAGAGACTGATATCGTCTACAAAATTTGCCGATTTTTCGAAACATATAACAATAAATTCGATATTTCTAAACATTTATTTTCTTTCCATTTTTAAAAACTGATATCATTAAACATAAAATGGTATACATATTTCAGGCAATATGAGCTGAGAGTATATTTTTTTGATTTTTTTTCTTGCAGCAACAGCTAATATGATGCTAGTTCTAGTAACTATGCATGTAAATTAAACTTATCAAACCCTGTCTTGTATCCGGTCATATGCCAGATGTGTAAAATAGAAATCCCCCTGGACGATCGTTATTGGAGATTTACTCTATAACCGCTGTCCTCTGCGTGCCCCCATGTGATGCAATGAAGTTGAGACGCCTTATACAATTGTGTATTGTATTCAACACAACAACAACAGTGCAAACTGCTGCAGTGCGAGTGGTCTAATAACCTACGACAGGTTTGTTTGTTATGGGGCTTTGTTGTTTACATCGGAAAGTGTATGTTATGAAACAAAAAATCGATGCAAAATTATATCACGTACCCGTGATACCATTACTCACCAGAGGTTGTTACACCTCTGTCAAAGGAGGACAAATAGCCAGTTCTTGATTTGTTTCTTCAGGTACATGTACAATCAGCTTAGATGATATTAACGGGCAGAGACTTTGTGGGCAAGTTTAAAGAAACTTAGACACGATTTAGCTCAAAATGTTCGAAATTTATTTTTTAATGTCTAGAATGGTCAATATGGATGTTTTTAATGTTTTGTCAAAATTTGAAAGTCAAATATCGAGTTACAAGCGAGTTACAGATGTGGGAATTCTTTGTTTTGTAAACAAAGCCCGGGTCCTGTAATTATTTACATATGTGTTGTATTAGTATAAGTTTCAATCTAATGTTGCTTTTTGTTGTTTATAAAATTATTTATGAACACATTGAATGAGTTTATCTTGTTTCCGCAAGTTATTTTCTCAAAGAAATGCTAATTTCTTTATTTTACATTATTTGTAAACAAATATAAGACTCGGGCTTTGTTTACATAACAACGGTTTCTTTCCTCTGTTTCTCGCTTGTAACTTGACTTCTAACATTCAAATTTTGGTAAATCATTCAACACACAAGTAAACTATCTTATACATAAATATCAAAAATGAAATTTTCAACTGAAATCGTATCTAGGTCCCTTTATAAATATAAGTGGAGAGAACATTGCCTCTGATTTGTATTAAATACACGTTGCCCCATAGCTTCATTTTGTTCACGAATCATCGAAGACGGGTGTTCAGATCGAGGAGTAAGCGAAGCTCGACCTCTGGTGAGAGAATGGTACCACCCAGCTGACACGAGGAATATGTTTACTGACAGTTGAGTATAGTAGAAACCTGACAATACACATGATTTACGTACATGTAATATTATAGGTGAAATAATAAAATACAAATATCATTGAATTACGCAAAATTTGTTTCTGATCACTGTTTTATAAGGTTGCTCGACATTTTGAAAACGATTGTTCTCTACAAACTTAAATATTATAACGGTCTCCTTCCATACGGAATCGGGTTTCGGAAAAGCATGTATGTCTGAAAACATATAAACGAAGACAGAGTTCAAAGAAACCTAGTAACCATCGGTCAAAAACAGATTGTGTTTCCTTGTTGTAGCCGCATCTCTTTGTGTCGTGTTTGCATTTCAAAGCGACAGAATCCTTAAGAATCCTATTAAATATACAGTCGTACTTTATGTGCTCGTTATATTTACCCCAAAACACGCCATCCCTGGAGCGGGGTCTCCCATTACAACAACCTTCACTCGACTTTTCTTTTCAAATTTTGGAATATATAAAGAAAGTTTTACAAACCACTTTGTTTGCATGTATATTTGCCGAGAGATACACAACAACTACTACTCAGCATCACAGAGCAAAGCAACGACTTATCATTATCAAGGGGCTAATGGCTACAATATCCACTATATCTTCTAACGTTTTTTCTTTGAAAGTTCGCCTCGAGGTATGCACATAGATATACAGATGAGACTTAAAATTAATTATCGAGATCGAAATGCCACGTCGATTTTTTTCTTGCGATTTACTTACTAATGATATACCAAAAAAATTACTTAATTATAAATAATAGAAAGATGTTTTTGTTGTTGCGGTGGAGGTCAAATATGCGTGTCAGAATCTACTAAAAAAGAACCAACTGCAATCAGTAAGAATGACTCGCAGGCCACATTGCTCACCCGAGCAACAATATACATGTAATAAGACTCCGATCTTACTCTGAACCGAGTACCTTAGATAAATAAAAAAAAAATACAATTAAATGTACAATAAATATTCAATGAATACATGCTCCTTCATGATGAAATTGATCGAGCTTACTAAACCACCTTCACATTCTGAGGAATATCATTTCGGAATGTTGATGGCCAAAAAATTGACCGCGTTCTTTTCCATAACTCAGACAATTATTGATAAAGTAATGATAAAGTATGTTATTTCTTTGGATATAGATTTTTATGTTTTTCAAATTTGAAAGAGTTAGGAAATAAGGAGTGGGAAAATTATGTAAATTCCGAATAACAGAGAATGCGTAGCACCCATGCAGGATTCTGTTAAGTGTATAGATAGCTGTGATTGATATTGATTCACAAATTGTTGCATCGGCAAATTTCTTCGGAGGGAATACGTGAGGCGTTCAATATATAATGTCACTAATCAGATTCTATAAAATACAGGGTTCAATTGACCTTTGAATTTCTATTCACGCATGATTGGTTGATATTCGATTTATGGCCGTTAATCTGACCACGTTTTATTATAGAATACTACTTTGAGAAGCTGATATTTAACCCCTACTCGAGACACTGTATGAAAATAACCTTGGTAAGTCATCATCCAATAAGACTGAAATTACAGTATACATAAAACATGTGTCAGACTAGGTAAAAATCAAAAGAAATTTTCAAAGAACTGTGTGACGTGTATGGAAACAAATGTATGTCACTGAGACAAGTTAACAGGTGGGTCAGCAAATTCAAAAATGGCCAAACAAACCTAAAGGATAAACAACGTCCTGGAGCACCTCATACGGCTTCGGCGGATGCAACCCGCAGTCGTTTTTGTTTTTCTGTTAATAGATGAGGTATCCATCTTGCACTAACCTTTCGGAGTATTGATATCAGTTATTTGTGTTCACCCTGTATTTTATGGAATCTGATTAGTGACATTATTTATTGAACGCCCCTCGTTTGCTTGAATCAAATCGCTTTTAAATATTCCAAATTCTCTTCCTGTATTTTGTTAATTTTAACAGATTATACAAATAATGCATGAAATTTTCGGTTAAAAACATATTATTGATCAACATGATTGTGAAAATTATTCGAAAAATATAAAAAGCACCGCAATGGTTTCGAGCAAGCATTCCACTGCACTTTAAATATAGGAGAAACAAATACATTTTGAAGGTATTTGACTTTCAGGTAGTTGAGAATAAGAATTAGTTTTCAATGTATGTGATGACCAGTAAAAGGATCTATCTAATGTCATTTTTTGTTCTGAACAACAGAAATGGATACTTAAACCGACTGTAATCGGCCTTTTTTATCACTTGTACCATAGCTTGGTGAGTTTTCTATTGTTAAAAGTGTGGGTTATTTGTACATACCCCACACTTTTTTTTTAACTCCGCCCACTATCTCGAGTAAAAACAACATCAACAAAGTTGTTTCAGCGCGTCCATAATACTCCACAGTAAGAGCTTCCTCCAGATCAAAATTGCCAAAACTCAACACGGATAAATGACTCGACTAACTTAGTTCGTCGTATAAATCTCATTTTTAGCTCGAGTCAAAACAATATCGGCAATGGCTTTGTCAGAAAGACTCTATTTTAATATTCCTCTCCATGTATGCGGACAAGTAGAGAAACGTGTGTTAAATGAAATAGGGGTATCCTGTTTAAAGGTTTCATAGAAAGTCAGTCACGTGATAGGAAAGCGTTTGAATAGAAGACTTGTTTTGTGGACAGAGTGAATAGCGATAGCCAATCGAATTTGACATTTTCCATTCACGGTTTCGCGACATGCATTTCTCAAATAATATTTTTTTATATTGCTTATTAGTTGATTTTGTTCAAAATATATATGTACATGTTTTTTCAGCCACTTTAAAAAAAACATCCATTGATACAGAGTATCAAATAAGATTTTTAAAAAACTAATTACCTTCATCAATTTAAATTTAATTTCAATTGTTTAAACTGACGCATTGCACAATTTAGGGTTCGTGAATATAAGATTGTGTTAATACGTTTAATTCTTTGAAGCAAATATCGATACTATAAGTCGGAAAATGAACAAACATGAAATAAAAATAAAACAACGAGAAGTCAATCTATTTATTAGAGCTATGAATTTAAAAAAAAAATGAAGAATGATTAATCTTTGTCGGGAATAGGAAGTCATTTTGGAAATTCACGAAGTACAATGTACATATATAAAGACCAACGCATTGGCACCGTATAGTTTAGAGACAAGTGCACTCCCGATATTACTATGATAATAAGATATAATGAATAATCGTAAACTATGGTACAAGTAACTTACCCCATATAATATTGTTGATTATGTGCAGATACCCGATGGGCGTGGTCATAACGACACTCGGGAGCTACGCTCCCTCGTGTCATTATGACCACGCCCATCGGGTATCTGCACATAACCAACAATATTATATGGGGTAACTACTACTTGTTTAAGCGCGTTACTCATACAATGTTGTTTACCGATAAACTCCGTATACGTATCTACTTCAATAGCAAGTGGCTTTAAGTTCAATATACCATGTTTCGTTTATAAATGTTGAGCATAAAGGTGTTTTAAAATGCAAATACATAAAACAATAGAAAATAACATCATACAGAAAAACTACATATGTATATAAAAACTGATTATAAGCCAATGGTGAAGATATGCAATATACATTGGTCATGCTATCAACAAGTACACGAGGAAAATGGTCAACAGGCCGAGCACTAGTACTCCGTATCCAATCAGAAAGTGAGACAAATCAGTTATATGATACCATACAATTAATCTTCTAATATTATATCGGAAATATATTCATATATATTCAGAATGTTTGTAATATTTGCGAAGTGGTTAGACGGCATGGTAATTGAAGCACTTTTTCAGGTCAACACATAAAGAAAGAACGATGTTTTTCACAACAAATACAGATGTCATCATGTGACCAATCGTATTCATATCCTCATTGACATAAAATATACCTTATTTTGAAATAGATATTGCTCGAGAGACGCTTCCCGCAATTTCTCAAAAAGCGTGGAAAATGAACTTTTTAAATAGCAAATAATGGTGTTAAAGTTTACATGCACGTTTTGTTTCAACGCAAGAAACCTATGAGAAATACTAAATTGTAAATATTACGAATCTCTATCACCATCGCGAAGATACGTTGTATTTGGAAAATACATTTTAATTTTACTTCGATGAGCTCTCTTTCGGTAAATTTTAGTGCACTTACATTTATGACTTTGAATTTGAGGGCAGAAAGTTTTCAAATTATTCAACTCTTCTTGAAAAGAAAAGCCGGGTATAGAACTACATGTAGAACTTTGACATTTTCTTTGCCATTGGGCCTTACATTTCTGTCTGTGCATTTAATAGACCATGCAACATAACCAATATGAAAATCAAATCAAACTGTTCTAACATATTGCTCAAAGAACAAATCGTTACGACTGACAAATGTGAAGAAATCCATGAAACCCAACAAAATCTAAATTCTTCATAATCCATACACTTCTAATAATTCTTAAGCCTCTTAGACTTCGTCGTATCTAATAAGATTTTGGTAATCCGTTTAAAAAAAATCAATTAAAATACTAAAAACAAAGTGAACACAATTCTGCGAAAAAAAATGTTAATGCCTGTTTCGAGTCTAAGTTTCTATATCCATTTCGATGTATGAAAAAGTATTAAGTAAAATTAATGTTCACACTAAGACTGTCATTTAAACCAAAGAAATTGAATTTATGTCCAAATGGAACAATCATGTAGCTATGACTTAGCTATTTTTGCGTTGTTTTACTCGTTATTAACCAGGTCAACGAAAAAGCAATCCATAAAAACATGTCATATAAAGCAAGTCTTGTTTGTAACTAGCCTGTTAAAATGGAATTCATTTTTTAACAAAAAGTTTTTGCGTAAAATCATTGATATCAAATGTCCAGCAAATTGTGCTGCAGTACTGTGAATACACTTTGCAATTCGCATATTTATACCTCTATAAACCAACAAATAAAAACCACCCAACCAAAACTAGTAACGGGTAATGGCAATGTAACAACATCACAGTTGTGTTTTTATATGAATACAAATATTAATGATTTCAGCTATCAAATACACTTGAGCGCAACATTGATCATTTTAATTTAGAATGCTAATAAAAACAGGCTGACATTTTAAGCTCACAATTGAGTGTTGCTAATTTATTGGGCTAATGAACCAGCTATATAGCCTACGTTCCACAAATCAGTAAATTTTCTTATCAAACGATGTCAAATATCTGTTGTTCATGACCTGATTTCTATAAGTGAATTAATTGACTAATTGATTGTTGAAAAACCATGCACCATCTGCACCCTCTAACCGTCCATCTTATTATTGATAAAAGTTTTGATATGAGAGGTTTTCAATTGCTCATTTGCATTATAGTTTTGATATGCCATTAAAATCTCTCAAGGAGATGTTGTTATTCTTTTATGTGGGATGAGTTATTATAATATTGCTGTGACACAAGGCCCTGTAAGCTGAGGTTATCTCCAGTAGCTTGAGAATGACATCGATATAAAATCGACCTATTCAAAAGTACACACCCAATTCCTCTCCCGTCATGTGGAAGACTACCTGCCGCCTAAGTTCCATGACTGCTGATACTGGCAGCGCTCGTCTTGTTTTTTAGTAAGCGTGGATTTGTCGGTTTCGTTGCTGCGTTGACTGAAGCTCTGTGTATTTAGAATACGGATGTTTACAGTAAACATTCCAAGATGGACCCTCTCTCAACTGGCAAGTTAGGTTTCTGCGAATGTTGAAATAAGAATATCTTTTTCAAAGGAAATCGTTGAAATGTTAAATAGTTTTAGACGTGAATCTTTTATTACTCTAGTGTATAAATAAAGCGGGGGGTGATGAATCCTCAATTTGTTGGGAGGTTGGCCACTCAGCGAGCGTATCGTTTCTTGATAGGTTTGATTTCACAAACAATCAAGACCTATTTGATTATTTGCAGACCCAATGCACCACATAAAAGCAGATTTATTTGAAATATTTTTGTAATATTTCGTCGATTATAGACGTGTCAAAAACCTATACACTCAGACTATTATAGTGAAAACATCAGATGCAGTAAATCTAGAGATATTCTTTTTAGACCCTATGACATCTTATTAATTGAATCCAGATCATTTGTTTCCTGAGAAACCTTGGGAAACGTATCCCAATCGTAAAATATGTAACCCACAGTAAACCATGGAGAAGCCATCTCTTGACAGCATAGCTCCCTAAGGTTTCTGTTTATCTACAAGGTTCTAGACGGAAGGGTGTCAGCACTTTTCGCTCGGAATCTATCGCATCCGTTTGTATTTTAGAAACTGTTTTAGCGGTTGAATGAACAGTTCATGATTGAGTCCAGACTTCTAACATACTATTGGCGGTTCTCTGCACTTCTGACTCCAGACATGATCGAGTATGCAATCAGTTTCCCCAAGATGCCATAGCACCCCTTTGAGCATCTCTATGAAGAATTTAAACATTTCATTAATTGAATTCATCTATTAATATTTTAGGAAGCTTTAAATACGTTTAAACATCTGTTTAGTCTTAATGAACAATCGAAGATACCATCTGTATTTTCAATACCTTAACAAAACCTTTCCTGATTCTGATTTTTCAATTGATTCAAATTGATGAATTAATAATGTGAACTCGAGATAGACGCATTTCGTCGTCAATCTATCATGTATATGCCCAAGTGTATCGAATTCTATGAATTGACTGCTCACAGCGATCCAGAGACCTGGCAGTTCGGGAGTGGGTCGTGATTTCACAGTTATCAGGATTATACAAAGCATCATACATTACGTCAGGGCATGCAATCCCTTTGTTAAGACTATCATATTTGCTGTTCTTTCTGAAAACTCCGCCAATCAGTCACAAGTTGTTTTGAGCAAACATTGCTGTGGTAACACGACAGATAGTACTTACTCTTCATTTTTGTATTGGTTAATGACTTAAGAAGAACACATCTAGGAAAGGTTTCCGCCAGAGCTCGGCATTCTTCGAGAAGCTGTTTCGTTATAAAGCACAGGCCCCACAAGTCTCTCCCTCCAGAAACTGTCTCTCTCCTGGCTCCTTGCTACCCTGTGTCGCCGATCAATACGGCGAGGCTGTTTGATATAAAATGGCAGAGTGCCTATACTTATTGACAGGTCTCAATGGTTTGCTTGGCGGTAAAGGAGAGAAAATTCAATAGTGACAAATAGATGTGTTAAACTTGTGCCGGTTATAAGCATTCTCAATTTTACGGTAAGACAATTTTCTTATTCCACCCATTTTTGTCAATTTAAAAAGAAAAATGGCTGAACCGAAGATATCTAAAATTCTTTTCTTAAACACTAGTATTCAAAGTCAAAGTTCAAATATTTCATCTTGAAAAAAAAATTATAAATTGTGAATCATCAAGAAATGCCAATGGTGATCCATACATGTTTACATGTAACCAAAACTGTGATAAAGGACCTTCTTATTTTACTAATCAAGAAATTGTTTTGATTTCAAACAGTGATCATATTTATAAACTATTAGGCATTTGAAATGGTTTAAAGAAAAGTTAAATATCAATACTGAACTCTTTTGGACTTGCAATTACTGCTTAAAAAAATTGTACATTTTTATGCTCATAAAATACCAGTAACTATTTTATTGATAATTTTCTCTATAAACATAATTCATACAAACTTTGATAAGAAAACACGTTTTACATCAAGCATTCCTCAGTTTTATTGAAACAAAAACCAATATTAAGTTAAAGTTGTGCAAAGAAGAGGGATACCTGTTTTGTAAGTGACTACATTTCTAATGAATTAGTATTACATGTACCTTTATTAAATCATTTCTGGCTTAAAGACTTTGCAAGACAAGTTATTTTGTGGAATTAAAGCCTTAATTGGCTTAAATAAAATAATCTAAGTAACCGCCATATGATTTTATTTTTAATTTTTCTGTTTCCTTGACAATTCTGTGTGGTCTTGATTAAACTTTACGCCACGAAGATCCATTTCTTGGTAAAAGGTATTTATAATTCTGTTGTATAATATAAGTGTCTTTATTGCAAAAAGCAGACTGGGTGTTTTAGAACCAGACCAGGGTGAGAGAGTATATTTCATTACTTTACATTAAATAGAACGTAATATTGGAATCAAACTATATTAACTGAAGCGGAATATTGTGTGGTATATGACAAACATTTAATAAGACGTTTATATTGACTGTATACACAAATACTTCATATATATTACTCCGGTATATGGCGGAGAGTGAAAGAAAGCATTAATCACCGGCTATCACCCTGAGCACTTTCCGCGAATAAAAACGATATCTTAGTTTCTTGATCATAGAATACCAATATTCATTTGATAAAAACCAATTTATATGTTATAAACACATCACTGAAAACATCATAAAAAGAGATCGCAGTGAACTCATATAATAAAAGTAATGTGCAGACATCATCAGGCACTTGGAGATTTAAGGGGGCCATTGCGAAAAAGTAGGTATTTTACGGCCGTCGGCGCTGGTTCTGATTCCGTCGTTTATCTGGGAAATCTAACGTTGTTGAAGATTAACTTCTCACGCTTACATGGCGATTATCCTTTGACAAACCAGATCCGCTTCTCGTCGTTTGATCTTGTCATTAATAATTCTGAGTTTGCTTCAAAGGGTAATCGAAAACAAAGAATACTCTTATTGCACTCTCGATGGAAAAAATCCTTTTCGTTTTTTTTTAAAATATGTCTACAAAAAAAAAACTCACAGAAATTATGAAATTGACGTTATCGACTTCATGAAGATAATTTAGTTATTCATGCATAGACATTCTGCTTTGTTGACCAAATTTTTATTTACCTACATGTACATGTATACGCCCTCACCTGGAATATGCGAATTTATGCATGCTTTCACGCATCCAGTGTTTGTATTTTATCCGCAAACAATGAAATTCCCGTAGTTACTTTCGTTGGTGAGATAAAATCGGAAATGGTTTATAATGAGCACATGCAGGTTCGTGTGTTTGTGGTTTTTCCTTTCACATATCACCGAGAGAGAGGCTAAAAATGACTATGAAAACATTAACAAGTATTTTTTTTAAAGAAATGATCGGCATGTAATATCATTGGTCAACTCGGTAAATGTAATACGAAAGCATTATGCTACATGCAATAGATATGATAAATTAAATGAATAGCACCGTTTTGTTGATTTCTGAAATAGCACGGCATGAATGAAGTTTACTTTTAATATGCGATTTGTACATATACTTCCGATTAATATTCTTACGCATGTAAAGAAAAGTTATGTATGTAACTGTATGTAAATGTTTTACATGCAAGGCAAACGGATAAGAGTAACGATATTTGTAATCTACTTGTAATTAAAGATTTAATGAGGTTGTCATTGCATAGTAAATAAAGAAGTGCAATGCACAATGCGTGCCCAAATAGTAAAATTTGCCGGAAGCCTCATATGGACACAACTGTGATCGACCAAGGCTGATCACAAAATAGTTCTGTGTTTACCTGAGTGTGGATGGCAGGGCCCGGGTATTCGCCATTCTACATGCTAGTATGGATCCGATTGTCAAATATTTCACAAATTGTTATAGTATTTTTAGTGAATTCATTTTTATCGTAAAATTCATTTGATTCATTTTTAAAAACAAAAGTTAAAATTGACTAGTAAAACATTGTGTTATCATTATTGAGGGATACACGTTTAAGAGACTACTGTGAAATCTCTAGAATTCCTGGTGGCTATATTTTCGTGATGGTATTCGTGGATAGTCACCCCCCCCCCCCCCCCCCCCCCACGAATTTACATCCTCTATGAAAGAGTTAGTTTTCTATCTGAAACTGAAGACCGACGAATCCACAAAATTACATCCCCACGAAGAAGAATTACGCCTAAAATCCACGAAAATTGGTTACCACGAATTAAAATGATTTCACAGTATAATGCGAAATCTATATATACAAGTCATTGAGGAGGCAGACTGAAATACTGGGTTTTATTTCGTTGAACCTAAAAATCCCTGTAGGAATTTATCAAGAAAAAAATAACTATATAAATTTGTTATAAATTTCTTCAATAAAATATTTGTGATCTTTTGGAAGGTTATAAACTGAGTAAACACCAAGTCTTTATAAAATATTCTACCGACAACCCGAGACACTCTTATCCATTGATTAAAATATAGAATGGTTTTCATAAATCATAAACTTGTATGAAGTGTTCTTTTTTGCATGATTGAATAAAATATGAGATCATTCTTCTTTGTTGCGTGGACCCTGAGGTCCACGCAGAAAATATATATACGCGAGGTTAGACCGGATGCTATTGGGAAAATTCAGCCTGCGCATAAGCTAGCCTGGTTCCAGCTCAGGGAACCAGGCTAGCACACGTTTATCTGAATCGGGATCGGGATTCCGTGCCATATGCACACATAAGTTCAAAGGCGCTGTAATTGTAAAGTTGTCGGTAAACAGTACAGAAACAAAGTATTCCTTTTAAAGAAATGATTGGCATGTGATATGAACTATCAGTATTATCAGGGACGTTAGTATATACGTCCCTGGTATTATGAAATAAGTTAATGTTATGCCGAAACTACAACATGCATCAAATAGCATAATTTGCAATGTTTTGTTGTTTTCCGAATACACATGGAACTTAACTTTACTTTTATAGTAGGCGAAGCTAGAGTACTTCCCTATTAAATTTTTTTAAGCATTTAAGTATGATTGAATAATTATGTCACTGTATAAAAGTTTAAATCTCAAGAAAAATGCATCAAAATACGAAATTTTTAATTTACACAAAGCTGTCACTGCATAGTTAACAAAGTAGTGCGAATCGTAATGTGTGCACAAATAGTAGAATTCACCGAATGCTCGATACTATACATGCAAACTTCATTCATAGATAGATCATAATTATTTTAGAAGTATGGACCCTTTAAATTCTGAGATAAAAAGTCAGGGCTATACATACATGTATACGTAATACATCGTACAAATTAAGTGGTTAAAAGCAGAGGGCTAGAGTCGGTGGAATCTCTGATAATCTTAAGGCTTTCACGTTTTCGTTGGAAACACATGCAAATGGTCCACGTATTGTAGTCCTTTTTTAAAGGACAGCAACTTGTATTGAAATTAAGTTGTCAGATTTTTCTGCCATGTGATCTGAAATTTGATGTAGGAAAAGAAGCACGTTAAGGAACATCTTCCCAAGTCGAGTTTCTGATCCGCTCTAAATAAATTAAAGGTTTGACTGTTTTTGAGGTTTTTAAAAATCTAATTAAATTAGTTAATGAATCGTTTTAACTATTGGAATGAGAAAACAAGTGTTTGAAAGTAGGGAAGCGATTTTAAAGGATGTTTTGATCAGCAACCCTGCAATCTCCACATTTTTTAAAATATGCAAATTTTATTACTGTTGATAAGGTTTCATTCTTTTGGCTACGTTTACAAACAAAACAAATACACATAAACTGGAGTAAGCCATTTTGTGTATGATTGCAATAAGTAATCGAACCAACTTTCATTCTAAAAAAAAACATGGGGGGGGGGGGTGTGGAAGGAAGTTTTAAATAAAGAAAATAATTTTCCCAAATTTTTTTATCTTTGTTCATGCTTTATATTTCAATTGGTTGCTGTCCGGGAAAAAAAATAACTCGAAGTTTCTTTATAAAAGAAGTAAAAACGTCTGTATTTACACCGCCTGAAATAGTAAACGAATATTTTGTTAGGACGACACACAAGTCAACCTTTAAGTAAACATAGACCACTCAAGAAGATTCCTGTATTAATCCCGGCAAGTCAAGCTGCTATCACAAGGAACGGACATGTCGGATGGAATTGAACAATGAAAACTCTACTGGGGAAGAAAGAAATTGGAATAATTGAGCGGTATTACTCGCGAAATCAATAAATTAATGGATGTGAAATTTAGCCATTAAAGGATTAAGTAGAACAATATTTCAGGTTTCTGATTCATTAGTGATTCCCTGATCCTCTGCTCTTTCTAGTTGTGAAGATTTGTATGGTATTTTGGTGGCATGTTAATAAATCATATCTCTGTGATCGATTACCACCTCTTAAATCTTGGCGTATATAAGTTATGTGGTGACAAAATCGGCAGATACAATCAGTATTTTTCTCTTTCTATCCGTTTTTTTTTTTATAAACGTGCATGGTTAGTGTCGCGCCCTCTTTCATTGTTCAATTTTAAATAATGAATATATACTCTGAAAACTTGGACAGAAAATATACTAATGTTTACTGAAAGCTGGACATTTAAACAGGAATTAATAAAAGCAAATTAAGAGGGAATTTGTTTGATCATCATACAGAGAAGTCATTTACATGCAAATAATTGGACAGGGTGGATAAAAACATTCATCAAGGGGAATCGAGTTCAGAAGTGTAAAATTATACCAACTAGTTAATTAAGCAATATTTTTGATCTTACAGAAAGATTAAGATGAAAAAGGGGAAAGAAAGATTAAGTTTACAAAGAATTATAGGAATTAATATTATATGTATGGAAATAATTATATTCATTAATTCTTAAGCTTGTGTATTTGTGTGGATCAGCAGGTCTTCAAAATGCGATTGATTAACACTAAGAATTTCATTACTTTTCCATCATATTTTTCTGTTAATTTTCATTTAAATGGTCTTCAAAATGCCAGAGTCTCTTAAGATGTTGAATGTTCTTGATTGAACTAAAAGTTTCTGTCAACAATAGTTCAGCACCGCTCAGCATGTATTTAACTGAAAGAAAAAAAATCAAAGGTACACGTATTAAGGTATACAAAAAAACCTGCTTAAGCTTAAATAACAGGCTATACCTGCTTATACATAAAACCCTAGTGGCCACTCAAAATCTATTGCAAACCCAGGACACGTGCGTAAAAAGTTGTAAACGTTTTGGCGGGCGACTGACGGCACAAACATGTATCTGTCTGCTGTCCTGAAACAAACCATACCCCGCCGTCCCTGCATGGTGCCTGTGGAATAGCAGCATTGTTTACAGCCAGGCATGTTGGAAACTTTACGTGATATATACCTCCTAATTACATGTATTTAGTGTTCTTGTAGTAATGTAGCGCTGCAAAAGCGATGGCTTCCGATGCAGTCATATTTTCCATCGCATCACCTCGGCCCACCTTTTGCAATAATTAGACTAATAGTTTTTCGTGAAATTTTTATACAACGAATTTATTCCCATATAGAACTGTAAAACAAAATATACCAAAGTTAATTAAATTTCTTGCAACATTGAATAATATCCATAGCTTTTGATACGAATATGATCTAACCTTGAGTCTACTTTCTATACATTCTACATAAGATCTATTTTTTATAATATAAATATATAACCATGACGGGTTCCATAGTAATCGTTTATTCACCAGTCAGGGGCCCTCTATGGACATGAATAATTTAAGCATTCAAAATATACAGAATGAGAAATGTCTAATGATAAATCTAATAACTGTCTTCAGTTGCCAAAGAAAATGTACATTATTACATGAGATGCAAATATACAAGGTACATTATTAATAAGTAATGAAGGAATGTTTTTTTTTTTCGATAAACAGCAGCTAATATACAACGTTGCCTGGAATACAGAGAGTACCAAAGGACGGTGCCTGTGCCCAGTCAGTCAGACTGACAAATTGTACTCAAAGTATTCAACCCAGTCCATGTAAACATAACCTTTTTGGAGGGGGATATGTAGAAATATAAAAAAGATATGCTCCACTTTTTAAAGCCATATGCATGTTTAATCATGCTGGAAGTTTATATATCCATTTTAGATAAGCTTTGTTTTATGATGATCTCAGTCCCTCTGTTCGCACTATTTCATCTTTGCATTGTACAACCATATTTTTTATCCACTTTGTATACTGGATTATTTAATCTTTATACAAAGTATTTGGTTATAAAGGATTTTCAATATGAAGAATAAACCTTTGCAACAGAACTTAAGCTGTACGGGGAATTCGGGTTTATGGACAGTACCGCTTCAGTATCAGCAATACAAAAAACTGTGTACTAGTATTTATTGCACACAAAAAGGTGCGCACGGCTTTGGACTTTTTAAACTAATATGGGAAAATATTTTGTAAATATTTTCATACTAAAAATACCACATCATGTATATATATATACGAATCACAATTCCAGCCGACAGATTTCTTGCAAATAGAAAAGTAAACATGCCTGATTTTTCCTTTACATAAAATGCACAAATACAGAAATTCAAATCAAACAACATCGTTATCTTACATATAATTATATTACGAGCAGTTTCTATGGATTGGTTACTACCCCGATCTTGCAAAATGTGGCTCTCAACATGGAATGAGAAGTGACAGAGGAAACATTTGAAAACAGATTCCCCTCTCCATTAGATGCCTACGCATGAGCTCCAGACTCCCAGACTGATCATTCGTCCTGAAAGTTATTGCATAATTGAAATCTGTAAGGATGGGATTTCGCGACCTTTTTAGAGATAAATCAGAATCTAATTAATTGGATGATGTAGAGAGAAGATTTGATATTTTCAAAGTCCCAGAGTTCCGAGAATTTTGTAAGGAAGAATAAAACAAGAGTTGATTCCCTGGCATGCAGCTTTATTCTTCCGAATAAAAATCGATCCATCTAATTATCGAAATCAACTGTTACTTTACAGGTATCACTTTGGAAGCTTTTAATGATGACCAATTCAGGAAATACAGACTTAAACGCTTAATTGGGGAACAACAATATACAAGATGTAGATACGAGTGAAATTTTTATACTTCTTTTCAAGTTAAGGTCAGGGATGTTCCTTATTAAACTTACAATTATGAGATACTACAATTATTTCATCTTTTAAACACCCCTAACAAACAATTTAGTGCGGCACGGGTTGACATTGCACATGATATCGAACACCTACGAAATAGATACATCGACACACTGTATTGTTGAAATTTACATCACCAAGCTTTAAGCCCACAATAATACTATAAATTTCACTTCACTCTGCTTTGTTAGAATAATCTAACTGTGACTCGGGACAGGCTTTCACCACGGTTGAAATGCCTCCTATATACCCGTAATGTAGCAGAAAATTGCAGATCAAATCGCTCAGAACAGAGAATTATGCATATAACTGTATATCTTGTAAAACCAAGTACTTTATAAACTTATTTACCTAAATAAAATTCTATGTGTAATTCCATTACACACATGATCAATTTTCAGCATTGTCTATAAAAATAATAAATCGGCAAGACGAAACTTAACCTGTACAGATGAATGCAGATATATGTAACATGGGAGTGTAGAAACATTGATTTTAATCCTAACTGGATTTCCATAAATATTTCTTATAAAGTCTGAACCAAAAACGTGAGGGAGAAACCCTACTATGGGGGAAAAGCTTCTATATAGTAGCTTTTCCCCCCGGGGGGAAAGGCTACTATATAGTATGTTTTCCAGGGGGAAAGCTTCTATGGGGGAAAAACTGCTATACAACACCGGTAATTTGATTCTGAATACCGAATAGCAGAAAATAATCACTATGCATAAGTCTATAGCAGTCTCTCTTTTATAAGACCTGCATATGAGACGTTTTAATTACAGATACCGGATTGCTATAACGTGATTTGGCTAACAAACCATTTTAAGGAAAGATAAAATTCAACGTTTTGATAAATGAATATGAACCATTAAAAGTTGAACACTGACATAAGTTACCAAAATTTGCTTGGAATTTACAAAAATATATATATATATATATATATATATATATATATATATATATATATATATATATATATATATATAATGCGCATGCGCAAGATTGTAAAATCTAACAAATCCAGATGATTTCCGGAATTATTTTTTTTGGAATTTTCGTTGATTATATTAATTAACGAAGCTTGATTGAGAAAAAATAAAAACAAATTGGTAATCCTAAAGTACCAATGATGTTTAAAATATATAAAACAAAAGACAGTACTCTTCCGGTTTATCGGTATTAAAGCCCAAAAACACAAGTCTTTTATTAGTCCCCTACCGGTTTTCACCGGAGGGGACTATAGCTTTCCTCTGCGTCCGTCCGTCCGTCCGTCTGTCTGTCTGTCCGTCTGTCTGTCCCACTTCAGTTTTCCACACTTTTTTCTTTATGCGTTTGAGGAATAATATGAAATTTGCTGAACCGCTTCAAAATGCCAAACTACAGATCAAGTTTACACTTTTGTAGCGTCTGGTTGACATATTTTCGAGAAAATTAATTTGTTATATTCCAATTTTTTGGGAGTTGATTTTAATCAACTCTCCTATGCAGTTACTCTGGCAAACCGAAAGTGAAACAGTGTTTGGACCTAAGCACAAATCATCGCCGCTGACAAGACTTAGTTCTTGAAAATAATAGAAAAATTCGATTTAATATATGCTGAAGCATTCTTTTTCAAGGAAACTTATCCATAAACACTTATGATTAGTCAGATTTTATATGATACGAACAATTTGGATATTTTTGTAGTCTCATGTGTTCCTACGCCAGAGTGTAATAAAGTCTCGTTCAGCCAGACGCTCAGCTGTCTCCGTAAATCTCCGACAAGCAGAGAGGCTCTGTTGCTTGTCGAAGATTAACGGAGACAGCCGAGCGTCTGGTTGAACGAGACCAGAGTTCGATATCAATAGTGCTTGGATTCATACGATTTTTAGAATTGTTTCGATTACTAATAGATAGTTTGAAATCTATCTTTAAATATTACACAACATGATTCATTTGGGGTTTCTCGAAATTCTTGTCTGGAAAGTCTAAAAATTCGTATAATAAAAAAGTGCGTAATTCAAATACAGACTAGAAACTAATATACCATGCAAGATAAGTTGATTTTAAAGTAAATGATAATCGATAAAATCAACTCCCCTCAGTACTTCAGTACTTTGATTAATGTTCGGGTTCGAAATTCTGCATAGCAGTGCATTGTTTTCACAATTTCCACAAACCGGTTGGGGACGTGTATTGCTTATGCAATTCTCTCAGAATGCTTGTTTTGATATAGTAGTATAGATATTCGTTTCTTGGCAAATTCTTTTGGAATCAAACGAGTGTCATCACCAGGTCAACAATTCACTTGGCTATTCTTGGTGTATAGCTAGGATATCCATGGAAAAACGGTAACAACCACAGATAGACGCAAAGCGGTCCTCGTATGCCATATTATTTCGCTTCCTACTGCTAAGATAAAAATAACCCTCAATGTTCCTTTACCACTAGTTAGCAAAAACAATTTATACATTAACGTCTGTAACAAACTATATGTCTATAGCCCCCCCCCCCCCTTAGAAAAGAATTAAGATAAAAATATAAAGTGAAAATATAACAATTTAAAAAGAGATGGTAATAGTTTCATTACCTAGAACTGAATTATTCAGAAGATGGTATCCCTGTTTTATCAGTTTCGAGAATGAAGTTCATTGTCGATGTCCTTGTCACTGTGATTGTCACGGAATTGGAGAGGGCAGAACAGCTGGGTGTCAATCATCTTCATCAGGTCCGCTACTGAGTTCGAGGAAATAGACACAAAACCGACACTGGAGCCTTCTAAATAAGGGAGCGGTGGTTCTCCTGACCACGGGTTCCGATGGACTATAGCCCACGAGGTGTGGCACGGCTGATATCTCGTGAGGACAATAGCTGCATCTACAGATATCGCCCGCTCTTTTCCCTAGTCTTTAATGTAAAAAAAAATAATGTCCTTTTTATTGTCATATAGTTTGGGATTTTTCTCGAAACGTCAATTAGGAAAAATGAGTCTCATTTAGACAACTCCCTGTTGCAAATGCGAAACCAGCATGTGAGGAAGAGCTAATACGTGTACTTATATTGAAATTGAACAAACGCTTAATGATTAATTCACGTTTTTATCCTTAGCATACATTTAACCATGACAATTTATAGATACTTTAAAATAATAAATTCAATTTAGTAGATTGTTAACAAAAATCTTTTGAAGGTATCTTAGAGTCTACATAATTTCAACCATCTCAATTTAAAAGTGTTGAATCGAGACATCTTTTTGATATATATCTTCACAAAACCATTTGTTTGTGTAGTAAACAAGTCATGGTGTAAAATGTGATTTGATTGGTTATGGAAGTAGGGGTTTAATTTTTAATGTTTAGCAGGTTTGCCCTGATAAAATCGAATACGTCTGCAGCTGTTAATCTCGTCTAAGGCCTAATTGACGGTCAATACTGGCTCAGCAAAACGACTGAAAAACCAAGCCATTCCCTTGTCATTTCATTTCGTCGTCGGAAGAAATTCAAGGATGTTATAAATTAAACATCGGCTTCATTTGTATTTTATAGGAGTTAATGAAAATCAGGGAAATTGCTAGATTTAGAGAGCCGCTAGCAGTAACTTTGTGTTTTTTTTCGCTTGAGACAGCAAATACTCAGAGAGAGAGAGAGAGAGAGAGAGAGAGAGAGAGAGTTTTCTGTCTTGATAACAAAAGTTTTAAAGTTTTTTGCTTAGATTTTATCAACAAAGGATCTGGTATAGTACGGACCAATAAAGCTTTGCAGCATATTAAGTTGTAAAAATAATTTTCTTGTGTTATGGTAATTATAAGATATTGCGGAATAATTGTTCTCGGAAAGAGAATCTAGTAAAGTTTTCAAACGATTAAAACGTTTCCCTCCGGAATACCCGTCACTTTTGCTCTTCCAATGGTTCAGTGACTAAACGATATGTGCAAGGTGTGGATATTTAAATCTTTATGCATGAAACACTAAAAAATGTAATCAATGAAAGATGATAATGCTTTAATACCAAACCACCATTAAGTACTGACTCACCCTGTAGAAGTTCAAAAAAGCATATCTTGCAGGAAATACCAAGCATTGATTGCGCATGCCTTTTTATTTGGCAAGGAAATTAGTTCTGTCCTAAAGGACTGGATGTGGCATGATCCACTCGAAATGAATCGTCATCGGATGTTCAAGAACTTTTTATATACACGTAGATGTAATTCTAGTTATTCGATTTTAATATTTTTGGGATATTTTTTGCTTGCATGAAAGGATGTCATAAAAAGCGACCCACTTTCCGATAATGTAGCAGGCATCTTCAACAAATAAACTTTCCGCGATCGGAATTTGAAATTACAATAGTTAATTTCCAAGAATAAGAACAAAAGAGAATATTTAAAATCAATTTTGCATTAAAAGTGGTTATGATCCTGAAATTGCTGTCCGGAGGGTATCTGAACGGAATTGACGAGGATCTGCTTCAACAAACATTGTAACAATGCGTGCATTAGAACCCAAAAACAATAAGATTACCTCTCCGAAAGCTCTCTGCATTGAATTCCTGGGGTCTTTGATATTTGCATTTTAATTCCACAGGGTTTTGTGATTGGTAGATACTAATCATCTAGTTTGTTTTCCTATTAGTTTTTGTATTGATTGAACATTCATTGTCATTCGAGTTAACTTTGTTCTCTTTTGTAGGTATTAAAGAAAAAAAATAGCGACACAATATCACAGGACATTACAAAACCTTGTTTATCGTGATCGACAAGTCAAGAATGGATTCGTTCCATCAAAATTCAACAAATTTTACGAGTGCCAATAATGAAACATATCATTCAATATACTCCGAGGAACTGGCAAAAATCGAAATCATAGTGCAGGCCGTCATACTCTACCTGGCCATTTTTGGAAATGTGGCCGTTCTTGTTGTGTTCCGTTGGAAATTAAAACGACTGAGTCGAATGCAATGGTTCATTGTTCATCTCTGCATAGCTGACCTTTTTGTTGCATTCTTCAACATACTCCCTCAGCTGGTATGGGATATCACACGTAGTTTTGAGGGAAATAATTTTCTTTGTAAAATAATGAAATATTTTCAAATTGTGGCCATGTATGCCTCAACCTATGTATTGGTGGTGACAGCGCTGGACAGGTATATCAGCATATGTCACCCACTGACCAGCCACACCTGGACGAAGCGCCGGGCCAACGTCATGGTCCTCGTGGCCTGGGTCTTGTCCCTATTGTTCTCCATCCCCCAGTTGATATTGTTTTCTTATATGGAGAGAAATGGAGAATATAACTGCTTGGAAAGCATGAATGATGTAGAACTGAAGACCTACATCACGTGGATCTTTTTGTCGGTTTACTTCATACCTTTCCTGGTCCTCACATTTGCTTATTCGAGAATCTGCTATGTGGTTTTTATTAGTGTCTCATCAAAGGAACAGGTGCGAGTCTCTTTTAACACAAAGTCCACCGTCTGTCATAAAAAGGGGGATTTGTTGACAAACCCCCGCGCTCATACCCGCTGTGCTTCAAAATCCAAGAAAAAGACCATCTACTTGACTTTGACTGTGGTGCTCTGCTTTTTAGTTTGCTGGGGACCTTTCTTTGTCGCTCAAATGTGGTCAGCCTATGACTACACAGCACCATTTACCAGTAAGTAATATATTACGGAAGAACATTGCAAAGTGAACTTGCAAAAAAAAGTCTTGTATTGTCGTTCCCTTGATTATTACGATGTTTTAATTTTGAAATATCTTTCCTTCGTTTACTCTTCAAAACTTCCTCATGAATTCGAGGTCATTTCACAAAAATTAATCTGTCGATAATTGGGGAAATTTTAATAACATTTCCCAAGATAAGATGGAAGCAGTCAGTGGGTGATACTATACAATTGAAGGTTAATTTCCCCTGTGTAAACAAATCATGTCCTACACTACATGTTATCATACAAATGACAGCGTATGACACGGTTAATTTATTGGACCACATCAGTATTTGAGATTAAAAATTAAAGAAAACCAATTACTTTTTTAAAGAAGTATCAGCCAAGCTAGTTAAAAAACAATATACTATTTTGAAGCCTTAATGTCACATTTGAAAGCAAGCTTTATTCGTTAGTTTAACTGGTACAAATAGAAGTATGTGGGCTTAACTTATTAATATTTCATCAGATTTAATTAAGAAGCTGTCATAGCGAAAAAAGGTGGAAACGGTTAAGCTTTCTTTGCACTTAATTATCACCCCGCAAGTTACTTTGTAAGCTAGGCACGTTTTACACCTCACATAGATTTATTTGACGTTGTTGGAACGATTCTGGGGACGTTCACTGTCCTAATTTCATCTAATCACCAACTTAACACACGTTACTGTTTGATTACAGGTGCATCATTTACCATCATCTTGCTTCTGGCCAGTCTGAACAGCTGTACCAACCCCTGGATCTACCTGGCTTTCAGTGGCACTATGTGCTGCAACAAGAGGCGCCCTAAGTCACCCTACCCCCAGTACTCATTGGCGGGGACCAACCAGACCTTTGTCGAGTCCGATTCATGCAGCACCAGGGGCTCCAAGAACTTCGAGACCAAACAAATGGTCACCATGCCAGTGGCAGACAAAGCTTCATAAAAATCCCATATTTGTTTCTATCTATTTGTTACTGTACAAAAGTCATTGATCTATTATGTATTTTGCGATGAATTTGAAAGTGTATTCATCCCGATGAACTACTTAAATGTTGGTTTACAATGAAATAAAACAGAGAAAGAAATTGCGGACGGATGCTATTTGCAAGTTTTTACTATTATTTCCAGAAATAAAATGTTTGATTGAAATCTTTTGGGAAGGAAACTTCCAATCTAAAGGCAATTTAAATCCCACTGAAATAATTGTGTTCCACGTTTTTTGTTTAACAGCCTTTCAGCGTGACTGAACTCGGATGTGCTTCATATCTTGATTTATCAGAAGTCTGGGGTTTGGGCTGGTCGTTTCCTTGCTTTAAAAAATTATTGCCTAGCTTTATTTTCACTTGGCGTTACTCCATCAAACCTGAAGGCGGTTTTATTTACTAATAACCTTTTGATATTTTTGAAAAACGGTACGATATTACGTAATCAACTTTAAAAAATACACTGGGGTAATCCGGATTTTGTTCCAACTACTATTTTCCCTTATTCATTTTCATCAGCTATATGTAGTGAGGTTTGCAAATCTCTCATCACTACTAAAGGTGCCATCGTGTTTCGTATTTCTGTCTATGGTGTCAAAGTGTAAAAGTAAGGCGAGAAGGGAAAATGTTACGATATAAGATGCCTTGTTAAAAAAACAAGAGACTAGGGAACATAAATGACAGAGAAAAACTAGATTTGTTGCTTTTGACAGTTTGAAGTGGGAAAATCGTGATGGTATTAAATGAACGCTTACATTTTCATGTTGAGATCAAACTTTTGCCAATTCGATGTTATGCGATATTGATTTGTAATCAGCTTGCCTTGCATTTTGAAATGTTTTCAAATCTTAGAATATTTAACATTTTAAAATATATTTAATCTCTCTCTCTCCTTTCTCTCTCTGAACGCTTTTTCAAAGGTGTGTCGTTAGTGGTATTTCGTTTCGCTTATAATTTGTAAAATTATTCAAATCTTGAATTCATAGAATCTTTGCTAAGAAATAAACTCAGCATCGTCGCAAGCCACCGTTTTTATATATACATATATATATATATATATATATATATATATATATATATATATATATATATATATATATATATATATATATATATATATATATATATATATATATATATATATATATATATATATATATATATATATATATACACACACACATCATATTATAATCTCTAGAAATTTATTTTTTAGGATTGACCAAGAACAGATTATTTTTTATTTTATTAGAGCCGGCACACATGTTAATACATGTAGCTATCCTGTCTTATCACGTCTGACCAATGACGAATTCCGTGGAGGTCCGCGTGTTTTGCTTTGTTGACAATTTTTTTTTTTTAAATAAACTGTTTCCACCGCAGATCATGATTCTAGCCTCGTGCAGAAGCTGATTAGGAGAAAACTGAGATCTCACAGACAGTTGAGCATGCATGTTTTTGAGTATTGTGTTGAATTAAATGGATATCGATCCAAAAGGTTTTTTAAGTGATCAAAAATCACGATTTTTTCAGCGCCCCCTAGGAACAAATGTGTAATAGTTGTCACACATGTATTTATTTATCTAAATATTAATCTTTCTAAACATCTTTCTATCTTTAAAGAATGATACATGCTCTTTTCCTCGTTACACTCTGTCTCAGCATCAGTCAGAGTAGAAAACCCGAGGGTACAAAGTGTAATGTGGAAAGGGCATATATCACACTCATGAACTCAAATATCAAAAAATAAACTAAAAATAAATACAGTGCCACATTGATGTAATAGTTGGGCATGTAAAATCATAGAAATGGTAACGTTTCTGTTCGAGCCACGGATTATTTTAAGTTATCAAATATATTGATATATATCGAGTTCGAAAAAAAATTAAACGAATATGGTACCAACATTAACAAAGATAATCATGGAAACCACACAAAATTAAATAATCTGCCATACTGAGTCCTTGATCATTTTTGGTTTCTCCTCATCTGTTTGTCAAAATGTAATTTTTTTTTTATTTTTATTATGAAATGATTACGATATATGTTTGATAAATTAAAAGGAAACGATTTTTGGGGGGTAAATTCAAAGCCCAAGCAAATTTTGGTCAGTGGTCACTTTTTATGGTTCATATTCATTTATCAAAACGTTGAATTTTATCTTTCCTAAAAATGGTTTGTTAGCTAAATCACGTGGTAAGCAATCCCGTATCTGTAATTAAAACGTCTCATATGCAGGTCTTATAAAAGAGAGACTGCTTTAGTAATATGAGAAGACTCAAGCATAGTAATTATTTTCTGCTATTCAGTGTTTAAAATCAAATTAACGGTACCATTATAATATATTTTCATGTTATATACTAAAATCTGATTGGTTTAGACGCAGTTTATAAACTGTTCTATTACCATCAGCGTTAGCAACAGATTTGACAAAGGGTAACACACCTAACTGTTACATGCACGTAAATTATGCGCGTACGGTTCGCCGTAAAATACACGTCATTATAAAAGAAGCAGAGTCTTTCTTTTTTTTTTAAATTAAAACCATTAGTAAAATAAGATATATAAATCAATACATGTAGAAAAAAAAGAGAATGAGAGAGAGAGAGAGAGAGAGAGAGAGAGAAAGCAGCAATTCTAAAAAGGATGGGTGCCGAGTAGACCTCTCCTCCCCTGAAAGGCCACGGCTGGATTTTGGGGATAGGGTAAGAAGATCATAAACTTCTTCCGAACCATTTAGTAAGGAATAGCATAAAACAAACAATCTTACTTTATACATATCTGCATGTGATCTCTTTTTTCGGGGGGGGGGGGGGGTTTATAAAATCTCATCTTGTTAACGATTTGCATATTGAAAGTGATTTATCAATGCGCAGAATTTTAAATAAATAGTCTTATTGTCTGAGCTATCAGATGGGCGTCATCTTATTGAAATTAACCGACTACGGTTCTATTATTTTACAACATTAGAAAAGTCAGTTATTCATAATACTTCATTTAAAGCAAAACTTTGATTAACTTGATTAAAACTAACGTATAATTAATTCAATTTCAACCTTCATCGTGTGTAACACGTTGTTTCTGTGAATGAGATGTTTTGGCGGGGTTGACAGTTTTTGCCGCTAGATGGCCTTTATTGCAAGATGTTGTCAATTGGAGAAAAATACATATCACGCATTTACATATGTTGTACTGTCTATCGAATTATTTTTTTAGAATGCGCCTTTTATCGTGGATACAATGGAAAGAAAGGTGTCATGTAAAGTAAACAACATACATTTGTAGGTCGGAACGGATGTAGAGGTGCATGGTCAAAAAGACAAAGAAAACAAACAGAAAATAAATCAATTATACATCCTTTTGTTTAGTTAAAGTAACATCTTGAAATATCTTCTTACATGCTAAATGGATGCCGGTTTTTCCCCCAGTGACTTACCGATATAAGTGATGCACGCCTTCGACGTTAATTTACTGTCAAAAAATAATTTAAAGTTCGAACCCGACGTTGAATAAACGTCAAAATTTGACAATCTTATGGTTCAGTTATCAAAATCAATTTTATTCTCAATGTCATAATAATCATAATAAACTCAAAATCAAGAATAGGAATTTTAGGAAATGTGCACTCAATTTGTCAGTAAAGAGTGCGTACTGCATTGTTCGCCCATTTTCAGCTGCTTTATGAAATTCATCAAGAATTAAAAGCAAAATTAAAGAATTCACACATTCTCCAATTGATTTTATGTAACTTTATTTTACGTCTAACTGAGCTAGCTCAATTTTTTTTTTAAATAAATAAGCTTATATATTATATAGCATGTAAATACCGAGTCGTTCATACCGCGATAAGCAACAATACAGTAAAGTGCGACGTGTGAACACCTTACGTAAAGTCTGGCTGTGTGATTGGATGGATTTTCCTCATCTCGACATCTTCATGTTAATACCATACACTGCGGAGAGTCGTGTGCTCACTCAATTAAACACTGAATAGACTAGTGGTGGGTGGAAATGACGTCAACAATACAGAATACACTCCTGATACCCAAGTTTATTAAACACAGTCTCGAGTTTTGCGGGTAAAATCAATTAAAAAATGAAAAATATCGCTCAAAGATTGACATAAAGCGTAAATTTTGCCTATGTTATCTTTTAAGCAAGCAAGTTATGTATTTTTCATCCAGTTACAAATTAAAGAGATTTATTAATGAATTTGATTTATAACAAGATAAAAGGGGAGTACAGCACCCCTTTCCCCAAATCTTCAAAATCCTAAATGGGGGTGGGGGGGGGGGGAGGGCAAGTACCTAAAACTTCTATTTTAATGTTAATTTTCCTGTGATATTTTACATGCTCTAAATAAAGTGGAAGCCAAATTTTCAAGTTCGATTTCCTTTATGTAAATTTAAAGAAAGAAGTTTGTTACCCCCCCCCCCCACTCCCAGCCACCTAATGCTACATGCCTGATGCATTTTATACATGTACTGTGTATTTTTTTTTAAAAAGAACTTCTCCATGAAGCCAGCGTGAGTTGTCTCTCGTTTGCTAACTTTCTCTTCTTTCCAGGGGCGGATCCAGGACTTGAAGTGAGAGGGGGCGTCAGTTTTAGGCAGGGTGTCTGGGGACCGTCCAGAGGCCGAAGCCCCCGGAAACTCCTGGATTCTAGAGATTTTGTAGGATAAAATTGAAGTCTTCATATTTAGATTTTTGTGATATTTCTTCCCATGATTATACTAAAAAGTAATAAAAATATTTATAATTAAAGGTTTGTAGATTAGACCTGCAGAAATCCCATCAACACCATCAAAACTCCCTTGAAAAAATATAAGAAACATTTCTTTCTATTTTTTCTTACGAATGGCTGTCAATAAATCAGTTTTAAAAATCAAGTTCAATATGACCATATAAATAAAGTTTAAAAAAAGATAACGATGCCAGCTTGTATCCTAATAAACATGGAAGAGTCGTTAAAACACAAACTATTTCAACTCATTACACAAAGGTGAGTGATTGGTCACATTTCAACCCAAGGAGAGCGTAACTAAAATGGGTTTTCTATGTACGTTAGACCCTTGAACCCACGAGTTTCCTTCATACTACTCCATTAAAATTAATCTAATTAGTGCAGAGAAATCCCACGAGTTTCCAAAAACGTGATAACTCGCAAGTTGTACATTTTCTTTGCCAAAATGAGTGTGAATTAACTTTATTTTGACAATTTAGGGGGGCCGGGTGCACCCCCATGAATCCGACACTACTTTCAAATATAGTTGGAGGGTAGGGGTGTCACTATACGTGGTTACTCAGATGCCTACATGTAGTTGCACTTTACTGAAATACGTGTACGTTTGCTAGAAAAAATTGAAAGAAATCGAAGGAAAGTTTGATACTAATGACGAATCTTTTGCTTGCTAAATACAGACAATAGGAACGCCGACCCCCCCCCCCCCACCCCCCCCCCCCCCCACCACACACACACTCATGTTTGAATATAACACTTTTTTCTTGGACCGTTTCCTCAAAATTATAATGTTAGTTTTTAAGGGTTCTTTTTTTTTTTTACAGGAAATGTACATGCATAGCATTGCATACTCAAAATAATGAAAAGGAATTCTTGCGAAAGTGCACTGAAAATTTTCTGATGTAAATAGTTACGGTGAAGGACTTGGTAATAATTTTGTTTGCTTGTATTTGCATTGTTATGTGATGGTTAAATGCTGCTTAGAAAACGAATGGTAATTATAAAATCATCAATGAAATGAAAAATCCATACTTTATAAATCTGGTAATTTGGTAATTAAACCCCAAAAACGTTGGTTCTCTGATATTTTACAAAATTAATAAGTAAAGTCATTATTTTAACTTTCTGTGTCGTCACCAGTAAGGTCGATGAACATGTTCAACACACTAACGGACCAAGGACCTCATTACCCAAAACCTTCCTGTAAGAAAGGCGTCATTTAGAGTTCATTGTTCACATATTTAAAAACTAAAAGTAGGTATCATCTATATCCCTCATTCCTCTGTTATATGAATTTTACAAATAACATTTTTCTTTGCGTTGGACCAGAAACAAACTTTTTTTTGTATTTTAATTTCTGAGAATCCATCAAATTTGAGGGGGGGGGGGATTCTATTTTTGCGTTTCTAACGTTTGATTTGAACTAAAATTTGCATGAACACCGAAAGCGTAAGGGCATTAAGTTATTAATTAAATTAGGGTTAACAATTGATCAGTTGGCGTCATATTCCCGAAAACCATGAAGATTATTCATTTGATTTACATTTCAAAATGATAATGCAAGATTGGAAATGTTGCTGTTATCCGTATATATCGAATCCAACCGGTTACCTTAAAAGACCACAGTTTATATCGAAAGTTTCATATTGAGTAAATTTACAAATCCAGGATTAGAGGAAAAGCATCTTCAGTTGGTGAAACTGATTCATCCGATGAAATATCTTCACCATCTTAATAGTCAATTCATATAAACTGAATATTGATTGTATAAAGATGAAATGATGAAAAGTGAAAGAAAACTTAATATTGATAGATTTACTAACAATATTTACAATTGCATTTTTATCTTGCACCATGTACATGTAAATAACCATTTTTTGATGAGAACTCTCCCAAGGGTAAAGGAATTTTTAATGATCTAATCATATCTCCTTAATACCAAATATAAAATTAAGTGTTTACTATCGTGTGTAATATAACGTGTAACTCCATTTTGGCATATCTTCACAGGATTTAATTATCTGACTAACCCAGTTCGAATCATATATCAAGGAACTATTTATCATTACATATTTTTTATCTTTTAATATATTTTATTGTTTTCAATTTGTTATTCAAACCCTTTAATGGGACACAGTATCCAAAGAAAGCGACTTCGAAACATTCATAAGTTAACAATACTGTTTTTAGGGAGGAAGAAATAAATTTTCTGAACCATGGGATATCGCATCGTTAAATATTTGTTCAATATTAAGTGTCGTAAGTGGTTCATAAAAGTTGTTATTATGCAAAAATATCTTCTTTTTACCTCCACTCCGAACAAAAAATAAAATAAACAGATCAATATTACTACAGCTTATATGGATTTGGCTAGGAAATATAATGTATGACTGAATGCACACGAGTGGTTATCTTCAGAGGAAGCCGACGCATATTTGTTGGGGTTCGACTATTCACACCAACAAACCACTTGAATGTTCTAAGGGTGTTCTTTTCAGCTGTGTGGCCAAGTAAGATTCAGGTCTGTGTCAGTGAGATAATTGATCCCACCCTCGAGCTCAGACTGAGGGTCGAGGGTCACGTGGCCCCGGGGCTGGCGTCTGATGGGGTCTCATCGTCTTAGATGATGGACTACGTTAATACATCGTTACTCATTCGATAATTAAAGACTCGCCGAAAACTGCACGTTCGTTCTACGGTAATTATTTTGAATGGGAAGAGGCAAAATTCATAGTTTTACATGTAATTACAAATATGGTGTGTATTATCGAATTTTTCCTCCCGGGGGGGGGGGGGGCTATATTTCTGAAGTTGCATCAACCGTCATATGCACAGCAAACACTTTATATCTGATGGCCTTGTAAAATTTATTTATTCGCTCAAAGCATTCTATCATATGACAAAAGAATAGTACATGAGTTGGCCATAGACAGGCTAAAAGTATAAGATGCTCAAAAGATGAAAATTTAACTAGTTTAATTAAGTGAGAGAATAATTAAGATTATTTATTGCAAAATCATCAAGAATGTGATAAAAAAAGAGACCAGATATGGACAAGCGCAGTCTCATGTATCATAGAATCTAATTTGTTCAGGAAAACGAGAAAGACTCTTTAACTTTTAAAACACGCAATTTTAAAATAAAAACACTTCAAAGTCACTTCATAATGACATCAATATACAAACACAGTAAGATAGGAGAACTCCATAGGCCAATTTGGGGAGGGTTTAGGATAAAGTGTAAATGGCAGTGTTTGGTAACTATTTTTATTTTGATGGAATATTTAAACTTTAATGTGTTTACATGAATATAAAAAAAAGATATTTATACCAGATTTCTACAACATATAATGTTTATAATCAGGTAAATATTGTTGTTAAATTGGGAAAGGGGTGCAGGGTTAAATGATTTAGTGATGCAATTTCCGTATTGTTCCAAAAACGTTTCATATTTCCACCAATGAACTTTGCTCAATTTGGAAGACACAATGTAGTCTACATTGTTAAAATATAATAATGCGAACATTGTAATTTTTTATCGCGATTTGTTTATAGCCGAAGAAAGAAATTATTAAGAAGAGTTGAAATTTGTCAGTTATTTGCGTCGTAAGAAATATTTATTAATTAAGATTATCTTACTATTGAGCTGAGGAATTCTCGTTATTTAAAAGTAAATTTGTTCTGCCAACTCATATTCATAGTTTTGCTTTGACCTCACTAATTATTAATTATAGAAACAAATGCTAGGAGCCATCCTCCATGTCTCATTAACAAAGTAATGCATCGTGGTTTCACTTGCAAACGTGATGTGTTTAACTCTTTTAACCCAGTGTGGTAAGTAAAATTGTGTCAGTAAGGATAACGGTCCCCTGTGGACATTAGAGCCCCAGTTGTGAGGCCTCAAGGAGCTGTCATATTATAAGCAGTGAGCATTAGAAAATAGCAGAAAAAGCACATACCTCATAAATTATTCTTCATACGCATGCATGATATAAAAAACGTTTAAAAGAAATTGAAAAAAGAACCTTTTTGAACGTCCTTGATGTGCTAAAGTTAAACATCACGATTTTTTGTTTTAAAGGTCTTGAAATTAAAGTTTTTGACCATCATCATTTTTAAAGTTTGTCTGCAAAAAACGATACTCCCGCGGGCTTGCACGTGAGTTTCTGATGTAAATGTTGCATCTTCATGCACCATCAGCATGTTTAGACGCGACGCCATTATTCTTTATTTTGTCTATCAACATACTGGTACCACAAATGTTTTGCGCAGCTCGCCGGAAGTTCCCTGTTTGTCATCAATACATGTCTCAGTTTGAGAGCCTGACATTACAGTTCAGGATTGAGCAAAGTAACTCAGATACAAGTTAATACTCATGAAAAAAGCTATTATCTTATAACAAAATTTAAGACAGAAAAACCAAACTGCATATATATATGGTTGTCAAAATTATTAATCTCGACTAAAGCCATAAAAACTAAAATAATAACATTTTGACATATTTGTACATTGCATCTTTAACGTCTGGCAAAAAGTGTACAAACAAGAAAACGACTGCTAGTATTTTAATAAGTAATATTTTCTTTTATTTGATGGAATCCAAATATCAAAACAGTAGCTACAGAGGAACGCATGCTGCCATGAGCGAAAATAGTTCTGTCAACAGTCACTTAAGTAATAGACAATGGATGATTAAGGGGATAAAAGAATAGACTTAGCTACACTTGCAAATAGCAATGACATAAATTAGTTAAATAAAAATATCTAGCCGATTATTTTAATCCTAAAGTGGTTAATAAAACCTTCTGGGCCATCAAAAGCCATCAAACAAATACAAATCCCCATAGGTGAACATCTTTTATATTCTATGATAAATTGTATCATATTCATATGGTTACCATATAGTCAAAGAATAGTATGTGATTGTCCCATTAAACTATTTTTCAGCGTCATGAAATTGGATGTGAAGGTACAGTACACAATACTGATAAATCGTTGTTTTTTCTGAATCGGTGAATCCATGGACAGAGAAGATGGGTAAATAAGGCATGTAAAATGACTTTATAAGGAATGATAAGTTACTAGTTATTAAAAATTAAATTATCAACACATCTGATAAAAATTTTTTTTCACAACCATTCAAGACAATGTGAATTGATTTGTAACCCATAAATATGTTCAATACTCAAAATATATTGATTTAAACATGCGTATCAAAACCCCCCAATAGTGTCATTTTTTATGCCTTCAATGCTTTTCCTTTTATAGAGTGGGTCAGTGCTCCATATTTTTTCATAATCGAATTAAGGTCTAATGGAAAACAGACCAATTTCGATCAACAAAAATGTGGAGAGATGATCCACTATACATTAAAAATGTCATTTTGTAGCCCAACAAACTGACCGTTTTAGAAAAAATAATACAGGTCCGTAAATTTGTGACCAAAGTCGCATTTAGCACGAAAAAAACCCCACACTTTGTTGTGACTGAAATGACTCATGGTTAGAGCACCAGATATTAGATAAACTTATTGAACAAGGGTTGTTAGGTTGTGGGTTCGATTCCACCAAAACTTTTTGCAATGTTTTTATGTTTATCGTTTGTTGCATATTCAAAATTAAATGATTATAGTTAGAAAACGGGCATTTGCATGTTTGTATTATAACATTATCAAATAGATTGAATAGGAAAAATTGAATTTAAAATTTTATTTCACGACTTAACCAAATTGGCATTTGCACTATCTTACCCCCCCCCCCCCCCCACATCTTTTTTGTATTTTATTTTGCCTTTATAACATTCTAAACATTAACCTGGTCCCCGACTGGGGAGACAAAAATCTCCATCATTACTCTCTGCTTCACCATCTATAAATTATAGCATATTGTGCTAAAAGCCAGTAGTAACAGACGTCTGGTTTTATGAAGTTTTTATCGTCTCCAAAGTGAGGGATTTTGCACCTCCTTGACCCAATAAAAACTAAATCTGTGTCAGTAAGATAATTTACGATCCCGTTTGACGCTAGATCTTCAGTTGCTTGGCCTGGGGGAGACCGATGTAGCCAGTATGTATGTTAACTATGATGAAGATGAAAAAAAAATAAAGCATTACTCATTCTGTTTCATTTACTTTTGAAGGATGCTGAATCACCGACCCATGCATTGTAATATATAAGGATTGCTTATTTTTGCGCAGTGTTTGACCCGCACCCCCAGGACAACTGGTCAGTGTCCGGAGACGTGTCTTCGCGCGTGATAGAAACCTCCTGCTGAAACCGTGTCACTTGTCGCGTCAGTTTCAAATACATACTGCCAAAAATGCGCAAAAAACTATAGTATGAGGGAACTAATATAATGTAAATTATCTTAGTGCAAAACAAACGCAAAAACTAACATAAGTGAATAAGTAAACTATACAGGTGAACATAAAACAATGTCGGCAGAATGCAATCTGTTGGTTGTCTGCCGATAAAAGTCATCCCAGCCCTGCCGAAGTTGGAGGCTTGGGATTAGAGTTTATTAAATATCTAGGACTATACTTAGGGTTACCTGTACATGTATTAGCGTACATTGGAGTTATCTCTCGTAGCTTAAATGTGAAGTGCCGTTATCTCGGAATCTTCCAAAATATATATTATTCACATGCATGTAAGGTAAACATTTGTCATACCAATATGATAATATGATTTAATTGTACATGTACAGGTAATGGCGTAACATTGGAATTCGTGATGTAGAACTTCAGGAGACAAACATTGTTATGATCTTCTCAAAGACAGAACTCTTCGCAGTACGAGACAAATGTTAGTTTATAAAAGGTAAAAACATTTGTTATATAAAATGGTTATGATGCATTTGCGCATCGCTAACTTGACACACACTTTTGAAAGTCAGGCGTTTTTTATAGCCCTGGAACCCTGTAACTACCTACAGCGACCTGAGAAAAATCATCATGATGTCAGACTCAAATTGCCATAGAAGACGATTAGGCTGTTCTTTTATCTAACGTACTGATGTACATTAACAGTAATTAAGTGAATTTTACTTACTTTTGACAATCAATATCTTTACTTGTTATAAGAAAGATGTAAAAATATACAATGAAATGGTCTCTTTCATAATTCATGCGGGTTATGAAGGTAGCGATCAATGCAGGAAAAATAACATAACCCGCTAACGCAGGTTATAATGAATATACACCCGTATATTTATGGTTTGCTGATACCTTATTATATGTATGTTGAATTTTCTGGGCAATTACAGTAAGTGCACGATTCTGGGGAAAGAGCTATGCGAGATTTGGACCGTGACTGCAATGCTTAAGAATTTTTCTAATTTATTGCAGTCACTTTCTCTCATTTTTGTATATAAGGATTTCCCTTCCTATCAAGCACATAGACGTACTTGTTTAAAATTTTGGAATGATTAATAACATGCATCAACTTTATGTACTTAAATATGTACATGCAACAGAAATTGGAATAGAATAAATTGTCAGTATTACAATAACACTGTGATAGCGGTATTGTTGAAACAAACTGTGAATTATAAATCTATGACGCGCAAAATTGGGGGGGGGGGGGGGGGGTGCGCAAAATATATTTTCTCAGTTGATTATGTTTATCGACTGTAAAGTATAATACTTTACGAACTTTAAACTATAGTTAGTGATTCAATAACTATAGTTTTTTATCTGTTAAAGCATATTCGATTCTATATTGCATGTTAAAATATCTGTTAAATCTTATGATACAGCCTCAGATATACCACAAAGCAATCAATGTTTTCTAAGCAATATTAAAAGTTATTCCATTTTTGTATCTTCACTTACATCTGATGACATCCTAGGTGTATTCACAAGCTCTGCCGGGAAGGCAAGAGTAGTTGCGATTGTGCGTATTGGAAGATAATTTATTATAATTATGGCGCCTACATTTTTTCAGAATTTTAGTAATATGATATGTGAGGTTCCTGATCACTCTTTAACAACGTGTACCTTGTGCGATATTCTATGTTTCAAAGGTGTAAAGTATATTGTTATACTTTCATGTTAAATACTGAAATCTGATTGGTTAAGACGCAGTTAATAATATTTATTGTTATACTTTCATGTTAAATACTGAAATCTGATTGGTTAAGACGCAGTTAATAATATTTACTATTACCCTCAGCGTTAGCAACGCACTTGGCAACGGGTAACATTAAAAAATGTTACATGCGCGAAAATTATGCGCGTACGGTTCGCTGTAGAATTCACGTTATTCCTATATAAAAGCAGTAAAATGTTCTTAAAAAATTTTAAAAAGACATTCAGTATAACAAAATAAATAGTGCCTGTTTGGGAGGATAACAGTTGAAATTGATACCCCTCGAAAACCATTGTCAACCTCCGCTTCGCGTCGGTTGACAATGGTTTTCTCGGGGTGTCAATTTCAACTGTTACCCTCCCAAACAGGCACTATTTATATACTATTACCCTCAGCGTTAGCAACGCACTTGGCAACGGGTAACATTAAAAAATATTACATGCGCGAACATTATGCGCGTACGGTTCGCTGTAGAATTCACGTTATTCCTATATAAAAGCAGTAAACTTTTCTTAAATTTTTTAAAAAAGACATTCAGTATAACAAAATAAATAGTGCCTGTTTGGGAGGATAACAGTTGAAATTGACACCCCTCGAAAACCATTGTCAACCTCCGCTTCGCGTCGGTTGACAATGGTTTTCTCGGGGTGTCAATTTCAACTGTTACCCTCCCAAACAGGCACTATTTATATAATACCACGGGAAACAATCATTTACAATTGCAAAACCTTGATTTGTAAACTAGGGTTAAAAACTTTAAACTGTAATAATAATAAGAATAAGAATAATAATAATAAGAATAGTTTATCTAATAAATAAAATTTTACGATTTGTGATTAACAATTCTTAACCATAATTAGCGAATGTAAAAGTAACAGACATAAAATATTAGGTAAATTATAGTTTACAACCGTAAATGTGGAGAAATTATAACTTGTATTGTTTGTTATTAGAAACTATTCAATTTGCAAAAAGGACTGGCGCAAATGAAATATGGTTAAAAAGTTTTCCTAATTTTGCAAATTGTGTGACACGCGAGAAACCGGATATGTTACATGTTAGAATGCATGTTAATTGTCAATAAACTACATCTTGGAATATACAGTAAATCTTTGTTAGAGTCTATGCACTGCTCGCAACAATTTCATATGATTAGGATTTTGCAAAGCTTGTCTTTTGATAAGTCAACTTCTTTAATGTTTTGAACTCCAATGTTTGATCCTCAATTAGACAAAGGGTTAATGGACGCTATATGCTGTATGTAAACGTTTCATGATTCAACGACCTTATATTTAAAAGCCCTGATACACTTTGTAAGTAAAAATACAAATTAGTGAAGAGCAGTTCACATCAATAAATTACGAGATCAAATAGAGTGAACACGAGCTAGCGGCCAGGATTTCATGGATTCTGAGCAACAAAACAGCAACTCCTGTCGTCGACAAACTTTATGACTGAAAACAATTGTAGACAACCGACTCACAGGGTTCAACTACCCATGATGCCACGCAACAGTTACCTTGACAACTAATGCAATTCATGCAAACACACTGTTTCGTAAATAGGTATTTTTTTTTGGGGGGGGGGGGGGGGGGGTTAAATCACAATCCATTTTTAGAATATCGCAATTCCGTTTCAATATATTTTTGAAATCTGATTGTTTGATAATTGTTAGTGCTGGTATTTATTTAGATTTTACTGAAGAACATATAATATTTCAACAAACAACGATTTTCATTTTTATTATTTTCATTAAAAATTGAAAAGTTTACCTGGCATACGTTATCATATATTATACAATGTATTGCATATATAGTTGAGATCAGATTTTGAATTATATTGAGTTAATATGTTTTTTTTCCAGTTTCTTTGAAATAATATAAGAAATATTCGTATAAAATCATGTTACGAGTTAATATTGATCTCTTGTTTGTAACATATTTAAAAACGATACTAGTATTCATAGATCCAGAAATAATGTATTATTGTGTCAGTCACTTTAAGATGACCCACTCGAAGAATCATCGGAGAAGATAAAAAAAAGAACCTTTATTCCTTCAGTGCTTTTTCTTAAACATTAAAGAAGATTAAAAAAAACATCTACATCACTATCAAACTAATGTATTTTTTTCTAGAAATATGAAACTATTTAATAGAATCAGTCGAAAGCGCTGCTTAATACTTTATTCTACATGTTTGCATTTTTTATAGCACCTTTTTCGTTCTGGATATACTATTTGTTTGGTTAGGTTTGTGTAATACAAAGACATCACTCTGTATAGGACAGTACAGGTTACAGTATGACGAATCCTCGGAAGACCGGTTAATGAGTAATAATTACCTGTGATATCGGCGCACAGGTACAAAGACCGCAGGTGATTAGCAATATAGAACATGTGTCTTCACAGCTTCTGAATGTACGGACACCAGGGTTAATGCGTCGCGGGTTTTTTGCTCTCTGTACCTTCGGGAGATTGTCATTTGTCACCTAGGACACAGTTCTTGACTCAGGCGGGGAAAAGAAATAAAGGGGATTATCAGCTTAGCTAATCTGCCACGATTGGCTCTAGTCAGGTAAACATTGGTGTTTAGTGCAAGTCCTGGTAATGATTACAATTTACTGTAATGCAGAGAGAACAAACCATGCACTGAAGTATGCAAGGTTGCCCACCTGCCGTCTAGCTATTACTTCAATGCGCTCAACTTAAACTGTTCATCTTTATAAATTAATTCATTTGATTCTAAGTCTAGATTCAATCATATTCATTGTGTAACAATCAAGGATCGTACGATAAAAAGTCAACTACTTTTTGCATTTTCGTTAATAATGAAATTTTATTTGCTTCAACACATTAATATATATATATATATATATATATATATATATATATATATATATATATATATATATATATATATATATATATATATATATATATATATATATATATATATGTTGAATAATTTTATTTTCTTTTTAATTTCTCTAGAAAAGCATGTTGTGTTTTATAGCCAGAACAACAAGACGGTTGGATACATCCGATAAAAACTGGTTTATACCAGAAGTCAAGTACATTAAAAGGAGAAGTTTCATAGTTAAATGTGTAACATACTGAATAATGATACAATAATTAACAAACTTTAAAAAATCTTATTGAAAGAGGTGTATTCAATACACAATAATATATTTTGTAGTTGTAACTGGATTTTACAATAATGAAGTCGATGCGGAAACAGTTGAAAACAAGGAATACAGGAATTGACGGGCGACTTCCCAACCACTATAGTAACTTCCATATATGGAAAATTGGCTCGTACATCTACGTGACGTTCTTAAATACTATATCTATCAACAATTTATACTTTAAAAATCATAAGTTTTAGAGCAATTCAAAGAGAGATATACATTTTAATATTAACATCAAAATGCTTTCTTTTTTGGTGCTTCAATGGCTATGACAGCAATCATTACAGAAAAAAAAACGTCAACAAGGATTGTGGGGTTTTTTTTCTGCAATATTTGCTACCTTTATACCCACATGAACCAATTACAAAACCATATCATCTGACAAGTGTTCGCGTTTCTAAGAGGGCAGACTGCTGGATGCAAAAAAATTCAGTGGGTCAGCCCTCCAAGCATGGATAAGAGGCAGGTATTACGCCAGTGTCAAGAGACCATGCCGGGAATTGGTACCGAGGCGCCTCACTTCCGCACTCGGAGACGTGTGTTGTGGACCAGAAAGGTCAATCGTTCGGTAAAGCCGCACACCGGAGGAACCGCGAACGTTAACTTGTAGAATGCAATGTATTTAACCCCAATAAACTGAAATCTTAATGTGATTTACCTTAAAAACCGAAAGAATTGACAGTTAACCTAATGATCCGGCATCGAAAATCAGGTTTGAATATCAATAAGTGAAACATTGCTGAATAATTTCTGTATAATTGTTTTGTTCATAAAGCAGACTTAAGGTCTTACTTCAGTGATATTTTTATTCATGAAGTGATTTTACTTGTACCTTCCTGTCTGATGAAGAAGTTAATAGTACAACAACTGTTTTTCATCCTTCTATCATCACTGAATCATATCAAGTTTATCGACCATATTCAAGACATCGACATACATTTTCTCTTGCTTATGACTTTCAAGATGAAAAAAATCTCTTCAAGGTTTACATCTTGACAGTTTTAACAATGGTCTGAAGAGCAGATCGCCATTCATCACAGAATATGACATTTGCAACACCAATCTTGTTGACCTTTCCGTCAAAAGGTCATCATTTCTGCAATAAACCTGTTTAAAGTCGGGCCGGTCTGTGACAGGCTCGGCCACCGACTGACAACAGGACCTTCAACAAGTGCGTCCACTGGTCCATTCAAAAACTCTGCCGCGACTCCTGAACCGTCTTTACTAAATTCGATGTGAAGCACTTTCTAAGGCATTCCTAGAGATTCATTCAATAGCCTAAAGGATTTTTATAATTTACAAATTAGAGTTGAAAGCTGTGTTTTACTTTCTAAGAAATTTCGTTCCATGTCCTATAAAGAGAACCTTTGAGTTGAACAGTGTTCAAATAGTTCTGTCCCATTCATTAATTCATTTTATACACAAAGATTACATGATGCTTATAAGTAATATTTAGTTGGTATCCTTGGTTGAATTCCACGAAAAGGTATTAAATTAAGGGAGGAGTTTGGTGGAAGTAATTTTTTAAAGAATAAAATGGTTAATTTTCTAATTTCAATATAATCAATGGGTTGCTTTAAACTTTTAATGTCGATTGAAAAAATACTTTGATGGTCGTGGCCATTTTTATGACTGTATTGATCTCCCTTAAAGAAAAGCTCTAAATAAAAATAAAGGAAAATACATGTACCCATATTTAAAAGGTAAAAAATATGGACTTTTTTTCAAAACAAAAAATGGTTTATAGCTAAACAAATTATTATTTTACCCTACCATGAGAAAAAGTTACAATTTAAAAAAAGCAAGCTTAAACCTTTTTTCAACAAACGGTTGTAGTGAGGACACCAATGAACCCCTTTCATATTTTTTTTTCAGATTTCTAAATCTTCAAAATAAGTCTGTAGCAGCGCAGTTCGACAGCTGTTTTAAGTGATTAAAACGATAATATTCTGTTCTTGTATGCATAATGTACAAGATGGCCGCACATCCCCCTTAATCAACTGAAATGTAGATTCCCTGTAAACGTGTTTTGGGTTTCTCTATATGCGCATTACTAATTTAGTTGTTTTATCACTGATTTCAGAAATAATTGAAAATCTTAAAATAGCCAATTTGTCACCTTTCTGGAAGGGTTGTGAGCAATTGTGTGATGAGTGGATCCCCGCTGGGGACCTGAGCTTAGGTCATAAATTGGCAAGGCTATCCTCAGTGGTAAGATACTGATCTTTCCGGTTTCAAAATCTAAGCATAAGTAATTATTTTGTTGAAAAATGTCTCCTCACTATGAACAGGGGCCAAAAATAGAACCATTTTAACAAGACCTTGGACTTTCAGTAGGACGTAGCTGTATATTCGTTGCGTCAAAACAAATTAAAAATGACGCGGTTTCAATCGAAATATGCATCGATTGCGTATTCTTAGCTCAATTGCCAGACAAATCTTGTTGATTTCAAAGAGCCATGGCTGAGTGGCTAGCAATGAAATAGACAGGCCTACGTCACAAAGTTGTTTGACACAACTAACCTAAGTCCAAGCTCTTGTTAAAATGGTTCTAAAATAGTTGAAAGCAAACTCTCACACACATCCACCAAATTAATAGGAGCACGATACTTTTATTGCATTCTGGAGACCCGCAGACGAAAGACATCAAAGATTGAAAATGGAAATAGTTGTAAATAAGGTTTAACTTCTCTGTTGGGCATAATACTGAAATAAATTAGACAACAATATGAGTATGAAGTACATTTTTATTACATCGTTATCATATAATCGGTACCCATCTCCTTATAATACCGGAGTAGCAATGTCAGGTGCAGCGAGAATTGAAACGTTTTAGTGTTTTTGACCGTTGAGCGGTAGTGTTCTTAACAAAAATTTAGATTATTGGGAATCAAAATTTGTACATGACAATATGACAAATTTTGATTCACAATAATCTAAATTTTTGCAAAGGACAGTAGTTAGAGGGGATGAGTCTTGCATTCACCCAAGCCCCATCCTGTTTCAAAATTATTGCCGCGAGCCTTAATTCCTAACGTGTTATTTTTCACGAAGAATGATATCTGCATTTATTTACGGTGTACTTATAAACAACGCATCACATACTTCCGGACTGTTTCAGAAAACAAGATGCAATCCCAAGGATTAATAATTCAACACCAAATTAGAAAGCACATTTTGATCGTGTTAACATAATAAATGACTATATACTGGTTCATTTCACTCAGATAAGAATTAACGAACCTGATAAACATGTCCCTTAATGTACTCATCAACCAGTGCATTAAAAATCCCCAGAAAATCTACGCCAATGTCTGAAATTCTCCGAGAGGATGGTTCTGTGCGGGAAACTTTGCTACCAAGTTCTTTAGTTCAGATCAGATCTTTATTATTTTAAGATATTTGCAATATTGTAATGGATACAAATCCTAATACCCCCCGGTAATTGGGTTGCAGATACTTTCTTTGTTCTTTGTTGCAACAAATTCACAATAAAATAAACGGTGCCCCGAACAGGTGCTTGTTTGAAATCAAGGGTGTATTTCTGACACAATTTATGTATACATGCGATAACATTAACAGGTGTAATTAAGAAGTAAATGTTGAAGTTTGTGCAGATAATTGGTTTATTGTTGATGTACTGTTGATGTTTCATGACACACATAATGAAGAAGATAAAAAATAGCCACCAAAGACTTCATTTATATTCATTAACAAGAGATTGGCATCTTAGATGAAAGGTTTTTTTGGTCATTATTTACATACAATTTGCTCTATTGCTATGTATTTCTTAATGTCGAAAGATTTAAATTACTCCAAGCCACCGATTCGGATTTATTTTTGGAATCTTATTAATAAATCAAGACCATTATGACAAAGCCACAACTTTCTATGGTTTAATTTTTTTCTTTCAAAGTTGTACATTAAATAAAATATGTATATCCATCAACTCGCAACACCTCAATCTCTATATTAGGTTGTTACACAATTAACAATTAAAAAAATCAGCCAGTCTCTTGCAATTCAAATTTTAATTAATAAAACAGATGCAGACCTTCCATTGCTAAGAACAATTACGCAACTAAAACAATTATAATGTTTGCAGCAGTTTATTTTTACCTTTAATAAATATGATTTTGAAAGAACAGAAGAGAAATAATTGGTCTGTGCGCTCTGAATGAAATTAAAAAATATCGTCTTTTTTGACACATTTTACTTCTAAGATAAAATTGGCTTTTGTTTTAGAAATAAATGCTGTCTGAAGGGACAGGGGTTTAACTTCAATTTAATTAGGACTCAGACTTCAAAAAAAAAATTCCTAGAAGTCAGTAAAAATATGCAATTTCTCAGGAAGTATTTTTCCTTCTTTATTAATAATCGTTATTTTACTTTTAAGAGTTCATAGACTTTTAATGTATTGGTCAATGAAGAAATTAAAATATTCAACCTCTTTGTAAATGCTTTTCCACAACAATTTATATAATCGTCATAAGTAGTTTAAGGTTTAATAGACTTAATAGAAATAATAGAAATTATTTCAATTTATCGATGTAAAAATATGTCATAATTAAGATGCAAAACAAATTATTCTTATCAACATATCAAATAACATTCTATTTGGTTATACAATAAAAGATGGATCGTGCTAAATTTATAGTTATTCATATCAAAAATCAAATATTTGTCAAAAAAAAAAAACAACCCCAAAACCCAACATGCTTAGTACGCATTAAATAAAAATATTTGTCATTCAACATTTTCAACGAAACACTAAACTATTTTTTAAACGGTACTGGAATACTAAACGTTTTATATATAAGCGGAAAAATGAAAAAAAAGAAGAAAAAAGTGAAAGTTTTTGCTTAAGGGAAAATGTGTATTGTGTTGTAGATCTATTTATTTAAATACACACGCGCACGCAAATCCCTTCCGGCCTCGCTCCGCTTGTCAGGGTTAGGACGGCGTTTAATCATCAGTCCAGTGCAAGCGCCTTATTATCAAGACCATCTGACAGCCGCGCCAGAACGAGAGATGTAGAGACCATGGATGAAGCGCTAACTCCACTCTAGAACCTTGTGAGATCATCAGTAGAAAGAGACATTCTAATCCGGACCAGAACTTTAGCCACAGCCATTAACCGTAGAATTGGTGTGGAGTTGAATTCTTGTTCCGATTTTAGAAGGTTTTCTTTATTCTGGGTCTTCTTTGTTTCTGTGATTCAAGCCTTTGACTGTTTTTGGAGGAGATAAAAAGGAAACGGTCCTTGAGGATTTTGCCGACGATTGTTCTCAGTAAACACTTACCGCTGTCTTGATCCCTTATGACTTTTTGGAATTTGAATGTTTGACCTAACGAAATGTCTGTGATAAAACGAGATCTATACACATCCAGAAATCCAATCTATACAGCATTATATTTTATTCTGACTGTTCAGTTCTATGGAGTATTAATTTTTGCGGGACATGTAAACGAAAAAGGTATGTGGAATATTTTATTGGTGCTTGGGGGAAAAAAAGCTGCAATGAACAATAAATTGCACGCATATCGTCATAAAAACTATTAAAAGAAATGAATTAATTTGGAATCGGTATGCTAAATTGCTTTTTTGAACCTAGGTAAGCGGCGTTTGCTAGCCTTTGGAGACGCTTCAAATGCATGAACTATCTTATGTCCATATCGTGATAGATTTGTGCCAATTATGTCCCAAAACCAATGACGACCAAACCAACACACACACACCAAACAACGCGTGAACTCATCGTAAAGAGCTTTTATATCATTTTTGTAGAGATCGAACACACGGCAGACAGACCAATGTTCGTATCGCATTCCTCTCTGTTTTAATCGTGCATTTACAAGTAAACATTGCGATTTGTAACAAATATATGTATACTAGTATTGGATTTATATGTCTGTTGTGTCCGTATCTTGATGAACGTCTCAAGAAGAGAATTTAGTATCAGTATATATTTCAAAGCTTTTATTGTCGTTTTGCAAACAGGAGTTGATTTTGGTAGATAAAGCTGGTTGATTCTTTGAAGTCATTAACACATCACAAAAAACCATTTACATGATTGAAACACTGAGTGACTTACTTTAAGTTAATTGATTAAATGTGAATACCAAGAAGACATTTCTATGTTTTTAAAACATTGACATTCTTCTTAGGGACCGCCACAGTAACTTACTTTGTATAATGTACTACTTAATTGTTAAGGACTTTGACCACAGTATTAACATGTAGAAAGATTGATCACATTTATAGAAGGATAAGACAAATTAGAGTTTAATATGGCAGGGATAGAAACACCGCTTTGTCTTACACCAAAGTTGATGACAAATTCAGAAGACCGGTAGTATGATAAAGACTGGAGTCTAGTGTCTATATAAAGCATTGATAAAGGGATTAATTCAAAATCTATTAAATACTTTCTTCATATCGACTCTAATGTCCTGAAGCATCTCAAAAATAAACTCCGCCATAAGTCATCAACTACACATTAACACCGCTCTAGTGACACAATGTACCACAAATGCAAATAAGAACATGTTATCAAAATCACTCTAGGCATTTTTTGTATTAAGTACTGCGAAAGTTTTTATAGAATAAAAAAGTAAAGTGAAATTTACGCTTCATGAACGCAGACATTTAGTGTCATAACAATCCAAATTGAAGTCTTTGTCAAACTGTCTTCAGTCTTGCATAGGATATTTCGTTGACCATTTATTGTTAATTAAAACGTTGTCTAAGATCAATATTCAACAAAACTATGAAATATCTAGCACATTTTTCTGACGAATTTGTCAGTATTAATGTAAATGAATGTTAATATATCCAGTTCTTGGAAAGCTGAAGTTTTGAGTCTTTCTTGAAGATGAGCAGGAAGTTAAAAAGGTAAAAAGACATTAATAAATTGCAGTCGTATTTTGTTGTTTTGTAGCACGTCTGTATGCTAACAACAAACGACTCATTAGTCTGTATTAATGGTGCCATGTTGCACGCTAGACCATGTAACAGTGAATTACACGTAATGATATGCAGCAGTTGACGAGACCTGTCCTACAAAACCGTTATTTTTATTGACCTTCTTATGTAACCATGTCGGATCACACGACATAATGTGTATTACTAATTGAAAACACTAATTAATTTGCAATAAACAAAAATGACTTAATTGCATTCATACGAGTATAACTGCATTACGTAACGAATATGTTTTACGGAAACGAAAAACAAATTTTATCTTTGGCTACACCAGGAAATTAAAGTTTCATAATTCTCTAAGAAGTATTTTCTTTACAAAAAGTTTTTTTAAGTTTCAAAATTTTTGAATTTGAATTTTAAATTTTAAAGAGGATCCTCTGCTTGATTGGTATAATAGGAACTGTGTCAGCAACATCTAATACATCGTCACGATCTCTTTAAATAGGAGTCTAGGTGTAGTGAGGTACCTTAAGACACCTCACTTAAAAATGCAAATTATTCCGAAACTTCAATATATTAAAATTGTTATGCGAGTTTTAAAGCCACCGATTGGGTAACAAGAAAAACGCTAAGGCATATAAAAATTTATTCACATTTATGAAAGGTGTGAGAAACCGTATCAAACGATATTTTGAGGGAGGATATTGGGATACGTTTAATGAATCTTAAGATTGTTATTAAGCGAATTTATAGCTGTCAAACTTGTTAATTCCTAAAGAAGATCTTGAGACGTTAATACATGTTTGCGGTTATTAATTAAATTTTGTACGTCATTTACATGCAAATATATGCAGAAATAGGGTCGATTGTGAACCAACGGCCATAGATTTCTGGTAATGAGGCACAAAAGTTTCCCAAACGACATAACCTCCAAATTATAAACAAAAAATCAGGGGACTGTTGGGGATGTTGAAATGGGCACGGGTGTGTGGCTTGATCTGTCTCCTCTGTTTCACCTCAGAGACTGGGGTACAAGGTAGATATAACACCTGTATACTAGTATACATATATTTGTGCTTGCGTTATGGTATAATCAAGAGGCGTCATTTTATATGCTAGATGTGAATATTTAATTTGGTTACACAATGTACTATGTGCTTAATGTTTTGTAAAAATATACTTAATTCGGAGGCAAATCCTTGAATTGTATACACTGTTAGAATTACCAAATTTTTTAGAAAAATGTTCGTTGTTTTCTACATGTTGATTTCTTATTGGACATGTTCCTTTTTTGATGTTTTTAGTAAAATATATTAATGAGAAATTAAAATCATGTTAACATATAAAGCTTACAATTGCTTGTGTATACGATCTCGCGAAATGGAAAAAATAAACTAGATCTTTGTATATTAGGTATTTGAAGGAAAAGATGGAGAGAAATATACATTTGAAGCATATTTTGATAAGGCATAAATGTCCACTGAGGCAATAAATGAGTAATGAACTAGGTATTTGGGCCCTTGTTTATGAGTATTTCATCGATGGCTCAGTGATCCGGGCATTGTGACGTTGTCTTACGGAGAACCCCGCCCAATGAACATCAAGGGAAAGACCTACATCCGCAGGGGATTCACATCATGGCGTCTCGGCTCAGAATATCCGTTTGAAAGGAAAAGAGAAACTATGTGTATATTCAAGGGGGAGGGGGCGTTAAAATGGTTAAAAAAATGCCATGGACCGTTAATGGTGTCTAATAGTGTCTGACGATATCTTAATAAAATGTCATCCAAAGGATAAAAATGCAACTATTGCGCCTCATTTGTCCATGGACATTGCAAAATTAGAGAATCATTATAAGTTTTAACATTGTTTTTGTAATATGGATTTACTATATAGACAATTTCTTACTTTGTAGAACAAACATACACGTTAAATATACCCTGGCACATAGGAAACCTTCACCCACGACATGTGCAATACACAGTTCACGGAATTCCAGAAATCCAAACCCTCCGACTCAAACGGAACGACAACATTAATATCAACGTGCCCTCCTGTATCATTGATCAGGGTTTTACTATTTGTGAATACGGAAATATACAAGTAAGTCTTCTACAAAGTCTCTTGTTAGTAAATGTTACTTTACATCATAAACCTGTGATGATAAGCAGGGAATCAAGAAATTTATCTACACCCCCCCCCCCCCCCCAAAAAATAAAATCGAAAATCAAAACGATAATACTTTGTACATCATAATTATGAGGATATAAGGTTAGAGGACTAAACGTTACTGCGTGGTATTGTAGGAGAAAATTAAAATATATTTGTATTAGTATAATTTTTTTTGTAGTTAGTTTACTTAGTTTTTATACAAAAGTTTGATTGTGATTATGCCTACATTGTATAATACCCGACTAACCTAATATTGAAATTCCTAATAAATGAAATGCGAACTGATAAACTGTTTGTTTTTGTTTCAGGATATTGCCTTCTATCACACTACCGATAAACAAGGGGCGTTTGCAATCACACTGGACCGCACGGCACCAACGAACACACAGACACAACTTGTGAGTAAAACCCCTTCTCAACCTCCCCTCCCCCCAACCCCTTTATCGGTAGAGAGATCCGTGGCCTGAAATCAAATTTCCTTGAATATTCATAAAACTCAGTGAATTATTGTACTAATGGTATTTTTCTATAATTTTTCAGGAAGGCGTTTTGGTCTCCGGAAAAGACGCGTTTGTGTTGGAGCCAAATGGTCCCCTGGGACACAGCCTGACCCCCGCCCACAACCACAGGATAATGAAGAGGAGTTCGTACATCAACAGCCAGTACCTGGACAGTAAGAATAATATCCCTTTCTCCTCCTTCCGTCTCTTGTTCATTAGTTTATAAAGGTCATAGACATGCGTGGTCGTTTGAACAAATCTCTTGTCTTTTGTGAAGGTTAGTTACATATTTTTTGCAATGAATAATTGGTAGTTAACAAGATCTACTCAAGGAATAGAAAAAACGGTTTTGACAGTCGTTTATGACGACGTCAGCGGACAACAGAAGTAAGAGAGGGACAGTTTCCTCTCCTCCCACAATTACTCGTTAAATCTTCATCTGCCGTACGTAAACAATAAAAACAGGCCTGTTTGCGTTTCCCCGTAGTATAAATCTGTTGCCTCTGTCACGAATCTTGTTTGATACTAGTTTGGTGTGATGTATAGACGGACACTAAGCATTAACGGACTGTCCTGCAGGTTCTCACCTCTCTAATGACATGCTTGCCACACATACATGAAGCAATGACATATTATCTTACATAGACGTAAGAACAGTGGGTCTGTATCCAAACAACAGCACATCGCTTTCACAAAAGACTTCCATCATTCTAAACGATAAATGCAACTTCTTTTTAATTTAGAACCTAAAACAACGGACCTTTTTTCATATAATTCTGTACGCCTTGTTCCTTGGTTTCCATTCCTTGCTATAATTAACATAATTTTACTTGTCATGAAGCAACGACAAACTTACAAAAAATCACATTGTCCTTAAAATAAATCTTGTAAAACAAACGGGCTAAATTAAAACGTGCCAACTGGAGGTATAGTTGACAGGGACAAATCACTCTCCCTCCGTCCCGGTGACATATTAACATCTTACTAATACGGGGTGTTTTACCTTAAGCTTAGTAAGCTCACTGTGTGAATCTGTAAACCATAACCACGTGATCTCTATTAAAAAAAAACCCCATTACGATCTCGTTTTACATAATAATTAAACTGCTGCAAAAGTTATAAAACGTTATTATACAAGAATTATCAATGCAGATGAAACTTAGGATGGAAAATTAAATGCAATTTTATTTATGGATAAAGTTATTTTAAGTTTTAATATATACTCATTTAGTAAACAGTGCTGCGTAGAAAATTAAATTTAAACCAAAACACGAGTTAGGTAAGCTCATTTTCAGTGGATATTAAGACTGAGTGTATCTTGAGTAACTTTTTTGATTTTTTTGTTTATAGTGAGCCCACCATAATATATTTTCCTAAAATATGTTATCCTTAACAAAATAACTCAGAAGTAAAATTATTAAAATTCTCTTATTATTTCCATTGTAACAATCACATATTAAGTAAATCCATTTCTCTCTTTTTTGTTGTTAGATTGGCATTCGTCGACAAACCGGCATGATATGACATACATGGACAGACGGATGGTACATATCTCAGACAGACAAACCTTCCAAGACTTCCAGGACAACATGCTTCATGACGTCAACTACAACACCAAACGCCCGTATGTGGTGGAGGTGCTAGTCCTGATCGACAACAGTTTATACCAAAAGTAGGTATCTGAATAGATGTACTAGTGCTGATCGACAACAGTTTGTACCAAAAGTAGGTATCCAAATAGCAACAAGCACAAGTAGCAGTCACTGTTTATACCAAAATTATGTATCCCATTTAGTTACAACAAAAAACGCAGGTACCAATCAAAGGTTGAACTGACTATTCTGTTTAATTATCAAACAGATCACATGTACTATTTACAGTTATAACTTTTTTCAGAACGACCTTTTACTCACAATTTGTTTTTTTAATAATCGAATAAAGAAATAGCTTGTGATAATACGAGTCTAGGTTCAATATTACGATATGTCCAGCTATGTCGTAGAATAAGACTGTAATAAATATGTTTGATGTTGTAGATTCTACAAGAGACATGGTGGAGATGAACTGGAAACCATGACAAAACTCAAATACTACTTTGCGCACATTGTCAACGGGGTAAGTTGGTCTCCCAGTAATGTGTGGTTATTTGATTCTGAATTTTGTTTTATCCTTTAGTTGACTGTGAATTGGAATGTTGTAGATGGACCTTCGTTACTCTTCCATTAACAATACAGGGTTTACCATCTCTATTCGTCTGGCCGGTTTCTTCATCGCAAAGGTACAGACTGCATTCAAAATCACAGATTCTCAGACTATTACCTTTGAAATGCAAATGAATATTAAGCGTAAAAAATGGCTAGTTAACATTGACCGATATATTTCCTGATTTAACAGAATGCCAGCGACCTTCCGTTTGTGATGACGTACAGACAGGGAGGGGACAGGCGCTCGAAGGTGGACGGAAGTTCCACGCTTCTGGGGCTGACCAACTTCCTGAAGTCCAAAAAGGATTTACCACACCACGACCACGCTATGTTGTTCACTGAGTAAGTTAACCGATGATACATATATACTGGCATTATGTGCTATCAAAAACTTCATACCTAACTTCGTTAAATGTACATATTGGCTTTGGACTAATAAAGAAGAAATTATTATTAACATACATCTTTTGATTATCATAATCAGGGATAGGAAAATGAGAAAATAATTACTGAATAAATGACAGACTATTCGAACACGTAGTTGTCACCACGGTCGTAAAAAATTATGACGAAATACGCTTTAGTAACCGAATTTCGTGTACACATATATTTATAAATACACATTGTGAACCCGTGATCCTGATCACCTGACATTGCTATGAGAGAGGATGACATTTAATACAACCTAAGACCTACACATCCAATTGTCATTCAGAGTGTTGTTTAATTACCCCATCAAATCACCATTGAGTAGCTCAGTTCCATCTAGGGATGCCTTCAAATTTGAATTTGACGACAAAGGCTTTAGTTCCTATCAAATCATAACTTTGCCAAAAGAAACCTTCAACATTTGTACCAATATCAGTACAATCTTGAAAGTGTTACAGAATTTAGTTCCCGTTAACTACGAATACGTTGATTTGGTCAATCAAATTTACTTGAGAAATTATCATTATCCCATATAATTTGTTAGATGATAAGTTGATTCTACGTACAAGTATTGCTGTTTGGCAGACGATTTTTATAGACCAATTGAAACTGTGTTGTAATTGTAAGGTAGGGATAAGAAACATGCCTGTCTTTCAATCCTTGTTTAGTCTATATAATTGTGTTTAACTTAAACTATGATAAAATAATATTTTATTGCACATTTTTTAGCTAATTCTGCATGCATAGATTAATCTAACATTTCTGTTGGATAGTTTGAGACAGTGGAATTTTACTTATGTTAAGACCTTAACAAGTTCGTTATCATAATTAATTCCTAATATCTTGTTAATTGTTGTCATTTCGTGGTAATCTTAATAATGAATGTTAATTACAATTCAAAGTTCGAAACATAATGACCAGAAGAAATAAACTTCAACATTTCTGTCTATCAGATGTCATCATGGGGGTTTAATTTGCATGACAGAAAGGAAGTATTTTCCTTGTGAACATTGACCTGTCTGATTAACGTATGATTTAGAGAGAAACGTCCAACGTTGTTTAAGGACCCTTGCCCCAACCAACCAAATCCTAAAACCAAAGACTCAAGGCTTCAAGAATTTAAGACGAAGACAAAACATCCCTGTTTTGTGAGATCCCTTTACTTGCGTCGACATAAAATGCCTCTCAATCAACATGCCATTACCATTTTAAAGACAATCGGATTAAGTCTTTGTTAAAAGTAAACGGTGTGACTTAAAAAGTTATTAGTAAAATTCATCTGGCCAAACTTTCATTCAAAATTATCCTAAAAAGTTAAAAATTGTAATTATTTTGCATGTTTTGAGAGGGTTGAATAAGATTTTGGTTTACAAATATGATCAGAAAATAAACATCATTAAACATTGCTACAATGTATAGGGACCATGGAACATTAAATCGGTCTAATTCCAGTAACCAACAAACAATCAAAACTGGTCTAATGAGAGTTTCATTTAAAAATAGTAATCTCTTTTGGGGGCATTGTCAAAGCTGTCATTAGGGTCCCATTAGAGGAGAATTATCTCGGTATTTAGCATAATATTCTTAGACCGCCATGTCAAACACTGCGACATTATAAAACTTCAAAACTCAAACCATGTCACAAAAACATATGATACAACGGAATAGTTCGAAACGCAATTAATATAACAGAAACCTAAAGGAGTGGTCCAGTTTTAAACTGAAATGCAGAAAGAAATGGTCAAGTGTTTCAGTTTTCACACTATAAAACAGAAACGTAGAAATACTTTGGAATTATCCAAAACTCAATCAATTCAAGTCTGCTGCTGGGGCATAGGAAGGTTTCAGAAAAAAACCAAACTACGTTATATATGGATATATATTCTAAACTTAATGATAGGATGCATTTGGATAGTCCATATTTAAACTCTAATAAAAGGAACTAAAAAGTCCAAAACTACAAATTGAAAATAGTTTAAACCTAAACAAAATAGCAAATCAAGGATGTTTTGTAAAGCAATAATGGATTTTCTTCACGTATTTCTAAAGAATAATTTTTCTGACATGTAAATGTTATATATTTTTTCTTTTAAGGTACGATGCTACAAATGGAAGAGGATACATATTAGGTACATTTACAGCCTCTATCGGAACATTTCTAAATTGATATTACTAATCGATTGTCAATGTCTGATGAAATATGTTTAAGTACTGAGTAAAGGCGAAAAAAGCATTAGAAAACTTATTTGCTTTTCTTTGTTTTTCCATTTTCTAGGAACGAGTTACCTAAGTGGTATCTGTACCGCAATGAGCACGTCGGTAATTGTTGACCATGGATCTTATAACTCTGCTGGAATTGCTGCGCATGAATTAGGACACAAGTAAGTAGTTAAAAATAACCACAGCTTACGAGTTTGGAGGCAAGTACTCATATAAAAGTCACGTATAGATAAAAGTCCTAAAAAGATGAAAAGTGCTCACAAATAATGTAATAATGGTCTTATTTAATAGGATTGTTAACAAGAAATATATCGGTACACAAACGATGAAAATAATGAATTAAAGAAATTAGTTTAAAAGTCGTAAGTTTATAAGGGAGAGTTTAACCCACATAAGCAGGTTTATAAAATAATATAGCGAACTTTAGAATTAATGTTTCAAAAGAAAACACAACATTTTTAGTTCAGGAACTTGAACAACGTTTTCATAGTTCTTCCTTGCTTTATTGTCGCCGAACTATAAGAATAAACAAACCATGGAGTGTCATTTTTGTACGTTTAAATTTGATGCTTGACAACTAAACTAGCTTGTTGTGGCATGTTGACATTGCATATGTGAGCCAAACAGATTCTGAGGTGACCAGAATTTTTATTTGTAATTTACATTTTAATAAGTCTCGGGCACGGTTTATACCACAACAGATTTACATATCATTCCCCACTGCACCGTTTACCTATTACCTGGCAGTAATGGGCCACAGCAAGGAATATAATGGTGTAGCAAGATTAATCGGTTTTCATACGCTGAAGTGTTAATTTCAGAAACAAGATGTGCACTCTGTGCTAATTTAGACATACATATACATAGATGATGGTCTATTTAGCCACCGTTTGTGGTTAACATCACAGAAACAGCCATCGTGTTCTGTCAAAATCGCCTAAAGATACACCCATTTTAAACAAAGCATTTGCGACTTGCATAGAACATGGCGACTGATTAGCTGAGAAATACACTGTAACCAATAATCTCGTAGATAAACAATTCATTTTTTCCAATTTAAACTGATGTGAAAATCAAAGGCGATTTATGAAATAAACATGTACTGTATAAATAGATTATTGTTGAACTGAGATATACTTATTTGAGGCTACATTAATGTATTACTTTGCCATGAAGTTTAAGTTCCAAGACCGATTTTTTTACTTTATTCATAATAGTGGTACATGTACATGAACTGCATGAAAATAATAAATTATCAAGGGTCAAAGAACTTTTCAAATAAGTTACTGTACAAAGAAAAATGTGTAAGCAGGTATGTAAAATATGTAACACATTGACAATGACAATATTATTGTTTTCAATACCCATCTGTATTTTAGTTTGGGAGTAATTTACCATGATGGCGACGACAACCCTGTTTCCATGCATTGTCCACGTGAGCTTAACTACATCATGGCACCATCATCGGCGATTATAAATTCAAAAACCAAAGAATACAGCTTTAAGTTTTCCGACTGTTCCATAGCTCAAATGGAAGACCATGTTAATTTATTGACACAAAGGTATACTTTTAGTGTCTTTTAATTTGGAAAATTAAAGCTTAAAACAAATATAAAACGGAAACACCTTGAGAATGTGAACATCTTGAACCATCATGAATGATAAATCTAATTTGTAGGGCCCGGATCTTCCGTAGAAAGGGAAACTGTTTAGCAGACGACGCAGGTCCGTCGTACGCTACAATGGTAGTCAAGCCCTATCTCACTATTCCACCAGGACAGTTAGAAGACGTCCATACACAGTGTAGGCAGTTGTACGGAAACGAATCATTTATGTGTGTAAGTAACTCTCTCTCTCTCTCTCTCTCTCTCTCTCTCTCTCTCTCTCTCTCTCTCTCTCTCACGTTTTATAAGGATAAAATATTATTTGTGAATTGAATATTAACCACGATATTTACAGCCACCAGCCACAACAGACGAAATGTGCTACAAAATGTACTGTTTTGACCCCGGAAGGAAAATGTGTATAACCGGAAGTGAACAAAGAGCCGCTATGGGAACTTCATGTGGAGACAAAAAAGTAGGGGCCAAAAGAAATATATGTATATAACAATACAGAAATAAAATATTAAAATAAATATGCAAAGTAACAATGAAATGTTTTGATTTTGTAGTGGTGTAAACTTGGAAAGTGTGTTCGAGATGAAAAAGCTCCCACTGTACCAGGTAATTGTGAAAAATATTATTATTAATAAGAAATATAATTTAAAAATTCAAATTGTAAATTGATATAAAAGAAGATTTAGGTAGTTAGGTTATTTTGGAGAAGATAGAGGTACAAATACGTCGTAAGTTTTTGAAACTTAATTAAAACTTTACTGTTTGCTGATTATTTTGTTTATGACGTAAATTTCTATGTAGATAACTGTCCTTTCCCGGACGTCCCGCCGCCTAGAGCCTCGTGTAAGGAGGATGCCACGCCCATGCAATGCCAAGATCCAATATTTTATAAAAGATGCTGCCAATCCTGTAATAGAAGTGAGTAGTAGATATACGCCAGTCACGTGTTACGTTAATCACGTGTGGTCGTCATTGATAAAGTTTATTGCCACCATTACAAAATCTCTAGAAAATATGTACCATTTACCATACTGCTACTTATAAAACGCCTGCTTGGTCAAAATAATTATTTAATCAATCCTTGCTTTAAGATAGTCAGCTGTTTCACCACTGGAGTGTATCTTATTGCAATGCTTGGCTCGGTATTGCATGGCTAATATTATACATGCGCTTCTTCTCTTTCAGATTTTACCGAAGAAGATTTTTGCAGGGATTCTAAAATTTTAATAAACGGTTTAAAATGCGACCAATTTATTGCTAAATATACGCAAGAGATATGCAATTATGATCCTAATGTCAAGAACTTTTGCTGCGCCAGCTGTAAAAAACATAGTGAGTATATATTAAGATTCAACTCACTTTATAAGATGTGTAACCAGGCATTTCTAATGAAAGCTTGAGCTTAAAACTTTACTCCTTGTATGAGGCAAAAGCTTAATCATTTATAATCCGAGTTTGCTCAAATTTACTTTGCTTCTATATATAATCGTTTCTGGTTACTTGAATCTTAAGAAAGAGTTAACATTGATATTTTTTATAATGGAATAAGTTTTACGTCTACTAGGTTGAACTATTCCTCATATATCTGATTGCTTGTTGTAAGTTAACGATTTTCTCTTTCATAAAGTAATACTACGCTCAAGAAAATTTTTGTAAGCCAATGTATCATAAAAAAGATGGCTCTATTTAAGCAACTACTTTCACTTTCAGTTCATTATGCGCCCACGCCGCCTTCGCCCACGCGTTCTGTGCCTGTGAACTGTCAAGACAATCTGTTCGTCAGAATAAACAGTCTGCCTTGTGAGGTGTTTGTTGCCAAAAACGGTCTGTGTGACAGACCAATTGTGCAACAACATTGCTGCGGAAGTTGCCAAGCATGGAATGACTTAAAGAAATAAACCATATACCCGGAATTAAGCGTTATTTCTTTTATTCATTTGATTTCAGCAACGCTTATTGTAATTGTAAAACGCATACTTAAAATACATGCATACTCATTAGATCTACCTTAAAATTTTTAAATAAAATATTTAGCCTTGAGCAATATCATTGAGTATATTTTAGGTTTTAAACATGGGAGAATAAGATAAATTTATACCTATTATTTTATCGAGAAACACAATTTCAAATTTATATAATTTCTCTCAAACAAAGAAACGCACAAAAATTGTATTTGGGTGCTACCGAATTTAAGATATGAATTTTCTATTCCTTAATGAAATGATAGCATGTCGGAATGTCTATCACCTTAAACTACTAAATTGGAGTAAAAATTAAACTAAAATTGATATTGCTTAGCCCACATTTCATCTAATTTTCTTAAATTTTGATATTTATTTTATGCTTCCAATATTTCTGATATTTACATATTATGAAGACTTATGTAAAGATATAAATTGACAGAAAAGCTAATATATTGAACATTCAATAAGATAGAAAAAACTTACTTTAGTGATTTTTTACACCATTCTATGAAATATAATTTGATTGGCAGATCATATTTTTAATCATATTCTGAAACCCAAGTATCTTATTTTAAAATATTAGTTCACATTAGTTAAAAATTTCCAACATTTATGTTAATGTTTTTCAAATACTGAATTAACTAGTGAATCTACGGCAATACCGTTCTTGTTAGATTCTAAACTTTGAATACTATTTCTGTGCCAAGTTGTGTGATAGTAAAGAAGAAAGAAACATATGATATTTTAAATTCCTTTCATCTTGATTTAATAAACATTTAATCACATTTACATTTGACAAGTCGAAAACCAGAAAAGACTACTTCCATAAATCGTGAACCGCAATCATGAGTTCGAATCCGCCTGGGGCTTTTGTTAATGTTTACTGAATGAAATTTTTGAAAATATCATTTTTTATTTAAAATTGCACAATTTTAAGCCTATTTGACACATATACTTCTTATCCATCATGCTATCTATCATAATCAAGTAATTTTCTGCTGATTTGAGAGAAAAATTCAAGGTGTAGTGAGGAACCTTAATGAAATGTTTTGATAAAATTTAAGATTAACAATTTAAAAAAAAAAGGAATAAGCAATAGATTCACTTGGACCTAAGCAAAATTTCGACTTGATTTATTCACTCAAACCATATACAATATTGTTTTATAACAACACATGAGAAACACATATCGTTTAAAAATGACAAAGAATCATAATGGTTTATATAAGAAGATAAATTACCATAAGCATGTGCTTACATATAGCGAACAGTGCACAAGGAAGAAGAAAAAAGCGTGTTGATTTTGCCTTAAATGAGCTTTAAAGTTGAGTGAGACACCTCCATATTGTGACGAATTTCTATCAAAATAAACAATAAAATCAAGTACTATTTTATAATTTCTTTCCACAAATTGTTCTCCGACAGCGGAGGGAAATAGAACTACGAATCTGTAAGCCATGAGTTCGAATCCCATTGGGGCTTTTATATTTTTTACCTTTTTAAATATTTTCAAAACATATTTTTGGTCAAATATTGAAAAATTTAATAATTCTAAGCCGGTAAAAGTCTTTTGATTATAATGTCCTTATAAGGTGTCCCATTTAAGCGGTATAAAATTTTAAACAGAATAGTTCGTAGTTAATCGATGAGAGAATGAAGCGTTCCATTTGGTTTTTCATTGGAAACGTCACTATATCAGTCTGTATAACTGTTATTGTAAACACTGATGGCTTCGCGATATTTTTCTGTGCATCCCAGCTCCTTGTAGAACTGAGCAAGGTAATAATAATTGTCTGGCTTCCCAATGATTGCGCATGCGTTCTCAGCATCCTCAATGTACTCGGAGAAAAGTTCAACGGACTTTAAATTCTTGAGAGACCTGAAAAGTTGCTGTAATATAGACATCAATAGTATATAGTACTGCAGTGACATGATTTGACCTTGGTAATTTGCTTGATGGCTGCCTTGTATTGTGTTTGAAAAGCCTTCCGCTTCAGTACATGATTTAAGTTTTTCTTTTAGGAAGCGCACAAGTTCCATTTGATAGTGGGCACTGTGGTTGTATTCTTCAGAAAAACTGAGATTTTGAGTGAGTTCCAATAAGAAAGTCACGTCCGGTTCGTATGAACTACGCCCTTTATATTCTGTCAACAGTTGGTGAGGCACGTAAACCTCATCGAAAACCCCTGTTTTCCTATTGGGTCCCAACAGAGAACCAATGGTCCTGCCACCAAACGCCCCCATGTTAGCTACGAGAGATCTCTTTTGATAGAAATGATCCAAGAAAAAGTAAAACCACCAGACTATTCTGTTTGGTATATCCTGGAAATACGAGCTTGCGAACTCCTCCATCGACGGCGTATAGTCGTTGGAGAGGCGAGCGTTTTCGTACATTTCCACAAATTCTTGGACAGAGTCTTTGAAACAGTAATACCAAAGCTTATTTTTCACAGCTTCTATGGATATTTGCAGGAATACATCTTTTTCAGACCCCATTACATAATGCCCTCTTTCAATGGATTGGATATGTTCAATAAGTGGTTCGGCAACAGTACTTGCTGGCAATCCGTGAACTTCTGATGCTAGTACCACTGCTATGATCGGAAACTGTCGTATTGCTGATAATCTTGAATAAAGAGTTTTGCATTCATCGTCATTTACATCTTCCAGCAAATTCCAAATTGTGATGAAATAGTCTGACATGTGCTTCTTATGAAGGCAAGACAGTAACATGTCTAACATGTGCAATAAACAAATGCCTTTATTTTGTTCCCAGTGCATAGATGGGATTTCCTCTAAAGCATAAAGGAAAATAGTTTTGACTGCATAGGATGGTAAGTTCAAGTCTTCCTTGCTGACACTGTCCACTAACAATTTGAATATCTTGTAGCAATGGCGCTGATCTGCGTTGGTACCACGCTTGATTAATGCCCGGATGGGAAGCATGAAATTCAGTCTCCATGATAAAGTATCATGTTTGGTATTCGGAACTACTATGCATTTCTCTTTAATTACTTCCGATAACAATTCTTCGTTGGGCCACCCGGCGAGCTTTTTTATGGATAACCAAGAATCGACGATGTGTGTGGGCCACTTTATGCACTCTATTCCGTATACCAATTTACTTTTTCTGGCATTGTCCTTTCTGGTAGGTATATAGTCGGCAGATAAATAAGCAGTTCCGTTTCTTATCTCAGTGTATCGGAGTGTCATAGTTGACGGTTTGATGACAACCAATTTAACCCATGGAGAAGAGTCTAGATCATCAAACTCGAGCAAAAACTGATTTTCTGCTTCGCTTACGTCGTTCATATTGTTAAATGCCATGTGCTCTTCTACAAAAACTATTCCAGTGACTCCCAGATTTCGATACGGTTTTCTAGACTTGTTGTAGGATATTTGTAGCAATGAAGTAAAGTCGCATTCCAGTCCTTCTGCAATGTTGCCAACCTTTCAGAAAAATGAAAATGCACAACAATTAACAATTATCCTTGTTTAATGCCTATTCAGATCGATTTAGTTGCATAATGAGCTGTGCTTAAATTTTAAACTGACAAAGATTGTTTTCAGGCCATTTGATTTCCAATTCAGAAATAATCATAACATAACAGAAGCACTAAAAGCAGTTGAGGTACATTTTATGCAAATGAATTTCATAAAATACTTGCCAGAATTTATTCTAAATAAAATCAATCTTGTTTTGATGATTAGATCAAGTAACATTTTACTTTTACCATGCTACTTGTACATTGTACCTCGTTGAGACTTACATTTTCGATAGATCCTGTTGTTTCAGTGGACGAAAGCTTTTCCAACAAAGAAGCGAGGGGGATCGTTTTCTTTATGAGAAAATGTAGGTGACTAAATGGCACGGAGGTTACGTGGTCCTGTGTGTTTTCAAGGTAATATTGCAGGTTGGAACCTGAAAGGATCATTTTATATTATACACTGTAGAGGTTGTCGTAGATTTGGGGGAAAATTCAGACCAATGGCTTAAAGGCAAGACTTTATTTGTCGTCATTCTTTTGTTTTTTACAGAATATATCGATACACGGCAGTGTTTGCTGATGTATATACAACTACCTTCAAAATGTTCGAGATCTGCAACACAGTTCTCTTTACGTCCATCTGTCATGAAAAAGTTTTTAAGATTTTAATTATTTGATATAAACCTTGTCTGTGTGATGATGAAACAATGCATTAGGTGGACCTAGTATGACATTTACCTGATTTTTCAGTTCATAAAATCATTAGCACATTACCAACATTGAAACTCAATACACTCTGATAAAAAGTCTGTTTGGCCTCAAAGTAAATGCCTCTACCACAACCACTAAAATAAAACCAGCGAACTTCAAATTTAAACCCAAAATACTCAAGCATGTTCACTTACTCTCAAACCAGAGGTCGGACCAGTTTTTCTTCCGGAGACTGACGTAATGCTGCTCATCAAAGTGACCCAACTGTAGGGGTTCCTTCTTTGTGACGTCATTGCTCTGAGTAACAGGCTCTATCGTAGTCTGGTTATGACCACTGCCTATTGCAGTTATAATGGAGATCCTGCGACCAATGACGCTGCTCAACCCACTGTAAACAAAAAACATTTTAATGATCTAAATAGAAAGATCACCCTCTTTCTGTCTTATTTTCTTTCTCTTTCTATCTTTTTTCTTTCTTTACCGAAGAATAAGCTGATCGCCCCACTCCTTGTCCCGAGACATCCTAGCTAGATATTCATCCCAAGCCTCATTCGACAAAAACATCGCCAGGTGAGTTCCGTCTTCGTGAGTGGGATTATGACGTAGATATTCCACCGCCTTATGACGTAGTGTGTTTGCTGTCCAATAAAACTCTCCGTTCATCCTAAGCTGATCAACAACGGACCGGAAGAGACAGTTGCCGTCCGGAACTACGTCATGAATCTCGCAGTCGATACTGTCTGCCAGCTGTTCCATCGTTGTCATCATTTTTCCGGACTTGCAGTTTTTGCATTGCCCGCATCCTTCAATTACACATTTTGTCATAGCATGAATATATCATGAAATATGAGCAGAAGTTACAAACTAGATGTAGTATACTGTGAGAGCTCTTTTACATACTGAGAAAGTTTAGAGGATTTTAAAGTATAACTACACGTGCACAGTCATATCTCTCGAAGTATTCTTGAAAGGTGGAAATAAATAGTTAGTTTAAGACAAACAAGGCAAACAGACTCTATCCGATACACTCTTCATAAAAAAAATGTTAAACAATGTCACGTGACTGAATATATGTTAGGTGTCCTTAATACTAGTAATACTTAGTATATTAGATAACACACTACTGTGATACAATGCCAGATGAGCTTCACGTGCATCTCCAGTGAAAAAGATAAACGAGGATTATTTACATTGGCATACTGTATGCAGACTTTTCCTTTATTATAAAAAAAATCTCTTTCTGTAAATTGCATGTGTGAGGTGCCATTGGCCTGGGGGGGGGGGGGGGGGATAGAACAAGGATCGAGGGATCTTAATTAAATGTTACATTATATAAATAGTGCCTGTTTGGGAGGGTAACAGTTGAAATTGACACCCCGAGAAAACCATTGTCAACCGACGCGAAGCGGCTCCCAAACAGGCACTATTTATTTTGTTATACTGATTGTCTTTTTTAAAATTTTAAAGAAAATTTTACTGCTTTTATATAGGAATAACGTGAATTCTACAGCGAACCGTACGCGCATAATTTTCGCGCATGTAACATTTTTTAATGTTACCCGTTGCCAAGTGTGTTGCTAACGCTGAGGGTAATAGTAAATATTATTAACTGCGTCTTAACCAATCAGATTTCAGTATTTAACATGAAAGTATAACAATTTGTATTGTTTAATACATACTTCATGAAGTAATAGATTAATAACGTTTATCAAGTCGACAACATGAACAATTTATCATGCATAATAATGGTCACCCGTCGATATGATCTCGTCAAAGATTTCATAAAAAATATATTTCAATATTTCAGTATTTCATTGAAACCTAATTATATATTTATAGATTATTAATCAAAATGATATATAAAGAAAACAGGGTAAGTATCTATAAGCGTCAATGTGCATCTATTGTGAGCGTATCACACTTCAAACAATGAAACAGTCAAAACCATGACTATAAATGGGTTTATACATGTGTTGTATCATTTGTAGCATAGTGTGTAAAATAGGTTTGAGTCAGTAAAGCAAAAAATAAGATGAAAGTTTTCTAAATATTCGCTATTAATTAATTTCATTTACCTTGAACTCGCTTTGCTTTTTAAATAAAAAAAATAAAAGAAGTGTTTATAAAACATGGTGTTCCGTCTATCAATACTAGTAGCTGATCAATTATCGCATTGAAATTTAAACGAAAAAAGTCTGCAACAATTCATTTTTTACTTTTTAACCGGGTTTTCCAGAGGAAAAATCCGGTTATTGAAATGGTAAAAATAGCGCAAATGGCGGGCGGCTGCCAAAAGGGTACCCTTATTGTACGGATAACACCTCCAACTAGCTGTTGAACTTAATTAGTCATTTTTATGCCAAATATTGTAAAATATAGGGTACCCCAATTGTACGGATAACTCCTCTTACAGTTTTCAAGAAAGGAAGTTGTTCTTTTGCAGATCAATTGGACATATATCACAGTTGTGCATATTGCTGGGATTTTGATTTCTGATGATTTATTTTTTTTTAAATACCAGCTGTTGAACTTGGTCATTTTTTGGCAAAGTATTGCATATATGGTACACCATTTCTCTGGGTACTGGATAGGTAGTGTTCATCAATTCAGGGTTGACAAATGGATTATAGATACTGTTCAAAAGAAAACTCGGTTTGCTGTCACATCGACAGCTTTTCTCTTCTTTTTGTAAGTGGAATTGAAAATATAAAATGTTCACAATTGATTCGAAAGAATGTCCATGCAAACTTTACGAGTGACCAAGTAAGATAAATAGTCGTTTATTTCTTGCAAAGATATTTCTAAACATCCAAGAACTGCAAAAAGAATTGTCCATCCACAGTACTATTGCAGGATCAATGATGTTAAAGAAACAGTGAAAAACCAACACAATTACCTTCTGGGTAGCCATAAACACAAGGGGGGTAAAAATCTACAAAAACAATATTTACAACATATTGCTGTGTTGAAGAAAACAGTTGGGCCGCTCTAAATACTGATATAAGAAATAATTACCAGTTCCATGGTACGTGACGTTCTGGTTCGACGATGTTCGGCGTTTAGTGGGTTCCCTTTCCTCTGAGCAGTAATCAAACGGGTACTTTTCATTCACATCCTCATCTTCGTCGTCATGGTAACCGCCGTGCGTGTGGTAGTGTCTATGGTACTTGTTGTGACAGTGGGTGTGGATGTGGGGGCAGTGGGAGTGCGCGTGGGAGTGATCGTGGGAGTGAGTGTGGGTGGTGGTGACACGTGATTCCTTGTTGTCAACGAAGTCCTCTGCTTCGTCAGAGAAGTCGTCATCCTTCACTAAAAATAACACATAACATTATCATGTGACTCCTAATCAAAGAAAAACCCCAAAGTATGCCAAATGTAAACCACTGTATATTTTTTGTTTCATTTCAAAAAAGTGATTTAAATATTTGAGTTTCAAAGTCATGTTCATTCTCCTTTCTTACTAGAGGACATGTTCAGTTTATCTTCGCCAGTGATAAACAAGAATAATCAAAGTACTGAAGTACTGACGGGAGTTGATTTTATTGATCATTATTTATTTTGATGTCAACGATATGTTATTTTGCATGGCAAGTAGTTTCTGAACTCTATTTGAATAATTAAACACCTTTTTTTTTTTTTTACAAGAATTCTATGTAGACGAAAAAAAAACCCCATACAAATCAGGTTGTGTGATATTCAAAGACAGAAATAACGCCATCAAACTCTACGATAATTATGTAATATTATGTATCAGTAATCGAAATATTTCTGAGAAAAGTGTATCAAAGCAATTTTTAACAAACAAATGATAATAAAGTCTAGTATACGCCATCACTGGTCCTATCTTTAGATTGGATAGTCTGACCTTTATTCTAAACGCTACTACTGTAATCGAACTTTGGCGTAGGAATACCTACGACTACAAAAAATATCTTAATTGTTCGAACCATTTAAAATCTTACTATATTTAAGGTATTTATAAATAAATTTTCTTCTGCTTCTGAATACATTACATCAAATTTATCGATTATTTTCGAGTACTACGTTTTGTCAGCGGTGATGATTTGTGCTTACATGTAGGTCCAAACTTCCGGTTTGCTTTAGTGAGTTAATTACAATCAACTCCCAAAAATCAAAGATGCATAATATCTTGTTAAATCATACTTTTCGAGTATCCGAGCGAAAGTTAATTAAATCACGCTTCGTGTTTCAAAGTTAGGCACGAGTCCAATTCTAACAAGTTATTGGCTCTAACACTGCAATTTAAGCTTTAATTGTAAGTTATACAAGAAATTGCTAAGTAGATAAACCAATTCATCATTCAAAGACAAGTCCTCTTTGCCGGGAACTAATGACTAGTCTCGCATATGCCTACATAAATCAAACTTTTCTCACTTTTTATTGAGGGGCTTTATAAAACGAATAACATGCAAGTAAAACATATACTAATCTTGCTGTGTACATGTAGCTACATATTTTTGCATTTCCGTAAAAGAGCATAAAAAGTCCAATCTGTATAAAGACTATAGTCTGTCCCAAATTATTGCTTCCATAAGTTTTCGATGATTTTTAATAAAAATACACATACCTGTGAAAGAAATACAATTGAAATTGATGAAAGGGAATATATCCAAGGTATCTTCATTGAACAATCATCCCTCTTCACTCATAAAATTTCACAGGAACGAAAACAATTTTCTTACGGAGATTTATAATGGGAAATTTACATCTTTTCTCCATTCGGAAGTACTCGGGATACCTCGCGCAATTTCCGGGCTTATTAATGGCTGATGCAATCCGCAATCGCAACTTCTCGGGCCTTTCCGGCAAACACGAGCTTGCCGGAAAGACCCGAGAAGTTGCGATTGAAATCTCCGTAGACTTTCAATTTTGGGATGTGTATCGGTAGAGGGGGCGTTTCAAAACAGATATTGGACATTTTCATATTAGTGGATAAACGTAGTTTGAGCACATAGGTATTTACTATTATTGAAATATCAAGCAAAAAGTGGTGGAAGCAAAAACTCGGGACAGAGTATAGAAATACTCTTTAGAAAAAAAATACTGAAGTTGGCTAAAGGTCAGTAAATAAGCGTATTCTAGGGGGCCGAGGGCTTCTGTCAATGACAAAATTTTGGTACAATCAAAAATGCACAGTAAGATAAAAAACACATGGATGGAATTATTGAATTGAGAAGTTAGAGATAGAACATCTAAACTTTAAGCAAGATATCGCCATGTTACTTGTAAAGTCTTAATTAAGTCTATTTTCAAACTGTGTATTCATATATATAATTTATATATACACTCTTGTGCCTCTTTATAATGTGTTTGTCAGTCATTAAATATAGTATTTGAAAAAAAATATTAGTGAATGGAGATTTCCTCACAAAGAAAAGAGAGAGGTTTTTAAATCTAGCTCAAGTGGAGACAATTTTGGAAACAAAAAGATTTTTTTTCTTAAATTCTACGATCATTCTGTTATCTAATGATAAGAGAATACAGTAGATTAAATTACATAGAGATAGTTGGTTATTACCATATCCCATGCACTCTGGAGTTTTTCGGTACGACAGATAAGAAGATGCCGAGCTACTGATTTTTAAACGTCCAGCATGCCCGCTACTCAAAGATAAAACAAACATACTTCCGCCTGCGCCGGAAGTGGAAGAGATGGAGTCATTGGCAACAGATGAGTTGCTTACAACCTCCTCATCTTGAAGCTGTCCTTCCTCATTAAATTCCCCCTGATACCGAGATGATGACCCAGAATCCAATATAAATAGTGTCTTTGTCGCCTTGTTAGTCCTAAACATCAACGCCTGTTTGGGATCTCGTTTGGATTCCTTGTCATAAAAGTTGTTGTGAATGACGTCATCCTTTTCGTCATCAGCAGGTGCTCGTTTCCGGACTGGGTGAGTGTTGAAACTGTATGAACTCCAGTCGTCCTCGGAGTCGTCTGATTGGTCGAAAAACTCCGGAGAGTATGGCCTTTGGTGGCTTGGTTTCCGAGGTGTTGTTTTTTCTTTGTCATTGGGGTCTATATTTGGCCTGTCTGAATTATCAAGGGCACTTGTTGTTTTCGTCGTAGAAGTATCCGTTTTTTTCCAAACGCTCTTCAAAAACTCCAGTTGTTTGTTTTTATCTCCCAGAAAAATCTCACTGTTTTCCATACTAGGCCCTATGACATAAAGTGAAAATCTAATTTTACTTAAAAGGAAATGATGTTGCTAACACATGGCACGGAAAACGGATCAAAAGGGAAGATAGCAAGGATTACAAATAAATTAAAACATGTCGTCCAGATTAATGGCTTTAAGACATTCAGTGTATAATTTAGGGGGGGGGGGGTGATATAATTTGAATAATTTAAAATTAAGAAAATAACTATAACCTATGAAATATTCAGCAGACTCCTCAGAGTTACCAAACTGAGATTTCTGGTTCTTGAAACTGTAATATATGCCTTGCATTTTAACATACAGAAAACCCCCAAAACCTCGGATAATTTATTAGAGTATTTTGCGTTTTAATAAAAAGAAAGCTTATTAAACAAATTCATATGGTCGAAAAAAAAGTTTTCCCCATTTACATCGATGTAAATTTCAGTTCGCGATAATAAAGATGGGTGGATAAGGCGTGTAAAATGCCCATACACAATCGAACAAGGTACTGAAAAAATAAAATATCAATAAATCTGATATTGTTTTAAAAAATCATTTAAAACAATATATATTAAACATATCATTGATTTTTAACCGATAAATATGTTCAATACTTGGAATATGTTGACTCAAACAGGCGTATACGTATCAAACCTGCAAATACTGTCATTTTTTAGAACTTCAAGCCATTTTCTTTTATCGAGTGGGTCTGTGCTCCACATTTTTCTAATAGTCTAAATAAGGTCTTATGGAAAACAAGCCGATTTTAATCAACAAAAACGTGGAGAGATGACCCTCTATGCATTAAAAATGTTATTTTGTTTCCCAACAATTGTATGTTTTGAAAAAAATAATACAAGTCCGTAAATTCGTGGCCAAAGTCACACCTTTTATATCTAGGGTTTTTATGTTATGTGTTCGATACCACCAAACTTTCAGGCAATATTTGTTTTTCTTATCTTTTGTTAAATATATTAAAAACTGAATAAAGTTAGAAATTATGCTTTTGCAAACTTGTTTTATAATATATTTGAATAAATTTAATTGGGAAAAAATAAATTTAAGAAAATTGTATTTTACTACTAAACCGAATGGGTATTTGCGCCATCTTATTCCCCCATCTTCTTTAAATCGGCCATTATTTGAAAGTTTCCATAGTGAATCGTTTATATCTTAATAAATTATCAAAACACCCTATCAGTATTTATCTGACACTAAACATAGCCATAATAGACAGAATGGCCTATTTAAACTTAAAAGGGATAAATAAACCAAATACACTCCATTTATAGATCTTGACAATTTAACCAGGGAAAAGTGTGATGTATTGTTTAAACTTTCACATTGCCTTGCTTTTTAAGCCGTTACATTTATTTTAACAATCACCATCACATTAACTGATCGTATCGACAATATATCCTGTATTACACTTTTAAAATGTAGTTTTTTAACCATATGAACAATACAACAGGAACTTCACGTTTGGAAACGATATTGTTAGACTAGGCTATGTAGTTCATTCGTGGTACAGATAAATTCTATTTTAATTTTCGAATATTTAAAAAAAATTCAGAATTACAGCTAGTAAACATCATAACAATTCAAAGGTAAATACACACGTTAATTTAATTTCATAAGTACGTTGATAATTTCTCCGTGAAGATGCTTGCAATGTTTACAATTCAATTATATACCCCACGGGCGTCATCATTACATTAATTGAATCAGTATTCCACCCCTGTCTGGTATGATGACGTAGTAATCGATACAAGGTGTGACGGATCACCTTTATCCTATATATATATCTTACATTCTATATAAAGCGAATTTCATTTACCTACCTAGCTTATGTCTCAACGTGGAATTAAGATTCTTTTTATTTGGACAGTTATAGATCATTTTTAATTCCATCATTTAACTGAGTTTAGAGTTATCTGAGGAAGTGCATGGTAACGAAGTCTCCGTAAATAAAATCAACAAAACAGAACTACTTGTATCTGACGAGTACAGGTGCCAAGCAGCTATAGAATGTTCTTAATATAGAGGTGAGAGAATAATTAATATAATTGCATATGTGAAGTTGTACAATTGTTGCATTATCAAATATCTCAGAAACGTAAATTTACCTTATAATTAGTCTGTGGGAGTAAAGCTACACCATACTGTATTCTTCCTGTTTTTTGTTTAGCAAAGTGAAAGTAGAAAATTTTCAAATGGGACTTAAAATCCCCGTGGCTAAAAATAAGTATACCACTACTGAAAATTTTCTTGAGACATGTACGTGTACATATCACAATATATTATTTTGATGATGATTACACGAAATACAATTAAAAGAGGGGTCACCGTGTAATCGATTTCATTCTATTGGTCAGGAAGTTTGTTTTTTTTTTAATTATAACAATTAAATGTTTATTCTAATCCTTTGTTTATCAGCTGGTACCCGTGAAAGAATTATTTCGCACTTTCAACAAGAGGCCCAGGGGCCAAATCGCTCACCTGAGCAATAATAGCCTTAACTTTGATCAAATCAGCATTACGACGGCGTCAATTTCAAAATATCTTGACAATTAAGTACAGTAGACAGGGTAGATCTTGTAAAAATAAGTTTAAAATCTACCGATTTCTATCTGCATTATTTTATGGTAAATATCAAGCCCTTTTTGTTGTTTTATAATATATATTAGAAGATTTTTTTTTCTCTATTCCTAGTTAACCCCCCTTTTATAGAAAATCACGGTTAAGAGTTTTTGGCTGAATGCTTTTTCAAAAGATTAAAAAAAAAAAGAAAAAAGATTTTTCTCTATATCTTCCAATGTAACCCCCCCCCCCCCTTATTGAGGCCCCACCATACCCTGTGGATCATGATTTGAACAATCTTGAATCTACACTACCTGAGGATGCCTTTAAAAGCATAAACTTGTATGATGCATTTTACAAACGCCCCTTGTTTACCTGTACAAACTTCAAAATGATGCCGCTTGTCAACCAAGTTTGAAACAATAGCACCCAGTTTGATTGACGTGATCGTCCGAGAGTGGTCTGGCCAGGTCCGCGGATTTCTGTTTACTAGCAAATAACAACGTTATCTTTGATATCTTCCGTCACGTACTAGTATTAAAAAGGGGAATTAAAAATTGCATTTTTAATATTACCGGTTTTAACATTGTTTTATTAAAAAAATAAAAGAAAAGACAGTAATTAAAAATACGCAATTTATATAAAATTGAATCGTGTTGAATGTATGTGACCTAATAAATTCCACGAACATGAACGAGCAGCTCCAAATATGTAAAATTTTCTTTTTTAAACAATCTTATGAGGTACTAAAGCTGTATTGACTGGTAATACACTCAATTGGAACTTGTTGCACAAAAACGTCTGTGATAAAACTCATCCAATACCATATGTTTAATTTATTAAAAATCATAAATTACATAAATAATTAACTAAGCTAGGGATAATTCAATATAAGATACTTAAATAGTAACTTCAATTCTTGTGATAAGCTATTTTACACTTACATTACGGTTCAAGTGCTATTTTGTTTATACAGGTCAGCCATATTGGTCCTTATTTCAAAACGTATTTCACTAGGGTTTACCTGATAGGTTTATCACCTGTAATTTTATCCATTAAGGGGTAGGGTAACATTTCATGGTTGGCTGATCGTTTCTTTTGTGTACTCACACTATATAAAGGCGTGTTTTGAGTAGTTCGGCGGACTGCTCGCCTTGCGTCCACTGCTTATAGCAGCCTACTTCTCGGGTAAGCTCATCTTCCCGTTCGAAGAACTTTATACCGACTTCGGTATAAATTTTGATAAGGCACTGTTCAATAAAAACTAATTCTTTTCTCTCAGAAGTTTATCTTATTCAGACTCAATCTCTCACCAGAGGGCGTATTACGCTGTGCTTCAGTGAAGCTTGCGGAACGCGCCCTCTGGTGAGAAATTGATTCAGACTAGGCGCCATAGTTTAATTAATATTTTGAATTTCGAGCCCGATAAAAATTAAAATAAAAACGTGTAGGAATTTTTTTTCATGTTTCTTATTTAAACTCTAAAGTGAAATTTGTAATATTTTCATGGTTAAATTTTGTCATTTTCATACATATTTTTCATTGATTTGTTCAACTGGAGGTAGCAGTTTCTCATCTACATTCATCTGTTACAAATAAATTTGTTATTAATTTAAAACTTTGTTTTTTGTTGACTTCATTTATTTTTGCTGACTACTAATCAGCAATTAGGGATAATTGGTAGTCACCCCCGTACCCGACTGTCCCACTTGAGAACCTCAACTCCAAACTTTATGGTATATGGGGAACTTGGAAGATACCCCTTAACAATTAATGTTAAAGTTAGAATGATTTCCTTCTGGGGTAAATTAGTCAATTTCCAGAACTCAAAATTGTCAGCAAAACTTTTTAATGTATTGAAGAATTTTAATAACCCATGGTGCGAAGCCATTAAGAAAACTTTAAATCAATGTGGATTGACATATATATGGTATCAAAACACAATAAACATACCCTGGTTAAAATCTAAAGTATACAATATTTTATTAGACCAATTTAAGCAATCATGGTATAGTGAGGTACATAATTCTCCAAAAGGTGTAAATTATAGGATTTTTAAAAACTCACTGGATTTTGAAAAATATTTATTGACTTTGGCAACACAATTATGTAAGAAATATTGTAACTTTAGAACTGGTAATGCTAAATTACCTATTGAGATAGGTAGATGGTTTAATATTCCTAGAGAAAACAGAATTTGTAAACTATGTACCTGCAATGAAATTGGGGATGAATTTCACTACCTTTTCAAATGCACTGATGTATATATATCCAATTCAAGGGTTAGATGTTTACCAAAATATTTCATAACAAATTCAAATGTTGTAAAATTTGAAAAACTGTTTAATGTCACAAACATAAACCAACTTGCCAATAGTTGTAAACTATTAGATACTATATTTGAGAGAGTTAGCTCTCTTGGTTAAATTATATCTGTTATCCCTTCATCATGCCTGTACCATTGATTTTCATTTATTATATATATTGTAGTTTTTACATACTGTACATATGTTTTTTCTCTACACTGTAAATTCAGTTATGAGAATAAAGTTCATTGTCATTGTCCCAGGAGCAGGATTTATCCCCCTCTTGGGGTAGCAGTCTTATTACACGTCACTCCATGGAAAACGAACTCCATTAATACTGTCATCGATGGTTTTAAAAAGAAGATTTTTAAAGATTTTTCTCTATATATATTCCTATGTAAAAATTAGACAACAAGTGTGGCCCCATCCTACCCCTGGGACCATGATTTAAACAACTTGAATTTACACTGTCTAAGGATGCGTCCACACAAAATTGAGATGTTCTGGCCTAATAGTTTTTGAGAAGATTTTTAACAGGGTTTTCCAAAGGAAAAAATCTGGTTATTAAAATGGTGATATTGGCAGGCAGCTGCCAAAAGAGTACCCCCATTGTACGGATAACTCCTCATCCTGTTTTCAAGATAGGAAGTTTTATTTAAGCAGATCAATTCTACATAGATATGTGCATATTACTTGGATTTTGATTTTTTTTTTAAAATATCAGCTGTTGAATTTATTCATTTTCTCATTGAATATTGCATGTAGGGTACCCCTCATTGTACGGATAACTCCTCCTATAGTTTTCAAGATAGGAAGTTGTTGTTTTGCAGATCAATTGTATACTTATATATATACGTGTATGTTACTTGGATTTAGATGAAAAGAAAAAGATGGAGGTAGGAGTAATATTCCTTTGTGAAAATTTGCCCCACTCCTTTTTGCGGCCCCCACCATACCCCCAGAAATCATGATTTGAAGAAACTTGAATCTACATTAACCTTTCTAATATGAACCAATTATTATATTAGATTTAATATCCCATACCAAAGACATTCATTCTCTATTCCTGGGGAATACTTAGTGCTGATGAACATTTACATAAATGCATTTCACATTAAAGGTAATAAAGCAGTTAATAATGATGTATATGTTTTAATTATATAGGAACAAACTTCAATATATGATAGTTGTAGTGTTGTACAATGTATTTATAATACATGTCAGGAGAAAGCAAATGAAGTTTTTAGAATCCTGTGTCTCGTCCCATTGTAAAATATTGCAGTAAATTATAATTTTAAAAAAAAATGTTCTCCATATACATGTTATTAATTTATTATTATACTGCAGAACTGCAGCAGAAGAGTGAAAACAAAACTATTAAAGAAAACTTTCAAAAATTCATTATTAACAGTTCAACATAAAATTATGAAATTCATACACTTCATTTTATGATTAAAAAGACAAACTGCTTTGCAATTTGTCATTGTAAAACTTTTTCACAAGAAAGGGCTCAGTAGTTGATTAAAAAATTTGATGTTCATCAACACAAATACTTCATCTTTGCTAGCAAATAATTCGGTGTCAACAAAGTGTCTTCAGTTTTCAAATTAAAAGATGTCATTTCAACTTAGAAATACTTCACTTAAAAAAGGCATTCCAATTCGTTTAGAACTAATGTTATTTGGACAAGATTGTGAAACTGTCCTGATAATGACTTTTCTCCTTTGTCTCATATATGGAAGCAATAATTGAAAAATGTGCTGCCTGGTTGAAGAAATTCAGATAAACTTCACATAGTATTCCCTTGGAAAATATTAAAATCTGAGGGTAATTTTTTTTTTCTTTCAATTTTTTTTAAACTGGCACAGGGGTGCAAGATTTCCATTGATCTTGTAACATTTCTGGTTGGAAATAATCTTCAATATTTTGACTTCCTCCGGGGTTACATGATTTATCCTTCCTTGGATTCTGTCAAATTGGATAGAGTAAAAAAATAACATTTTAAAGATGTTAGTCTTCATCCATTATTGACCAATTGGATGTACATTAATGGAAAAAATCAAAGTGTACATCATTACATGCAAGTCAAAGTGATGTAACTGAAAATTGTTAACAGGTTAACAATTTATAAAATTGATAAGGTGTTTTACTTTGTAGTTCGGTATAATTGAATTAGTTTAATGGGATTCAGCATAACTAGGACATTTGGCCTTGCCCAACCATTGAAGAAAATTTCAAGTAAAAATAACAGCGAAATGTCGATATCAGTATTAACTTTCCATTATATTTTTTGAAAACATTATTTGAATAATATCGTCCATAAGAAATATGTTTATAAAAGGGGATTTTTAAGCTTGTCACGTAACACGATTTGCGAAATAAAAAAATAAATATTTGCATTTTAAAACTAAGTACCTGAAATGTTTTATAAGATTTTCTCCCACTCCCCCGTCTGTTTGGGTTCTCGTTTGGATTCCTTTTCAAAAAAGTTGTTGTGAATGACGTCATCCTTTTCGTCATCAGCAGGTGCTCGTTTCCGGACGGGTGAGTGTTGAAACTGTATGGACTCCAGTAGTCTTCGGAGTCGTCTGATTGGTCGAAAAACTCCGGAGAGTATGGCCTCTGGTGGCTTAGTTTCCGAGGTGTTGTTTTTTCTTTGTCATTGGGGTCTATATTTGGCCTGTCTGGATTATCAAGGGCATCTGTTGTTTTTGTCGAAGAAGTATCCGTTTTTTTCCAAACGCTCTTCAAAAACTCCAGTTGTTTGTTTTTATCTCCCAAACAAATATCACTGTTTTCCATACTAGGCCCTATGACAAAAGTAAAATCTAATTTTACTTAAAAGGAAAATGATGTTGCTAACACATGACACGGAAAACGGATTAAAAGGAAATAGCAAGGATTACAAATATAATAAATTTAAACATGTCGTCAAGATTAATGGCTTTAAGAAATTCGGTGTATAATTTAGGTGGGATTGATATAATTTGAATTATTTAAAATTAAGAAAATAACTATAATCTATGAAATATTCAGCAGACTCCTCAGAGTTACCAAACTGAGATTTCTGGTTCTTAAAACTGTAATATATGGGCACCTGTAAAGTGCGAAACGAAATCGAAACGAAACGAAACGAAATCGAACGAAACGAAACGAGACCAATCGAAACGAAACGAAACCAATCGAAACGAAACGGAATTTAAACAAAACTAATATCAATTTTGACTACATAAAAGTGATAATAAATTCATTGAAATAAATTTTTTTGAACCATGAAATATAACTACCTGTATGTTTCAGATTGCCGCTGTAAGATTTTAAGCCGATTATCCGAAATTTGCAAAAATTATATAATTATGTAAATAAGTAATGTACATTCCTCTACCTTTTGATGTTTCTAATTTGTTTCATTAAATGATATTCAGACGTTTAGAGAGAGAGAGAGAGAGAGAGAGAGAGAGAGAGAGAGAGAGAGAGAGAGAGAGAGAGAGAGGCCTTGAAACTTATCAGCGAAATCACATAGCAAAGTATATACGCAAGTTTGGGAGAGAGAGATAGAGATATGATGATGATACTGAAGGGGACATTCTAACAACAATTTTCTTTCTATCGATTTGAAAAATTGTAAAAATGAAACGATCGAATACAATGTGATTTAGAGCATACTGGTTGGTTACCAGTTTCTAACATATAATATATAAATAGTGCCTGTTTGGGAGGGTAACAGTTGAAATTGACACCCCGAGAAAACCATTGTCAACCTCCGCTTCGCGTCGGTTGACAATGGTTTTCTCGGGGTGTCAATTTCAACTGTTATCCTCCCAAACAGGCACTATTTATTTTGTTATACTGAATGTCTTAATTTTTAAGAAAATTTTACTGCTTTCATATAGGAATAACGTGAATTCTACAGCGAACCTTACGCGCATAATTTTCGCGCATGTAACAATTTTTAATGTTACCCGTTGCTAAGTGCGTTGCTAACGCTGAGGGTAATAGAAAGGATTATGAACTGCGTCTTAACCAATCAGATTTCAGTATTTAACATGAAAGTGTAACAAACAAAAAAAAATAGTGTAGTTGGAATATCTCCGTAAATAATGTAAACGCACTATAATAAGGGTGTTACAATAATTGGCGGAATATAATTTATCAACAAGTAGGATGGATTTGATTTAGCGCATTTCTGAATTTACCTTTTTATCTACTTATATATTTTACAGTATAAACATCTTTTTATTGCACGTTAATTTTGTCAAATTACGACGTCCAAATTCTTATTATATGTTCGAAACTGGTAACCAACCAGTATGCTCTCAATCATATTATACCGAGCGCAGCGAGAGGCGGGCGAAGCCCGCCTCGCGAAGCGAGGATTAATGGTAACACGAATATATAAGAAAATCAGTGAACAATGAAAGTTGAATCAGGGGTACTAAGGCCAAAAATATTTTCTTCTAGCCCTGGGCGCCGCCATATTTGCAGCCATTTTGTTTTTTAAAAGTTAGTTCGATCACTGATTGACTGGTACTTATCGATGTTTATTGCAGCTAAACTCAATTAAAATTTTCCAATGTTTCAATAGAAGGTAATTTGAATTAAAACAAATAAAAGAGGACACCAGATAAGTTTCAATAGTGCTTCAATCAAGAAACACGACTAGTTCTATGTAAAACTTATCAAATTATCAGATGGAAAATAAAAACATTAACATCAACAATGATCAAGTAACTGATCTTTTAGATTCTGAATAAAGTATTCAATTTTATTACCGCAGCATTTATAGCGAGTGCAGCTCGCCGGCGCGCAGCGCCGGCGCGAAGCGAGCTCTACCGGCAAGGCGTGTGTGAATAGAAAATTCGGACTATTTGCACATTCATTCAACGGATTTTTTTGGCGTCAGTAAATCGGACCAGTAATGCCTTGTTTTAATCGTCCCAGTAGTTCCCTGTAATTATGGTTTCCCATTTCACACTCTCACGAGAACAAGATAAAAGACTACGTACATGCGTTGAAACAACGCTAATTTCCGGAGTTATCGTCCTTTCGAGTGACGTCACAATGGATTTCTTACACATTGATCCGACAGAATTTTTCGGAGTCAGTAAATTTCGACCCACAATGCAATTCCTCAATGTCGGCCGATCTCACTAGACTGGATACCATCTCGCGAGAATCAAAGTAAAACTTTTGAGAAACAGATAAATTGTGTAATTTCCAGAACATCATGCTTTTTAAGTAAACCAAACAGGATTTTTCGCGTAGTTTTTTCTAGTGTGTTTTCAAAGAGACAGACTACACTTGACTGACGTGAACTTTGACGTCACAATATGGGGAAACTACTCTATACTCTGTCCCAAGATATTTTGGATTCACGTTTGGATTAATTGTTTGATATTTATAAATACCTCAGGATTCAAACGATGTTCATTCAAAAGTATGAAAAATTTCCAAGATTTCTCAGTCAAAACGCCCCTGTTAGCTTATCAGGTTTCAATACAATGCTAAAAAATGTTATGTCTACGGAGATTTTGTATTGCAGCAAGCCCGGATGATAACGTTGAAATATTGCGCGATGTATTCCGAGTGTATTCCGAATGGACAAAAATGTAAACATTCCCCATTATAAATCTCCGTAAGGAATCTGTTTTCGTTCCTGTGAATTTTTCCGAGTGAAAGATGATAATATGTCAATGAAATTATCTTGGAAAATATCCCTTTCAACTATTTCAATTGCACTTCTTTCACAGGTAAGTGTATTTTTATTAAAAATCGTCCAAATGTGCAGCATAAATATCTTGGGACAGACTATAAGTAGTTATTGTAAATCTGCTGAAATATAAATACCAAAATCTTCTCAAAATCTTGCAGAGCTAACGAATCGGGACATTTCTTCAGGGATAGGAAACAGCTGTAACTTGCTCTCATTTGGATGAATGCTCACAATTATTTTATTCACTATATTTATTATTTACGGTATTTTCCAGGAACGTTTTTTAAATGGGGCGTGGCAACATCATTCAAAAAATCTTCATAAGCAAAAAGAAAAATGAAATTCTCAAAATCAGGAAAATTCTAATCGGGGTGGGGAATGGGGAGTGCGTGGTATGCCTTTAGCTCTTTAGCTGCTCAAAAGTGTCTTTATTTTCACTACTATTTACGATAATACATGCCCCCGGGGGATCCATTTTCCTTGATCAACAAATTTTTTTTATACGTAAATTTTTTTTAAACGGGGGAGGGGGGAATCTGTGATTAGTCAATTTTTATTTGTAAATTTAATAAAAATGTCTGGTGCAAGAAAAGAGGAAATAAACTGCGATGTACATTATGTTAAAATTTTTATTATTCAACAACATTTTATCTGAGATAAATTCTATATTGGCGTGCGACCAGTATATAAACAATCTGATTAAAATCAGATCTTTGATCCGTTCCGACAAATTCTGATGTCGCTACACTTTGGTTATCTATCAGAATTTCGGAGCGTTACAAAGATCTGATTTTAATCAGATTGGTATATACATGTAAATAAATAAAAAATCTTATGAATTATGAATAATGAAAATGTACTGGAAAAATAGGTATATTTATTTTATTTTGCATTCAAATTCATTTACTTTACGTCACTACTTTTATTTTTATTGATTTATCATAATTCATTTTGATCACCTGCTGCGCTCGCCCCAACGGTCGCACCGTAAAACATATTATGAATTAAATTGATAAACAATGAAAGAAGAAATAAAACAAGAGGCCCATGGGCCACATCGCTCACCTGAGGAACAATAGGTATGATAAAGTCAGCTTAATGGAGTCATAATACAAACAATCTGGATAATGTACAATAATACATGTAGATCCTGTATAAATAAAATCCATTTTTCCCCCTTGGAACTCGGATAGCCCTGATTGCTGCCAATATTTACAAGAGCAGACTTTAATCACCGCTCCTGCACATATATAGGGACTCAACATTACGCAGGCAGGGATAACCGCACACCTACACAACTCAACAGGTACCAACGTTAACGCAAGTAGGGATAAACAACTCAACAGGTACCAACGTTAACACAAGTAGGGATAACCGCACACTTGCGCCAACAGCTCAACCTAACGCAAGCAGGGAGTGCCGCACACTTGCGCTAGAAAGGCCAGAACACCAGCAGGGATGACCATACACTAGTGCTCCGCCCCAACCACCGCAAGCAGGTATGACCGCACACTTGTATTAATGCGATACAGGGCAGGAATGACCGCACACTCTGTATCATAGGTTAGAAAACACGAAAATTAGATAGAGCAGGGGTGTCCACTCACTCAATCTATCCATACCTGTTCAAGTTTAACCCCAAACAGTCGATAATCATAATGAAATAGACACTGTCCCTATATATGTGCCGGCCTAAAATAATTCATAGTATCTAAAAATTGGAAATCAAAAATAAACAAACTAATCCGGCCTTACCCAAAACTACTTATGCAGAACAACTTATATACATTGAATATTCAGTGTTGTATAAAAATAATCATCACAATAATTGGTTAACAGTGGATGCATTAATTAAATTGCCTGTTTCAATTTTATAGTCATATCACATGTTGAGTATTGCAGTTCTCAAAAAGATCCTTTACAATTGTTTATATATGGGATATTTAGCTGCATCAAACTCTGAACCTTCTTGTGAGGCCAAAGAATTGTCCTGGAGCCAAAGTCTTAACAATTATAAAGAATCATCTTGCTGATTAGTTTCTGAGAGGAAGATTTTTAAAGATATACTCTATATATTTCTATGAAAAATTTTAACACCCCCCCCCCCCCCCCATGTGGCCTCACCCTACCCCAAGGGATCATGATTTTCACAACTTTGAATCTACACTACCTGAGGATGCTTCCACACAAGTTTCAGCTTTCCTGGCTGATTAGTTTCTGAGAAGAAGATTTTTAAAGATTTACTCTATATTTTCCTATGTAAAACTTCGATCCCCCATTGTGGCCCCACCCTACCCCCAGGGGTAATGATTTTCACAACTTTGAATCTACACTACCTGAGGATGCTTTCACACAAGTTTCAGCTTTCCTGACTGATTAGTTTCTGAGAGGAAGATTTTTAAAGATTTACTCTATATATTCCTATGTAAAACTTCGACCCCCCATTGTGGCCCCACCCTACCCCCGGGGGTCATGAATTTCACAACTTTGAATTTACACTACCTGAGGATGCTTCCACACAAGTTTCAGCTTTCCTGGCTGTTTAGTTTCTGAGAAGAAGATTTTTAAAGATTTACTCTATATATTCCTATGTAAAACTTCGACCCCCCATTGTGGCCCCACCCTACCCCCGGAGGTCATGAATTTCACAACTTTGAATCTACACTACCTGAGGATGCTTCCACACAAGTTTCAGCTTTCCTGGCTGTTTAGTTTCTGAGAAGAAGATTTTTAAAGATTTACGCTAAATATTTCTATGTAAAACTTCGACCCCCCATTGTGGCCCCACCCTACCCCCGGGGGTCATGAATTTCACAACTTTGAATCTACACTACCTGAGGATGCTTCCACACAAGTTTCAGCTTTCCTGGCTGTTTAGTTTCTGAGAAGAAGATTTTTAAAGATTTATGCTAAATATTCCTATGTAAAACTTCGACCCCCCATTGTGGCCCCACCCTACCCGCGGGGGTCATGAATTTCACAACTTTGAATCTACACTACCTGAGGATGCTTCCACACAAGTTTCAGCTTTCCTGGCTGTTTAGTTTCTGAGAAGAAGATTTTTAAAGATTTACTCTATATATTCCTATGTAAAACTTCGACCCCCCATTGTGGCCCCATCCTACCCCCGGGGGTCATGAATTTCACAACTTTGAATCTACACTACCTGAGGATGCTTCCACACAAGTTTCAGCTTTCCCGGCTTTCTGGTTCTTGAGAAGAAGATTTTTGAAAATATCTCGAAATTTTTCATTAATTTCTAATTATCTCCCCTTGAAAACGGGTGTGGCCCTTAATTTTCACAACTTTGAATCCCCTTTGCCTAAGGATGATTTGTGCCAAGTTTGGTTGAAATTGGCTTAGTAGTTCTTGAGAAGATGTTGAAAATGTGAAAAGTTTACGGACAGACGGACAGACGGACGGACAGACGGACGACAGACAAAATGTGATCAGAATAGCTCACTTGAGCTTTCAGCTCAGGTGAGCTAAAAAAAATCGGAATAACGTAACTCGATCTTCGGCTATTTCCGAAGACAAAACGTGTACGTTTTACGTTTGTAACATGACGTCATAATGTAGACTGAGCACGCTACGTTTGGTATAACTTTGGCTGATGATTTGATTAGGCAACCAGGCGGATCCTACTGTGTACGTTTCAAATGAATTTTGTTCTATAAAAATCAAACTGCACTGTGTTAAATCTGCGCTCGGTCCAACGGTCACACCGTTTACATATTAGCGAGCGCAGCTCGCCGGCGCGCAGCGCCGGCGCGAAGCGAGCTCTACCGGCAAGGCGTGTGTGAATAGAAAATTCGGACTAGTTGCACATTCATTCAACGGATTTTTTTGGCGTCAGTAAATCGGACCAGTAATGCCTTGTTTTAATCGTCCCAGTAATTCCCTGTAAATATGGTTTCCCATTTCACACTCTCACGAGAACAAGATAAAAGACTATGTACATCATGCATTGTAAATAAAATAATTCCATTACATAAGACTAACAGAGTTGTCGTTCCTTCGAGTGACGTCACAATGGATTTCTTGCACATTGATCCCACAGAATTTTTTGGAGTCAGTAAATTTCGACCCACAATGCAATTTATCAATGTCGGACGATCTCACTAAACTTGTTTCCTTCTCGCGAGAATCAAAGTAAAACTTTTGAGAAACAGATAAATTGTGTAATTTCAAGAATATCATGCTTTTTAAGTAAACAAAACAGTATATTTCACTTAGTTTTTTTCCAGGGTTTTTTCAAAGAGACAGACGGCATTTGACTGACGTGAACTTTGACGTCACAATAAGGGGAAATTACTCTAAGTAGTTATTGTAAATCTGCTGAAATAATATGTTTTACGGTGCTACCGTTCTGGCGAGCGCAGCAAGAATTACACATACTGTACCTTGCATCATTGTCAACTTACAGTTTTATTTAGGTATCAACGAACGTCAAAGAATTTTTGAGAGAGTATTGCTCTACAATAAGTATGCCAAAGGTACTAATTTTAATGGTTATGATACATATTACAGCGTAACCCCCTACAAATAAAGAACACAATTTATATTTTCGAAATGAATCATATGTATACATGTATGTACCTACATATTTCCGTCAGCGATATCAAACTCTATTTAAACTGAATAAACTCGAGAAAATGCCGAGCATCTCAACAAAACCTATTGCATTAATCTACCATTACGCAAAAGATAATGCCGTATTACCGATAGAATGAATTATACTTAAGTAATTTTTTGATACATCAGATTTTGCTTAATTTGCGACGGTAAACAGTTAACTGTTTGATTTACCGAAGTCTCTGTTTGATTTGATACTTAAAAATCACGAAATACAGACGATAGCTCCCAGGTTACAAAGCATAAATAATGAAAACGAAACGAAAATCAAAACAAGCTAACACCAACGTCATGTGTGAAAACTGTCAACGCATTGAAATATTTAGCCTCGATTTACTTCACAAAATCGGCACCAATATATTTTGCATGTTTCAAAAATTTCCCTTCATACGCGAACTGTTGCATAGCAAGCAAATTGATCATAGTCAGATCGACCCTTTTTCGTATAATGTCATGGCTGCTTTAAACAAAGAACCCCGTTTTAAAAGTATGGAATACGAGTCTTGGTAAAATGGGTATGCAAACCCGGGCCGTGGCAAAATAAAAGCCGGGGAAGATCGGCAATCGTCAATTCCAAATACGCATTATTTTGCAGCAATATTTACAGCGAATACAAATATACTGGTCCATCAAATATCCTGAAATTTTAATGAGATTGGCTGATTAATACCTGCCAATCTTTTGTTTTGCTCAGCTCAGCTAAGTCTTGCCTACCCATTTTACCGTATGCCGAGCCCGATTGAAACACGCCTTTCCTTTATTATTATTTTCGTAATAACTCAGATTTGAAACAGAATTAGCACTTAATTTTTGCAATTTGTATTTTCCTTCCCATAAGGATAATTTATGCTAAACTAATTTGAATTAGACTCGGTAGTTCTTGAGAAGAAGATTTTTTAAAATGCACCCCCCTTTTTCTACAGTTTCAAGGTTTTCTCCGCTTTGAATACAGATCTGACTTTAATTTCTGCAATTTATATTCGCCCTCCCATAATGATGCTTTGTGCTAAATTTGGTTGAAATTGGATAAGCAGTTTTAGAGAAGAAGTTCAAAATGTAAAAAGTTTACAGACGGACAGACAGACAGACAGACAGACGGACAAAATGTGATCAGAATAGCTCACTTGAGCTTTCAGCTCAGGTGAGCTAAAAACTAAACCTCATCCAGCATCCGAAACCTATGGCTCAGATTCAGCATTCAAGCCTGTCAGGTGCATCAGTATACATAAGACGCATCTCCATGCAAGTTTGGTGAAGTTCAGACCAATAATAACTAAGATATCATCATCAGAGGGCACTAGCAATTATAACCTTAACCTGCTCCAGCATCCGCAACCTATGGCTCAGATTCAACATCCATGACTGTCAGGTGCATCTGTATCATAAGACACACCATCCATTCAAGTTTGGTGATGTTAAGACCTGTAATAACTAAGATATATTTTTTAGCATCCTTGATAATGGACATCAAGCTCTGCATCTGAAGCTTCCTCTGTGATTCATTAATACTACAGTTTAATCAACTATGCAATTTTGAAAAAGTACTATTATCTATTAAACATGTGACCTGTTCCTAAAAACTTAACCATGTCCAGCATCTGAAACCTATGGCTCAGACTCAGCATTCAAACCTGTCATGTGCATCAGTATCATAAGACGCACCATCCATGGAAGTCTGGTGAAGTACAGACCAGCAGTAACTAAGATATAATCATCAGAGGGCACCTGCAACAAAAACTTTAACCAGCTCTAAAAACCTTAACCTCCTCCAGCATCCGAAACCTAATAGCTCAGATTCAGCACCCAAGCCTGCCTGGTGCATCAGTATCATAAGACACACCATCCATGCACGTTTAGTGAAGTACGGACCAGCAGTAACTTAGATATTGCTATCAAAGGGCACCTGCAACAAAAACTTTAACCAGCTTCAAAAACCTTAACCTCCTCCAGCATCCGAAACCTATAGCTCAGATTTAGCACTCAAGCCTGTCTGGTGCATCAGTATCATAAGACACACCATCCATGCAAGTTTGAAGAAGTACGGACCTACAGTAACTTAGATATTGCTATCAAAGGGCACCTGCAACAAAAACTTTACCCTGGTCCATCAACCTTAACCTCCTCCACCATCTGAAATTTAGGACTCAGATTCAGCATCCAAGTCTTTCAAGTCCATAAGTAGGTCCAGATGCATCATCCATGCAAGTTTGGTGAAGATAGGACAAGTAATAGCTTAGATACAGGACCTGCAACAAAAACTTTAACCAGGTCCGGACGCCGACGCCGACACCGACGCCGAGGGTATAGCATAAGCTCCCCCTGACTTCGTCTCGGTGAGCTAAAAATGCTACCTGTTGAACTTACTTATTTTTTTTTTTTTGCAGAATATTGCGTATAGGGTACTCCATTTCTACGGATAGGTAATGTTTATCAATTCAGGGTTGACAAATGGATGATGGCTACTGTTCACATAAAAGATTTTCACTTGTCTCTATATGTTCCTAGTATGTAAAACATGGTCCCCCTAATTGTAGCCCCACTTTACCCATGAAGACCATAATTTGAATCCCATTCACCCAGTGATGCTTTGTATTATGTTTAGTTAAAATCGGCCAGTGGTTCTGAAGGAGATAATTAAAGAGTGATAAGTTTAAGATGACACCAGCAGACATTATGGACAAATCTTGATCAGAAAAGCTCACTTGAGCTTTGGCTCAGATGAACTAAAACCATCCATTTCAAAAGCTGGTTACCGGTAATTAACCCTTGCTCTGCACATATCATCATTTTTTAAACTGGGCTAGACCTGTCCCAATAAGCAAAGAAATAAAAATCAAATTTGATAAAAACAATAATTTTGCAAATCTTCCAAATCCATGGGAAAGTCCTCGTCTAGAAAACTTAAAAATAAAAAAATGTCCATTTCCAATCATTGGGGGAGGGGGGGGGAGAGAAAAAGATGGAGGTAGGAGTAATATTCCTTTGTGAAAATTTGCCCCACTCCTTTTTGTGGCCCCCACCATACCCCCAGAAATCATGATTTGAAGAAACTTGAATCTACATTAACCTTTCTAATACCCCCCCCCCCCCCCCTGGAACATGATTTGAACAAATGTGAATCTTCACTACCTGAAACAAGTCAAATGGTATAGTCACATTTGAGACAAAGATTTTTAAAAACTTAACGTTACATGTTCCTATGTAAAAATTTGAATCTATAGTGTTTGGCTATAAGGCTCTAACAGTCATAAAGTAGCATCTTTTCTACTCCTGAACATATAGCAGACAAACCTGGGTGATAATTATGATATAAAAGACATGGTCATTTAATTTACATTTATCTTCAGTACACAGACCATGTTAATCTAAAACTATTTAATGTAAACATGTCCTACACAGCCTGTAGAGTATACTTTTCACATACTTTTTACAGGATTTCTTTTGTTTTAAGAAATTCAAATGCTCAAATTTTTAACTTTTTATTTGAATTTTATACCGTAACTATTTTTCTATATATCCTCACAAAACTTGAAGATTTCATTGATGCCCAGAAAGATAACTAAGACTCTTTGAGCCAAGTAATTGCATAATTTGCTTTTCTTTAAAAATATTTCAACTAAATATTCCTAATATTGAAACGTGTAATGTTTCTAAAAGCGCTATACTTCTTTAAGTTGAAACCCTATGCTTTGAGCACTACAACTCTTTCTTAGATTTAATATCCCATACCAAAGACATTCATTCTCTATTCCTGGGGAAAACTTAGTGCTGATGAACATTTACATGCATTTCATATTAAAGGCAATAAAGCAGTTAGGAACAAACTTCAATATATGATAGTTGTAGTGTTGTACAATGTATTTATAATACATGTCAGGAGAAAGCAAATGAAGTTTTTAGAATCCTGTGTCTCGTCCCATTGTAAAATATTGCAGTAAATTATAATTTAAAAAAAAAAAAAGGTTCTCCATATACATGTTATTCATGTATTATTATACTGCAGAACTTATTATACTGCAGAACTGCAGCAGAAGAGTGAAAACAAAACCAAAGAAAACTTTCAAAAATTCATTATTAACAGTTCAACATAAAATTATGAAATTCATACACTTCATTTTATGATTAAAAAGACAAACTGCTTTGCAGTTTGTCTTTGTAAAATGTCTTTTTCACGAGAAAGGGCTCAGTAGTTGATTAAAAAATTTGATGTTCATCAACACAAATACTTCATCTTTGCTAACAACTAATTCTGTGTCAACAAAGTGTCTTCAGTTTCCAAATTAAAAGATGCCATTTCAACTTAGAAATACTTCACTTAAAAAAGGCATTCCAATTCGTTTGGAACTAATGTTATTTGGACAAGATTGTGAAACTGTCCTGATAATAACTTTTCTCCTTTGTCTCATATATAGAAGCAATAATTGAAAAATGTGCTGCCTGGTTGAAGAAATTCAGATAAACTTCACATATTCCCTTGGAAAATATTAAAATCTGAGGGTAATTTTTTTTCTTTCAATTTTTTTTTAAACTGGCACAGGGGTGCAAAATTTCCATGGATCTTGTAACATTTCTGGTTGGAAATAATCTTCAATATTTTGACTTCCTCCGGGGTTACATGATTTATCCTTCCTTGGGTTCTGTCAAATTGGATAGAGTAAAATATAACATTTTAAAGATGTTAGTCTTCATCCATTATTGGCCAATTTGATGTACATTAATGGAAAAAAATCAAAGTGTACATCATCACATGCAAGTCAAAGTGATGTAATTGAACATTGTTAACAGGCTAACAATTTAAAAAATTGATAAGGTATTTTACTTTGTAGTTTGGTATAAACAAATTAGTTTAATGGGATTCAGCATAACTAGAATATTTGGCCTTGCCCAACCATTAAAGAAAATTTCAAGTAAAAAATAACAGCGAAATGTCGATATCAGTATTAACTTTCCACTACATTTTTTTTAAATATTATTTGAATATAAATATCGTCCATAATTAATATGTTTATAAAAGGGGATTTTTAAGCTTGTCATGCAACGCAATTTGCAAAATATAAAAATAAATATTTGCATTTTAAAAACTAAGTACCTGAAATGTTTTATAAGATTTTCTCCCACTCCCCCTACCCCTATTTCCACCTGAATTTGGTGAAGAAAAGGGGATGTAATCTGAATTGGGAGTTCTGAAATGGTGCTCGTTAGGACTAGACATTCGATGATGTGACGGAGTGAAGTTGTTTTTATAATCGTGATGCCGAGGACTATACTGCTGGTGCCTTGGTGACATGGAAGGTCTCCTATTTGAATAAGAAAAATTCATCTGTGGGCTTTGTGCGGGAGCCCCCCACGCCATCTGATGGCTCGGTGATTGGTTTGGTAACGTTCCATAACTTCTGTTAGCTGCATTATAAGGTGAATAACCCCTCGGTGATCTATTATACCCCCTGTTGTTCATTTTACCCGAAAAATTACTGAAATATCCTTTCAATTTCACTTTCAAAATCGTGTCATTCTAACACACGCGGAAGCACAGTCACTGCACTAATTTCAAACTCGAACGCGGAGAAAATGGCAAACTTTTGAAATCCGGCCTTTAATAAACGGAGCCGATCTCGAATGAAATTAAGCGTATCAATTTGACACGTGTCACTTGAGTGTGATCAAAGACATATTTAATGTGTGAGTTGTAGACATGTGCCCTCCCCCCTTTTTAGTGTGTGATATCCAATATTATTGAAAGGATTGACCACATATGCAACTATAACAAATACATGTAGATATTTTAACAGTTTAATTTTTTTCTTTTATTTATTCATTACAAAATGACGTGGCTGCACGTAGATCTAATAATGATTAGACTTTTCTTTTTAAATAATTTTTTGTCACCTACCTAACGTCTACAATGATTGGATCAATATGACAAAATATTTAGCATGGAACTTGCAGAAACGCTTTCTGTTCCGCCATGTTGCTATGCACCGCAAAGGATCACTGGGATAGTAGAACGTTTTCACGCGGGTCCACAAAATTTTCTTTGAACAATGTGCAGATTTCAACTTGAATTTCCTCCGTTCGTACACGTTGTCTATGGAGCTCGCTACGCGAGCGGCGCTTCGCGCCGCCTCGCTGCGCTCGCTATTATATCATAATCAGGGGCTAAATGGGGGGGGGGGGGGCGAGTCCGAAGTCTTTTCTCGGTAAATTTAACATGCAAATATGAATTTTGCAGGGAGGGTCCAGACCCCCCCCCCCCGACTCTCTCTAGACCGTGCATGGAATATGCGTGCTGTCAAACATACAGAACGTTTGTAAAGCTACAGCTTGAAGAAACAGAATCGTATTTATTTCTAATATAACTTGATAATTAATATCTATTTTTTACGGTGGTTAATTGGAATGACTGAATAAATTACTTAAAGATATGGATTAGCGTGTGTTCGACTTGAAAATGACCCCAAAAAAGTTCCAATTTGGGGGAGGGGGGGGGGGTCAACTTTTTTAATTTTACCTCTGAAAAATAAAAGTCCCTGTAGCATTTGAACTCGGAACATACGGGTTGGTACACCGAAGCAACACCCATCGCGCTACAGAGATCGGCAACATTTGCATGATGGTGAAATAAACTGTTCACAATGCGCCAAAATCGCCATGTTGAGACTTACCGTTTTAAAACTGAGTAAAAGTCAGGGGTTCGAGGATCCTTAAAACATTTTATGACCGCCCCCACACCTAAGACACCTAATCAGACCTGGTCTGAATACATAATAAATCCGGATTGCTTATTCATTACTTTCACAATTTGAGCACGTGATTGCAAGAAATCAAATTTCTTTGCTTTTTATATTGTTTTTATATAAAATTTTAAGCTACTAGATATATACCTAGATTGATTATCAAAGCTTTAGCATTGTCAATCATTTATAGCGAGCGCAGCTCGCCGGCGCGCAGCGCCGGCGCGAAGCGAGCTCTACCGGCAAGGCGTGTGTGAATAGAAAATTCGGACTAGTTGCACATTCATTCAACTGATTTTTTTGGCGTCAGTAAATCGGACCAGTAATGCATCGTTTTAATCGTCCCAGTAGTTCCCTGTAATCATGGCAATTTTTATCACTTCACACTCTCACGAGAATCAGCAAGACAAATTTAGACAGTAAAAACAATAACGATGTAAGCGACATACAGTCAATGTTACCTCTAAAGTTCACCTCAGTACACTTTCAATCAAAAATAATCGTGTGACGTCACAAACATTTACACATTGATCCGATATATTTTTTCGGAGTCAGTAAATTTTGACCCACAATTCATAGTACCAATGGTTTCCAACCTCACGTTCCAACATCACGTTCTCCCGAGAATCAAAGTAAAACCTTTGAAAAGCTTATAAGATGTGTAATTTTAAGAACATCATGCTTTTTAAGTAAATAAAACAGTATACTTCGCATACTTTTATATCTCAGGGGAGTTTTAAAGAGCAAGACGACACTTAACCAACGTCAGCTTTGACGTCACAATAAGCACTGATAAGGGGAAATTACTCTAATTGAAGTTATTGTAAATCTGCTGAAATGACCAAAATCCTCTCAAAATCTTGCAAAGGCTAAGATAAAGAACAGCTGACGAATAAGGACATTTCTTCAGATACAGGAAACAGTTGTAAATTGCACTAATTTGGATGAATGCTCACAAATATTTTATTCACTATAATTACGGTAATTTCCTGAAACGTAACGTTATACGTAGCAGCGCCTTTTTTTTAAAGGGGTGGGTGGGTGGATGGCAGCCTCATCCAAAAAATCTTTGCAAGCAAAAAGAAAAATAAATCATGAAAATTCTAATCCTTCAGCTCTTTAGCAGTTCAATGGTTTCTTTATTTTCACTTCCATTTATTACATGGGGGGGGGGGGGGGGGGGGGGGGGGAACACCATGTTCTTTTAACATGATTAGCAAATATTTTTAAGCGTAAATTAAAAATAAAATTAAACATTAATTTTTTTTTTTTAAGTGGAGGGGCTAATCCATGGTAAGTCGATTTTCTATGTATAAATTGACAAAAATGAAAAAAAAAATTCAGCATGGGGGGAGCTCTATGATGAGTCAAATTTTATATTTAAGTTTAAGAAAAAATGTCTACTGCAAAAAAAAGGGGGAAATCAATCAATCAATCATAATCACAATCACTTTAAAAGAGGAGATGCAGTGCAATGAGTATTTATATATTAAAATCTTCATTATTTAACAACATTGTATCTGAGATTAAACTACTGTTCTACATTTAAATAAATAAATTATAACAAATCTTATAAACTATGAATAATGAAAATTTACTGAAAAATAGGTATGTTTTATTTTTTGGCATTCAAATTTGACGTTGTTAATTTTATTTTATTAATTTACTATAATTCATTGTTTGATCACATGCTGTGCTCGCCCCAACGGTTGCACCGTAAAACATATTATATGCATTAAATTAACAAAATCAATTGTACAACTTTAAAAGGGTTTTCACAAGTGTGTATGACACGTTCCATACGTTCCATAGCATTTAGTTTGTATGTGGTTAAGTGAATATGCACGGGATCAGCAAATGCAGACTTAAACTAAAATAATCTACACTGTTCGAGTGTTGTAAAAAAAAGCATTGATGAGAAATGTCACACAACAAATTTCTATTATGTAAAAATAGCACCTTTATTCAATAGCTCTTTTTTAAATAATGCATTATATTATCTTTCAAAATGTATATTACAGGGAAATGACATACATGTACACTGTAAATGTTTATCTTTTTTTTTTTTTTTTTTATCACATAAAACGATTTGCAAAAATGGGCAGAAAATGTAATCTTTTTTTAAATTGCGTAGCTCATTTTTTTTTGCAAATAAGCAGAATTTCAATGTAAACAATGCTGAATATAATTTCTGCTGATTACATATTTTGCAATGTGTAAGCAAATTTAACAAAACAACCCTCACCTGAGCAACAATAGCCAAAACTCTGATAAAATCAGCATTATAGTATCATATTCAAATATCTTGACAATTAAGTACAGTATATATATCTTGCTTAAAATTAAAAAATAAATCTTTTGACTTTTATTCACATATTTTAATGTGAAATATCAAGCCCCTTTTGTTGTTTCAATATATTTGTGCCGTGTTGTACACACTTCTGAGGGGAATCATAATTTGAAACTTTCACACAAGTTCCAGCTTTTCTGGCTGAATGGTATTCCAGAAAATTTTTCTCTATACATTTCTATGTAAAAATTTGACCTCCTATTGCAGCCCACCCTACCCCCGGGGTTCATAATTTTAACAAACTTTAATTTACACTTCCTGATGATGCTTCAACACAAGTTTCAGCTTTTCTGCGAGGCAAAACGGTTTTAAAGAAGATTTTTGAAAAACACCAACATTTTTTCAATAATTATAAATCATATCGTGGTCCTTCATTTGAACAATTAAACTGAAAAACCCTTCAGCAAATAATGCTTTGTGCCAAGTTTGATTGAAATTGTCCCAGTGGTTTTTGAGAAGATCAAAATGTGAAAAGTTTAAGACGACAACATCAATGGAAAATAAATATCATAGGAATAATAACCAGATATACAGTATATTGCTGAAAACAGATGTCAGATAGTTTCATGTGTTATCGAATGATTTGCACTAAATGTACAACGATTTAGGATTTCCAAATAACTATATTTGATTTTTCTCAAAAACAATAAAAAACACTTAAGTATTTAGTGGAGATATTACAGGGAGGCTAATTGGTCTGTAGATCCATGACTATTCATTTACCGGCAGAAAACTTAGCAAAATATCACTCTAGCATCTTTTACAACTGACGGATTATCTTTGTGATCACATACAATAACATCTTCATGAGTCATATTATAAGACCACAGGTTTTTCTTTGGATACATTGACATGAGCTGTGTATCTAGTAGGTCTCCTTCAAAAATAACTCTACGATACACTTTAAGTTTTGATGCTGGTAAACCAACAATTTTGGAGATTGTTTTCATCAGCTCCCTGACTGTTTGCAGTGTATTGATTTCCAGTCTTTCTTTTCTCCCTTGAAATGGGACATGAAACTCTAGATCCAGTTTAGTGCAGACATCCATGTCAACTGTTGCCAAAGGATCCAGTTTTCCATGCAATGCCTCCAACTCAAAATACCTGTAATGAACAGGAGAGGAAAATGAAATTCACAAGATATATAGTCAGGTACTACTAAGGACAACCTGTGATTAAAATTCAATATTTTAAGGAAACCTTCATGAAACAGTACTTTTAAAAGTAAACATAAGGTGCTATACTGTTTTGGGGGAATGCCTGGGACACACAAATATGGTCCCAATATACCCTTAATAATGCAATAAATATAAAATTTACCATGAATTTTTTTACTGTTTATCAACATTCAAATGAATGGAGCACACGGTTCAGTGGTAATAGCCATAAGGCCAGTAACTCAAAGGTTGCTGGTTCAAACCCCGCTGTGGTCACTTGATCTTGTGTATTGTCCCCTTGAACAATGCACTTTATTTACATTGCCTCAGTCCACCTACTTAAAATTAGGTAACGGCATTAGCTGTGAATTAACCTGGGATGGACTGTTGTCTGATCCAGGGGGAATTAATGACTCCCATCCACTTAGCACCACGGAAATTGGGGATAAGCACCGGCCTTATGCGCCTTCATGGCTCGGAGAAGGATTCAACTTAACTACCATTCAAATGAATGAAGGGCAATAGCTAGGCATCAAAGAAAGAGGAGTCACTAACAGACTATCAAGTATGAATTTCATTAATGAAAATTCCACTACATGCCCATCCAATTGTAATATATCCCTTATATATCTTATACTGGTATTTATAATTAAAACTCAACTTTCTGAGTAACTACGGTATATAAAAGAACAGAACTCTCTCTCTCTCTCTTACCTGGATGGTTTATATTCGCTGTCCATGTGAAGCCTTATAAAGGCTCTCTCAGCGTCCTCTCTCTCACAATCCGAGATGGGTGTTCCATTCAGACATTGAATGTTGGGTAATCTAGAAATCAACTGTTGCCGTCTTGACTTCTCTTCTATCTCCTTCAATTAAAACAAAAGTTACATATTGATGACTTTTTGTTAAGTATTTCAGTAATACAGAGATTTCAAAAAGTGATCATGAGAGCTTCAAATGTTAAATCCACTAAATGTTTAAGGTAATATGGGACCCTTATCTGTATCAATGAGGATAAAAGTACATTATATTATTAAAAAAAAATGCATTTTCACCCATTTAGAATTTTAAAATTAACAATATTTGACCCCAAAAATTGGTATCAAAATTTTTGAAGAGTTTATATCCCAGGGGGATTCAGACTCATGACTAACAGATTCATTGTTAATAATGCTCTAACCCATTGCAATACGCTGTTTGGTAAGAATATCGGAAAAGAAAATGATGAAATTATGAGTGATTTATTATTTATTTCGATAGGAAGTAAATCACAATATGGTGGTGCCCACCTTTAAGCTGAATACTACTCATAAATAGTAATGTACATATAAATTCTTCAATTTTGTTACACCCGATTGCACACCTGAAACTAGTGCCGGACGTTTAGTGCCGGTAAATTCCTTCCATTGTCTTTTAGATTTTATGCATGTATTTCTTATCATATGTGCATATTATGTTTGTAAATATTAAACAAATATACTGTTAAGAGGTCACAGCTTATATCGGGGTTGCAGGGATAGCGGGGATAAAAAAATATGGCCGACAGTGCTTATTTACGAGCGGTGTTCAGCTTTAAGGATTGATCTATTCACAATTGTTTCAGATGATATGTCATGGTGTATCATTTTGTGTAACGTGTTTTAGAGTTTGCTCATGCCAGATGACAATCAATAAGCAGAGGGTCCTGTCTCTTGGGTTGGGCCTATACGAGTTAGTTCCCCTTATCCTATGGTGCCCTTTCCCCCTCGGTGACAGATGCCTCAAACCACAATGTGTAAACCGGTACCAATTATTTTCTTTGGTGAACATCTGATTTCATAGATTGAAATAACAACAAAATCCATTATGTTTTCAATGATTAATGATAAAACCACAATACATTCAAAAGTTAATTTTGGCATGCTCTCTATGGTAATTAAGTGTCCCTTGTGGTAAGTGCATGAAGAAATTGAGGCAACTGACCTTCATATACATGTAATTAATTTTAATTCAAATACATTTGCAAACCATTTAAGCTAAAAGTTTAAGATTTGAAAATATCTTAAAAATCGATCACCTCTAAAAATGGAATTCCCAAAACCTTAAGATCTCCCAGCACTGGACAGAGGCGGAGTACCTCCAAGTCTTCCCAGCTTTGGACTTTGGTTTGGGTAAGAGCTAGACTTTTCATATTGGAGAATGTCTCTGCAATTGTGTTTTCTTCCTCAGCATTAGACTTAAGATTCTCCAAGTCAGACTCAATGTTGACAAAGTGCTCCATGTTTGGGAAGAGTCTGCCCACTTTGTGCAACTCAGACCAGTTTCTTATCTTGTTTTTAGACATATGAATTTTCTTTACAGTTGGGTAAATTTGGAAAGGTTCGGGCAATAAAATATCATCATGGTCATTCAAACTTAAATGTATCTCTTTCACTCTACAATAAAGAAAATATCAAATATAATTAGATATGTAACATACATGTAATTTTATGGAGATATCCGTATAATCTATTTTAAGCTGCATTGGTCTTCATACACTTACATGGGACAAAGCTTTAGAAGGTTATGTGTGACGTCCCATGATACTCCAGTGTTGTTCAGAATCAGGTGCTCAAGCTGCGAGAAAGCACCCACACTTGGGGCCTGTGGCCAGGAGTCATTTTCTAATGCATTGGTACATAAATTCAAAAACTGAAGTTTTGGCATACCATTTATTAGACATAAGACCTGAAAGTACAATATTAAATCATTAAACATGCCTGATAACTTTAACAGTTTCATTAGTTCCGAACCTCATATATAATGCTTGCACATATTAATGAACCTAACTAATTTGTGCTCAAAAACAATTTGAAGAGCTACTTTTAATTAAATCATGGTAAAACATTGACATATAAATATTTATCAAAATATATTGTTCATAATTTATAATTAATTAATTTATAAAATATGAAATCTTAAGAGCGATACAAGTTTATCATTAAATTATTTACACTACAATCAAACTTCTGGGCATGTGTTAAACACAATGGCTGTAATTAACTTTTTTTCAGGTCACAAGAAGTGTAGATTAGAAGCTGATTGAAATTTACTCTGCACACAGTTCTATAGATAATGACACAGGAGTCATGTGAATACACCTCATGTGTAAAATCTATAATTTGAGATGTGTCATGTTTACCAGAATTTATTACTTTACACTGAAGGCATTCTCTGCTTAGAGATGTGAGCACTATGCACCACTGATATGTTTTTATGATTCATTCATATAAACTTGCATACGCAAGATTATTTGTTCTCTGTTGCGTAAGTTTCCTTCATCTACTGGTACAACATTTGACATGACAGGATTAACTGTGGGTGTGTATACCTCCCCCCAGTCCGTGAGGTGGTTCTTGGTGAGGTCTAGTTCTGTAGTGTTATGACACATCTCCTTCAGTTTTGTCTTGTCCCCGATGCAGCTTATACCGCTGTTGTCCAGAACAAGGACAGATGGTAGTATCAGGGCATCTGCAATTTAACCATATATTATTCAATCAGATTCAGAAAAGCAATAAGATCAGACAGATTTCAACCCTTAGCTTACATGTTTTTAGTTGGGTTTTTTTTCTACAGATTTGCATTTGGTATATATATTTTGGTATTTATCTATATACAATATATATATATTCTATATCTATATACTCTTACTTAAGATATGTGAAACTCTATACAGTAAAACTCGATTACAACGATGTCCTAGGGACCAAATGATTTACTTTGTTATATCCGTATTCATAATACATGTAATAACTATAGTGAATTCACTATATACATGTTTTCTTTCACCAGACTACAATTTTTGCTGATTGAGGCTTAAAATGGAATTCATTCTTGTGATACCTTTAATAATCAGATTGTGAATTGAAGAATTTATGTGAAAATAAATTCATCCAAACTATTTTGTTAAATGGTAGCGCAGACTATTTAAACTGTAAATTTATTTGTTATATAAGTGTTAAATTTTGTTAGGCCTAAGAAAAAAAATTGTGTTTAGGGTAACACTGATGAAAAAATTAGGTTAGGTAGTTAGGGATTGTTTTTTAGTTAATTATGTTTTTTGTTTTTTTGCATAAGGGCACAAATACAAATATAAAATCCTCAGAATGTTTGTTTGTGTCAGATTTAAAAACTGGTTTTTAATGGAAATAATATGAAAATCACAATCGGATAAAAACAGACATCTAAAAATGGTAGGATCGGGCCATTTTTGTAGGTTAGGTCGGGTTACCCTAAACAGACAATATTTTTTTTTAGGCCTTATTATTTACCTCTATGGGACTCGAAGTCAGTTCGCTATATCCGTAAATTCGTTATATCCTAACTTGTTATAACCGTAAAATTTTGCAAAGAGTTGTTGAGAATTTTACCAGAGACTCAAAAAAACCTCGCTATATCCGAGATTTCGCTATATCCGTGTTCCTACTAAATGAGTTTTACTGTATAGATTATCGTGCATTACCCATGATTTAATTTTAGAAGTTTTTAAAGAAAATTACATGGTACATTTTGACCTTGTCAAGCAAATTCTTTTTATCTCTGTACTCATACCATTCATTTCAAATGAGTCATTCTATTGTATACACTAGCTAAATAAAAAACCCAAAAAGTTGTCAGCCTATTTCATAAAAATCTAAAATTGAGAGATTGGAAATAATAAATAAACAATACTGGCATACAACCAATTCTCGCCAGGGCTTTGATGTTAAATAATGCACTGGTGAAAAATGGTACCTGTCTAGAATTGGTCGCACACCAGTTCCTATCAGTGTACAAAGACATGTACAATTAATTAAAAAATTATCTTAATCATTACATGTATATTACAGATCTTTAATTATGCAGCCAATCCTCACTAAATCATTTAATATGAATCACTGATATATTGAACGTTAATAAATGTTAAAGTTCTGGGACTGTCTATGAAAATATTTAGAAGAATAGTTGCCAAAGTAGACAGACGTAGCCTCCTGCCTTCTTCAAGATAACGGGACATTTACCATTCTCACTAGAAGTCGATTCCAACCGTCTCCTGGGTACAGCTATGAAATCAAAAGACTCGTCCTCCCCCGGGCCATATTTTTCTATGATGGCGTCCACCAAAGAAGTCATTTTCTCGATCTACATGTACAGGAATATGTGGAGTGCAAATAAAATTTGTCTAACGTTATCTGTTATGATACTACTGAAATAGACCTATGAGTCATCTTGTTTGATTGGTTGAAGTCTGCTGACTGCTAACCAATTTGACATCAGCAATCATCACTCCCAACTGCGTGAAACTCTATGGTCATTTAAGTATGAAGAATATTCAAAAGTCGATACCAAACGATATCTTCGATAAGCTACATCATGTACATGTACGATTCAGTCGACTGTCACTATAAATGAATTGAAAATGAAAGTAGATAGGCAACTAAGGCGTACCAGATTTAGTCGATTTCAACACATTTAAATTCAATAATTGTTAATATAGTCATGATGCACCTTTTTTCTTAGAAGAAAGTGAAATATTTTGTATCGCTCAATATTTTTTTTAAAGCTTTGCGACTGTATTTATTTTGGAAAATGAATTAACGTGATTTAACATCATTTAAATATTCTACGTACGATCACTGAAAACTCCACGTCACACACTTGACAACTACCAACTTGGGAATCGAAGTATGACAGATCATTTTGGGTCTAAATTGGAAGGAAATATAGATATTCCTGAAGGCGAACAAAACTTCAAAGGGTAAACAAACTTTGGTCTGGATCTGTTCGTAGATTTTTTTTGATTTACCTATGATATGATGTTGAATATCATAATTGCTATGGTCATTACTTTCCAGGTCATTTTTGTCCTCTGCCTTACAATCAAGGTATAATTTTTTACTTACTTCCTGCTGTTTCATACCAGCTGGCTAGTGCATATGCATGATACATGTATGTTTAAGAGATATTAGTCAGCAGGACTCGTGGGTGACATGGTTTAGTCTTTATAGCTTGGCTTATTGTTGATAATTTAATTACTGCTTTTGGTTTTTGGGTACTTTCTGATTAGCTGCAGAACTGTGGCTCCATGAGAGCTTGGGTTGATGGACCATGGAGCTACAGTTTAGTCCAGTAAAATACTGTGTAATATTGCACACTAAAAGTTTGAGGCTTATATTAACTAATTTAGAAATTTATTTTGTAAAAATTTTAATACTGAAATATTGCTAAGACATTTTACTACTGGTTCTTACCAACTTCTGAAAGTGAAGTATGATAAATTCACATCAGGATCAAGAACAGTCATATTTTCACCTGTAAACAACAAACTACACCACATACTTTACAGGGCTGGTGAGGGTGTTTAAAAGATCTTTAGAGGCAATTAAGTAAAGTTAATGTCTAAGGTAAAATGTCTCAGGACCTTTTTGGTATTAAAATTTTCACAGAATGTATTCCTAAATTAGTTTAAAAAGTCTCAAACCATTTGCAACTTTTTGAGCACCAAAAATATTCAGGTTTTTATATGTAGGAACTGATAAACCCAAATTTCATGTGGAGCTACATTTCTACAGCTTCTTTCAGATAATATCTTTACAATAATTCAAATACCAATAAAAAATGTTTATTCAGAATTTTATTGCAATATGAACCAGTCAAATTTTCTGAAAAAAATTATAAATCCACTTTTCTACAATACCTTTGCGGTTTAAGCGATGATCAGACTGGTTTGATTGCTGGCACCAGAAATTTTCAGTAAGTAGAGCACCTGACTAAAGAATTCAGGAGACGAAGGTTTGATTTTGGTTTGGCCCATCATTTTTTTCCCCCATCTTGCAAATGTGGAGCTGGTACCAACCCTTGGAACTGACATGTTAACCCCTGCTAGGGGAAATACTTGGGATGTGTGTTCTTCAAGGGTGAACATCATTTAAAAGGAAGAATGTGATGGTTAGATCAGTTTGATTTAGGCACCAGGCTGCGTTTTACAACAGAACTTACGATAATGTTAGCAAATTAATGAATGCAAACTGTGGCATGCTATCCATTTTCCAAATGAAATCAGCAAAATTGTATGCTTCCTTTCTAATTCTTCCCAAGTCAAGGGTTTCTGATCCACGTGAGATGGGGTGCGGATCAGAAACCCTTGCCTTTGGAAGATGACTTACTTGACTTAAGCCTTTCTCATTCCCCTGTGGAGCATAGGCCACAGACAATTCTTCTCCACTTCTCTCGAGCTCTGTCCTTTGCTAGTTGGTGGATGGAGTTCCAGCTGTGTCCTTTCTTGGCCATTTCTTTTTCAAGGACTCTTCTCCAGGTTAGTCTTGGTTTTCCCCTTTTCCTCTTCCCTTGTGGTGTCCATTGGAGGGCTTGACAGGTGATGTTAGATCTGCCTTCCCTTAAGGTATGACCAATCCATTTCCTTTTTCTCTTTTTAATCTCTTGTGGAATAGGGATTTGGTTAGTTCTTCTCCAAAGGTCTTCATTTGTTATTTTGTTTGGTCACCATATCTGAAGGATGTTGGGAAGATGGCGTCCATTTTTAACTATAAGTCTCTCAAGTATGCTGCAGACGCATTAAATATTGTGTTTGAATTTTATTTTTGAACTCCTACTACATTGTTTATTGAGAAATTACTGTAAATTCCTTATATTACGTGAGTACTTAATTTCGTGATCCAGCTGGTTTGTATCAAATCGCGAGAATACAAAATTGCGAACGTTGAACTTTTCTCCTTATTTCCTATAGTTTTCAACTCTCAGAAAAAAATGGCGAGATTTTAAAATCCGCGAGGGATGCTTCTCGCAATTTTATGTGGATATTGATTCCTCACGTTTAATTAGGAATTTACAGTATTGTTTGCTTTGTTGTGGTTACTCTATACCCTTGCTCATGATGTTGTAGCTGCAGAACTGTAGCTCTATTAAAGGAAAATTTGGGTCGACAGACTGTAGCGCTACAGTTCCACCCATACAAAAAACTGTATATTATTTATGTTTATTGTGCACAAAAAGTGGCACACAGTTTTGGACTTCTTAAACGAATTTAGAAATATATTCTGTATAAATTTTCATTCGTAAAAATTCCTGAAAGATTTTACTACATGTACTGTTTCACCACCAAGAAGGTGAAATATGTTGACTGTTCAAATTATTTTTATCAATTTAAGATTTCAAAATTTATTTATTTAAAGGATGTCTATATCACTTGCCAATGTAAATGCCAGAGAATGGATCACAAAGACCAGGGAAGGAGTGAAACCATGGACAGAATTCTTCAACTTCAACAAATTCAAAGTTCCCAAGTCAGTGGCACCAGTTCCCAAGAGAGTGGTCCGTAACATTGAACAGTTCCAGAGTAACTACCTGTTTGTATTTGGAGGACTTATTGTTTTCTGCATGTAAGTATTCACAATACAGAGGGAAATCGAAAGGATTATACATGGTTTGCTGAGAAAATTTATATTCATGTACATATACCACTTTTTGAGATGTGAAAATTTAGTCGTCGGCCCAGAACAGAGAGAAGTGTGTATTTCTGTGTTCTGATTAGTAGAGGATCTGATTAACATAGGGTATTTTACAATGATGTTACATGTTTATGCTACATGTTGATAAAGGATATACAGATAAAATGTTAGAACGTATCTGGTTAAGTGTCCACAAATAGTCTTAATATTTTCAGTAGGCTAATGAGCATTTTTGTTCACATTGTTTTCTGAAATTTGAAGTTTTGGAGAAAGCTTTACATATTGTTCAAGAATTTAACATACTGTTCTTTTCATCTGGTTCAAGTTCAGAGTATATGTTAAAGCTGAACACCGCTCGTAAATAGGCACTGTCCGCCATATTTCTCTTTAATCACTGCTGTCCCTACAACCCTTATATAAGGGACAGACCTCTAAACAGTTCAAAGTACTTCGCTGTAGAGGTCTCACCTGTGTGGACGTACATTTTGCCTCGCCGTGTTACCCGGTCGCGATGAAATTATCAAATTTTACGCACTTTTTGAAGCCAGGAGAATACTAACATCAAATAAATTGGTCAATGCATTATTTACGAACAGAAAATGAACATAAGATAAGAAAAAAATGCATAAAATCTAAAGACCACGAAAGGAATACTACATGTCGGCCACGAGGTTCAGGTGTGCAATCGGGTGTAACGAAATCGAAGGGTTTATATACCAGGTATCTCTGTGACAGTGCCTATTTACGAGCGGTGTTCAGCTTTAATCATTATCATGTTGATTTAAATGCTTCTACTATTTCCAGTTTAACATCGCCTTTACTATTGGTGGCAATAGCTGCCTGCTTGGGAGCCTGTTATATCATAAGTTTGAAAAACCAGGAAAGAAAAGTTAGAGTGTTAGGTAAGATCATATATAAATACATGTAGTGTAGACACTCTATCAGAGAAGGAAGGATTTTTAACTTTTGGAATAAAACCTTATATGAAAAAAACATTCACAAATCTGCAGTATTTTTTGAGGATAATTTCTAAAGATTTTTATTTTTTTATGACAAGTTACACGTTGAAGTCTGTTTTCTAATTTAGGAAGGGAATTAAGTTTGGCCCAACAGTATGCTGCGGTCGGTCTTTGCTCATTCCCTCTCTTCTCATTGGCCGGAGCTGGATCTGCTGTTTTTTGGGTCATAGGTTAGTCAATGTTTTTTGTTGTTTTTTTTTTTTTATTTAGGACTCATTTACTAGTATTTACCTATATTATTTTGATCAAAAAATTAATTTGGCAAACAATGCAAATGTAGAGATAATGCAAAAATGATATCTTTATAATCAAACTGCTGAAATTTTCCAATTTTTTAATTATAATTGACTTTTTCCTTTTTCTAGAAATGATTGATTAACAATTTTAAAAGATAGATTTATGTGTTAATGTATTTTTATTAAGCTGAAAGTTAGTCTTTTGGTATTGTTTTAACTTCTGATAATTGTCTAGCAAGTCAAAAGTATTATCTTGCTTTGGTGGATCAATTTGTGCCAAAACCATCCAGATCAGAATATTATTGATAAGATTGGTAAAACATTCTTGGCATACAAGATCATCTTATACCAGTGGGTGTTTTTGTCTATTTCAGGCGCCTCTTTCTTTGTGATAATGCTTCATGCTTCCATGTACATGACTGCAGAGGAAGCTGAAATGATTGAACTTGAAATGGAGGAGGTGCAAACACTCTAAATGACTTATCAGTGAGAGGGAAGTTATGTGTTCAATCCGATGGGATTAAATCAGCTCGCTATGGAATGTCATCAGTCCACCATCAACGTCCATCGATCCTGCTTATTAGAGAGGGAAACGCAACCCATATCCTGTTTGTAGTACAATCTTTGTCAGACCAGGACAATCCATTTACATATGAAACATATTTCTTTACACAAAAACATTTACACAAATAATATATTTGCATATATATATCTTTGGGAATTTTTTTATCATAAATTTCTTGCATTCTTTGTTTTAAGAACATTTGTACATATATACATTTGATTGTTTAATAGATGTATATTGTACAAGTTTTGCATATTTTAAGTTATAATTTTATCAGGGTTTGATATTTGACACGATATGAATATGTATGCCTGTAACTAATACAGCCAGGGAACTTTTGTTTTTGTTTTTCTGTAAGATCTGAAGTTATTATTTGTATCTGGGTCATCAATCAAGGTTTAAACTGCCAAGAGACTAGCTGTGTCACTGCAGGTTTAATGTCGACTATCGTAACACAGATCTCCATGCCTTTGTCTGTCTCTCTGTTAGTGACCCAGTCACATTCATTGGAAACTTATGTACATCTGAATCTGAACTATTTAAATCAAAAGCTACAAATAACGAAGCTCTGTTACCTACCTATATACCGGTATATTGAGAAATACATTACTTGCATTTTGCTTGTGTTATCTATTATATAACATTATGTAGATAAAGATACTAGGTGAAATGTCACCTTGATGGGATGTTCATTTGATATCAGAGGTCAGTGTACATTGATATGGTGTAGATATACGGGATATACCCAATACTTGGAATTACATTATTTATTTTATATATTAAATGTCAAGCAATGATTAGATATCATGTAAACAAAATTTACAGAAAAGGTTTTTAGAAAATGCTGAAATATCGAACCAAAAATTTTCAATCCTAAAAAAAAATTGTGTGCCATTGTAAAATAATTTATATATATATGACCTCATAACTTTTGTCTTTTATTGATATAATATATTTAAGATATAAAAAATCTGTTTTGAAGTTTGTTATCAGATATGTATTTATGTATGACTTTTTCTTACATGTAATCATGTTATGGTATAAATTATTTTGAAAATAAAAATTTTAATTACTTAAAGACAATCTTGTTAGTTTATGAATTATAATATTCCAGGCTTGTATGTGTTTAGGTGAAAAGACTGTTAAAAAATAATGTTTTTGTTTACAATATTTTAAAGAAGTAATTTTGTCACACAATGAAAATGCCAATATTGCCTCATATGAATTTGATTTAAAAGGGCATTCAAACCTTCTTCAATTGAAACTTTCACTTGAAAATAACTGCACGCGAATTTCACGTCTTACGAATTGCAAGTGAGCTCCATTGTTGCTAGAGTTTGTAGTTATATACAAAATGAAATCAAATGGATTTTTCAGGATTGCTCTTAAATTTTTAGGTGAACCACGCTGCCTGAAGATTAATTGTCTTTGTTTACCAAGGGAATAAACAAAGGATAATATTTACTTAATAAATTATATTAAATACTTATAAGCACTTGTAAAGAGGAAGACTGTTGATAGCCAAGCAGATCAAGAGGACTAAACCTGTGATAAGATTCTACTTTCTGTTTGTGTGCGTGACGATGAGTATTGTTATTGATGGTTCATTGAGGATAGAATGATCACAAGATCTTTTTATAACAATTAAATGAAAACAATTTCACAATGGTGAAAAAATGAGATATATGTACTCAAAAACATTAGAATTGTTATCGTGTGGTTTTAAGCCAAGTTTAATTTGTCAACAGATGAAAAATATAAAGGTTAAAAATTAAGTTGTTGATCGAATGGTTGAATAGAAATAAAATAAAGGCTACGGTAAAGAAAGTTTTAAAATATCAAACAATAAAGTAAACAGTGGATATTAGATTAAATCGAATAAATAAATAAAATCAATGCTTGTTGGAAGTTTTATAAAATACCAATTGTTCATGTAATGGTTAAACAGCAAAGCTAACGAAAATACAAGGGTTGAATGAATAAACGTTGATGGAAATGTTCGAGGAAAAAATCAAAGTTTAAAATTACCAACAAGTGCTTAAAGTTTAAGAAAATGATTGTTGAGAAATTCAATGTTAGACAAAAAAATTAGACCTAGTGGTGATGAGAGTAATTCAATAGATCTAGTATATTAAACATAATACTTACTGCGCCTACTTCTTATTCAGGTGATGTCAAAGATGAATCAACCAGTAGCAATAATGGTTGCATTTATACCTGTATACCGTACAAATGACAACCATTACAGCTGCCAGTTTTACTCTAAAGCCAGCTTCCATGTTGTTTTTTCCAGTAGGACTGAACCATCTGATGTTGAAATGAGCCCTAGTAAGGTTTATATACATCATAATCATAACCATATCGCATGCCTAAAATATATCTGACGTGAGTCAAAATTTAAAGTTTGATCACATTATCTCATTCACTGATAAATAAAAAAGACTTCCCTTTCGTTTCACAAGCGATATGATAACCCTCTATTGTTTTATTGTCCCTGATTAAATATTAGAATTGTAATTCTTGATTAAAATTAAAATGCATGTCACGGGTTCTTGGAAACTTATCCATTGGTAGCAGACGTGCAAAACAGGGTACAATAGTTACATGTTACTATGAACTCCATGTACATATGCGGGGGAGGAAGGCTACATGTACTTGGCAACCTGCTTATCCATAGCTTTCATAAATGTACACACAATCAAATGCGTCTTTTTTCAGCTCAGTAAGTTAATATAAAGAACAGGGACTGTCCGCTCCGTGTAGCTGGTTAATTGAAAAACAGATGTGACTGGTTCATTTGACTGTTCAAACATATAATGATTATGTCCGATCCACATTGATTCAATTTAGAACATTTGGTCAAATATCAGCTTGCAATTAAACTCTGTCTCAATCCCTATTAAGGCGTTAGAACACCGGCTCTTCCTTTTGATATATATTCTTTTAAAAATGCAATCTTGTAGGCGATTCCAAGTACATATGCATTTTGTGGTTTGGATGAAATTTGTACGACAGATCCACGAGAATAAAAAAGTCTTTATCCGAACAGTTTGATATGCACCGTGGATGCCGTCAGGGAGGCCCTGTTTTACCATATTTATTTCTCCTTTATGCTGAGATCCTTGGCATTTTTATTTATCAAAACACTGATATTAAAGACATTGTCGTTAACGAGCACAAAATATCCCTGAATATGCAGACGATACATATCTCATCCTTGATGGTTCTGCGGACTCTCTTTATACTGTCCTTGATACATTAGAACTGTATGCAACGTTTTCTGGTTTGAAAATCAACAGTACAAAAACAAAAGTCACTTATATTGGTTGAAAAAAGAAATCTGCTGAAGTCTTTCATCAATCTAGATGGAAGTTAGATTGGAGAGAAACAACTTTCTTTCTTTTAAGAATACATTTTTCTGTAGAACTTAATAGAATGATTAATCTAAACGATAACATTCCACTTCCAAAAATCACAAAATGATCCAGCATTCTATTTGATTTTGATTTTAATTTCTTATTTTGCGAATTTCATTTATTGATAACAGATTACTTTGCCTCCATTTATTTATTTATTGGTTTTCAGCAATTTAATTATAATTTAGAATAAAAATTATTTAGTTCTTGACATAGTTTTAAATATTAAGCAATCCGGAGGAAATGTTATTTTGATATATTTGTTTCTATTTCTTAAGCGTAATATCAATTTCATCGGCAACTTAAAACAATCCAAAAGCTCTGAGCAAAATTCCACCAAACCGGAAGTGTTAGTGATATTTAGCAAAGGTCAACATCTCGGATCACAACCTGAGGTCAAGGTCAATACATCATTTATAACAATTTGAAATTTCAATGGAAATCAGTCACCCTGTCGACAAGACAAATAAAGGTGCATATTTCATAGATGAAATACATTATACTGTGTGAACACTTTTGTTGAGTGTATAGTACATATATTTGATTGTTTTTATCCATAGCACAGAAAAATAAAGGCCTTATAAAATATTTTGGATATGCGTAATAAAGCAAATAAAGGCATTTTAAACTCTTTTAAAAGGAATTATTGCGGAAAAAGGCATTAAAAAGGTTCGGATGTACAAAACACACAACGAGTTGGATGAAAATCATATACCATTGAGAATCATGAGATTCTATATCTATCAAATTTGTAACACGTCTTTCGATAAACTTAAAATTACAAAAACTTTATGCATGAACAAAAGAAAGCTTTACAAACAAACGCTTTTCAAAATGTCGTCACGTGGCGTAAGAATACACATTGCAATATTCATGAGTGATACCCACCGCAAATTAAGCTAAAGATGTGTTTAAAGGCGTTGTTCTGCCTTTATTCCGCAATTTTACGTCTTTTGAAAAGGCGTTATGACACTTTTATTCATGTTTTTATGCATTTTGGAAATGTGTAATTATTCTTTTTTAATAGGCGTTTATGTGCCTTTCTCCGCATTATTACGCCTTTTAGCGTATTTTCAGTTATATATATATATATATATATATATATATATATATATATATATATATATATATATATATATATATATATATATATATATATATATATATAGAGGATACTAATAGGCTTTTATAATGCGATATGTACTGACAGTAAGATCACGAATGATTCTATATCGATTACGAAAGGGCGTTATATATCCCCACTTGGAGCAATGAAAAAGAACTTGTTCAAATGTTGCTAAAATATTTATTTTTGGCTTCTATACATTGTTTATACAAAATTTTCACGATGCATGTCAATAACATGAATTCATTCTGTAAACACGAGAGATAAAGCTTTCTAAATTAACCACATGACATTTTATGCCTAAATTTTGACCATTTACTGTGCTGAATTGCAAAACTTTGGTATGAATGGGTCAAAACTCCATCTTATAAGTACTTTTATTAAAAGGATAAGTTTTCATTCTTTTTTTTTATTATTGATTTATTAGGTGGAGTCTAAACCCATTCTGGGTCAAAAGTCGTGGTTTTTAAAAAATCTTCAAAACTTTATAATTGTCAAACTATAAAAGTTATTTACTCTGATTGATATGTGTCAACGTAGCTCAGTGTGATAAGCGGAGGATCGTAGAGTAGTCTCGGCTGAAAGAGTGTTCGAAACATAGTGGGAAATATCTTAAATTATGCACCCTTACTTCCTTATGAAAAACCATTTTTTTTTTACATATTAAAACTATTTATAATGCATAATGTTATTGCCCCGTCCAAAAATTGTTACATGAACAACAGTCAGAGATTGTTTGAGATCTAGTTGTAATGTTAAGAAAAACTTAATAAACATAATTCTTTAAATGAAACTAGGAAGAAAAGTACGTGTATAAATGTATATTTGTTAATGATTAGGTAATGCAGTTCTGTATTATATATGTACATGTACTGATGCACACCTTCACATACAAGAATCCTTTATATGAGGTATACGCAAGTCATTTAATATTCCGGATGCTGGGATTCGACAGGCACGCTCTTCTCATTTATTCATCCGTTAAAAAGGATTTCATTGGCATTAACAAAAACATTTACAATTCTGCAAGTAATTATTTGATCAATAATAGTTAAGAATCATCCTGCTTGGTTTCTTCATAACCTCATTATCATCACTGTAGACATCCTGGCACATGTTAGAAAATGTCTCACCAACTCTGCTTTCTGCCGCTAAGTTCTTCAGTCTAGATTGTGCACATCTCAAAGGTAAGAAATCAAAACCAGACTGTTTACCCATGACTGCTCATGTATACAATTTTGGCTCGATGAAATTAAAAAAAAAATCGGAATTTTTGTTATCCGAATTTTTGTTTAATGAAAACATTTTTACAATTCTGGTTTTATTGAAATTAAAAATTCATTATTTTGAAAAGGTGCATGGAATTAACACCGAGTCTGGAAATACAGCTAACGAGAGTAACAATTTACGAATGAACAACCCGGATCTTAGGAGAGTTGTTACTTACGAAAAAAAAACACCTATACTGAAGATCTCATGTTTAAATCGTTCTAGAAAATTCGAAAGTTGAAAGCCTCAAATAGAAGTAAGTGCCTTTTAGCATAATTATTGTAATATTTGTGTTACATGTAATGTTGAACCCAAAATTGTAAAAGCGGGCCTGTACTTTCAATACTTATCTGGGATTTAAGAAATTGGCAATTTTGGTAATGGGCTTTACGGTCTTTCTTAATATGCAGTCATTTTCTATTCAGTATCAGTAGAAACAAAGAAGATTTTTAAACACAATATATTTTTATAACAACATGTATATGACAATTTTGGCATCATCCAAGAGTCAAAACCCCCGCTCTTTGGGACACAAAATTTAGGAACATGAAAATTACAGTTCTGGTAGAGAACATCCTTGTCTATAAAGCCAGGGATTCAGTTTTTCTATCAGATGCGCAGAAGTAATAAAGAATATATTTTTAAAACATTTATTTTGATCAATTTGACCCTGACCCCATGGCAAGTGTTAGGAAAAGGCACGTGGAACTTGAAAAGAATTTGGGATATAGTTTTCAAGAAGTAAAAAATGTTCAATTGTTATGCACGAAGCACGGTAAAAAGCGTACGACGACGGACGATGAAGTGAAAAACAAGAGGCCCATGGGCCACATCGCTCACCTGAGCAAAAATAGGCATGATAAAATCAGCTTAATGGAGTCATGATAAAAAATATGTGGACAATGTATATCACTTGTAGATCCTGTATAAATAAAAGTCACCCCCCCCCCCCCGGATATTCTTGTGTTAATGATCCAGTCCCAGATGATTTTATAGTCATATCACATGTTGAGCATTGCAGTTCTCAAAAAGTTTATAAACGGGATATAAACCTACATTACACTCTGAACCCCTTAAGAGGCCCAAGAAGCCAGGGACTAAAGTCTAAACAATTTTAAAGAATTAGCGAACATGCAGGTATATACGCTTACACACATTTACACGCGCTAACGTCGTCATGTTACACAACATATCGTTCATTTTTTTTTTTACAGTTTTTAGCTCACTTGAGCCGACGGCTCCAGTGAGTTTTTCTGATCAAGATTTGTCCGTTGGCTGTCGTCGTCGGCGTCGTCGTTGTCGTAAACTTTCCACATGTTCATCTTTTCTCCCGACCAATTGAGCCAATTTTAACCACACTCTTCCTCTTAAAAACCATTTGGCCAAAAAAAAAAAAAAGCTGGAACTTGTAGGCATCCTCAGGTAGTGTAGATTCAAGTTTGTTTAAATCATGGTCCCGGATTCGCCTCTCAATAAATGATGACACTGTCAAAGTGTAATGCGTTGAAGTTGATAGCAAAATAGCGTATTGTGTTAAATTTTGTTATAGCGAAAAGTCAGCGTGTTTTGCAAAGATACATTTTTATTAATAATCAATTTCATTGTCTTTTTTCGGACTCAATAAAACAAGGTTTTATTCTGAGAGTATATTTAAAGTAGTGATAGTATGCTTCACGAAAAGATAAGCTGCCTCAAAATTTATTCTCATGTACATGTACAGGTATTGAATACATCTTAACCAAAAGAAATGGCAAATATGCCGCTATAGGCATCAAAGTGAACAACAACGACTACTTTAAACACTGTGATCTGAGTGAATTCATGGACCCAGATATCGCTGGCCTTTCTGTTGGATCTCTTTTACAAACCATGTGTGAAAGATCTCAGAAGTACGTCATGTCCGGCAAATTCATCGTTGTCATAGGAGCCGGGGGAATCTGGGTAGCGTTTTACAAGAGGACTTACGACTTATGACAAAATTAATGGATGTTAATTAATCACCAACTAATCAATGATTTATTCATATGGCTGGAAAATATAATTATGGGAATTGATATATTTGTTAACAAATGGTTTTAAGTCAATTTTGTTTTCTTAAACCATTTTACGAGACTGTAAATATTTACGACTTTGTCGTAAGTTCTTTTGTAAAATGCAGCCCAGCAAGCGATTCTTCTGGCCAGCAGCCAAGAAAGATAATATCCAGATAAGTTTCTATTTCTACATTTTAAGCGATATGTAAATTCTTTACCGTTGTTATACTTAAAGAATAAAAAGTTACAACTTGGATTCCTCTTTTACCATTACAGGTGATCCTTGTTGACTGCTTGCCCAACCACAAAATACCTGATGTTGCCACATACCTGGAATACGACTTCAATGAGTATACCCAAGATGAAACCCATGCTAAGAACATCGTCCAAATGCTGCTGGAACAAGGAACTGAACTGGATGGTTGCTGTACTTTTCGGGAGGACTGCGTGCCTCTTCCAGCGCGCGTGAGCGACATACTGGGCCTTCATGGGGTTGGTCTGAAAGGAGCCATGATTGCCAAGAAGAAATCCTTGGCATCCACACAGAACACATTGTGTGACAGTGCTGCAGATAATGGCATATATGTATGCATATATGTATGCTGAAAGATGTCACCACATTGAAAACGAGGGCGATTTGGAATCTGCTGAGAAAACCGTCGAATTTCGCGCCATAATAAAAATGGAATACGGATCCAGGGGATCTATTCACAAAAAACCGTGCGTCTACGATTACACTTTCAACTTACGACAAACGTACGTTTACGTTTATGGTGCTATTCACAAAAGCTGTCGTAAGATAATAACGTTGTCGTACGTCTGTTACAGTCGTAAGTGCGTCTAAGTTCTTAGTTACCGACAATGCTCATGCGCAGTAGCAGGCATTATGGACAAATGACGTCACGCTGTATTTTCGCTCATTTACATTCGCGGAACTTTTATAGCGCCTCTGAGCACAGACAAATATAACGAAGTTACTTCTTTTCTTTTCATACGCATTTTCTAATGTAATTATATATGTTTACAATTATCGACAGAAAGACAATCAAATTGTGCCTGACGTTAAAAATGTTTCTTATTATAATAAGATAATTCCCTGTGTTTTAATACATGAAGTTTTATTATATTCCTGTGAATAATTTTGTTACAAAAAGAAACGTCAGACGCATGTGAGAATTTTTTTTCTGCATGCAAGAGGGTGTTGCAGTTCCTATGCTAATTTTCCCTTAAGGAGTTGAATTCGATGTAAATCTTTTTTTCGTGCAACGTTGTACATAAAGCAGTGTAGAATTTTATTTGCAAAGTTTGTACTAACTTATTTAAGACCATGAAATAAATTTGAAAATGGTTACACAGACAAATGTGGCAGAATTCCCGCTATATTAAAGGGGAATCCTCATCATTGTGAAAAAATGCCTCCTTGAAACAAAATTAATTTAATCTTAACGTTTAGAGTAAGTCAATTTCTTGAACACTACTATTTCCAATTTTTGTTTCAAAGAAGCATATTTTTAATAAATCTGACTTTTGGAAAAAATCATTAATACCTTTGAAATCTAAAAACGACGTATCAAATTATCCCTCATTAATGCATGTCTAGATTAGTCGAGTGGTAACGCAGATAGAATAGACTAAAATCGTGTCTTATATTTTTGACTGGGTTCGAATCCCGAAGAAAGTTGGATTTTTAAAAAAAATTATTTTTTAATCGCATGGAAGGGTAATGTATAGAGATAATTTAAGAATGTCAGAATAAAGTTATTCAAACCCTTCTTAATGTAATATTTTGCATGCCTGCTTATTTTTTTTTCAACATTTCTGTGTGAAGTCCCCGTTATAAACTTGAAAAACATTTTCCTCTGAACAAGAGATTTTAAAACAATGTACATGTACTTAGTATGTAGAAAGTTGATTTTTCACCCTTTTTATGAAATAAACGGGTGTGCTGATTTCAAAGATACATGTACAGGTTGTTAAAAGCAAAAAAAATCATTTTAGAAAGTTTGAATCGGTGATGAAGCAATATGTTACTGAAAATATGTACGGAAAAATTGGTACTTTTTTACTAGACTTAGCGTTTATTTAGATACTATAGAAACATTGGATGCTTATAATTACAACCCTGGCGGTTTTTAAGAGCCAGAATAGATCTAAGATTTATTAATGTATCTCAAGAATGATATTTTAAACACGTTGGACAGTAGATATCAAATTGAGATATGTTAACATTCGAATACAGAAAACATGTATATGGTTATCTTTCTAACTGTATTTGGTAGCTGCCGTGTTCGATAGAAATGCGCGTAAAATGTTTGTTTATTTTGCCTCCGTACGGAACATACCCGCTATGTAAATAAAGTGTACGTAATGTGTCTATATTTTGATGTGGCTCTCAAGCGATACGGATATTTAAAGGCCCTTTCCACGTTAGGGAATAGTCCCACTGATTTGCAACACCTTCTTTATTTCATGTTTTAAACTTCCAAAAAATCTACAGCAGAATTTGTTTGTAATAAAACGTGGCATACTTAAAATACTGTCAAAAAACACTGTCAGTTTATCGCTACATGTACATTCTAAATATGTCGGGTTTTGGTTTTTTGTTTTTAGTTTTTGGTTTTTTTTTTTGGGGGGGGGGGTGTCTGTTTCGGCGACAATATACATGTAGTAACTAAGTATTATCACCCACGTTGGCGTGTCCATTGATAACTTTCCTTCCGATATTGTGAATTTTTTTAAGGTAGTCTGGAGAATAAAAGAAATATATATATATATATATATATATATATATATATATATATATATATATATATATATATATATATATATATATATATATATATATATATATATATATATAATCAATAAGAATTTATTAAGTTAATGGCTATCATTTGATTTTTATTGAAATTATGACCTAACATGATGAATTTTTGTGCATGATTTAATAAATTTTGAGACCATGCTTCATTGTATTAATATTTGGTGGCTGGACCTTGTGAGCTAAAAAGAATTGTGCAAAGGTATAAATATGTTGGTCTTTTTAATGAGTTTAAAAGTTGTTTCAAATTTAAAAAAAAAATGGTTAGACACAGATTTCTTAAAGGCTGGGTCTACCTTAAAAAATTAAGATTTTAGGGGGACCAGACTGACCCCGGGCCCCCCAGCTCTAGATCCGTGCATGATATGTAATACGTTGATTACATTACATACTGATAGTTAATTAGTGTGTATGTATATGACTATCGTTTAATTGATTAAATGCATTTGTAGGAATAAAAGAAAACGCCTATATTATCAAATAATTTTCGTAGTTTTACCTAATACTGATTCGATGTACCCTAAATTGATGGCGCGTAATATATCTCTTTTCCTCTATGTGTAGGGTTAGTAATGGTGATTATCTGTTGTATGCTTGGATGATTATAATTGTGCTTCAAATATGATTAAGAAAAATGAATAACAACCACCATTTATATGTTTTGCAACACGAGATACAAAAAGAGTGACCTGTCTTCTTATGGTAAACCATAGCGCGTTATCAAATAGGAGTTTCTTCTCTTAATTTTGCTTATGACAAAATGAAGGTAGTCCCTAGAACTGCCATAACTCAACTATAAACATATCAATTATAGACTTACGTCAACCCAGTAGTAGACGTAAACTTACGACTGTTTTTTGACGTAACGTCACAGTTCGACATTTTGTGAATAAGCAAAATCTAACGAAAAAATCGTACGTCAAACTTACGTCTGCGATTAAACGTACGATTTCTTGTGAATAGATCCCCTGTGCCGTTGGAGTTAAGCTTGTATGTGACATGAAAGAGGCCAAGGAACATATGAGAAGCCTACAGGAAAAACTGACACCCAGGCATTGGCCTTAGATATGACAAAAGCATATTGGTGATGAAATATCTGGAGGACAAAAAGCACGACACCGATGTCGTCCTATTTAACAGAAAACTTGTGGCCGCTTTTGTTTCTGACAATGCACCAACAAGAGGGAATTTTTCACAGAAACCGCCGCTTGCATGCCATCTTGTTTGCCAAACAACAAGATTGAACAGCTCATCACTGCTGCCTACCAGTGCTGTACCGAGATAGGACTTGTCAGTGGCGTCTTCAATGTGGAGATGAAAATGACCCCCACAGGATCAAAGCTGGTCGAAATCAACGCCCGTATGGGGGGATACTATCTCAGAGACTGGATCAAGGAGGTGTAAGGTGTGGATCTGATTCGATGTGTCTGTATGATCGCCTGCGGAATCAAACCTCTGCTCCACAATCCCAGGCCACGATTCCAGATGATGGGCGTGATGTGCGTGCCATCCGTTCATGCGCCAATCTTCAAGGACACTCAGATATACGATCTCATCAAAACCTACACACCATGGGCCACATCCTCTACAAGGCCATCAGGGAGGATATCAAAGATGTGGACTTCTATATTGAAGTACCGATATGTAACATCGCTGTTATGGCTGGAAACATCACACAGGTCAAACAAAAACTCCTCAACGTCTGCTCAACGTTCAGTCTAAGCACGGAGGAATATGACGTTGAATTCTTTTTGAGCCACTTCAAAGAAAATACCGAATAACGCTTTATTTTTACTGCTGTAATTTTTTGTTACGAATTTACAGCCAAAACCAATTGTTATTGCGACATTGCATATGTTTTTGTCATGATGCATCTAAAGACTAGACACCCAAACTGAATAGAAATCCATCATCAAACAGTCTGTCCAAGTCAAATACTGTGGAATCATTAGATTTCGTGGTGGCTCAATTTTCGTGGAATTCGTGGTTACATCCACGAATTAACATCCTCCCCGAATTAATAAATTAGGGCTTTAAAGTCATATTCCCTTTTGCAGGTATAAGAAAATACACGAAATTACCTTCCCACGAACCTGTAAAATTTAAGCAATCCACGAAAATTGGCCCCCACGAATTTTAATGATTCCACAGTAGTCCATTTAATTTACTCTAAAATTAGTCAAACCTTAACAAAATTGCAACAGAATTTTTTTTAGTTTAACTTGAAATTACAGTTGCTGTGCCTAGACAATCATATACTAAAAGTCTAGAAAAATCTAAAGCTGTAACATGAAGAAATTTGGGTGAAAACTTTCGTTTTAAGTGAAAAATAGTAGAAAACTGAGAAAAAATATTTTCCTATTTTTGTACTTAAAATTGACATTTTTTAAAACATGCAACTGTATTCAATATTATGATATTTTAACACATTTAAATATATCTTAAGCTGTAAAATAAAAGAAAGGATGAAAACCTTCTTTTTTTAGTGAAAAATAGTAGAAAACGGGGAAAAATATTTTCCTATTTTTGTACTTAAAATAAACATTGTTTAACATGTAACTGTATCCAATATTATGATATTTTAACACATTTTAAATATATCTTAAGCTGTAAAATGAAAGAAATTTGGGTGAAAATCGTCGTTTTTAGTTTTAAAAAATAGTAGAAAACTGGGAAAATATTTTCCTATTTTTGTACCTAAAATGGACATTTTAACATGCACCTGTATCCAATATTATGATTTTTTTAAACACATTTAAATATATCTAAAGCTGTAAAATGAAAGAAAATTCGTTTTTAGTAAAAAAGAAATAGTCGAAAACGGGGGGAGGAAGGGGGGGGGGTCCTATTTTTTTGCATTTAAAATGGACATTTTAATCTGTAAATATGATATATACTATGATATCTAAATATAATAACTATAATTAATAAAAGGCTCCGACGTTTAATATAATTCTTTTAAAATGAGATAATTTCAAGTAATGACTATAATGTTGTATGGAATTACTCTACTATAAAAAAAATTTTAACGCCAGGTTCCTTTGGTCGAAGTGTATCTTTTATTTTGTGTGTGTGTGTGTGTGTGTGGTTTTTTGGTGTGTTTCACAAATCATTGTAAATGTGTTTGTATTTTTTGACCATGATTTGTTATTTATTTCATTTATTTATGGAAAATGTCTTTTTGGTTTATGATGAATTCTTTTTACACTTAAAGAATTTGAATAAAAGAAACTTGTGTTTTGGCACTACTAACAAAACTGTTGTTTGCAAGGAACATCGAGTAAATATTTGCTTTTTCAATTCAATGATTAAAAAAGAATTCATAAGCTAACCAAGAAGTCCAAATTATCCCAACCTTTGCTTTCTTCTTTTTATACACCCAGTTTCAAAACCCTTGTCTGTAGAATAGTATACATTAAACTTATCATGCTTAGTTTTTTTTTTTTATAAAGAAAATTTAAATATATTTCCTTATACCTGTCCATGTAGATTCTGGGCAATATTTCTTAAACATGTATGCTCCATATTGATGAGGTCAAGGTTACAACCTTTATAAGTCATAACACGTAATTATTTAAATCACAAGATTGTATGTCTGTATGTTGAAAAAGCAATAAATCACAAAGTTTAATACATTGACACTTTTATTCTAAACTATAAAATCTACCATAACCAGTGCATATGATAGGCGACGATGAGTCATAAACACATACATATAGTATCGACGTGTGTAAAATCTATAGTAAAACATACAAATATAGTCATACATTAACAAGTAACAAAATCTGACAAAAAGGCTAAAAACGGGCTTCAAAATAAATACAGAAATGCTCAACAGTTATCACTTAGACAGGGTGGTGACATGCTATATATAATGGTATTACAAATGAATAGAACAATCTACAATGTATAAGCACACACAACAATGTCCTGAGCAGAATCTCAATAGGTCAGCAGATGCTAAGAAAATCTGTACTAAAAAAAATTCAACAATCATTCAGTAACTTTGAATTATGATGCTTCAAGAAAAAAGATATCGGTACATTTAAATTTTGTTCAAAAAAGTTTACATAATGAATCTCTGACAAAAAGAAAGTCTAAACATTAAGATTTTGATCCAAAACATATACTGTACTGGTCAAAAAATGGAACTCTTTTGATGTAAAAAAAATCCAAAGGATAGAAATTTTCAAAACAAAAACACTAGACATCAGCCTAACACTTTTCAAATGATCAAATATGCTAATGACTTGAGCTCTCAGTGTGAGCATTAAAAATATTGTGACATTGTGCCCCAATCACAGTTAGTGATTTATATGATGATTAAAATGTCGAAAGTACATCAATGAAATACACATATGTATACACTAGTTCAATGCAGTACATGTAGTTATATAGTTTGGTTTGTTAAAAACTCATGTCAGTATATGTAGGATAATCATAAAACTAAGTATTTATCAAAACCAAAATTGATCTGCTTTGATCAGGAAGACAAAGCAGTGTTAAGTTTTAGGTACTGTACCAATATTTCCTGTCGGTGTATCGAGTAATTTATCAAAACATTAGGGGTCGTTAATGATTACTGAATGTACAAGATATGAATGGCTTTGTCAAATATTGTTTCCATTGTGGCTCTCTTAAACATAATAAAGCACCACAGAATTATCATTCACCACGACAGCACCACATTAAAATCACACTCAACCACACACATATACCACAGATCTAGTGCTCACTGTTTGTTTAACATTGTTTTACAAATACAGGGAAAACTGACATCTTGCTATCTTTTAAAAATCCTAAAACGCTTGCATGAATATATTGCATGGCACACATTTATGAAAATTGGAGAAATTTGACAGAATTTAACAAATTCTACTCTTCAGATATAAATAGGTATCAATCTTTCAAATTATTCAAAAACTATCTGTTGAAATTTTACCATATTGTACTTATAACTTATCAAATCGATTAAAACGATAAATAAAGATGAATATTAAAGAGCCATAACATGCCATTAACATGTCCCACACTATCAGACATTTATTACCTTCTATTAAAGCTACAACAGTGAATTTGTGACTAGATAATGTTATGTTTAATGAATCTACACAAGTTGAATAAATATTTATATACACTATACATGTAATATACAACAGTTCACTGGAACTTTCATATAGTTTCAATTTTTTTTTGTAAATCTGAGTATCTAAAAAGTTTTATACACGAATCTCAATATCTGAACAACCTCAGAATAACAAGAGTTATCTGCCCTTGACATTTGTTTACAATCATGTAAGTTTTCCCGTACATAACTTTGGCACGTTAGACAGTTTCACTACATGCAGTCTAATATCCTTTACTGAATTTATCAAAATATGCACGTCAACTTTCACACAGGCAATACAAATAAGTGTACCTAATTAATGCAATTACCTTATCATACAGGTTTTTTTTTCTCTCACCAAAATTCGTGAGTCACAACTTTGCTTTGTTCAAAGAAACAGTTTAATACAATCTTAAAAGTTTCAAATGTAAAAAAAAAAACAACCTGTGGAAATTCATGCCTCCAACATCTAAAGCATGTATGTTTCATAACATCAAGGCACTTTATTGATATGTCCTCTTTTTCGTACACAATTTTATGTATATTAAAAGATATTGTCGGTAAAAAATACAGTAGTTGAGAATCTGATTAATAAAATGATGCCACAAAGTATTTCAAAAGTTTACATATAAAAAATACCTGTAAAATTGTTTATGAATATGCTTATTCTATATCAAACAGGAAAATATTACTGTACATATATGCATCATTAATAACAAGAATATATATATTTACCAAAAAAAAAATCTTAAATAATACATGATTAAGAGCAAGTAAACTTCTCATTTGACTCGCTGTTTGAAATTTGATATGATGTGTAGATTTTCTGTACCTAGAAAATGTATGCAAGACTGTCGCTGATGGAGCCGATCCAACATTCCTTTGATTCTTTTGCTACTTTAAGATAAAATGACTTCCATGGGTGTAGCATAAGCTTCAAAGGACTGTCAGATAAACAAGAGACTTACAGTACATATACTGGTGGGCTCTGTGTACACTATTTCCATCAGTTACAACAACAATGGGGAGTCCACGTAAAGAGAACCAGAATAACATTTATTGCACACATAGAAAATATAAGGCCCCTGTTTAATGATCATCATTAAAAGTATCAAAGGTAAGTAAAAAATATTGAAATTTCTGAATCATGGTCAATTAGGGTCAAATCAAGTGCTAGTGCATTTGAATTAATGGTTTGAATATTCTTCCCCTTAATCCCCTTCCCATTAACTGCACCCTGTGTCTTTAGTTTATCCCCCTCCCATTAACTGCACATAGTGTATTTAGTTAATCCCCTTCCCATTAACTGCACACAGTGTCTTTAGTTGTACTCCTCCTCGTTCCTTCCCACACAGAAGTAGAGTATACTGGCAATCAGGGAGAGAGCCGTAGATCCGACTGCCACCCAGAAGCTCCACCCAAACAGCAGGATATGGTCCGTATCCCGGCTCTTGTCCGTCAAAACCTCGGCCTTGTTCTCCAGGTAAGCCTTGGCTCCAAACAACGAAATCGCCACGGCCAGCAGTAGAACTGTGGAGGACAAAAAAGTTACAGGGTATGTTGGATGAGAGCTGAAGAAATGGTCAATATAACTGTGAGGGCTCCTCTCATTCTTTTAATACATGTACTATATATGCATAAAGTCTAAAAGGCAAATGGAACAACATTCGAGTCTGGTAATGTAGGGTATCATTTGAAGGAGAAAATCATGATATCACATCCTCTGAATTATTTTTAATCAAATAATATTTGTGTAATAAAAGTGTAAACACCTCTTAGCCTCTAGGGTCTTTATAAACTTTAAAACTATAAATTAAAGAGGCTATACTAAGTACATGTTCAGGAAAACTGTGCTGGTGATATTACATATACAAGCTATGTTTCCTCAATGTAGTAGAAATAATTTGTCTGTAAGAGCTACAGATAAGCTCCTGAATTTCTTCTTTTTCAGGTCATGCATAATTATACCGCAGGTAAATCAAAGAATAAATCCCTTCTGGTGCCCCTCAGGCGGGGCCGTTAAATGACAAGGAGATTTTACGTGTTACCTGTCATCAATTAAACATTACAACATTTGAACATTGCAAGCATTTTTATAGTTTGTGGCCCTAGTTAGAGTTTGGCTGGAAATTCTACAGAGAGAGGTGCTAATTCAGTTCATGTGAGGAATCAACGGTCTCTGTCTGGGTTCATGTACATCATCAAGAAAATTGTTCATAGGTTGAAGATCCAATTGTCAAAGGTTGAAAATCTCATTACAGATACCGGCACTTACTTTGTATGAGTCAAAGTAATATTTTTTTACCAATCATTTAATAAAAACACTAGCCTATTAATAGCAAATTATTATTAATAAATATAAATATCATAACTGTGCATTATAATGTTGCACATCCATCAATCAATAATGGCAACAAAAAAACAATTATTCAAGAATATCCCACTCTATTGCTAGTAACTTTTTGGAAACTTCATACGTATTGTACATATTAAATATTATTCATTTTGTTCTAAAAATCATGTTAAATTTCTGGTCAACATTTTCTCTCAAAAGTTACAGAGCTGATTGTTCTAGAGCTTTAGAAATATATGTAAGAGTTGCGAGGAATGTCAGGTGTATTGTATACATCTTCCTTAAGCAATAAAAATGTCATCCTCTCAAAATGTACATGTGTACAGTGACTGTGTTCACACAACACTGACAGACAGGCCTTAACAAGTTTCCATTTCAGCAAGTAATGCAACAATAGTTAGACTTTGTTTATAATCTATTAGTTCATGTATGTTGGGATAGAGGAGCATTTTTGGGAGTTGATTTTAATCAACTCTCCTATGCAGTTACTCTGACAAACCAAAAGTGAAACAGTGTTTGGACCAAAGCATAAATCATTGCCGCTGACAAAAATTAGTTCTTGAGAATAATTAATAAATCCGAAATAATGTATGCAAAAGCATTGTTTTTCAAGGAAACATATTTATAAATACCTTGAAAATAGTCAGATTTTAAATGGTACAAACAATTAAGAAATTTTTTGTAGTTGTATGACTGTATTCTTATGCCAGAGTTCAATATAGTCTCGTTCAACTCGGCGCTCGGCTGTCTCCGTAAATCTCCGACAAGCAGAGAGTCTCTCTTACTTGTCGGAGATTAACGGCGATAGCCGAGCGTTTGGTTGAACGAGACGAGAGTTCAATATTGCGTGGACCCATAAATTTTCCAGAAATATTTCTATTACTGATACATACCCGGTAGTTTGATTGAATTTATTATATCTTTAAATATTACTTAACATGATTCATATGGGGTTTTATCAACATTCTTGTGTAGAAAAAGTCCGAAAATTCATATTATAAAAATGTGCGTAATTCAAATACAGATTACCGTAGAAACTACCTGTACTTGTCATGCAAAATAACATATCATTGATTTTAAAATAAATAACCATCGATAAAATCAACTCCCGTCAGTTCTTCGGTACTTTGATTAAAATTGCCATCAGATTTCAACCACATTCTGACTAGAGGAGTAAATCCACACTGTGGAGAATGAATTAACTTTTGGGGGGATGTACAGTCCACTGAATGGGTTCCATGATTCGAAATATATCTATCATATACAGTACTCTAAATTTCCTTCAAATTCCATCGGTATTAAAAATATACATGTAAATACTGAAGTACTGTTGTATACATTTTCATTTTAAATGCTCTTTTTCAATCAATGAATATAAAGTTGTATAAATTTTCATTTTAAATGCTCTTTTCAATCAATAAATTTAAAGTCTTCAACAGGTTAAAAACCGTTTTTGTACCCAATTCTGCAAAATCTGGAAGAGTCTTGACCTCTAGTTTCTTTGAAAATCTATTGTGAACTTATGATAGAGATGTATGCTTGCATGTGCTTCAAAAACAAAGAACACAAAACAGAGCACAGAGAATTTTCAAAACAGACCAGATGATGGAAATAGCTGGGTGTAAAGGCAACTGAAAGATTCTGACATTAGTTTTGAATTACCAGTTACAGCATTTTTGAATAAAACCGATTGATTCGCCTCCGACTGCCAATTTTCAACCTGCCAGCCAAAGATTGAGCAACAAAATTTTATAGATAACATATCATTTTGATCATCTACAAAATCTTCCCTAACTTTAGATAGGAATGGATAGATGATTTCTTAATCTTTTGAAGAAGAATAAAATACATTGTATATAACTCAGCTGTCAAAGACCCAAGAATTCTAAAAAAAAATCTTACTAATACATACTTTAAAAAGTAAATTTATCCAAAAAAAATCAATCAGTATATATCATTGTAGGAATGAAAAGAAAACGATTCTGGCCTTCTACAATGTACAGATTGATTTTGAACATCCTAATTTTTTTTTATTTTGCTTTGTGCTGGTAGCGAGTATAAATACAACCCCTGTCTGACACTTGCAATTGAGTTATCAAAATGTAAAATTCAGCTCAGTGGCTTCCATATCAGCTGATGATATTAGCCTTCTTTGATACTTGTTTCACAGCTTTTTCCTCCAAGGCTGATACCTCAATAAAATTCGCATTCATCAAATGATTACCCAAATATCTGGAGGATATCGTTCATGTTATATATAATGGATCGTTCATGGTGTGTGATGACATATAATCTCCATCCAGTTAAATCTATGGATATACACTATGATATTAAATTATTTTTGATATTCATTGGATATCACACATTGACAATCATGATGATTAATTATAATACTTTGATGATGTCATGTCATGAAAAGAGGTACTGAGTATCAGTATATAAAAAATTGCTGATGATTTGATGTGAGATACATTTTGTTGGGTTTTGTAATTCCCTAAACCATTCTCTTGGACATCAAACACACAATGCTTTGGATAAAATAATAAAGAAAAGCATCCATAGACTTGATCAAGTTAATTAACATTTTCATTCAGATTGTGTTACAATATACTATCATTTCTTTATATATATAATTATGTTTATTAGTTCCATGTGGTGTAGATAAGTAATGATCACCGCAGACTATTACCTGTATAAATACCTGTGTACCTGCGCTAGGTGTTATTATGATTTTATGAAGGAAATGAAACACAGAACAATGTGTCATGCCTTAACAATAGATATATTGACACAGAGTGCCTCAGTAAACCACAGACCTCAACACAAACAAAACAGACTGAAGGACACGAAAACAGGAGACTGTCAGCTCGGGCATCTGAAACTGGACCCATTTCACAAATCACTTACTCCAAAATTCATTTGTGAGAATCTGTTCATTATCTACCACCTTACTTTGAAACTAACTGGAAAAGTAATTATGAGACGATGGCTATTTGATTTGTATGTATATAAAAAGGGCAATGATTATAACAGGTGTTCTACCAAAGGCTATCTTTTTATATATACAAAATTATATATGTACCGGTAGGTACTTCTTACATTTTCAAGCAATAATCTGTCTTTCTCCGATATTTCAAATTCTGTATATTCTAAAAATTAAACAGTAATATGAATCGTTTGATAATTATGACTAATAACGAATGTTGGAGGTAGTTACTTGAGCATGGCTTATTTGGTTTATGCAGACCATGAAAATGTACCCTTCACTACATAAAGGTGTTTATCCGAGTTACCCCACATAAAAACATCTTAAATTTTCCAATAAAATCTTACAAAAACTTGGTCAAGCAGTTTAACTTTACATGAATCTGACCAGTAGTAAATTGTATCTGCACAGCATGGTTCAGCGGTAAGCCTAGATGTTGCCTCTTTCACTATTCATGTAGATACTATGCTTGTTCAAAGCCCCCTCATTAACATTTAGGAAAGCAGGCACTCATTTCAAATTGGGACGGGGGCCTTTCAACAGAGAAAGACAGTAAGCCAAGATGTTGACTTCTCTACCTCTCATGTTCATGCTACATTTGTTAGATGCTTTATAATAACAAAGAAATGACCTTCCCCTGTATACATACATGTAAGATTGGCAAAGGCTCCGGTGGCTTGGTAGGGGTTACATCCCTTGGAGCTCCAGCAGAGAGAGAATAGTCCAATCAGGAGGGAGAGCATGGAGCTGGCTACCGCACACGACATCAAGCCCTGCACGGCCTTGAACCAGTCTACAAATTATAATCATAAAATACTGTTACAAATACTTCAAAGACATGCCAGGTCTGTTACACATTTATATAAAATACAGAAAGTTTTTTATATACATGTATATCATGAAACCAGTTTAAATTTTTTAGGCTCGGTTAGTGGAACCTGAAGGAACTTTGGACATTCCTGTAGTGCCCATCTGTTGGCCTTTCTTTATCTTTTTTCCCATTATTTATCTAATTATAAAGCCTTCTCTCTTTATCCTTTTCCATTATTTATCTAATTACATCGCTTTCACTTTCCAATGGTTAAGAGACTTGGTGTGTGGTTTCCATCATACTATGAAATAAACTAATATAAGTTGTACAAATCTTATAAAAATTTACAATCACGTTGACCCACTTTAACAAAAGCCATGACATTTCGTGGTTTACACAAAAACATACTGATTTTCCATCAGAGTTAGATAGCAGGGGTCAATAGGGACAGTGTTGCTTGGATCTCTCTCAAGGAATTCCAGTCAACTGTGAACTGCTTGTTTATAAATGTTCACTCAGTATCTAACAATTCCAACTCCAGACCTCCCTCTTATTTTCTTGAGGGTGGGAGTTATATGATAATCAATGGGATATATATGTGGGTCATTATCGAGTTGTTTGCTTTTTATAGAGGTTACTAAGAAATCCCTGCCATTGAACTACAAAAAGTAATCACTAGAACAGCTGCTTCATCTTAGGCAAGAGCTTCATTGTAATTGGAAATGGATGTACACACTGAAAACAGACCTTTAAAAAAGTTGTCTTGATGAGCAGTGATAAGAACAGACACATGTAGTAACTCTAAAATGAAGCTAGCAGTGCCCGATGAATAAATACATTGAAGTAATGCTCTAAATTTATACAGGTCTTAAAAAGAGTCCATCTAGGACAGTTAAAGTAATAAATATCTTGAGAAGACTGGTATCTTTAATATATACATGATTGTGGAAACATGAAATAATCTTATTTACATTTTTTCAATTACCTTGAAAATTATTTTTTACGTGCAGTTAAGGAATGCAAAGAAATGCAAAACTGCATACATGTCATTACATGATATGGATATTAAATTCATACAACCACCACTTATATTTACATGTACAGGTAATGGAATAATTCAAAACTTCATATCTGAAAGCCTTAAACAGCATTATATACATGTATCTAATTCTATAAAGGACAGGATTAAAAAATTTCCCAAAGGGAGCCAGCGGGTGATCGGGAAGGGGAGTTATTCAAGACCAGGGCCATTTTTTCATACCCCTCCCCCCCCCCCAATTCACACATGCATGACTGTATACAAGTAGCCTAGTATACAATGATCAGAAGACAGTCTAGAACCAACCAATACAAAGTGAGGAGGGATCTATATAATTTCGCAATTGCCAAAACATACTTCACTGGTATTTGTGGGGGGGGGGGGGGGCTGTTTTACACTGGTGACTAACAGATAACAGTACCATGGTTTGATGAATGATGCAGTCATCTCTTTAATATACTTTGAAGGTCTGCATTTTCAATAAAAAAATTAATAAATGATTAGAACAATCTGCATGCAAATATTGTATTGCTGTCCCAAGATGTTTCCATATCATGTTTAACTTAATTATTTTATATTTAGAGTCTTAACAAAGTTTGTCATTATGAAAATTAAAATCAAAAGAATGAAAAGATTTATTATAATTAATTTATATCAAACACCCCTCTAATTCATTAGGACGTGAGGTTTAATTTTTTAACAGCATAACTAAAATTACCTAAAAAATAAATAATTAATGTTTACAAGTCATTAACATTATAAATGACATAAAAATGTACAATCAGATGATAATGTTCATTCAAAATACATTGTGCAAAGTGTTCCGAGAACTTCGGAATCCAAATGAATAAAACAATGTGAGATCTTCCCATTGTTTATAAAATCTCTTCAACTGACCAATCTTAATGGATAAAGTGAGATGACATGTAAATAAAGAAACTTGGGGTATTTTATTTTTAGAATGTGTAATTTTTTGCTGTTACATCATCAAAGAGAGATGAAAAAGGAGTCTTGGTGAGAGACACATATGTAGTAAAGTGTGAAGTACTTGGTTTGAGTTTGGTTTATCTATGGATCATGATGACTAATGTCTACAAAAAATGTATTGAATCATTTTTATCAAGCTAGTTTAGGTCTGTTCCAAGGGATAAAGGTTTTCTTATTTATAGATACAATGAAATAGAACAAATTGTTAATAAAGAAAAATAGTTTGGCAAGACCAATCATCGTGAACATGGTGGTGAAAGACAGGAGTAGGGGACAATGAGTGAAATCAGAATCTCTACAGTGCACTTTCAGTTAGAACATGTTACCACTGGGCCTCGGTTGTCGGATAGTGCGGTCCTTTATTTTTTGTTCCCCAAGACAAAAATTCATGACTAAAATAGGTAATTTTATAGATATTTCTGTGTATCACAATAGAAACATCCACTAAAAGCTTGTTTCAATCTGGATATGTTGAAAAAATGTATTCAATGTAACAGTAAGTACACTGAATTCACTTTTGTGATACATAGAAATACATGTAAGAACCTTTTTATCAAGATTACCAATTTTAATAATTTTTGTCTTCAGAAACAACAAACAATAAAAGCACTACTGGCGTGCGACCAGTTCTTGCCAAGTACCATTTCTCAACATTGTGACGTCATTTTATCAACACATAAAATTATATACGAAAAATGACGTCACAATGTACTGGCGAGAAATGGTACTTGGTGACAACTGGTCTCACGCCAGTATCCGACAACAGAGCCCCTGTACATGAAACTATGGAGCAGAGATTTGGTATAGCCACAGCTGAAAGAGTTTCAATCAGAACTTTGCACTTTCACTTAAAAATAAACTACAGTAGCTTATAAGATGTATTCTCTTTAGAGACGTGGAAAGGCATAGTCTATGCCTGTCCACTTCTTAAAAGAGAATATTATGAGATGATGCTTTAGTACAGTGTAAATTGATGAAGTTAATATTTCTTCAAAGAGAACGTTACCTGGTAGATTTTTTTCAATGGCGAACTCATTGGCAAAATACCACTGGCAGTTGTTGAGCGAGCCTGCCGAGGAAGGCCCCCCTCGACAATTGAGCCACAGCCCACAATCACAATCTGTGGAGGAACAATCACAGACGTCCACTCTTTTATTCATCACACCCGCTGGAACCCTCACACTCAGCCAATTCGGGGTTGCAAAAGACACTATTGTTCCCACGGTTGTTACCAATACACATATTATCGCCGTGATTACTAAACAATTCACCATTTTGACGAAAAACGCTGGCCTTCCTTTCACAAAGATACCGTGTTATCAAAACTTCCGTTCAAGACCTTCTTCACAGGTTAACTTCCGGTGTAGAATTTCGCCAAATATGTAATACGTCAGACAGGAAAAAGTGACGAACTGTGATTGAACCTTTGGAAAAACAACAACAGGAATTTGTTATGTTCTAAATATTTAATTGTTGAACACCTGAATAAATTACTTAGTTGATTGAGGTACAATGAGGGATGTACAAAATCTACGAGGCGGATCAAATGTTAATTTTGGTGCCGATGCGGTATAACGTTAGGCGTCGGAACCGGGGTGGGGGGGGGGGGGGGGGGGGGGAAGGGGCTTAGCCCCCACTTTTTTGCAAAGTTAGACCTAACCATTAGGCACATAGCGTCATAGAGGGTTCAGCCCCCCTTACTTTTTCGCAGAGCAAAGATAGTTGTTCCTAAATTTACCTTGAAAAGATGGAAATAATGAGAAGTTGAAGTCAAAGGTATAACGTTACTACCCCCCTACCCCCCCCCCCCCCCCCCCCACAGATTAGGAATTTCATGATTTTGGGGGGAAATTGTTTTGGTAGGTAAGAAATTTTTTTTAACAATAGGTATACTCTGTATAATCAGAGGTGTGCATATTGCTAGGATTTTGATTTCTGATAATTTATCGAAAAAATACCAGCTTTTGAACTTAGTCATTTTTTGGCAAAATATTGCATATAGGGTACCCTCATTATACGGATAACTCCTCCTACAGTTTTCAAGATAGGAAGTTGTTCTTTTGCAGATCAATTGTACATATATCAGAGGTGTGCATATTGCTAGGATTTTGATTTCTGATAATTTATCGAAAAAATACCAGCTTTTGAACTTAGTCATTTTTTGGCAAAATGTTGCATATAGGGTACTCCATTTCACTGGATACGGGTTGACATGGATTATGGATACAGTTCACATTAAAGAAAACCCGGTTTGCTGTCACATTGACAGCTTTTCACTTGTTTTTTTTTATGCTACCAATGGTAAACAGTTCATTCCAATTTATCTTTGTTTTCGTACACCGTCAAGGGACGACGATCACACAAGACTATAAAATGTACATACATGTAGGTATAACTGAGTTAAACAAAGTTGCAAAAATATAATATATTATAAAATCATTAAATAACTTATCTTCCTGTTAATTAATATAAACTTTTTAAAAGAAGTTTCATAGGAAAATAATATAATAAGCACCATGCGAAATACTAGTTGTACGAGGGAAAGGGGTGAGCAAAAGTTGCAAAAAAAGGGTAACAAAGAATGATGGTATCATAGATACCGATACCTGCCGTAAAAGAAGACCGGAAAACTCATATGGAGAAATGGTGTACATTTTACTAATTTGCATAGCGGCCATATTGTTATCACAATGGCGATTTTCATTACAATAGAATATATAGAAAGGAATGAGAAAAATCACAAATTATAAAAAATAAGTATTTCGGAAATATTTTCTTCTCATTTGGTTCTGTCATTTACATCATCCGGGATTGGAATGTGCTTGTTTTGTTTACATTAGATATTGAGATGGCGGTTCCTTTTGAATCTGAAATATCGAAGCGGGGCGTTGTAGGAATAAAGTGTGTTTTAGTGTTGAAAGGCGTCATGAAGGGATTTTGGAATTATTTTTAAAATACTTGCCATTCATAGGTAAAGTAGTTCCTCATATATTTACAAAGTTTACATTGCAAACTAAGTTGTGTCAGAAATTCAGACTCAAATTAAAAAAGTCTTGTCGGTTCCTTTTTACTTCCAATTTAGCATTTTCAAGACTTTCTCAGTAAGCCATCGGACTTGCAACTAGGCATTTATACAGTCTTTATATTGAATCATTAGGCATATTGCATATTTTTGATTAAGAATTATCGTTATAAATTGAATGAATTTTTTCATTTTATAATTTTATTCGGTTTCAAGCTGATATTTTTGGCTGTTTATCTATTTATTTACTCATTTTAGCCGGTAAAGTCATATTTTTAGATTATCTATGGTTGGATAGAGAGGTATTCAAAGTGAATTTTAAGTGTGAATCACTGATTGTGGTGACAAAAACATACACAGATAATCTATGCATTGCCTAAACACATGTTCTCATTCAAAAAATGAAAGTGTTGACGTAATAACACAAATTTCATACATAAAAGGTATGTAATTTTCATTCGTAAGGGAGACAATTTGAAGACATAAATATTAATGAGAACAGTGTCACGTGACATTTAGCTCATGAATAAAGTGTACGTGATTTCTCCATATGTTCTTTATAGAGTTTACAATAACAGGAAGATTTTATTGACAGCATGAAAGAGAAGACAGATTAACTGTCGGGTCAATTTTTTTTCTAAAGACGAGTAAGAAGTTTAATTAAAGGAAATACAAAATAGGATTCCCAATGAAATGTACATTGCGTGTATTGGTTTGCCTCCACCTTATTGAAAAAAAAAATATCTATCGAATAGAGAATACTTTTGACAGAGACATAAATAAACAAGTTGCAAATATAAAATATATATTTTAACATTTTGTTATTTATGTTTCTGCTGTTGAGGAGACGTTGTTTTATACTCACAGATATTTGTTAAAGGTTAAACTTGTCACATTAACTTGTTTCAATATCATATTACGTATCATTTCTTCGACCATACTCACCTGAAATTCTGTTTTACCACTACTATCTTGATTTATGTGTGTGTTTCTGGAATTGAACCCCCCCCCCCCTTGCTCCTTCTTAGTCCCAATACATTAGTGGAGTTCGCAGGAGTAAGTTTTATTCCACAGCAAGAAGACCTTTCTCCCTTAATGAGGGAAAATTCCTGCAGATATTCTCGATATAATTTCTCATGAAAAATGAATGTTTAAATATCTTTGTCTTTTTCTTGAAACCCATTTAATATATAGACGTAAAACGAGGTTCCTATAATAATTTAGGGTTGCTGGGAGGGACATGTATTGCTTATGCAATAAGCAGAAAACGCTTGTTCTGTGTTAATATATACGGACCAAGTTTACTTAAATCTCGAAATAAAATTTGTTAATTGATGTACAAAGGTTTTATATATACAAAACGACATCCATAAGAAAACAAGGATTGGTCCTCATAAGTACGGTACTACATGTATGAAAACATCGGAAAGTCGGCCACATTAAGTATTTTAATCATAACTTTGAACAACCTAAGTGACGAAAAGGCCAGATATAGAATTCACTTAAGTAATTATGCATTAAAGTATAAATAGCAAGTATATTTAGAATACATGTACTTACTAAATTACCAACCGGATAGACCTGCTCCTGTGATATTAAGAATTTTAATGTTTGAATGGAGGAGATATATCTTAACTTCCTCGTGTATAAATGATTTAACATTTCTTTGTAATTCATTGAATGGATCGCTAAACATTAAGTTTGATATGATAAGGGGCTAGGTTGTCTTTTTAAACACCGTAATTAATTAAACTTCCTCGTGCAAACTTTTCCAATGTCAAAAATTCACACATTTTTTTTTTGTGTGCAATATATCTTAATCTAACTTAGATCTCTCACACAGTTTGATCAAATAGCGACCAAAAAAAAAAAACAACAACAACAACAACAAAAACAAACACCCCCTCCAAATAAAAACCCCAAACAACCCCCCCCCCACCCCACCCCGCCCCCCGGAAAAAAAGACACAAAAAAAGATCAAGATGTATAGAGTCTAATTTTAATTGGATTGTTTTTCTTAAATCACATTTTATTTACAAACATTCAAAAAGATAAAAGCAAGTTTTTATTTTCTTAACAATAACAGTCGTCATCCAGTCAAAATAACATAGTTATACATTTTTAATTAATATAATACAACTATTTGAACATACGGAAATCACCAAGATTCATGAACAACTGGCGCTAACTAATTCTAAGGAGAGATTGTTGTGCCCAAAAGTTGAGATTTCATATCTATGATATCTAAACCAAGACTAAAATAAGCACTGACAAATATTTTAGCAGACAAAAAGAAATAGTCCACATCTTCTTGTTTACCTCAGATATAATATGGATTATCAATCCAAAGTCTACAAAATTTTGCATTATTTTTCTACCAGATGTTTTAAACAAGACAAAATTTTAGAATAAGATGTTTAATCACGTAGTGTAGCGTTCTTTGTCCAATAAAATCGATGAGGTTTACAATAGGACACATTCTATCACAATGTAAATTCAAAACGTTGGTGAAACAGACATAGGCTTCTTGATAAACTATCTGATTTATGGATCAAGTGACCTGTAAATCATCTTTAAAAGGTCACAATATATACCACGTTTGGAGTTTGAAAATCAGGCATTAAGCTGTACTTTGTCAATAGAATGAATCATTTGTAAAGAGGTCTATTCTAATTTAACTGAACTTTGAACACACATATATACAAAGAGACTAATACAAAACAAAATAATTAAGAAATCTGGATATCTTCATTAACTATGCATTGAGCATAAAAAAAACTACGTCAATATACAAGTAGGTTAACGTTGCCCAATCCTTAGCAATATTCGATAACTTATACATACATACATTCAATGTATCAGCAAATCATATTTACATGTATCATAGGTTTGGGAAAGTCATTCATATGAAAAGTGATATAAAGTGGTATAAAAGCCAACAAAATGTCACGGTTAAAGATATAAGGTTCAAACCGCATTGTACCTCTTAATTGTTTTACAGATATTATCACTTTTTTGGATTTTTTGCATTATATTTTTTGCTGAAAAATTCTGTAATAATTTTTAAAATGCCTGGATACCTTAATGATAACCAATTTTATATCAATTGATAAACACTGTACGAAGGACAGGTAACAGTAGTTGTGACTGAGTATTGGAAAACGAGTTCTCCCACACAATTTAAAATTCCTGTGCATGGCTTCAGTTAATGGAAAACCTCGCTCGTCCATTGATTTTGGGACAATCAACGCATGTTCTACATTTCATCAAATATAACATCAAAACCGTATACCCCTATCGACAATAAAGGAAAAAGATGTACATTAATCCCACATTCATTGAAAACTTGAAATATTCCGATGCTCTACCAGAATATTGGATAATCTCGATCGTAATTGGATTGATTTCTTAGTCAAAGATAATGATTTGTTTGAGATTTCCCCATGTATATGATTTGGAAACACAATCAAATCGTTTTGCCAAGTATTTGAGAGTGAGAGCAAATTTTACGCAAACTTCACAACTGTATTCTCGTATGTATGGGTTCTGAAAATTAAAAGGCAAAACTTGCAAAATTACGATTAGATATAAACCGATTATCAGAATTTTAAAAACATAATGAAAGTGAATCTTTTTTATTGGAGTAAATGAGTAGCACCCAATCTCTTTATTAAGCACTTTGTGAAGTTAGTTTAAACCTACCTTTTTCGTTTCCCTAAAACAAAAGATATAAAATTTGGTTAGAATAACAGTGTTTCAGAATTAAGCATACTTGTGTAAATTTTGATACACGATACTAAAATAGATCGTCGTTACCAATAAAAAAATCAGTGCGTCATTGATTTACATAATAACATTTTACTATATCTGTGAAGTCGGAATTGGTGGCGTTCGAAATTTTATATCATTCATCAAAGTCTTTATTAGTAGCTCATATGGTGTCATAACTGTTTACTCGTTGTCTGTTAATATGTTACTACGCGAGGTTTTAGGAATGTGGATTGTTTTCATAGTGAATGCAATGGCATGCATAAATGTGATTGGTGTTTGAGTGTCCATGCTTTTCTTTAATGCTTGACTCAGAACCACAGTCGGTGTCCAAAGTAACTTCTTTGTTCGGTATGGAAACTTCTCCATGATACATGTTTTAATGTGTTTTATGGTTGTAAATATATTATTACCTTTCTTGACTTTCTTCCTTTGGCGATGAACGGCCTCATAGGTGTGTTCATCTATAAACGTGAGTGTCTTGCCATCGCTGTCCCTGCAATGGAATTGAACAACCACATGATTTTAATCATATAATTATACCCACATCCACAGAGTATTTATTTTTTTCTTTTCATAGTTAAAAAGCTTTGGAGGTTTTATACATACACGCGGTTTTGTCAACGACAATTTCAGGTTCAGTTTAAAGGCAAAGGAATAAACTAATCGAGCTTCCACGAGCAAAATAGACCTCAACAAATTAATAATAGATATATGTTTTGCATATATGTGGTTGTTTGTATGGTTAAATTATGCATTACCTTGTACTTTCAAAGTTTAACATTCGTTTACTGAAACAAGATCGTTCGATATATTAATAGTATCAATCAACAGTATTGAAATCAACGAAATGCTAGAAATGTTTGGTCTGAAGACAAGGCAGTTTTGGCCTTTCTTTTGAACGCAACAAAGTGATCGATAAAAAACAATCAAATTTTTAAATGGGTGGTTCATACGGGTTATGAAAAAATCATTGTAAAAAAGCAACACAAATTACAAAATGAATAGATAAATAAAAATGACAGTTTTTTCCACAATGCTTGTTTCCTCATATTCTTATGAAGCAATAAATAGAAGTTCAAATCATCATTTGTGTGTCTTCAAGATATCATACCTTATTCTTGGTTGCGGAGGATCAACTGAAATGGAGATTAAATCATATCATTTTCAAAAGCTTGAAGATGTTAGAAATGAGTTAACAATTACACATGTAAACAAAAAAATAAAAATAAATCAGAAACCTGGAATTTTTACCTCTGCGTGGTGGAGATTTACACAAATTCTCAAAGCAATTGCAGGTAAGCATCTTTATAGCTAGAAGTCTTTCTCTGAGGCGATGGTTTCGGAATAGTACAATGAAGGATACAATTACCACTGTTAGCAACAGAAGACTTGTAGTGACAACAAAGGCAGGTAAGGGGAAACATATGTGTCCAGCTAAAAGTAAATATATTCACAACATAACATGGAAAAAAATAATTAATTGCCAAATTATCAAACTGCTCTTACTTTTGAGGGTTATGAATTTCTTTTGAGATCTTTTGTCGTATTTGATCTTTTCTGACGTTGAATTTAGTCGACAATAGCACGCCCTCTGGTGGTACATCTTGGTGGCTATAAAGGTCACCTCGGACCAGTTCCCGCCATCACTGAGCCCCCGCTCCATCGGCATGTCGCCACAATACCAGGACCAGAACAGAGGCGGGTTACCCCCAGACGTCACATGACAACGCAGGGTGACGGGCGTGCCCTCGTCCACGTGGGTATTGCTTATATTGATAAGAACCGGGAAGTCAAGGGGTGCATCTGAAACATAAGCACTCTCATCGTAAACGAAGCAGCTTGGTTTTAAAGATTTTGTTGTCATGTTTCACTTTATTTTACGATTAAAAAAATATATATACTAATCAGTAAAATAAATGGCGACTCAATTTTCGTGGCCTTCGTTAGCACGTTGTGTCACCAATAAATAAACAACCTCAACAACTTTCAGAAAACAGTCCACAATTTTGATTATGAATCAAACATGTCAATGAGAAATATTTCACTTTCATGTACCAGTAAAAAATGGACAATCATCGAAAAATAGCCTTCACAAATTTATTGATTCTCCAGTAAACTTTGTTATACTATTTAATGTTTGCGAAGATATAAATTCGTAGTTGCAGAGTATTATCTCTAGTTTTTCAGTACTTTTCCAAGCAGCTATATATTATTTTAAAAAAATCATATCCATGCACGAACTTACACAATACGGCGATGCTTTGTCCTTTTGACGAGATGTTGTAACCGAATCGTGGGCTAGAGGCAATACAGAGACAAGATAGTCCATTTTGCCAGGCCTCTGCTTCAAATGTAATCTCAGATGAAGCACCCATGTTATTGAACTGACTAGGAAATAAGGTTCTTTCACCACATCTCCATGTCCATACCATGGGTGGATTTCCTGGATACTTGAGATCGCAACGGAAGTTAAATTTTTGCCCTTCCGCCAACGATGTCTTTGGCGAGGTAACCAATATTGGTGGATCACGTGGTACATCTGAAAAAGGTAGAAAAACCTTAACGTCGTCATGGAATGGACATATAAATAAGAATCCTACAATAATATTCGGGTCTTTATCGTGTAAACAGGAATGATTTACCGTAAACATAATGATGATGAAGGTGGGGGTTGTAATCTTATTGTCATCACTTGGACTGAATAGCTTATCATATTGATATTGATACTAATGCTACAATAAAAGTATTCTTAACTTTTTCAGTATTTCTTAACTTTGCTATAATTCAGTTGGAAATCATTTCATTTTTTTATCTAAACTTATTGCCATAAAAAAGTATTGAATTAGATAAAATCTCGGAGATTATTGGCGAAAACATTGTTTCATGATTTCGGCTGTCTAAATATTGGCTCGCCTTAAAATACCATACTTTGTCTTTTTTCTACAAATCATACAGAAAAAATGGTAACCTCCTTGCATTGTATAGCATCTTTTGATTTACTTAAATGCTCACAAGAAACTTTAATATCCAAAGGGTAAGACATTCCGTAGTATATTTCATTAGAGAGGGACTCGGCTCTGCATGAACACTGGGTTTTGTCGTCGTCCTTTGTTGCATAGAACGTCAATTCTGAACTAGTGTTCGATGATATCTTTGGCTTGCGGTTTGTATCAGAACCACAACTCCACGTCCATTTTACCGGGATTTTAATTGATGATGGCAGTGTACACTGAAAAGATATGGGCTGGTTTAGGGACACTCCTTCGTCAGTAGAAAATAAAGCTTCTATTTCTGGCCGGGAAACTGTATCTACAAGAACATGTTATATAAATTTAGTATATTTAAGAACAGTGAAACAGAGAGAATGAATGCATACAATTAAGTTTTTTACAACAGCATCTGGAATATTTATTTCCGATCATTTTAAAAAAGATAATTTACTCTTTGAAATAAACCGCACAGGCGTATAAACTTTTCAAACCAATTTTTTAGGGACTCCCTTTACTTTACCGAACATTTAGAAAAAAAATTTAATGATCAATATCATATAAAAATAGTTTAAAGATTTTTTTATTCTGGTTAAAAAAAACCTATAAACCTACCTGATAAAGAAAACATCAAACTAAAGACAACAAGATAGTTTAAAAAGTATTTGTATACACTAGAATTCTCCTTTTCCGACATTCTGAAAGAATTTGTATGTTTCATGTTGCATGTACACAAAAATTATAATTGTGTTCTAATTGCATCTACTGACTGTATTTAAATGTATCAATTTCTGATTCGCTGCGATTGAGTCTTCTTCTGTGATGTAATAGTCTTTCAATTTTCCTTCTATCAGAAAATGCGTATTTTAAGTTTCATTTCAGTCTACTTACATCTGTAATAGATACATATAAAATCCACAAATACATTTAAGCCTTCTTTGTAAGCAACTGGTCCATAATATCATAATATATAGCCAATGTTACAAGGAACAACTTAAGGAGAACCAATAGGCCAGAGTCGGTGCGATGCCAAAAGGAAATCGTGTTGTTAACATGGTAAAGTTCCCCCTTTTTAAACATCTTCACAGCTATTTCCTTATACATGTATGTATTTATCATGCCTAAAAATTTCAAAGCCTTTGATAATAGCATCTTAACACTGACTTACAATGACTCTGTTATACATTAATCCTTTGGTGTGTTTTAATTACTTCTCATTGAAGGTTATTTTAATGAATGGACAGACAGTAATTATCCGATAGGCTCCACACAGTAATAACAGTACCAGAAAGGTTCGATTGCTCAAGTTCAGTTATATATAATACTCAGTACACGTAAGTACAGATCGTCAGAGGTGCATTGCTTTCGGTGTTCTGTAGTTGTTTAAAATTTTTGAATTGTATACTATTAGGTAGTTATTTATTTTAACATTATGGGTACACGAGATAAAAAATGGCGTTTGGAACCTGAGCTGTATTGCATCAGGGATGAGATATCTCCGTCTAGGCCCGTCGTTAAGGAAGAGAACCACGTGACATAAAGCTGCTTCTGAAATATCAGAATTAAGATAACCAAAATAAAGTGAATAAAAGGATGGAAACGCATGTATATGAACGTTGAATAAGAACTCGCTCGATAGCTTATATATCTATACAGTGCACAGGAATCCAAGAAAACGTACGAAATTCCAGTAAAGGAATTTGACACATCACGAGGATACGTATTAGAGATTTTTTTTCGATAGATATAATGCGCTATTTCATAGCCCCATTTTTATTCATTAAACGACCATGGTTTTTAATTTAGTTCGACTTATCTTACAAATACATATATATAACTTATCGTGATATCCAAAAATGTTATACATGTATAGTTTCTCTAAAAATTGTAAATATTGATTTGAAAGCCAATCAACCCTTAGGTTAAGATATACCGGGTATGTAATCTAAAGATTATCTAAGTATAATATCAAGTAACATGTTGTCTAGGATTATTAATCAACCTACCTAATAGCATTTTGTATGGAATTATTAATCAACCTATCTAATAACATGTAGTATATAACATTTTGTATAGGGTGATTAATAAGCCTATCGAATAATATGTTGTATAGGATGATTAATCAACAACCCATCCAATAACATGTTGTACATGATGATTAATAAGCCTATCTAATAACATCTTGTACAGGATGATTAAAAAGCCTATCTAATAACATGTTGTTTTGGATGATTAATCAACAACCCATCCAATAACATGTTGTACCGGAGATTAATCAACCTATCTAATAATATGTAGTATAGGGTGATTAATTAGCCTATCTGATAGCATGTTGTATGGGATAATTGATTAACCCATTTTATTACATGCTGTATATAACATTTTGTATATATGATGATAAATTAACCCATCAAATAACATGTTGTATAGAATGATTAAATACTAGTAAACTATCAAATAACATGTTGTATAGGATGATTAAATACCCCCGGTTACCTATCAAATAACATGCTGTATATAACATTTTGTATAGGACGATTTATTAACCCATCCTCAAAACTATGATTTTCACACCATCTACGAATATTGATGACCACGAATATTAGGTACATGTAGAATATATTCGCAGTGATTTGTTACTATGTCAGTTTGAGGATAATATTCTCCTTATGGAGAAATTGACAATCATTGTCCACAGAAGTGGATGAAGGATGCTCCTATTTATACCTAAAAAGAGAATAATATGAGGGTCTGGCCCCTCCACTTTTTCATGGAAAGATCTTTTTTTTTATTCAAACTCAAACTTGCCTTTTCATTTATTATTTTTAGCTCCACCCTTAGTCCGGGATATAAGGTTTGACAAAGATATTATTTGTTATTTGTCTCTCCTCAACTTGTCAAGATATTTTGCTTGGTCAAACCTTCTTTTATTCTTTCTAACATAATATTTATTAAACCACCAATATAATTTTTAAAAATCATCAACTTATCTCACCTTTCATTTTACAACATCAGTCCCGATTGGACTATCTGGAGGATAGGTAGCTTACATCAGTCCTTGATTGGACTATCTGGAGGATAGGTAGCTTACATCAGTCCTTGGGGACCTTTTTTCGATACCTCTGTGAACAGAAAAGACTTGTGAAGACTGCACCGCATTTTTTGCCTAAAATGTTGCTTAAAAATTCCTATTCTAACACGAATAAATGTGTAACTTCTTAAAAAAAGATAAAAGATTAAAAGAAGAGTCTGAGAAAGAATGATCTCTTCAGCAGCTTTTGGACTTCTGTAAAATAAGTCCTTTGTTTCTGGAAGTAAAGTAATCATCTGAAAACTTTGTCTTATGCAATACAGAAATTTCAATCCCAGTTCCCAGCCTACTTCTGTAAAAAGACTGTAGACTAGACCTTTTGGCCCCAACGGTAATGAAGTTTGTTTGAATAAGAAATCGATATTTGACGTTAATTATAAAGTGAGATAATTTTTTATCATTTGACTTTCAGTTAAATGGTTTTATGTGCAATGAATTTATATTTACATATACCTTTGGCATGTTAACATCAAAACCAAAACCTAGGGTCTGTTTTATACCATAAAGAGTTTTTATTTTGAATTATATTGCACAGTGTTGCTATAACAAACAAGATAAAGGAACTTTTGGACCTTTCGCCAAATGAATTCGATAGAAAAATGTTTATATGTCATAATAAGTAAATAAGCGTAGTAAGAAAACAGTTATACACAAACAAACCAACAGGTACATAAACAGACGGACGAACATGAAGATCCAATGGATAACCTGACAAAAAGTCATGAACTAAATGAGAAACCTTAAGTATGCACCTCTGGCTGCCGGAGATTTACACAAGTTCTCAAAGCAATGACAGGTGAGCATCTTTAGAGGTAGACGTTTTTCTCTGAGACGATGGGTTTGGTATATTAAAATGCAGGAAACAATCATCACTGCTCCTATCAATATACTGGTAGTGGAAGCGAAAACAGGAACGGAGAAACGAATCTCTTCAGCTGTAAATAAAATGAACGCAAAGCTTTATACATTGTATTGAGAACAAAAAAGAATTACAATTGATTTGTCAAGCTGTTCTTACTTTTGATAAATATGAGTATCTTTTGAGATCTTTTGTCGTATTTGATCTTTTCTGACGTTGAATTTAGTCGACAATAGCACGTCCTCTGGTGGTACATCTTGGTGGCTATAAAGGTCACCTCGGACCAGTTCCCGCCATCACTGAGCCCCCGCTCCATCGGCATGTCGCCACAATACCAGGACCAGAACAGAGGCGGGTTACCCCCAGACGTCACATGACAACGCAGGGTAACGGGCGTGTCCTCGTCCACGTGAGTATTGCTTATATTGATAAGAACCGGGAAGTCAAGGGGTGCATCTGAAACATAAGCACTCTCATCGTATACGGAGCAGCTTGGTTTTTAAGATTTTGTTGTCATGTTTCATTTTATTTTACGATTAAAAAAATATATATACTAATCAGTAAAATAAATGTCGACTCAATTTTCGTGGCCTTCGTTAGCACGTTGTGTCACCAATAAATAAACAACCTCAACAACTTTCAGAAATCAGTCCACAATTTTGATTATGAAACAAACATGTCAATGAGAAATATTTCACTTTCATGTACCAGTGAAAAATGGACAATCCTCGAAAAATAGCCTTCACAAATTTATTGATTCTCCAGTAAACTTTGTTATACTATTTAATGTTTGTGAAGATATAAATTCGTAGTTGCAGAGTATTATCTCTAGTTTTTCAGTACTTTTCCAAGCAGCTATATATTATTTTTAAAAAATCATATCCATGCACAACTTACACAATACGGCGATGCTTTGTCCTTTTGACGAGATGTTGTAACCGAATCGTGGGCTAGAGGCAATACAGAGACAAGATAGTCCATTTTGCCAGGACTCTGCTTCAAATGTAATCTCAGATGAAGCACCCATGTTATTGAACTGACTAGGAACTAAGGTTCTTTCACCACATCTCCATGTCCATATCATGGGTGGATTTCCTGGATACTTGAGATCGCAACGGAAGTTAAATTTTTGCCCTTCCACCAACGGTGTCTTTGGCGAGGTAACCAATATTGGTGGATCACGTGGTACATCTGAAATAGGTAGAAAAACCCTAACGTCGTCATGGCATGAACATATAAATAAGAATCCTACATTAGGGTCTTTATCGTGTAAACAGGAATGATTTACCGTAAACATAATGACGTGGAAGGTGGGGGTTGTAATTTTATTCACAATTGTCATCACTTGGACTGAATACATGTAGCTTGCTATATTGATTTCCATAGGTTGATACTAATGCATCAATAAAAGTATTCTTAAATTTTTCAGTAATTCTTAACTTTGCTATAATTCAGTTGGAAATCATTTCAACTTTTTATCTAAACCTAATGCCATAAAAAAAGTATTGAATTAGATAAAATCTCGGAGATTATTGGCGAAAACCATGTTTCATGATTTCGGCTGTCTAATTATTGGCTCTCCTTAAAATATCATATTTTGTCTTCTTCTTTTTTTTTACAAATCATACAGAAAAAAATGGTAACCTCCTTGCATTGTATAACATCTTTCGATTTACTCAAATGCTCACAATACACTGCAATATTCAATCGGTTAGACATTTCGTTGTATGTTTCATTTGAGAGGGACTCGGCTCTGCATGAACACTGGGTTTTGTCGTCGTCCTTTGTTGCATAGAACCTCAATATAGATCTAGAACTGCCTGCTGTGGTTGGCTTACGGTTTGTATCAGAACCACAACTCCACGTCCATTTTACCAGCATTTTAATTGATGATGGCAGTGTACACTGAAAAGATATAGGCTGGCTTTCCAACACTTTTGTATCAGTAGGATATAAAGCCTCTATTTCTGGCCGGGAAACTGTATCTACAACAACATGTTATATAAATTTAGAATATTTAAAAATAGTGAAATAAAGAGAATGAATGCATAAAATTAGGTTCTTTTACGACAGCTTCTGGAATAAATTTATTTCCGATCATTTTGAAAAAGATAATTCACTCTTTGAAGTGAACCGCACAGGCGTATAAACTTTTCAAACCATTTTTGTTGACTAGTAAGTAACTAAATCCATGCTTTTAATAACTGTCAGCTTTTTTTCTAGCGACACCCTGTACTTTACCACACATTTCGAAAAAAAAACCATTTAATGATCAATATTATATAAAAATAATTTGATGAATTTTTAACTTTTCCTCATACCTCTGGTGTAAAAAACATAAACCAACCTGATAAAGAAAACATCAAACTGAAGACAACCAGATAGTTAACAAAATATATGTATACACCAGAATTCTCCTTTTCCGACATTCTGAAAGAGTTTGTACGTTTCATGTTGCATGTACACAAGATTATAATTGTGTTCTAAGTGCATCTACTGACTGTATTTAAATGTATCAATTTCTTATTCGCTGCTGTTAAGATTTCTCCTGTGATGTAATAGTCTTTCAATGTTCCTTCTATCAGAAAATACGTATTTTAAGTTTCATTTCAGTCTACTTACATCTGTAATAGATACATATAAAATCTACAAATACATTTAGACCTTCTTTGTAAGCAACCGGGCTATAATATCATAATATATAGCCAATGGTACAAGGAACAACTTAAGGAGGACCAATTGGCTAGAGTCGGTGCGATGCCAAAAGGAAATCGTGTTGTTAACATGGTTAAGTCCCCCTTTTAAACATCTTCATAGCTATTTCCTTATATGTATTTATCATACCTAAACATTTTAAAGCCTTAGAAATAGCATCTTACAATGATTCTGTTATACATTTATTCTTTCAATGTATTATAATTACTTCTCATATAAGGTTATTTTAGGGGGGGATGTGCGGTCATGTACATTTGATGATAAAGAATGTAAACATTTCTTGAACTGCCAAGAAATATAAAAGTAATAAATATGAGATTCTACATGTTGTTTTGTATGCAACTTATGCAAAAAAGAAATGCCTTTTTAATCACTTTAATAGCTGTCGAACTGCGCAGCTACAGACTTATTTTGAAGATTTAAAAATCTGAAAAAAATATAAAGGGGTTCGTTGATACGGAGGAACCTCTTCAGCTGTAGACAAAATGAACGCAAAGCTTTATATTGAGTTAAAATTAATTACACGTCTATTTGTCAAAAGGTGCTTGCTTTTAAGAAATAGGAATATATCGATAAGTATGGGGGAGTCGAGGGTGCATCTGAAACATAAGCACTCCAAATGCAATGATTTTAAAGTTATAATTTACTAAAAGGAAACCTCAACAGCTTGGTTTTAGAGCTTTTGATGGCATGGTTCACTTTATACTACGTTTAACAATTACATGTACATACTTTATGGATTCAATAGAATAAATGGCGTTTCAATTTTCGTGGACTTCATGGGTCCGCCTCACCCATTAAAAAACAATTTCAACAACTTGACCAAAAAAGTGCACAGTTTTGATTATGAATCATACAAGTAAATCAAAATATTTCACTTCCACGTATCTGTGGAAAATGCACAATTCTCGAAAAATAGCCTCAACATAGTTAACATATTTGCCGAGGTTACACATACAGTGTATCTTTAAAATTCTCATTATTCAACAGTTGTAGCAGTTTGAACATCGATGGTTTCTCATAGAAACACTTTTTGATATATTTGTTACGGTATTCAGCATAAACTAGACACACTAAGATGAAGTGGAAATCGTTTTTAACATAAATTTTACATAAATGAAAAAAAATTCCTTTGAGCTATTTGTATAACTATTATTGTACCTTCCAGTTCCGATGGCTAGATAAGATAAAATGAAGATGGAATCCATCAACTAAATATTTATAAAACTTACATGTCTGCGAGTTGTCTATTTTACCGAATTTATATTGTTTAGCAAGGTAGTAGATTTGTTGATTTATGACTTTAAATGTAACTCAATTTGTTGTTGAAACCAACCTTCATTTAGCTCAAGTTCATAAAAATTTTCTTGACATCAGTAGCCAAGTTTTTATGCTCATATAACTCGCAGTTTATGTACATTTCCTCATTATACTTTTGAATAATACCATTATATCTTTCCAAAATTTCAAAACTAAAAAAAGGCTTTTGTAATGAGTGGTAATCTACTTAACTCTGCTTATACATCAGCATTAAATGTAGACTTTTTCACACCCATATCTTGCTTACAAAAATCAAGATGAAGTTTTTCAACATTGTTAACTTGAGTTTGTGGGTTCCCCAAATTCTGATGCATGATAAATGACACCACCAATATAACAAATTCTGGCAACATTGATTCATGATTAAGCAGCATGCCCCTAATATTTTACCTTAAAGAAAACTTTGCATTTCTGCCCTGGCCAGACAATTGCTTTTCAGCCCTTGTAAATTAATCACTTTATTGAAAGATAATTCCCAAATAAAAAAAAATGTAACATAATTTCTAAAACATAATTGCCAATGAACCGTTTTTAGTTACATTTGATTTTGTCCTTATTAAAAAAACGCTATTTACTAGTATATTTTTCAACATTATTACGCAAGTTTCAAGTTCTGTAATATTATCATAGTACATTTCAACTGATTCAGAGAAAAGTGCCATCATGTAGTCTGCATACATTGGCAGGAAACAATTTAACGGTAATAGTTCGTGCGGTATTCATCCAGATTTTACAATGCAGAAAGTTAATTTACATAGAGATTAATGAAAGAGAATAGGAGAAAACACTTCATCTTGCATAAGACCGACACTGTTACAAAAATGATCACTTAAAGATAATACAAGATTTAACATGTCAGCATTATATAAAGATTTATAACATTTAATTATTTTCCGTGAATGCCCACTTTATATAACTTTAACCATAATCTGGATCAAGCAATTGAGTCAAAAGCTTTTTTGAAGTCGAAAAATGCTCAATAAGGACGTTTATTTTAGAACTAAATAGATTTGCATGGTGTAGTAACTGTGATAAACCGTTGAACCCAACCCACCCACCCATCAACCAACCCAAACACAACACACACACATCCACAACACACCCCACCCATCCACAACACCCCCCCCCCACACACACACCCACCCATCCACAACACACACCCACCCATCCACAACACACCCCCACCCATCCACGACACACACACCCACCCATCCATAACACCCACCCACAACACGCACCCACCCATCCACAACACACCCCCACACACCCACCCATCCACAACAACCATCCACAACACACACACACACCCACCCATCCACAACACACACCCACACACCCCCCCCCCCCCCCCATCCACAACACACCCCCACACACCCACCCATCCACAACAACCATCCACAACACACACACCCACCCATCCACAACACACACCCACCCATCCACAACACACACCCACCCACCCATCCACAACACACACCCAAACACCCCCCACCCATCCACAACACACACCTCCCACCCATCCACAACACACACCCACCCACCCATCCACAACACACACCCAAACACCCCCCACCCATCCACAACACACACCTCCCAGCCATCCACAACACACACCCACCCACCCATCCACAACACACCCCCACACACCCACCCATCCACAACACCCACACACCCCCACCCATCCACAACACACACCCACCCACCCATCCACAACACACCCCCACCCATCCACAACACCCACACACCCATCCACAACACCCACACACCCATCCACCCATCCACAACACACCCCCACACACCCACCCATCCACAACACCCACACACCCACCCACCCACCCATCCACAACACCCACCCAACCCACTCATCCACAACACACAACCACCCATCCACAACACCCACACACCCACCCACCCATCCACACACCCAACCCATCCATCAACAACACACACCCAACCCAACCCACCCATCCACAACACCCACCCACCCAAACACAAATAAAAGTACCCCCTCCCCCTACGTATGTCCATAGATCTGGAAGATATTACGTGTATTTTAAGTTTATGTCAGACTGATTGTGTAATAGCCTACTTATACTTATATACGAGTCCGTTGTTCGCGATTACATGTACCCCCGAGACACGGCTGGCCGTAGAGTGGTGTTACTTAACATTGAATAGAATTAAGAATTTGTTGTTTTCGCTTTGTCATAGCAAGCTGCACCCATTTCGTTAATTCTTGAAGCGTGGTTTTAACTGCTTATTTACAAATAGGTCTTTTACTGAGTGGGCCGATTAGCAGGAGCAATGTGACCAGTTCGGATCTTGAGTGAGATCTCTTCGTCCACACTAAAAACGGTATCACAGAGTTCCATGGCCCTGGGGCTTGTGGTGTGGTCGTCGTTTGAAATATGCGGTTCAATTGTCGATTGTAACACTGTTCGGGGCAGGCATTTCACGTAGTCAAGAGGGATCCGGTTCTATGTAAACTGCGACAAAATATTTGAGGTAAAACTTTTCAAACTTTAATTAAGTTTGGCTTCAGTTGAATCGTTTCGCCCAGTACGACTATGCACACCTCTCTTCCAACATTAATCGACTTGGTTCATTGAATATACGGTATATGACTTTCATTTGGTATGATATTTTCTCGTGCCACAGTAACTTTTGCTCGGACTAAACAGCTAATACATGTAAATGATTGTGTAATTAACGAGCCTTTATTTAGAAAAATACGTTAAATTCGAATTCTGCATAACGTAATCGCAAGCAGAGATCGCTGTTAAATAATACCCGATTGACCCCAGTTTATATTTTTTTTTTCACTAATTATACTACCCACTCACTCCGTGAATTGATCCCCTCAACTCAAGGCTGTCACGATTCACTTAATGACTGCCTGTTTAATTGTACTTTAAATTGGCCGGTTTAATCTGTCTGTGTCCTTAAAACACTTGCCAGTTTGAACAAGTGTTTTTTAGATATTCCATGAAATCCTTGAATGTCCGAAAACTATAGTCATTAAGAGCTTATGCCAAACAGGTAAAGAAATACAACTGAATTATGTACCAGCGTAAATTTGTACGACAGTGATATTATGACAACTTTACTCATAAATATAATCATTTGCATATTACTTAATACTTATCGTTCTATTCAATTCATTAAGCATCCCCGCGGAGCCACACAAGAAGAAGTGAACCCACCTGAGTCTCCAGAAAACAGAACAAACATGGTCCAGGGGGACCTCATTGATGGCGACTTCCTGGTTTTCATCATCATCACGTCCATTAGCATTCTGTGCGGGACCGTCGGTAACGCTCTGGTGATTGCCGTGTTCGTATCCAACAAACGACACTTCCCTAAGAGGACCTACATCCTGACCCTGGCTGTGGTGGACCTGGTGGTGATGGTATTGGTGGCCCCCTACTCCATCGTGTTCGAACTGAGGCTGGTCACCAACGACTTCCTCTGTCACGCCCTCGAAATCATCCGCCACACGCTGATAGGGTATTCCAATTTGGTCCTTATGTTTATAGCCTCGGAGCGATTCCTTCTTGTGTGGAAACCGTTGAAAATCGTGACCAATAGAACAAAGAGGGTTTGTATAATCGGATTTTTTATATTTTCCATCGCCTGTGCAAGTCCCTCAGCGGCCGTGTATAAGGTTAGCACACACTGTGATTCATCCAATAACTCCTCCCTAGTATTACAAGAGTACTGTTCCTATACAACCTCAATTCTAGGAGTAACTGGCAGTGATGTTTATATGAAAATTATTGCAATTTCAGTCTTCTTTGAAGTACTGTTTTTAATAGTATCTTATATTCTTATCTATGTGGGAATTTACAGACAAAGAAAAAAGCTCACTGGTGTTTTTGTGGGATCGATCCGTACGCCAAACGTCCCAAATAAACCAAAAACGATTGAAAATGAACAAAATATACGAGAACTCTCTGATAAAAACTCAACCACCCAAACTTGTCACCCCCAAGAAGATTCCAATGGCAACGAACAATTTTCAAAGAATATAGTTGATGCCAAACTGGAAGGTACATTTTCAAATATTGACCAGAGCAAATATTGTGGAACATCAAAAACCATTGAACGTCCATTTATTACCGATACACATGAACAAGAATCCGAGTCGACCACGTGTCCATGTACGTCAAGACACGATGAAATCGAGCGACTTCAAGATGATCCTATAGAACCGGATAACGGGAGAACCCTTCCAAAATCCGGAAAGCCGCGTGACAAGAGAGGTTCAACCACTTCCAGGGGCAGTTCAGCCGCACAGAAGAGGTCCCATGTTGATACTAAAACGTGGACAATGTTGTCCATTTGTACGTTTCTGTACATCGTCTGTTGGATACCATTCAGCGTCAACATCTTAAACGTGTATAGGTCATTAGTTTTGAAATATTTCTTTTTTATTGGACAAGCTTCAAACCCAGTCATATACAGTATCGTAAACGTTAAAGTGAGGAAACAAATCAAGGAACTACTGTTTGGGAAGTCTTCCAGACCTACTAATTTCACCCCAAATCGGACCTATTCCAGCACTTCTTTTTCTACAACCAAATAGCTGCTCTGGAGTATGCCAGTATAATATGTGATCTTGCCCGATGTTATTTTTCTTTTGGTCGTAAAACAGACTGACATTTTCTTTCATTTTTTTAACGAAAGTAACACAGTTTTACCGTAATAATGATATTTGATGTCAACCACTGTTTTACAACCAATATGATGTAGCTATATTACCCTTATTTGAAGAATTATGGCAGTCTGTATTTAGATACGTTGGCTTTCTCTCGATCGAAAATTTGACCCAACCGATGATAATAAAAAAAGAAAGAAAAGCAAACGATATCGTTTATATCTATAATGTTGTTTTATATTTCAAATTGTAGAATGTACGTTTAATTCATCTTCAAAACTATAGGGCTCCTGCATTCACGGCATTTTTAATAGTCAACCAAAAATTGAATGTCAGTCGTCGAGTTTTATGCAAGATACGGAGCTCATAATTCAATGTGTTATGTACGTATGTAAACAAAGCTCTGGTCACGTTTTTGTCTACAATTTGAATATAGACAAAAAATCTCCCGGTTTAGACCTTAAATGAATATATTTACACCTACCGAATACGATTCCCTCTTTTTCTTACGGGAACTTATCGTTATGAAGGTAGCGATCATTGCAGAAAAAAAATTACATAACCCGCTAAGGCGGGTTATGTATTTTTTCTGCAATGTTGCCATCTTCATATCCTGCATGATTCACCAAAAAAAGCATTTTATTGTTTACACGTAAGTGACAAACGCTAAGAACTATTTATGTTCAAAACGAAAAAGCAGATAGAAACATTCGCTTGAAACAAGAACTTTTACTGGTATATTGAACCAATGTACGCAAAAGCATGACACGAGCCTTGTTCACAGAACAAAGAATTGCGAGCTCTGTATCTTGCTTATAACTGACTGGCACTCAAATTTAGGTTATCATTTGAAAAAACTGAAAACAATAAAAAGCGAGAAAAAAATGATCAAAATTGTCACCAAATGCATGCCCCTTTAGTGAATCTGCAGAAAATTGATCTTTAGAAAAATGAGAAGATTGTTACATACCAAGTATTCAAATTCTGTTTTAAAAAAAATACGCTAACTGAAAATTTTACAGCATTTTTAATTCAATACAAGACTTATATTGAGGAATTTTAAAAACAACCTTTTTAAAATTACTGATGCAGTAATGACGCATGCATCAGATAGAAGGCTGAGTACACTAATGTTAATTATAGCTTTACTCTTGAGGGAAGGGGGGAGGGGGATGACAAATATATGACCAATATGTCCGTGTGAGTGACAACAATTCATTCCGGTAGTTTGTTTGTTTTTAGTTTTTTTTTAATAATTTAATAATTTAATATGTCGCCAATATTACTTGATTTTACTGGGCAGGATGGCCTCAGTGAACTCAGGGTCATGACTTAGTGACAATGAATTACTTCAGCTATAGGGTACGTCAGCTAGGTTAAACATATCTTGCTATCATACATGTACAAAGTTGTCGCTCTTTACCTGAGAAACAGATAATTTTGATTAATAATTTTTTTAATACAAATCATATTTATGGCCAAAAAATGCATTAATGAAATTACACACAACACTTCTGTTTTTAAACAAAATTTAAAGCAACAATGATGAAATGAATAAACGATTTATAAATAGCTGGTGATATCAAGTGTTTACACATCAGTTGTATCACCGGAAACAAATGCAAGTATGCCCTTCCCGCCAAAGTAATCTCTAAAAATATTGATTCAACTCTTAAATTTTAACAAATTGTTGTAAATGTTATTGCTGAAAATCCAATTTACTTATAAATACAGTTTTAACTTCCGAAAATACATCTTATTTCATTGATTACGAAATGGATGAGTAGACTTGTGCGTGAGTTGAGACAGGTGGTAAAGAGAAAGTCAGTTCGTCACCCGGAACAGCGCGTCAACATCACCAATAAATTAGAAGTAAAAGACCAAAATGTGACCCTATCACATGTGGTCTCTCATATGTACTATATATAATGGATCGATAAAACTTATTATACATTTACAATATTATTTTTTGATATAATTCTGAGCGATATTTTCAAGAGAAATACGATGGTTTTAGATGAGCCTAACACTCCCATCAGGGCAGACTATGAATACACTCTGTTTGTTGTTATGATGACGTCATTTGCCGTGTGTGGTGCGGTGGGGAACATTCTTATTATCGCAATTTATTTTGTCAATACCCGGGCTTTCGCGGTCCGTAAGTACATTTTAACTCTGTCTGTTGTGGACTTGATCATTTGTGTCATACTCATTCCTTATACAATTTTGTTTGAGTTCAATCTGGTCAGCGATGACGTCAGTTGCCATGGAATGGAGGTGATACGTCATTCATTGGTCATATTTTCGAATTTAATTTTACTTTTGATCGCTGGAGAACGCTTACTGATGGTATGGAAACCAATGGAGAGAAAAGTAAACGAGAAGATAAAAACTGGGCTTATTCTAGCCCTGTTGTTGGTCTCCGTCATTTCCTCCATTCCAGCAGCTATGATATTTGAGGTAAAATCACACAGCCACAAGGAGTCCGCCGAAAATGCAACAAATACGAAAATCAGCACCATTGAAATGGTGAATGAAACCGCCACCCCAGAGTACTGTCGATACACGTCGTCCATTCTAGGGAAGACCGGAAGTGGAATATACCGAGACTTCCTCTCATTCCTGTTTTCAGCGGAACTCCTGCTGCTAGTTGTATCGTATATCATTGTGTATGTCTTACTTTATACCCATAAAAAGCGACTCAGGCACTCAATGTCCTCCAATGGTGGTAATAATAATCCGTCTCCATCAGAAAACATTCCCATGCGAGGCACACGAACAGAGTCCCGTTCCAGACCAGAAAATGACGCAGGATCTACAACAGTTCAGGAATTTTCGACGGCGTCACATGGAAGTGGAATGGATGAAACTAGAAGGAGAGGGGGAGGCAGAAACTTGAGGAGACAGAACGGAGCCCCCAGGACGCATGTTAGTAGAAAGACTTGGACCATGCTGTTTGTCTGTACGTTTATCTACGTCATCTGTTGGATCCCATTCTTCCTTGCAGTGTTTAACGTGTGTGATTTCCTGATATTCCGATATTTTTTCTTTCTCGGACACGCGACAAATCCTATAATTTACAGCATCGTGAACGACAAAGTCAGGAACGCCATCAAAGGCTTACCTACAAAGATCGCCCGTGCATGTAACAATTGTTTCACCAGAAATTAATTGAGAATACTTTCACAATTACTCTCAAATTTGATATTTCATCTCTTAGGAATTTTACTACCATCTTTGTCAATTCAATTGCATGTTGTTGTTTTTTTTTTTTAGTTTTTTTTGTGTGTAAACCTAATCTCAAATATATGTATACATATATCATAAATATTTGTCGGTTTTAATAATTGTTTCAAAAATTTCCTTTAAGGTGGGGGGGGGGGGGGGGGGTAATGTGGCCAATTTGTCCATTTCAAACATGCAAATGCGTTGATTAACAACATTGTGATAAATGATTCAGTATTCTCTGAATTCCTGGAAGAAAATGGAAGGAAAAGATAATTTGTGATATTCAAAATAATATACTATTGAATGAAAAGATACATACAGAATGTAAAAAATCTTCCAGTAAAATGAAGAACCGGTACAGTTTTAAAACAAAGTTAAAAATAAGATATCCAAAATGGTATTTCAATATGGTCATATTCACTGCAAACGTTTTCTTAGTTTTTCACGCAGTTAGTACAAATGGCTCCTCATATATTGATAGATATATTTGTCTTGATTTACCGGTAAATCTCACAAACATAACTGATTTTATATATCCGCATGCTCAAAAATAAGGTACATAAACTTCAGGCACATACGCAGCATCGGTGCATACGCAGCCCCCCCCCCCCCCCCCCCCCCAACACACACACACATTTTCTCGCAGCACTGATATTACTTACATGTATATTTACATATAAAAACTGTATGAAGATGTAAATGTAGTTGCCCCAACCCCACATTTTGGCGAGTACGAAAATATAATGGAAGTAAAATATTGAAATTTGAGTTAATTGTAATGGTTAAAGTTATTCGTGGTATTTGCGCGAATCGCGTACCGTATTTTTTACCTGTGTTTATTCAATTTATAGAGTTTCTGTTCAGCGCAAATTCCTTTTTTTTTTAGAGATTATGTTTCTTAAAACTTATTAAAAATATCTTTTGAATATTTATCTAGTTGTTTTCTATTTTATTATGATAATCAGCAAAGTGAGACTAATTTGTGAAATTATTTATTTACTTATTATAATCTAGTTTAACAAGTTCATACGGAGTCTCACTTCGCTGACGCCCTTGAGAGTGTTCAGGTGTGAAACGTGTGAGTGATACCTTGCATTATTTACGGTAAGAGAGTTATTTTCATGTTTGAAATATCTATTCATTTGTATTTTATTCAATTCACAGTAATTTAAATATCCTTTATGTGAGAATAATAAAATTGTTTAATATACAGACAGCTTTTATGAAATGTATTAGCATTTTTGAGATAACTTTGTCTGTAGTATTACTAGATTTTAACATATATATATACGGTTGGTTTTTTATATTCTATACAGTCATATCAATGCAAGTGCGCTAGTCTACTAATTGACTGTGTGTGGCACCGCCGCCATATATTGGAGGTTCGTTGATATGTCATATTTTGAATTAAATGCAAATTGTGTATTATGATTTTTTTGTGTTTCTGTGTGTGCCTATTTGTAATATGAGTTTTTTGGTTGATATAGTAGCTCATTGCCAATAAATTTAATTGAAATAACGAACTTGAACAGGAAAAAGCGATTTTATATATAACATAATTGGTAATACTTATCCCCCCCCCCCCCCCCCCGGATTAGGTCTTTGTGATCGGCTAAGCGAATTTCCCTTTCATATTATTTTCTTGTCTTTTTTTCTTGAATCACTCTGCCCCCCCCCCCCCCTCTCCCAGAATGTGCTACGTTTACGTGCCTGCATTTGATGAAGATGAAAACTAATGTTGACAAGACTATTACATCAACAAAACTTTCATGGAGCAGGAACCGAAACCAAGATGTGAGGATGCATGATTTCTGTACGATGAATGACTGACGTATACTGAATGTCTTGTGGGTAACGACACGCAAGGGAGCAGTATAAGTCACGCTTTGTTCACTACATGTGTTTACATCGGAAGTGAGTTGTCTAGCACTTGGAAGCCACGGTACATAGAAGTAATAATACACCGTATCTATACTCAGTTATTATTCAAGCTATTTCTTATTAAAAGTCACGATTTTATCGAAATTTGAACCCATATACAATATTTATTAAATAGAATTCCTGTTAGTGTCTTGAGTAATCGGAATGCTAGTATCAACTGGCGTGCGTTTGCTTTCAATTTAGTTTGTCGGTTGTTTTTTAAATTAATTATTATTATTTTAATAGCCAAATTATAGATGTCACAGTTATATTTCGCCATATAGGGTAGTGATAATGTTTGTCCAATTTTCAGCTGCTGAAGTCGGGGAAGGAAAAAATAAAAATATAGATTTTTGTTTTAATAAATATCTAACATTTCAAAGACTACAGTATTTGCCATTTGTCAATATTATTTTAACCAAGGTTTTATAAAACCTGTCGCAATGTTAGCATTAACAAGCGTTACCAAAACTTACCCTCCAATAGGAACTAAACCAAAAACGATCTTTTATGAATCAAGTTTCATCTAAATATATTTATTTTGTAGGCAATTAAGTATATAATCCGTTTTTACTATATGGCATTACCATTGTTAAAAAACTCGGCATCTATCCGATTCTTTTCACTGTCATATGATTAAGGATTAACAAGCGTTACCACCTTTTCTCTGCGTAAACAATATACTCCAAATAATCCCACCCTATATATCTTTTAAATAGTTGTATAGCTTCATATTTTGGCGGTATTCAAACTAAATAAAGCAACGATGTCAAGAAAACAATTAAATATATGATTTTTTTTGTTAACAAGCGTTACCGTTTACAAGCGTTACTATCTTTTATTTTTTATATGAATACTACTAATCGGGAATTTTAAAATATCTAGGCATCCATGACGTAAAAGTAAACACCACTAAGAACGAATTTACCACAACAGCAGCATTGTTTTTTGACAATGCACATAATTGAGTACATGTACATGTAACGACATCCATTGGAAACTGTATATATTTTCTTTTGGGTAAAATATGCACTGTTTTTAAGTATTATTTTAAAAAATCAATGATAACGGATGTTAAGGAGCTTAGTTATATATAAAGAAGTTATAATACGACGCCCGTTACCGGTTTAATCACACAAAGATACAATTTTAAGTTATTTTTTTTTATCGGCAAAGTGTTTTTCATTGTTTATACATTTATATGAAAAGACATATTTTAATATAAATTTTGTACAATGATTTATAAGCAAGTTATGAAACATGGAAAGTTTATTGAATGAAATGTTTGGTAACGGTGTATGTGCAGATCTACATGGTATGGGAGGGGTCCGGATCCCATCTGAAAAAGTATATTTACATAATTTATCGAAAATAGGCCAGGACACCCCCCCCCCTCCCCGTTCCCCAGCAAACATAGTTATTCCTCTGACCCCCGCCCCCTTCGAAAAAAAAATTCGCTATGTTCGTTTTACATGTAATAAAGACTAATCCAGGAATGATTGAGATTGAAAACGTAATATAAATTCGTCTGTGATATTTGCATTCATAATAGTTAAAATCTACATGTATATGAATATTCTTAAATCAGTAAATCAAACCTTACCTGATTGAATTGAACACGAATTTCTTATCTTTCTCGATGATACTTAATACAACGAAAATTCAAACGCCAATATTGAGAAATAAAAATGAAGGGCAGGTTGAAAATTTATGAAATGAGAGAGGATAAGTTTTACAAATTTTTTTTTGTCAATTACCATTATTTGACAAATCAATATCATTAGCAATATTGAATTATTTATTGAAGAAATACTTACCTTGTATCATATAAGGGGTTGTAGTTTGAAGTTTCCTTTAACATGTTTAACATCCGTTACTTTATCTTTTCATTTAGTACCATTTTTTAAAATGTTTTTTTAATAATACTGAACAATATCCTTTCATAAATATTTCAGGCACACAAAATTTCGCCTTTAAGAGGCGAATACATATGTATATGTTTCTCACATTAAAGTAATTATCATTAAAAGACTTTGAAATGGGTCTCTGTCGATTTCCATGCATGCTACGCATTCATTTTTTTTTTGGCCGTTTTATATTAATTATTCTTGCTTTTCAAAGTTAATTGTAGAAATTTACATTTTCCAGTGTCTTTGCCTGTGATAACACTATGTATCGATTTTATACTATATAACCCATTACTACAAATGACGCCAAACTGAGGCGCCAGTGGGGGTTTGCTTATTTATATTTAAATATTAATCGTACGATGGCTTAAAACTATATAAGTAATAAGGAATCATTCTTTGAATATTATGAGATGATAATTCCGGTCGGGGCGTGATCAAATCTATCATAAAGCCCTTTATTGCTTTATTGGATTTGATCACGCCCCGACCAAAATTTTCACCTCATAATACTCAAAGAATGATTCCTTATTCCTTAAATATGACCAGAAATTAGTCCTGATCTTTACCCCTTCCTATTTGTAACTAGTAACCAGAGTACAATGTAACCAAAATAAAAAAAACCTGTAAATCATGATAATGACTGTCACCACTGATACCCTATGTCACCAAGAGAATGTTATAGCTGTAACGTACCACTGCAACCAAATAAAGTTAGACCCCCTGCTAAACAGAAAAAAGCTTACCTTTTTTCACCAAGAGAAAATAATTATACATGAAGCTGTAACCATGGACGTATATACGAACAGGAAACCATTGTGACCAGATAAATTACGACTTCTGTTACCTTTAGTCACCCACAGAACAGAGCTGTAATCATTGTTACTGGATAAAAATAAACCATCTAGCGGAAAGAAAATGAACAGTTTTGTCATATATATATACAAGGGTTGATCAAAAAGTAATGTCACACTATGCACTACGTTTCACACTGGCGCTGTATTGTATAAAATGATACATCAATATTGTCCTTATCAAAATTCCAATTTGAAGTATAATTTTGATTAAATTTCGTTTTAACAAGATATTGATGTTTATAGCAAGATATATTTACATTTTCCAGTGTGTTTGCCTGTGATAACACTACGTATCGATTTTGTACTATATAACCCATAATACAAATGACGCCAAATTGAGGCCCCAGCGGGGTATGCTCATTTATATTTAAATATTTAATCGTACGATGGCTAAAAATTATATAAATATAAGTAATAAGGAATCATTCTTTGAATATTATGAGGTGATAATTTCGGTCGGGGCGTGATCAAATCTATCATAAAGCCCTTCGGGCTTTATTGGATTTGATCACGCCCCGACCGAAATTATCACCTCATAATACTCAAAGAATGATTCCTTATTCCTTATATATAGGTGACATCGCCGCGTCATGAATTTACGTCTTTTTTAAGGTTTGTATTTATGCAAAAATCACATGCTTCCAAAATTTGAAAAAGACCCAAACAACACAATATTTTGAAATAGATATGTCATAGACTTTTTCTAACTGTTTTTAAAAATTAGGGACCGTTACTGTCCATTTCGGATATCTACGCAATGCATTTTTTCTTTAAATCATGGAATAAAAATACTAGTGATACGGGGCATTTTTGCTTCGATGGATAGAAATCATTAGAACATGTACTGAATTGACATATCAACCTAGAATTGAGAATAATTGAAAAGGGTTCCCTTAACACGGTTCCAATATTTAATTTAAGCCTATGTCATGTTAATAAATAAACTGAATAGACAGAAGATACTCTGATCGAAGGAAAGTTAAAACTAGATTTTACGTCATGAGCTACATGTATATCATAAAGCTCATGACTTGTTGACGAGACCTCGACAAATTGAATGCACATTTGATAATATCCATTTTATTACCCCATCGCTTTCAAAAAAAGAGTAATTAGTTACTTTATGGGAAAAAAATGAAAAAAAGGCACCAAATTAAGAAATTCTACAAGAACGCCAAAGATCTAGAAATGATCTACAAAATTGATTATCTTCAGAAATATCTACCATAATGCATTAAAATTTTCAGATCTGAACTGAATTAGGTAGATATCTCAAAGCACAAGTTTTTGTCACTTTATGCGGATTTTTCAAGATTTTATTGCATCTGTGACATTACTTTTGGATCAACCTCTTACTATGTTATACTGGTTACAAATGAAATGGGGTAAAAGCCAAGACTAATTTCTGGCCACTATACTTCTATCGTCTGATTGATATAAACACGTCTGCTTTTGTTGTTTCAGTTTGGCTAATATTAAAAGTACAACCTATCTAAGGTATTTGTTTTCAATTGTGGTACGAGTTAACATTGTTAATGTTATGCGACAGAAAAATGAATAACCAAAAACGTGTTGAAAGGAAATTGAAGGAGAAAAACTACAAAAAATTCACAGGGAACAAAGAAGAAGGTAAATTCCCAAGATAATTCTTATAGAAAAAACATTTTGATGCAAATGTTTGACATTTTAACCATTTAAAATGTCTATAGACTACCCGAATTTACTCGCCAAATTACCTATTGATATGTCATCTTCAAAAAAATTAACATAACATTAAGGGTTATCTTTTAAATATTAATGTATTAAATTATTCATATATTTTTTTCAATTCAATCAATTCAAGGACAGGGATTTGCAGATAGGAGAAAGAGAAAAATAGAGCATGAATATCGAAAAATGTTAAAGAAGGAGAAGAAAGCATCAGCAGGAAGTGCCAAACATATTTCTGTATTGGACGAGCTTTCAGAAGAAGAGGCGACCTCAGCAGGTCCTACTGAAAGCAAGCAAAGGTAAAGTAAAAGTATTGAAAGGTAAATAACGTTATCATCCTAGGTACGTTTATGTCATTTGCAATGCAAAATATGCAGGGACTTTTTATTTTTATGCGGGTATTGAAACCTAACAAGCTAGGAGATATCTTGAGATTTTTTTATACTATTGTGCCGTTACACGTCTTATTTTGTGTGTTTATCCGTTTTTGTTCGTGTTGTGAAATTTGTGTATGTTCCGTTGTGATTTGTGGAACTTATTGTGTCTCGTGCGGTTCGTGAGGAAAACACAGTAGAAACATCAGTCAATCTTTTTCATGTTTAGACACCAATGGAGTAAGTTAATTAACTTTAATAAGTTTATTAATAATGAAAATTCATAATTGTACATTCTGATTATTCTAAGCATATAAATTTTGACTTTTTTTATTATCTTTAAATGAAAACATTTGATGTCATTGTCCTATGTGCTTATGTTCGTCTTTGTTTTGTTGTAGTTATTACCACTGTCTATCATCTAAATAAAACTATTAAAAAGCGATGGTAGAAGCGTTACAACTATTAAATGAACATATTAAATATTATGAAAACGTGCTGCATATTTATATTGTGACAGAGTATTGTCAGCAAACCTATGAGAGATTATAGAAGTTTGATGACTGTGTCTTCACTTTCCTTGTGAAGTATTGGCAGGACCCTATGTATTAAACCCTATATTTAGACTGATCTTGTACTTCTTTAAGCCAGAATCTTTTTATGTTTCAAGTGAATATACATGATATAAAGTAAACATTTAAATAAGTTCATCTATACATTGTATTTTCATCATGCTTTTTGAATTTTGATTTATGGTTCACTAAATATGCATGTATATACATACCTTGATTCTTTTCAATCAGATCGTCACATAAACCTGTTGGGACATATTCAAAGGCACACCATGAATACAAACAGACGAAAATGGAGAAAGATAGAAAAAAGAAGGTAAAGTACATAAAACCAGTAATAATTGTGTCAATCTCTGGACTGCTATTCACTATTTCACTAAATTCCACTATTTCTTAGTTCAAACAAACCCGTATTTCCCCAAGTATGCTTATAGATATCACTTGCACACACACAGTAGTAGAGTTAATTGAAAAAATTGTAATTCAAAATGTACCTTATTATGAATATTATTGTAAGGGCAGAATAAAATTATTGTTTGTTTGGGATTGTCATTCGCCTTATTGGAAAACCCCTGCTGATCAAATTTTATTAGCAAAAAATAAATAGAGACTTTTATTTTTTACCAATATTTGATTAGTTAATTTTTAACTTTTAGAAAAAAATCCCTCCCTCCCTTCTGTATCTAAAACCCTTAGGAGGCAAATTGCCAGCAATTCAAAACAAACATTTTTTCAAGGATGGTCTAATATACTATTGACCTTGAAATGCCTTCACAGATTTCAAATCAGACAATCAGCTCCTTTCACTATGCTGTGTAAGCATGGGACCTAATGTTGTGATGAGATTGTGATAGCACTTGTCCACTGTCAACAGTAATTCCCACACTTGTAACCTAAATGGACATTCCATGCTCATTATTTGGGTACATATTTACTCACTTATCATGCAAGCCAAGGACATGTCAATAAACAATCATAGAAAATGTGCTGAAAAATGTGGATCCAGAAATTATTTTCAGGGGGATTGTTGATGTTGTTGTGGGAGAGGGGGTGGTTCAAGGCCATTTTTAGGTAACTTTACCTTAGGGGTACTTTGTGAATTTTAAAAATAAGTTTTTGGGAGGGGATGGGGTGTCCAGAGTGAGACCATATACCTTAGATCCAAGCACAGCTAAGGACTTGGTGATTTAATTCTGGTTGTTAGAATATTTTTTACTGTTTATGCTGAATGATACACATTGCCTATGTCTCAATACAATGCACCTAAAAAAAGTATAAGTCTGTTTTATGTTGCAATTTATGTTTACAGTTTGCAAAAATTTACATAATTTATGTGGAAAAGTCTCCTTGTTTCTGTACTTAATTAAAAAAATTCAAAATTCAAAATCATATAGTTGTAAGAATTGCTTTGAAATTTTATCTATGGTAAAAGAATATTATATTACTTGAGACTTTCACTTTACAGTTTGAGCTTTTTTAAAACTGCATTACAGTTAAAAAGCATGAACTGCCTAAATTTAAATGATATTATAGAGGATAATTCAAACTTTAATTAATTCCTGTACATTTTATGATGGAATTGTGCTATTTATGACTGGCAATCTTTTGAAAAGATTAATGTGAATTAAGAATAACCATGTGCATTACAGTTTCATATATGTACATGCATTAAGGTTTACCATCTCTTGTATGGTCACATAAAAGTTTGCACCACAGCTAGATGGTGATTTTTCAAAAGAAATCTATTAAAAATTAGAATAAAATGACACCAATTTTGAACATTACTTGGGGGCTACATGTTACAGAAATCATCGATCAGACTTAATTTTTACGAGTTGATGTATATCAACTCAGTATAGTCACTGCAAAGGGGTTTCCCATCACTGGGTTAAATCACATTTTCGTATTGATGGTCAAACTAATATATCAATTATCAAAATGTAATGATATGAATGATGAAAGAATAACTTCGTTTATCAGAGGTAAAATTTGTTTTCAACGTATTTTAATCAACAGAAAATCATGATTTTCTTTTTGTTAATTGATATCAATCCGCACAAGAATGTAGGTTCAAGAAAAATCTTTTGACACATTTCATATACTAAGGATACATTATTGTTGCCATCAATAAATTGTATAAAAGATATCAAGTATGTTTGTTCATAACCAAGAACATTTTTATTGAGTGATGAAAATATCGCTATAATTAAATTTGACGTATATGCATGTATATGAAACTTCAGTGATACCCGCGCTGTAATCGCCTTTATGCAAATGAGCTCAGCTCAGTGGTGAATGTTTAACGTTTTCCCCCACAAGAGTTGAAATTCAGGAACATGAATGCTTTTCATTACTTACACTTTGTCAAACGTGAAATCATTTTAGTGTGACAAAACAAAGAGGTGAAGCAAAAGAGTTGAAAATAATCAAGAGCAGGGGGTGGGGGGTCTATGTGATTTGATCTTTCGCTTAGTTGAAGGTCAGTGTGGCCCTGCAACATGCACATCGCGAAAACTGTGCTCCTGTTTATATACGTCATAGATTAAGAATAGATTAGCGTGGTAGGTTATATAAATATTGTGTGGCGATTTATAGTTTTGAGCAGCGTTGATTAAGAAATAGTATCTTAAACATGATGTTTTTTACAAATTGGTTTGATAAACAGAGGCAAGCTATTTTACCTTATCTATAGAATAGCAGCTTGTAGTTAATGGTGTGCATTTTGGACATGAGTAAAATCTTGTCATTTTGTTTTTTGCTTTCTGATGCAATGATTTGAATTTGAACTGAAATCAACACCCCCCGTTTATCGATTGGTCGAAACTTAAATTAATACAGCGACCTTAAAAAAGATCATGGACTGCGCGGAATATAAGATTTCATGATGATGTCTGACTCAAATTCCCATTGGAGACGATTTTGGTGTTTCTTTTAGCTAACGTACTCATGTACATTAACAGTAATTTAGTTAATTTTACTTACTTTTTACAATCAATTTATTAATTTGTTAAAAGAATGATGCAAATTTACACAGACATATTAAAGACACTAAAATGTATTTATTACAAATTGGCCCTAATCATTAAAGATATTTTAAATAAACAATAAAATGCTTCTTTGATGATTCATGCGGGTTATGAAGGTAACGATCATTGCAGAAAATTTTTATATAGTCCGCTAACGCGGATTATGTATTTTTTCTGCAATATCCCCCATGAATCACCAAAGAAAGCATTTTAATGTTTAAATATAACACAGACACCTGACGTTTTTAATAACTTCTCTCTAAATGAAAAAAAAATCCTTGTACTATAATATATGGTACAAGAAATTAAAGAGAAAAGTTTAAAACGTCACGTGCATGTAATTTATAAAACCCTTTAAAATAGCGTGCCTATATTGTTTTGTAAAAATGGTTTGAAATTTAATGTTAAATATTTAAATGGAACAGAGTTCTGAAAGGAAGTATAATAATTTGATGAATGACAGGAAAAGAGACCATTATTTGATCATATTGACGGTTTGCTCTCAGTGAAGTAGATACAGATTCATCACGGGCACAGACGTTATACATAAAAAAAATTTTTTTTCATAATAAAAAATATATACCCTCTACGTAATTGTAAGGTACCGGTATATAATTATGAGAAAGATATATAACGTGAGTTAAATGTGGCCGATTGAATGAACTTAACATTAGTTGTGTCGATCGTCATAACAATACAAACCACCTGTTCAAAGCTGCATGGTCTAATTTTTTGGCTACTACAGTATTAAATAATTTTCCATACAAACCAATTATCTTAGAGAGTTATAAACCCACACCTATTTAGTATTTACACCAGCAGATTCGGTCTCCTTCAAAGTTAGAAATATTCAAAGTAAATAAAATTGATTTTTTATGAGCATACAAAAAAAAACCAAACAAGCAAACAAAACAAAATGCATCGATTGTAAACAAAACAAACTTCAAAACTTCAGAAATAATAGTGAACAAAATGTACTCAGGTTTATTTTTGTTTTGCGAGAACATTACTCACATTTACACTTGATGTCAAAGTCGTAATACAACCATCCCCTCCTCGACTTCAGGGCGAATTTTAATATGAGGCGAAATAACGCGATACTCTTTTTATGACGTTTGTTTTAAAAAAAAAATTATTATTATTATTATATACATACTTAGCATAACCATCCTTTCAAAAGCGTACACAAAATTTGATAAAAAATCGGACCATGCAGCATTAAAAAAGGTGACCCTCAAATGTACAAGATGGCCGAACATCCCTCTATGATATTTCACGATTCATTATTTTTCATCTTTGATATGTTATGGCCTAGGATAATAAGATTCCTATATACTATATTAATGATTTATTTCAAATTCTGCTTGTTGAGAGCAGAAAAGGGGCAATAAATGTCTGATTCCTGTAGCATCAACTCGTGTCAGTACTTTCAGTACTTTGATTAACAATTTCATAAAATAAAAAAAAAGATGATAATTCATTATTCAAGTATGACTGTATGTAAGAGTTATTCCTCTGATCAGACGTTCCTTGTACCATAACATTTTATTTATGTTAATAGGAGGCAAGGAAGAGAAAGCAGGCAGTTGATTCTGCCTTAGAGAAGTACCAGCAGAAGCGACAGGCAAACTACAAGCTGCTTTGTAAGAGGACCAGCCGAGGACAACCAATCATGAAGCACCAGATGGAGTACCTGCTGGAGAAGATCAAGAAACAGAAATCCTCCAAGACGTAGGGCGGTGTCGGAATCATGGACACCCAGGGCTAGTGCAGACTCTGATACCAGGCCCTGCCGTCACCAACCCTCCTCCAATCAATGCTCCGCCTCAAGTCTGAGTAATGACATCAAATTTGTGCACTTTTTATGAAAAGATTTGAGGAGAAAACCAAGTTGAGTGATTAAACACTGTTGGTGATGGCAGGGCCTAAGCTGCAGGGGTGCATTCTCCTTCTGGTAACTTATTCATGGACTTGGGGAATGTACTTTTCTTGAGCTAGAGCAAAATGGTTTCTGATACATTGTATCAGACTTTTGTTTGACATACATGTATCATGTGTATATGGGACTGAAGAGAAATTTGAAAGAAAGAGATGAATATATTGTGTGTTCATTATACTTTTGTGAAATGAAATAGATTTAATAAAAATATGAGCTACCCTTGTTTGGTGTAAAGCTATCTTAAAGAAAATATGGCCTTGAAATTAATTTGTGGGTCTAATGTTTGGAAATTTTTGTGTTTACTTAACCATTGTCTGTTGTTATCTCGGTCCTGATTCCTCTCTAAAATAATGCAGCCAATTCTTACAAAGCTAAAGCTCAAAGGAGATATAGAAAAAACATGTTTTTAATATGAAAAATCATACCAGTTTTCAGGTGTAGAAAATATGATTCATGTTCATTGAAAATGTTGAGTGTTGAAAAATCTTCGTCTCCATTACATGTATATCATTATCAAACTTATGCAATAGGTTTAATAGTTGATGAAAATTGCAGAATAAGCAGTTTAAAGTTCTATGGAACCACAATGGAGATCCAAAACTTAAAATGGAACACTTTTGTGTTAAAACAACTGCATTTTACACTTCATGAATTTATTTACAACCTCGATGATATATACAAAATATTGCCTTCTCGTGTGCAATAACCCATCCATATTTTGTATGCATCATCTCTTGTCATCAGGTAACAACATGTATTACGTAGATAACTGCAACAAAAATCGTTTTTAAATATTAGAAAATACCTTTAAAATACAATGAAATAAAAAGGCAACCCATATTTTTGAATGATAGCAATGTGTTTGATGTTGAGAAAATTCTCTGATGCACATGTTTTTATTTTAGGGCTACTGATTATGCATATGGAATATAATTTAACGAGTGTTCACTTCACACTGTGCATTAGTACAACATGTTATATAGGACATCGTTTGGCATTGCCTCTCTTTTTAATGAGTTATGAACATTCACTGCATTAGAACTTGCAGATGTAATATTATGCCGCCCAAAGTTAATTCTACATTTATTGTCACTTAAAATACCAATCATACGAGGAGGGCGATAAAATTAAAACACACAAAATTTTCAAACAATTTTTATTCATTAATATTAATACAAATACAGTGAGTATTCAAACTTCACATATGCTAGCTCTTTAATAGTGATCTTTTCATGATTATCCCATTGGGTACCATAATGTGCTCTAAAAATATCCAATCTCTACACATTGCATTTTTTTAGCATAATCAAACTGGATAAGTTCAAATTAAAATAAGGTTTGTTTTGTGGTTTTTTTTTTATCAGAACCCAATTTCTCCTACACCTACGCAGGCGGTTACGTTAAACGTCTTTGGACAGCCTTATTTTGAAGCATTTTTGCTGTGGTAGTATTGTAAGACTGTGTTTGACACAACTATGTATATACGGATTTGGTATTTCAAGTGTTACCGTACAGTTTATTTCATGATTATTCATATAACATGGTGTTTTGAAGTTTCTCTAGATATCATTGGATAATTCATAGCACGTGAAAGTTGTTTCTGAAATTTTCACTGGATAATTTATACCACATGATTCTTTCTGAAACCTATACGTATAATAATCATGAGATCGCTGCCAGAATATGGCAGTAAATTTCTGACAAGTTCCCATTCGTCAGATGTTTGAAACTTTAATTCAGCCTCCTTAACCTGTGTTAATCAACCCCACCGTTATAATTAGAGGTTGACTTTCTACATATCCTAACACACTGGCCGCCTGATTATTAAATATTGTGAATTCTTGTACCAACTTGCCATTTCCCTACTTGTCCTTGGAAGTGCAGGTAGTGAGTGATGTTAATCTCGTCTATTTTAAACTACCTAGCTGATCCGTCTGGTTTAGATCTACCAATATACAGCAACTTGATTTATCTAATAGGATAAATATATATTCAATATAATTATACGGTTCCACTGCCCAGGGTTTCTAAGGATCATACTTATAGGATTGCTCCAAAACAGTATATCGCAAATGGGACATATATACGTATGTTTTATAGTATGCAAAGAATAATGGTATAAAAAGAGTGAGCCGATTACGGTAACTGATGTAGGGGGAAGTTCAGATGGACCCAATCGTTCTCAAATACCCCAGATATAATCGTGTATTTTGCATATACGATTTTATTTGTGATAAGCCCGGATTAAGCCAGTTGGTGCCAGTGGGGTAAAATTTGTCTAACTAATCGTGCACTAGGTGTGAACTCGTTCAAAAACGAAAAAAAAGTTACTGAAATTATAAAATTTTTATCATTATACGGGTAGAGGGTTTCCAGTGACATTCTGCCAATTTCCGTCCATCTATCCATAAATAAGGTAGAAGTATCGGTCTTGTGAACTGCAGTCAGATTATGAGTTCGAATCCGCCTGGGGTTTTTGCTCATATGTTCTAAAAAGCTATTTTTAAATCCAAAATTTCATATTTTTACGCCTACTGGACTTAAGGGAACTCCATACTCGTAAAATTCTCTGACGAAAGTTGAAAAACCGAACTGATTTCAACTTAACAGACTTAAATTTCATCAATTGTTAGAAAAAAATATACATGTCATCACACTTTTTGAGATGCCAGATAGACATACATTAAAGCATATTTTAGCATCAGAAAACTGTATTTTTTTGGTTAAAAGTAAAATTTTTGTAGGCAGAAATTTGTTTATCTTGTTCAATTTTATGGTCAACTTTATCAGAAAACTAAAACTGCAAAAATATTTTAAAATTAATCGTTGGGATAAGAAAAAAATATGGCATTTAGACATACAACTGAAAGAAAGGCAGAAAAAGAGTTATTTCCCCTTAGCATCGATAAAATGTATAAAAAAAACCCAGGAAATTTAGGATAAAATTAAGCTGCAAAAATATCTTGAACTTAACAGTATTTCTAATTATATCCATGTGATTATATTCACATAAAATAGATAAAACTATCTTCCACAAATTTTAAAGAACTCAAAGTTTTACAAAAAAGCATGACATCACAGAACACTGGATCTACTTTAAATACTTCTTATGTTTCATACTATCTTTTATAGTCAAGTAATTTTCTGCTGAGTTTAGGAACTTGCCATTTCAAGGTGTAGAATGCAATCTTAATAATATTGTAAAGTGTTTCAATGAAATGACATAATGAATTATTGGGTAAATACATATATAATCCTGGAACCGTTCAACGTAATTACCGTAATGGATTAAATACAATAGTTGAACACATGGCTCTGGTCTTGCAGTAGTTGTAAGGCCGGTAAACCAAAGGTCGCTGGTTCAAACCCGCTGTGGCCTTTTGATGCTGTGTATTGTTTTCTAAGACAAGTCACATTTATTTACATGCCTCAATCTACCCATCTGCAATTGGGTACCGGTTTAAGCAAGTTAACCTGCTATGGACTGGTGCCTCATGCAATGGAAGTCAATTACTCTCATCCGCTTAGCAGCACGAAAACCGAGGGTAAGCACTGGTCTTATGCGCCTTTTTTTTTATAATTGAATAGAAATGGGAACTCATTCTAAACTTCATTAGCAGCACAAAATCCACAAATTCAGATAAAATAGTTGTCTTGGAAAGCACCAGCTGGTTTCTTAGATTGTTTGCGGTGTCTTGATATCCAATGGCATTTATATAATATATACATATTATATATTAACAATGCTAGCGCAACTTTTCCAAACATTCTTATATCTATATTGTTACATGTACAAGTTGATTGCATGATACCTGATCTATACAATAACTGTTGCTGGACTATGTACACAACCGTTTTCGCTGATGTATAGCTTGTATATCACATTTGAATTGATGATTAAGGCAAGTCGTTGTCATTTTTTGCACGAACATCCTCCCATTATCGGGAAATCGTGGGTTGTGTGTGTAGGAAAATACCTCCGGTGCCTGTGTTTGGTTCCGTTAATCTCGCAGTGATTTGGTAATAATATATGGTTGTCAAATGCTTTAATAAATCTTCGAAGAGAATATTGTTTCGGAGTTCTTTCAAGTCTATTAATACCTTACCTGGCGTCAGAGCCATTTCACACCTGCTGTCGGTCTCCAGGTCTTCTTGTTGCCTTGAAATATTCCGGAAAACAGTCTGTCTGACTTAGTTTTTTATTGATAGAAAAAATATTGATTTTTTGGAAACAGATGGGTTTTTAAACTATCTTCAAAACAATTTTACATTTTTGATTTTTAACTTGCATATATTTTGAATTAAAATCATAACAAGAGCGGCTTTTACATGAACATTTTTTGTAATTTTAAGTATGAAAATCTTGCTTAATGAGTCAGTCGTGTCAATTTGACTTAATGGTGCTATATTGCTGAAAATTGAATGAAAATTAAGGAGGCTCGGTACGCAACAAATGAACCATCAGATCCATCTAAAATTTTAGGATATGATTTGTTTACTAATAAACTATTATAACTTAAGAAAAAAAATCTATATTTCCTATATTTTTATATAGAGATCTTCTTCTTAAGGAGATCAAAACAGTCTAAAAATGGCCACGACTATCAAGCCCTCTTCAATACTTGTAAAGGTTATGAGAAACAAGATAGGAAACAGTAACATTCTGCACCGCTTGAACTATTAAGAACACGATGACTGTAAACAAGCGACAAAACATGGCGCTTGCAAAATCCTGTTGCATGCTTCCATATGTGTAATAATTTGAAAAGTGTAATCAAATAAGCAAGATCTTGCATGATGACTCTTCTCCTCTCGGTTATATTTATCAACACAAAAGTAGATTACGGGGTGGCGGATTGAATGGTCTATTGATCAAAGGTCCAGAGAAGGGAGTAAATTATGGCAAGTAGCAGATAATTGGGTTCAGAGCTGTTCTCTCGAGGCACCCCTTGTCAGTGCTCATTTTGACACCACCCTTCTCCAGATACCAGGAATATCCGGGGATCTTTAGAGACTGATCATTCCGACTGTCGTCTGCTGTCGGCAAACGGAAATCTGTACACAGTGTCGAATACAGGTTACATGTACTATTAACTTCTTAAAGCACCAGATCTTAAATAGATCAAAATAAAGTTTGAAACAACCAGAAGGCAAGTTACACTTTTCTGAAAAGTTTTATTGTGAAGCTATTATAAACAATTTTACATCTGACCTCGTAACAATCACTCTTTCATGCAAATAAAGTTCATTATGACGTCACTAGGCATGACCCTCAATGGCTTGTTTTTAGATTTCTTTGCATTTTAATCAGATTGAAAAAATACTTACGTGTGTTGAAAGATAAATGTACCTTGCTGCGCCCATAAGGATATGTATAGTATTTTGACAATTTTCTTACAACATGCAAGCAAACCACCATGAAAGATTTTAAATTTGCTATAACCCATATCACGTGATCTAAATACTAAAAATCGTGTTTGCAATATTTGCTTTAATATTTTTTAAAGTTGTATATTACTTAATAGTTTGTCTACTACATGTTGTCATAGTTTTTTTTTTATCAATTGTGAGATTTTTGAAATCGTCATAGGCCGGTACATAAAATGTAATATGTGGTGCCAATGTAACGAAGAATTTTGACCCGGGTTGAAAATGGACCAGGGGATCATTTTTCAGCTTTAAACATTGAGTACAAGGGTGTTGAATAAAGACCCTAATCCGTTGAAAATTGACCCGTATCGTGGAATTTTAAGGTCGAAACCGGTTTTCAATTCAACAGCAAAAAAGGCAAAAATCATTGAATTGCTATTTATAACTTTGGAGTATGTAATCAAAAATTTATATTATATTTTTTTATGTTTATTCTTTAAGTTTACATGTACATGTATAATTATATGTTTTAACAGTCCGACAAAAAATGAAACATTTCAATGATTATTTTTCAATTAAGTAAGAAACATAAGCGTTAAAATGTTCACCGGGATATAAAGTTGGTTGGTCACGTGATCAAATCATGTGAAGCCCGAAAGGCTTCTCAGTAGATTTGATCACGTACCAACCAACTTATTATCCCATTGAACTTTTTAACATTGCCGTTGATTACTTATATTTACGTTTGAAAAAGACAAATCGTTCAGAATTTTTCAAATTACCAAGATTTTATGTTTACAATAATCCAAGCGATTAGCGTGAGCTATGATCATTGTGACGTAACGAAAAAAGCTTCACAGGATTTGATCACGTGACCAACCAAGTTCATATCCCAGTAAACTTTTTAAATTGTTGTTTTTTTTCTTAATTGAACGTTTTCGCTATTCTATAGGTTCATATAAGGAAGCATATTTGCAAATGTAAATATATTTTTGAACCTTTCAAAAACGTATTAACTATTTGATATATAATGAACGTTTGGCGTATAAATGCAGTTTTGTGTGACATCTTTATTTCAAAAACTATAAATTATCTGGCAAGTTTAGAAAACATTATTGTTAGAATGAATAAATCAAATAAAAATCGCTGACGATTTTTCAGAAAAAATATGACAACTGTTCATTTAAAGTTATGTTTGAGGAGAATATTCTGACTTCCCAGAATTAAGCTATGTCTATTTGTCCGAAAAGTAACTTATCGGCCAGTATTTTTTTTTTAATATATTTATCACAGATAATGACAAGGTTATAAAAAAGGGACAATCACCATATCCCGATAAAGAGAAGACTGGGGGTTGATATCAGTTTTTGAAAATAGAGGAATTGATTTTTTATTCCGTTCTAACGCATTTGAAAACAAATTAACCTATTTTCTTTAAGCTCCAAAAACTTCTGACAATAAATACTAATAACCTTTCATAGGAAACCATTAATTTCGTCTTATGAAAATTGCCAGCCCGACTCACCCGTCCCATTCAGAAGCAAAAGTCCCATTTCTTTGCTTTATTACATAGTATAATGAAAGAATACCAAGTTTTCAGTCTTAATATTAGTTGTAATCGGTGTAATCGGACAAATCAACCTAAACAAAATCAGCCACGTTCACCTATGCATTGGACAGTATAAAAGAATTAAAATTTTTAAACTGAAACTTTCAAATATTAACATGTACATTAAAACTGTGTAGAGCAAGTTCCAGTTCAGTTAAAACTCTAATGTTGGGGACAATTTTCAAAATGTTCAATTTCCAAAGTGTCGAGGTCATCAGAGTTTAGAAAAATCTTTTTTTAAGCTGTTGAAAAATGATCCCGGGTATACATTTTTCGACGACTTTAGGTCTCTGTCAACGTTGAAAAATGACCCTCAGGTCAATATTCAACGTTGGCAAATGACCCCGGTTCAATGTTTAACCCGGGGCAATATTCTTTGTAACACCAGATCTAATGAAGCTTTGAAATGCATAAATGTTGTTCTCTGTTATGCTGACATCCACGCTTTCTTTTCATTAACTTCCTTAAAAGAACGAAGGATCATAAACATGCTGGATGGATCACACTACAGAGTTATCGACATTGCCCTATTCTTAATATAGACATGTAAAATTTAAATATATTTTATTGATACATGTATTATATATAACCATTGCAGCTATTGGCACCTTTTAGAATAAATTATTGTCACTTCAATCACCCTTGCGCGAAAATCATCAGAATTGTATTAATTTAAAAAGAGGGAGGAGTCACTGACAATATATCACTTTAGGCAATATGCGTTCTAAAAAATTATATAACTTCTTGTGGATTTTAGCGACAGAGCAGTTGATCTTTGACGGTAGGATGCAAAACGAATTCCCCAGAAAACAATCTGTAGATTAGCATAATTCACATTACTGAGAAAATAATTCTGTAATTTCAAGCTAAATTTTGAATTTGATTTTATCTTTAAAATATATATGTTTTTCTTGATAGTTTTTCAAATCCATTAATTCAGATGACGTGGGGATAATTATAATGGCACAAACGGCCGTGTTACACGGTAGTTAGGATACCCGGGTTCTAGGGCACACTAGCACTGATCGTTATCTCAGACTTTAACAAAGCAGACTAACCTATATCCAGGATTTGGTTTCCATAAACGGCACGTTCTGCGAGAAACTTTCATTAAGAATATTCGTATATAGATTCCAATGCCGCTGAGAGTACTTTTCTAGCGCCGAATTTATTGGAATATATACCGGCTGCCATTAAGACACAAGACATAAAATTATATCATGACCATAAATAAACACGTGATCTCTTTTCAACCACGTATCACAGCTTGATTATTTGATAAACAGTATTAAAAAAGACATGTATACACGGGGAGGGGGTTAATATTTTTTCTCCTTTTTTATAAATGGGATAGAATATGCACATGTACATGATTTAATAGAAATTTCAGTATATAGGAGAGCCAACTACACCGGGGGTCTAAATCAAACGTTGTATTTGAACGACACTTTGTACGTGTAGTATAAAAATTGAGTGTTTAGAAAGAAAAAACAAAACACTAAACCAAAATGGACGTGATGAGGTGCAAATTGATTAGCTACGTGGCTTAGGGAATATTTTATCTTTTATCTTACCCTTATTTCTCGAACTATATTATAGAATCTTGTGTTAATATCTTTTTTTTTTTTTATACTTTTCGGCACGAAAATGGGTTTGTAATGGAATCGGTATACATGAATGAAAGAATCCCGGCATTCAAGTCAAAGAAATTCCTGACAAACACTCATTACTAGTGATTCCAGATCAATCAAAGATTTTTTTCTTGAGACTTTTTTTTTTTTTTTACCTTAAACCAATGCAATGGAAAACGAAGAGCCACATAATTTTTTTTAGTAAAAGATTGCTTAACAGGGACACATTGATAGGACATAGTGCAAACAAAGTGAAGAACACAGAAGCCAAGAAACTCTTTAAGTACCATGGAAGTAAAAGGTCAAAGGCGGATATTATCCCCCTATTCAAAGAAAGAAAGAGAAATCCGGTACGGCATAGTATCGACTCGTGGAACTAAATCGCTGGCAGTGCAAAAGGACAGAAAGGGGATACGTAAAGCACATTCATTTAAAACAGTCAGAGAAACATAAAATTCAGACCAGTAACGGCAATCGTTACGTTGAACGACATCTTAAACTGACTTAGAGCTGACCCCTACATGGGCGTTCGATATGATTACGCTTTCTCAATGTCTGTTGCTATTTCCGGGATATCTTTTCTCCTCGGAATCACACGGCAAAAATTCAATTGCTGTAAGTTGCGTCGGTACGAATACTTCATGCTGTATTTTGCAGATTTCAACCCCTATATTTCATTTCTGAAATGACATAAACGATCGAGCATATATAGCCTTTCTATGTTTGATTCACTTTGCCTAATTGTTAATTTGGGTTGTTTTGGACCAAAAATACATTTAATATTTTTTTTCATAGGTAAAACTCATAAAAGCCCCATGCGGAAATAGAATTCATGACTTACAGATTCCATGTCAACGCTCTATCCTATACGCTACGTTGTTAGATCAACAACTATGAGAGAGAAAACATTTATAGAAATATACTTGATTTTTGTTTTTGGTTAATTTCGATAGTACATGTAAGTGCGTCACAATATGGAAGTGCCCCATACACCATTAAGAAAACTATCATTGAAATTTGAAGAGGTCGGAGTTTAATAATTACCCTTCATGATATCCTTCCAAACTAGTCAAAGCAAAGTTAAAATCACTTGCATTATCTTAGATGGTTGATGCATGTACTGTCAAATCATTTTTATTTGTAGTTACATGTACGATGCCACAAACTCTAAACTAAGGTAAAGTACACAATAGTATTACCATTGGACCATGATGATGAGGTCGAGTTCTAGTGAATGAAAGGAGCCAACAGAAGCTTATAAATCTAATTCCTTTTTTTATGCTTAATAAATATTAATATATTGGTTTAGAAATGTTTATAGGGCATAATCTCTTTGTACTTGTAGACAAAGATTTTAAAACATGTGTCATCTGCAATGAAATATGAAAATGCATTTACATTGCATATAGTCTCTTAAATATAAAAAAAAAACCTTGTCTCTTCTTGAAAGATCCACACCCATAAAACTGAATATAGGTTTCCGAATTAGTTTTCACATTATTTCAAATGAAATGCAGAGTAACGTTTTCATTTTCTACATATTTAATCGAAAACAACTGAATATAAAACCGTTTTTTACCTATGTACTTTTTGTTTTGACCATTTATTTATCACATGTATAAATATAACAACAAAACATGAATAGCAAAAATTCAAATCTGGTGAATGAGATAACTTATATTGTTTACGTTTTTTAAGAGAGAAACACGCCTCACGGGTTGGCGCGTGATAATCCCATAAAAACCATAATGGCTTAAATAAAAATACCGATCATGTGAAAAACTGATCACTCCAACGAAAAGAAGTGTTCGTGTTTGTTTCCAATGTTTATTTTCGATGATGAAAAAAATTACTTTGCTTGCCTGTTAAGCATGAGAAGAGCTATGAATGTATGAATGAGAAGAGCGTACGGATATTGGTTCATCAGTCTTTTAAGCTGTGACTAGTTGGATGACTTTGTAAAATTAGACATTTTAAAACATTAGGCCTGCATAAAGCAATGTACACTAACCATTCACGTGTTGAATTTCTTACGAAGCCTGATCTTTAGTCTGGACAGCACGTATTTTTATTACGGGCCGCCAGAATGCGGTCCGTTATTGCCTGACGTCATGACGTCAGGCATATCGAAGGTTTAAAAGTTGCAATCTCCGAAACAGTGCAGACAATGGGACAAACAATATCATTAAATTTCACAAAAAAGATTAACCAATACATATTTAAGATGTCAGCATTTACATTCACAATTGATGAAAAATGTTATATGGCATGTAATAACAACAGCGAACAAGAGTTTTCAAGTAAAAGGGACGTTCACCATACAGTGCACGTGTGTAATCCTGATTTAAAAATAGATCAGCATTCCACTATATTTTTAACGGTGAAATAGGGGGAGGTGGTCATCACAAGAAGTTGTAACATATTGTCTATTACGGTACAATGTAAGTAATAATTGGTGTTGGATTATCATTATTACAAGAGAGTCATCAGTTTGGATTAAAAAATATATATATTTATACAGCTGGAATGATTACTAGAGGAACTAAATCGCCGAAGCGGGGTGTGACCCGATTTTCGTTCAGCTGGGCGATTTCATTAATCTTGAAAAGGGGTCATAACTCGCGTGTCTTACTAAATTTAACAATTACTAAACAGGTGTGTATCTTAATTTGTTAGATTTCTTCAAAAACATCCGATCCAAAGTATAATATAAATGTATGTAGCTGTTAAAAAAATTCATCTGAACCCCTCCCCATGGATCTTCTGCCAATGGATGAGTTCATTCGTTGCGTGAACGGTAATAGCAGGATTTTGCGCCATAATGTCTCATTCATACTTTTTGCGCACCGATTAGTTGACGAGTCGATCATGCGAATACCCCAGAGCACACCATGTGTTCACATCACAGGCGCGTAGCATCGGGGGTTGGGTTGAGAGGGGCTGCTTCCCCCCTCCCCACTTTTTTGGCAGATGGCACTTTTCTTAACCTTATATGATAAATGGAAATATCATGGATTGCCCCCCCCCCCCCCCCCTCCTCTTTTGTAGCAGCATGCAATAAATGAAACTGCAAATAAGGAATTCTATTTGAATTGAAGTTACAGTTAGGTTTTTTTTCATGAATTTGAGAATTCATCCTTTTTTAATCGCTTATCAAGATGATTTTGATGAAGCTGCCCACACACATTCAAAAACAATGCGTGTTTGTATACCCTTTCTTATTTCATATGGTTGGAATTTTTTTAAAATGCCTTTCAGTTGATTTTGCATCTTAATATAACAAATGCAATTTAAAAAAAAAGACTAATTACTCTCCAGCTTTCAAGCTTACATGCACTTATATGATATGTTTACATTCCTAAAAAAAAATTGAATAAACAAAATAAATGAATTTCAAGTGATATATATGTACATGTTCTAGACTGACATTTCGTTCTTTGCACGTTCCATTTATAAATTTATGATCAGCAGCGAAAATTAAAATTCATTTCTAATAAGATAGCCTAATTGATACATGCATGCTTCCATTGAATAATTTTGTTTAGCCAGGCAAGCTTTTTGGAAAGCTATTATTACTTGTTTGATATACATTTAAATACTGTAACTGCGTTTCTGCGGGATAGCTTTTTGTTTACAGAATTAATACTTTGCATATTTTTATGAATTAAAAGTAAATTTGCACGAAGAAATATGTTTTATGCCTTTTAAAAAAATATCATATATTTTTTGTTTTGCTCGTAAATGTAAATTAGGTCATAGACTGTCGTGTTAGGTGCGTTTTTATCGAGACTATAATCTATTCGGGAAATTTCGACATAAAGACCCGAATGACATGAAATTTTATATAAATGATATTACTTCATACTATGGCAATAATCATACAATTACCGTTAGAAATGCTTACAGTAACGAACTCGATTCTCAGTAATAGTAGTAAAATGTTAAACTTCAAAACGTGTAACTGAAAATATATTAAAATCTACCATAAAAATTAGTACAACCAACTCGTTATTTTCTTCTTTGTGATGTGTTTTTGATGTAAATAACCAATGATGATTCTTACAACAATTATATTTTTTGCGGCCCATTTGACGCTTGCGTCAATATGATTTCTTGTTTGTTTTTAAACCAATATTGATCAAAATATTCAAAGAATCAATTTAAAATATTCAAAGAATCAATTTACATGTTTACACGAATCTCTGATCCGAAATTAATTATTATATCTGAATGAGCATACATATATTATACATGTACACATCACACACAGAGAGAGAGAGAGAGAGAGAGAGAGAGAGAGAGAGAGAGAGAGAGAGAGAGAGAGAGAGAGAGAGAGAGCTCGAGCTCAGATGATTTTTTTCCTAAGTATATAATCTTTTTTATTACAAGAAGAATTCCCGGTATATTATTTACTGTTATACAACGATATACTCCCACTGTGCATTCATTACGACAATAAAAATATTTTGCTATATTCACTGTCTCTCTTTTAAAAAGTTATAAGTATTTCGGTAATGATCAAAAAGCAGGTCTGACGTCATGTTTCTAAACAGGGTCACAACCTGAAAATAACACCGCAATGAATAAATAGATCAAGGTGTGATATTAGCTGCAGATCTGTAGCTCTCTGGTTGAAAAAATTCGGATAGACAAACCAGAGAGCTACAGTTCCAAGCGTTGTAAAAACCTCCGATTTACGCCGCCGCTTTTGTGTCGCTCGCTTCGGGAATTATATCCGACTTTAAAAGCATTCAACCGCCTAAAAAATTGGATTTATTAATTAAACATATAGTTTACCCTAACTCTGCTAACTTTGTTTTCCTTTCAATGGTTCACAACGGCCATCCTTCGCCTTGGAATATCATCGTTTTAAAAAACTCGCCTTATGACAACCATGTTTGATCTCGAGTGCGTCGATTTACCCAAATGGACCCAAATGGCGATTCAAGCGGAAAACAATTATAATAAAATCCTCATAATTTAGGGAAATTTGGAAAAATAAAAGCCGAAGGTCCAAAACAATAATTATTTTTTTTATAACATTATTTCAGTATATCTTTAAAAATTGTTTTTGAAAAATAAAGATGAGCATTTTATCTCGATTTGTAAAAGTATATAATGTATGTAATTATATTCAAATAATATAAATATATATATTATATAAAAATAAAACAACTTTTTAAAATGATTTTAATTATTGTTATGGACCTTCGGCTTTTATTTTTCCAAATTTCCCTAAATTATGAGGATTTTATTATAATTGTTTTCCGCTTGAATTTGGGTTCATTTGGGTCCATTTGGGTAAATCGACGCACCCGAGATTTCGCTACTAGGTAAACATGGTTGTCATACGGCGAGATTTTTAAAACGATGACATTCCAAGGCGAAGGATGGCCGTTGTGAGCCATTGAAAGGAAAACAGAGTTAGCAGAGTTAGGGTAAACTATATGTTTAATTAATAAATCCAATTTTTTAGGCGGTTGAATGCTTTTAAAGTCGGATATAATTCCCGAAGCGAGCGACACAAAAACGGCGGCGTAAATCGGAGGTTTTTACAACGCTTGGAACTGTAGCTCTCTGGTTTGTCTATCCGAATTTTTTCAACCAGAGAGCTACAGATCTGCAGCTAGGTGTGATATCTAATTGTTGTGCTGAGATTGTTATACAAAGCACCACCTACGCCCTGCTAGCATACAGGGATGTTAAACGGCAAAACCTTTATTTCAGTTACATGTTTATCTCAAAACAAGTAATTACTTACTCTGGGTATAAGCTTTGTATATTTGTTTCGATCTGTGAAGTCTTGCACATAACCTATGAAAATTGAGAGGAATCTTATCATTCTAACCAATATACCACACATTGGCCGTTCTTAAAATCACGCACTTTTTAAGAATGTATGTTGTCAGAGTCGTTTATCGTTATTTTCCCCGGTTTTTCTTTCAGCAAAATTGTGCCGTGTTGATGCCAATGGGTTGTTCTGTCATTGCCAGTGTTTGTGTTTTCTGACAAATGTTTATTTGAAAACAAAATTTCGTGTTATGACTATTTTGTAGGGAGGAAAATAGTCAAAACACCAAATTTTTATATTTTTAAATGAACATTTGTGGGAAAACAGTCAGATAATTCACAACAAGAGAGTGGCATTAACGCTTATTTTCCCCTGTGTAACGGCTTGTTACTTAAGTACACGTTAAGAAAATTAAGGAGTAGAATCAAAACGTGTCACTTGTTGAAGGGTTTCTTTACTGTTAATTCATAAAAATCTTCATCTAAGACAAAATACTTTATTTCGGCACCGTGCAGCTCTGTTTGTTGTGTTGGTGCTAATTTTCAGACGTTTCTGTCATAATGATCCTGATAATTTACTTTAAAACCTTTAATTCCGTTTTTAAGATAAACATAATAAAACCAGTCGTCCATATATCAGGATATATCAAAATTTAATATAACTGAAGTTATAATAAAAAGGCTTCATCATTTGCCATCCCGCCGAACTACAAACTCATATTAAAAATTAACCATACCTATCCCTAATCGCAAAAAAAAACCCCGATTTTACGAAATCCTCGCTTTGAAATAAAATCTGAAACAATATATCATTAAAAACTAACGCCAAATCAAATATGGAATCCAGTCTTCTGAATGAAACATTGTTTTTGACGCAGCTAGGAATAAATGTATGGTATAGATGTATATGTAATTAGATTTACGATACAGTGTATTTTAATTTGTTACATATCAAACATACCCAACAAACCCCCCTCATACTTATAGCATTAATAGCCAAACTTACCCATTTAATTTTCAAATATAAAGATAACGACTTTTAAACTAAAAAAGTTCAAGGCGATAAAAATGTTATTTAAATTCATGAACTTGTCTTGCTTTCCCCCATTAGTCCGCAATTCTCTTCAACCAACTAATCGTCATTGTCATCTTCGCTTTAATCAGAGTGGAACTGCTGTTTCTTTGCAATACTATTGACAGTTAATACGTTTTTTCTTTATTAAGGCTCTTTTTTGTGTTTCCAAATCTTATAATGTATCTTGCGCATTGACAGAATTACGTTGGAAAGTTTATCACTTACAGACATTTCTTTCAGAGATGTTTCGTAATTCTGTAGTAAATATACACAGACAATGTAAAGGTTTTCAATCGCTCGCTTTGATACTGCAGATGTGAATAAGCTTCTTATAAACTGAGGTTATCCTGTCCGTGTCTGTGCGATTTGTATCTGTTTTTAATAAATACCCTACTAAATTGATAGGAACTAAAGAGTACATTTGCTTTTGATGCCCTAATCCCAAATTCTGTGTGTTGTTTAAACTATTTCAAGCATACATATAGGGCACTGAACACTTGCCGATCCTCTTAATATCAATTATTTCTTCCCAATTGGAGGCGAGTTGTTTAAAGTTGTTTCAAGACAAAATAAACTGGCTTTGACGCCGTCTAATCGCCATCGCGCTCTCCCGCTTTTGTTAACTCAACAACATCAGAACATGAGTCGGTTCTTTATATGCTGAGAACTTTATAACAAATAAAATAATTCATTTCAGAAAAAAACAAGAAAATATAGATATCACAATGTTAAATAAATATTAAGCAATAATCGGATGATGCCGTGTTAATCAAATAAATATTGTAATGACACAAGTCTATAAATAAGACTGTTATGACGTCATAATCAGTGAGCAGTGTGTCTTGATAATCTAGTCGTCAGTTCCGTCATTTCTTGACTTTCGGAACTCCCGTCCTTGAATTTCACCATCAGAATAACATCGGGCTTCGTGTTCAATCTCCGTCTACAACATAACCTTATGAACGCTTTCTGAAACCCACTACTCATCATGCAATAGCAGATCGGGTTTATCGCGGAGTTAGAAATTCCAAGCAACTGAAACAGAGGGTATATCTGTTCGGAAACGACAACGCTGGCGGTCGTGATGTTAAATTCTAACCAAATGTTGGTGAAGTTGTAGGGTAGCCAGCACACGCTGAATATGACGACAACACAGATCAACAGTTTGACCGTCCGCCGCCTCTGTAGAATCACCCTCCGAGTCTGGGTGATGGGTTTGTCGTTGTTCCTCCACAGTACCAAACTTATCTTAGTGTACGCAAACACCATAGCGATCAGTGGTATCAAGAAAATTGAGATAAATACCAGGATGTTGTACAACTCTTTCCCGTTCGGTATGTCCCAATGCTCGTTACAAATCCGCTTGCTGAAGAATGGCGGAATTCCGATGTTTTTAATATTGTTCACAACCAATAAAGGCACAAAGACGGCGAAAGATATGCACCAAATGGCCACAATTACAAAGTAAACGCGCCGTTTTGAGAATATGATTTTTGCGCGTAAAGGTCTGTGTATGGCAATGAACCGGTTGATGCTGATCGTGAGAAGGCTGAGAGAACTCACAGAAATCGCGCTTCCTTGGAGAAACGACGTCAGTTTACACATCCCGATGCCGTAGACGTAATCCTTGTAAACGTACGTTCCCAGCGTGATTGGAATGCAGAAAAGCACGACCAATAGGTCACTGATGGCCAGATTCACTAAAAACACATTGGTCAAAGTTCGCATGTGTTTGTAATGAAAAACTGTGACGATGACAAATATGTTTCCGAAAAGTCCGACGATGAAAACGATGGAGTAGAGAAACATCAGAGCGATGGTTCGCGGCTCCTTGTATCCTTTGAGCTCTTCTCGCATAGTTTCAGCAAATTTCTCCAAGTCGAAATCATAGTAGTTGAAAGTGTCAGCCCCGGTGAAGTTGGCATCCTCGGATAGGTATCCAAAAGAAAACTGGGACATAACGTCTCCCGTCGCGTTGTCACTTATGTTTTGCAGGGACTCCATGCTTTGCTTACCCGTCAAAGACTGAGAAAGCCATGTAAGATACTCAATGGTATTCACTGCGCGCCGCTGTATCGATATTTCACTGCAAAAAGACTACTTATAGAGGCAAAGAGGCGTACGCTGCTGGGTTAACAAGCGTTAAATATATGCAGAGTAATATCTACTGTAGCATCATCGCTGGTCAGTTATCTTTCGACGATGCTGATTCCATCACATAAACACGAATTCACAATCTCCAGAGTAAACAGACACTTGTACAGCGTAAATGTTTGCAACGTTTCCATTCCAAAAAATCAAAGAAAATTATCAGCAATAAATCACCATCTAAGAGTTAAGAGCTATCGGTAGTACATCGGTGATATCCTTTACACATGTTAATATAATGTTCGAGTTATTTTGTTTTTCAAGTAAACAAAATACACCAGCATGTGTTTTAATGATAATTCCCCTAACAGGCTGAATGAAGTGGCCGCGCTCTTATCCTCTCGCCAGGTGTATTGTTCCGTGCGACACACTGTCTACCTGAAGGCTGACCAGGGACTGAGGGAACGATATTAATCGACGATTAACTCCGATAATCCTTCAAAATATGAAATAGTCAACAAATTAGTAAATCTGTCAGTGCAAATCATAAAAAAATCCCATTTCCAAATTAGGTGAATGACACTTGAAAATAGATGAATGACAATTAGCTACAACAAAACATGTTGTCTAAAACGCCTAACAAATATTTGTACATCCAACCCTCCATTGAACCATTGATTGAACCAGCGCCTGAAACTGTAAAAGATTGCTATCCTGTCCAGAATAGAGGAAACTCCTGGAGACGACTCCATCATCTACATATATCCAATCTGATTAGAACACAGACGGCAAAATATCTAAAAATATTAAGAGACCAATTACATTAACTGTTGTGATAGTGTGATGCAATTTAATTATCACGTTTTATCTGGTTCCACTTGAATTTTTTTTAACTTGGGGACACAAACAGTGATCCAGAACGCAGGAACCGGGACTTTCCGCCTTGGACGCTTTGCTGGGGTTGGTGGGGAGGGGGTTCTAAACGAAGGGGGCTTAATATTATCTTGCCCGTCCTAGACTTCATCTATCTTTTTAACATGGAATAGCAATTGATTATCTATGTTATTTACACGATAAAGTTAAATGTATTTGATCCATTGCACTCGTCTGTTCTTCTATTGACTTCAATGTATATCCACGCAAAATTGATGAGTACCCAACACTCAACAACTTAAGTCCTTCAACGCTTTCCACATCCAATAGGAATTAATTCAAATGTAAAAAAAATTAAAGAAAACAAAATAACCAATATAGAGCAGTGTCGAATTTTCTACATTGTATTTAAAAAACACAACAAAACACGGGTTTTCTATTTTTAACATTAGTTATTAAAAATTCCAGACACACGTAATAACGCTAGCTATAAAACTATCAGATAACTTAACAATATGATGAAAAATATCAAAGTAAATCAGAGAGACACAGCCGTGTGGTCATTTTACTATTTTTAATCATGAGGAAAAGTCGGGCATTCTTGGTTTCATACCACAAACTTGGTATCAAGGTTATACAAAGGCTTCCTCCGCAACAAAATTGTCTTTGTCAAGGTTAATGGCCATTTCTATCTAATTCTGTGGGGGGAATATTTTCACGATCAACAAAGGATGCCCTATAGTTCAAAGACAGAAAGAATATATTTACTTAACAAAGATAAAACACAGAAAGAATTGAACATTAATTTTTGATTGCTAACCTTTATAATAGATACAGCACAGTTGCAAAACTGTGCATGCACTTAACACCCATGGCCAAATAGAATAAATATTGACTTAATTAATTGGGTTTTTTTGTGTCACTCAAAAACATGTCATCAACTTCGCAGTACTATTTCCCCCAAGAAAAACCATAGGTTATTTTTTGGGTTTGATAATTTAACCTTTGACCTATAAAGCTTTTTCAATTCTATTTGAAATATTTATTATAGTAAGAATAGTATATGGATTGAACAGATGACTTTTAACTATGTACTTTTATGTAAGCTTTTTAAAAAAAAAGATCTTGTCGTTAATTGTACTTTAGCAGTCTTTTAAATCTTTTTTATTAAGACGGCTAATTTGTCGTGGCCATTTTTAGACCATATTAATCTCTTTATGAAAAGAGCTTTGTATAAATAGGAACATGTCAACACTTTTAGCTAAAATGATAGAAAGTTCCCTTTTTTTATTTTACTAAATGACAGTTAATGGCTAAATAATCAAGTCCAAAAGTAGGTAGATCTGCTGTTAATTTGTTCACCATCCGGCATATTTTATTAAGTATTATGAATATTTTCTGGCAAAAATTATGTCGGGGGGGGGGGATCATTTAGAAAACTTGGGAATATCTACAAGTGATGCAAAAACTACTACTCGATAGGAATCATTGATATTTAACGGACATGTTTCTTTTTCTTAACATAAAAATGATATCGTACAGTGCTTTTTAACTCTTTAAAAACTTTTTTGCTTTCTTCTTTTTTTTAATCTATTTAAAAGAGAAAGCACTGATGATTAAATCCAACAACAGCTATACAATGCCATTGTCTTGGGCCTTTAAATGGTTAAAACAACAGCTCTTTGTCGTTGATCTATCAGTTGAAGTGTTATCAAATGTGTTATTATAAAAATAATAATAATAGTTTATTTCCAATTATGGGCCCAGAGGGCATACAAGTGAAGATTACAGATATTAGATAGAAATGCCTAAAAGAGAGATTCTACATATAAAAATAGGCCATACACATACATGAACTTGTAACAGCCGGGCAAATGTACATCAGTATGTCAAAACATATGAACAGTGTGCATATAATATATAGTCATAAAAGTAGTTTATACAAATATAAAGATAGTATCATGATTTGTATAAGTAATTCACCGGTCATTTAGATCTCAAAGTATTCTGTCTTTCTTTGAAAGCATTGATCAGAAATTCACTTAACTTTGTAAGTATTTTTTTGTCTTCATTCGACATTAACCAGATAAATTTGTCTTTCTTTGTTAAAAGTATAAAGTTTTTGTTGAGTATTGAGACATAATGGGAAAATGAATTTCTTTCTTCTTTATATAATGGACATTCAGTAAGAAAGTGACTTTCATCTTCTACACAATTTTGGGTACATAATAAACACGTCCTTTTGTTTCTTTCTAAAGGAATTCTTTGACGAGTATTATTTTTTGCAAATTCATATCTACCTCTTTCAACTCGTAAGTTGTGCACTTATTCTGAATCTACAAAGTATTTTTCTTATATTACGAGATTGGATAAACATATATGATTCCATTGTAAAATTTTCTTTATACAAAAAATAAGTATATGTGTTATTATATTTACAGAAAGATTTGCGACATAATTTTTTAACTTCTGGATGTATTAAAATCTTTTTAATTAAAACCGATTAAACCACTCCCGAAGATTTCTTCGAGGCGGCATGATTGATAACGTGCCGGATCAGAGACTAGGAAAATAAATAAGAAAAAAAAGTCTTTGATTAAAAATGTTAGGACCAATAAGCAACGATTGAACAAAAAACAACATCTGTGATTTAAGTTAACATACTGTCAAATATGTCTACAGGACGTCGGAATGTTGCTTTATCCGTTCATTTCTGTAGCATTGTTCCAAGATTTAGTGCGGAACTTGACTCTACTTGACTTGATGGGCGTCAAGGCAGATACAAAACCTTTGCTCAATGTCCGGAATCTAAAGAAGTTTACACTATATCTCTACACCTACGTAACTTTCACAGAAATGTGTTGGTTCTTTTGATTATTCTATCTTCATCTGAAAATCTACTTCTAAGGGAGAAGTTCTTTTCCCATTTGTAAGTTATATTTTTGACCACTTTGATCTTTGTAATTTTTCAAGGTAAAATAAGACTAGTTCTAGAGAATTTAAAAGTGTGGGACCAAGCACAAACCTATAAGTCATTTCATATACTGATGTTAATTTCCACAGTTTTTGGTATTTTTGTAAATACTGGCCATTTCTTTTGACAGTCTGGATAAATGGGCTAATAAAATCGAATATTACGGATTTTTTATCATTTATCATTTACAAGCATAAACGCTCACGGGGCTGATTAAGGGAACATTATTGAGATTTAATACTCCTATATTGATAAGTGGTGCATAGAAAATAGAAAACATGGCTCTTTTGATTGATTAAACGTGACAATTATCAAGGAGGCATTATAACGCTAGAAACTTATTAAGGTGATTATCCAAAATATATGCAGGTTTATCTGATGTTATCCGCAACATGCTTGTGTCTTAATAAAGGAAGTAGCAACTTACTGTCTCCCGAAAGTGGCGAACACATTCCCACAAAACCACAGAATCTCGATAGGATATTAAACATTCATCAGTTTTCATGTATAGGATTTAGTAATTTGCTGAAAAATATTAATAAAATATTAGCCGTTGGGGCATAAGTCGCGCTTTTCTGCATTTCTTTGAGATCTACATCATCATCAACTTAGTTTAAACATAACTTATATTAATGGTGTTTTAAACCTTCCATGTTCTGTCGATGTTTTAAACCGGACATATTGTGTCGGTGTTTTAAACCTTACAGATTGTGTCGATGTTTTAAACCTTACAGATTGTGTCGATGTTTTAAACCGTACATGTTGTGTCGACGTTTAAAACCGTACATGTTGTGTCGACGTTTTAAACCGTACATGCTGTGTCGACGTTTTAAACCGTACATGTTGTGTCGATGTTTTAAACCGTGCATGTTGTGTCGATGTTTTAAACCGTACATATTAGAATTCAGAAAGAAAGAATGTGTGAGCAAGACCTAAGGCACAAGCTTAAAAATACTCTTTTTCTCCAGACGGTAATTATCACCAGTACTGGTAGAAATAAAAACGATTTTTATAAAAATGTTGGAAACTTTCTATAATTCAAAACAGTATATGAAGTACCATATTTTTGATATATGATATGTGATACAGTAATACGATGTATGTTTATGATGAATACTTATTATTATAATTATTGTACAATAGATTTATGTACAATAATATTTTTTTCATGTATGTAAAACTATGCTTATTACACAGAAGATATACCGGTATTTATACGATACGAGTATCAAAATATGTATGTTTTGTGATGAAGAATGATTTTAATAAAAGATAAAAATATAAAAAAAAAACCCAAAAAACGTACATATTGTGTCGATGTTTTAAACCGGACATATATTGTGTCGATGTTTTTAACCGGACATGATGAGTCGGTGTTTTAAACATTACAGATTGTGTCGATGTTTTAAACTGTGCACGTCGTGTCAATGTTTTAAACCTTGCTTATTGTGTCGATGGGTTAAACCGGACATATTGTGTCCATGTTTTAAAATGTGCATGATAAGTCAGTGTTTTAAACCTTACAGATTGTGTCGATGTTTTAAACTGTGCACGTCGTGTCGATGTTTTAAACTGTGCATGTTTATCGATGTGATAACAACATGTCCAATGTTTTAAACCGTACATATTGTGTCGATGTTTTAAACTGGACATATTGTGTCGATGTTTTAAACCCTGCATATTGTGTCGGTGTTTTAAACTGTGCATATTATGTCGGTGTTTTAAACCTTGCATATTGGGTCGATGGGTTAAACCGGACATATTGTATCGGTGTTTTAAACCGTATATACTGTGTCGACGTTTTAAACCGTACATGTTTTGTCGATGTATTAAACCGGAGATGTTGTGTCGATGTTTTTAACCTCACATATTATGTGTCGGTGTATCAAACCGTACATGTTGTGTCGATGAATTTAACCGGACATATTGTGTCGGTGTTTTAAACCAGGGATGTTGGGTCGATGGTTTTAACCGGACATGTTGTTTCGGTGTTTTAAAGTGTCCATATTGTGTCGATGGTTTAAACCGGACACGTTGTGTCGGTGGGTGAACTGGACATGTTGTGTCGGTAGGTTAACCAGACTTGCTGAATTATTTGTAAGCATATGCTATGTTTGCGTACCCTTCTTTTGTAATTAGCACGAAGGTATATCCAAATAGTCTATTAGCTCGACAGGAAAAACATTCCGAAAGCCAATAATGATAGTAATGGAGACACAACAAAGGTCTTCAATACTAGAGAGAATTAAAATTCAATTGCTTACGCCATTAATCAGGAAAAATCTAAATAATAAAATACGTGAAAACATTGATTACCTGCGCACGCCAAACAGGGAAGCTCAAACATGTTCATGCATTACAGCTGTGATTTGAAATACAACAGAGAAATCATAAAGGCCTGAGCCACGAAATATAAAGAACATATCAACAGTCCATGAACTTGTGAATTACACTGCCTTACCTACTAATTCGTTTCCAAGGCTGAATCGAATCTGGCTCTTCCACAGTACTGTCGACGTCACAATGACAATGGCACGTATTAGGGTTCCAGATACGGCCCTGTAAAATGACAAGGGCTACACAACATTTGATGTTAACTTACATCACACATTATACAAGCACAACATTAGATGTAAATCTGATGTAAGCTGGAAGAATCTCGCTCTGTTTGATGTTAATCGGTCGTCCAGGTGTTGCTTGTACATGGATTCGTAACGAGGTACACTCAGCAACAATCAACAGAAATTTCACGTGTAATTCCCGTTCATAAATTTATTAAATACACATTAGTTTGCGAAGCAATCTTATTCTCCCCTGGAGGAGAGGAACTCTTTCCCTGTGTTCGCGGTATTTCCTACGAACGCAGATTAGAGTTTTATGATGAAAAATTCCGTAGTCGCCAAAGCTATATAATTTGCAAAGCCTACACATTAGCGAAGGAATGATCCGTAAGTTTTTCTCAATCAAGAGCGACAAAAAAGTATAATAAACTTTGACTGTTTTCAGATTATCTTTTATCTATATTACATAAAGCATGCATTGTTACAAGAAGCCTCAAGCTGCCAGTTTTCAATGATGCCATTTTAATGACCATGTTCTTCTTCAGTAAATTTAAAATGGCTCTCTGATTAAAGTGTGATGTCATTTAAAAATGTTACAATCAATAAAGAAAACTTTAGTAGGATGGAATGCTCTTTTTACGACTTTGTCCTCGTTAACTTTTAGTATATATGGTTAATGAGCAATCATGCTGGATTCTTAGGGAAAAAAAAAGTTTTACTCTCATTTTTACTACCGTGTGGACTTTTTTTAGTAGTTGCAAATGGCATATACAGGAAAGTTTTCCTTTCTAGAAAGGGGGAGGGGTTGACGCCTATCTGTTGTTTTTGTTGTTGTTGTTGTAAATTTAACTTAACCTTTAAGATTAACAAAATCTTTACTTTTCCGGAGTCAAGGCTCCCTCTCCCATTATGATGTCGTTGGAAGCCTTATCCAACACCAGAGTTTAACAAATGCCATTGGTGAGGTAGTATATGATTTAGACAAAGGTATAGAGAAACTGGAAGTCCTCCCCACGATATTTGGGCACTATAACGATTTCTCTCATGTATGGAGGAGCTATCATAATGACAGATCGATAGGCTGATCAAACTCATCGCGGGAAAACAGTACACCGCGTCCAGTCCCTAGTTCATCAAATTCTTATGGTGTTGTTTCTTCATAGCTACAAGCGGGGCTACAAGAAGCCTAATTACACGTAGATTGAATAGGTCAGGCTATTCATTTCGCCAACAATATTGAGAGGCAATAATGTCATGGTAACTGAGAATATATAGTAAATGCATTTAGTGTGTACAAATAGTGTTCATTAACACACTGAACTCTTCAGTCAAAATAAAGGTCATGACCCCGGAAATAAGATTGGGTGAAATTCTGCCCTGATATAACTGTTTATAAGAGTTTATACGATAAGCCCAACAACGTCACGCTTTTACGAATATGAGACGATTCCATTGACGATTACATTGAAATGGACTGAACAGCAGGCATTATGCCTATTATGTTCTCTCCTGAAACTTATGTACATCTCTTATATTAAAACAAGTTGCTGTCCTTTAAAAAAGGACTACAATACGTGGACCATTTGCATGTGTTTCCAACGAAAACGTGAAAGCCTTAAGATTATCAGAGATTCCACCGACTCTAGCCGACTCTAGCCTTCTGCATTTAACCACTAAATTTGTACGTTGTATTATGTATACATGTATGTATAGCCCTGACTTTTTATCTCAGAATTAAAAGGGTTCATACTTCTCAAATAATTATGATCTATCTATGAATGAAATTTGCATGTATAGTATCAGGCATTCGGTGAATTCTACTATTTGCGCACACATTACGATTCGCATTACTTTGTTAACTATGCAGTGACAGCTTTGTGTAAATTAAAAATTTCATATTTTGATGCATTTTTCTTGAGATTTAATCTTTTATACAGTGACATAATTATTCAATCATACTTAAATGCTTAAAAAATTTAATCGGGAAGTTCTCTAGCCCGCCTACTATAAAAGTAAAGTTAAGCTACATGTGTATTCGGAAAACAACAAAACATATTGCAAATTATGCTACATGATGCATGTTGTAGTTTCGGCATAACATTAACTTATTTCATAATACTGATAATTCATATCACGTGCCAATCATTTTATTTAAAGGAATACTTTGTTTCTGTACTGTTTACTGACATCTTTACAATTACAGCGCCTTTGAATTTATATGTGCATATGGCACGGAATCCCGATACCGATTCAGATAAACGTGTGCTAACCTGGTTCCCTGAGCTACCCATTACGCACAGGAACCAGGCTAACTCATGCGCAGGCTGAATTTTCCCCATAGCATCCGGTTTAACCTCGCTTATATATTTTCTGCGTGGACCTCAGGGTCCACGCAAAGAATCGTTTATTTGTTTGTGTGCATCAGTACATGTAATGTTTTAATATAATACTTTATTACCTAATCATTAACAAACATGCATTTATACCTTAGTTTGATTTCTATGTTTATTTTCTCCACATCACAACGTCTGACTGTGCTAGTGTTATTGTTTATTTGACATTATTTGGACTGGACAAGACCATTGTGTTTTGGGGTTTTATTTTCGCTATCTGACAGTTTTAAAATATTTTTCCAAATAAATCTATTGTATAAAAAAGATTTTGAAAAGGTTTACCTAAAAGAAAGCCAAAGCGCAGAAAGAGCTTAATAATAAAAAAAAACGCTGCTATGATTCGAACACCCCCTCAGCCGAGAGGCACTGTCCACAGTCCTCCGCCTATCACACAGAGCGACCTTGACACATATTGATCATTGTAAAATTTTTTAATAGTTTGACAGCTATAAAGAAAGTTTTGAGGTTTTTTTATGAAAACCACGAGTTTTTACCCATAATGGGTCTAGACTTCACTTTGATAAATCAATATTAAAGAGTGAAAACTTATTCTTTTATCAAAAATATTTTTAGGTTGGAGTCTAGACCCATACATACCAAAAATGTATAACATAGCAAAGTAAATGGGCAGTATATGCACAAAACGTCGTGTGGTCTAATTTGAAAACCTAGATCTCTTTTGTTTACAGATTGGAAGCATGTTATTGATATGCATCGTTAAATTTATAATTTTAACAATGTATGTACAAGACAAAAAATATTATCTGTGCAACATTTGATCATATTGTTTTTATTGCTCCAAGATGGGGGATATATCGCCTTGTACGCCCCCGTCAAATTTGGAAAACGATGGAAAACAACTTTAATATAATTATGGAACAAATTGAGACGTAAAGGGACTTGGACACGATTTGAGCTCAAAATTTTGAATTTTATTTTTCCATTTTTAATGTTTAGAATGGATAATATGGGTATTTTTAATGCTTTGTCAAAATTTGAAGGTCAGATATTGAGTTATAAGCAAGGTACAGCGTTTGGAATTCTTTGTTTTGTAAACAAAGCTCGAGCCTTGTTATTGTTTACATATGTGTTTTATTGGTATAAGTTTCATTCAAATGTTGCTTCTTCTATTAATTATATATTTTATAAACACATTGAATAGGTTTGCCTTGTTTCCCACGAGTTATTATGTCAAAAAAAATGTTAATGCCATACTTAACATTATTTGTAAACAAATATAAGACTCGAGCTTCGTTACATAACAAAGAGTTCTTACCTCTGTATCTCCTTTATTACTTCAATTCTAACATTCAAATTTTGGTCCATCATTAAAAATGTGCAAGTAAACAATTTTATATATAAAAAATTAAAATTAAAATTTTGATCTAAAATCGTGCTCGTCCCTTTAATTCTTTTCTAGCAATGCACTGATGCATTGGGTGATCTTAAATAAGTAATATATTAAATACATGTAACAATGGCTATATAAGAAGAAATTCAAATTACACAATGACCGAAAAGTTTATAGTATATACTGAAGAGAAAAGTTTAAAATCTAAGAAAATAACCAACACAACTGTGTTTGGTTGTGCAGTTGTAGGTTTGATTTCCCAAGATTACTTTTTTTTTCTTCGAAGTTTAATAAGAGTGGACTGGTATTATAACGTTAAGAATATTTGATTTTACTGAAATACTGTCCCTGTCTCATTCTGAGCGTTTGATAAATCTATTCAACAGAAAGACTGTGTAAACCAAGACGAAATCAATTAGGAAAATCATACTAAATACCACCAAAAAAACCAACAAACTATTTTTGATTTTCGATCCCAAAACCCAATTAGTCTGGATATTTACTCCTCGATTTTTGTGTCATGCATCAACAAGTCAACACGCCATTCTATCATCAATACCTAGGTTCTGAATTTTCCTATGTTTTAGATATGCGATAGCAATTTTAACGAAGAAAGGTACCCTGTCAAAGGCAAAAATCCTTCCTGTTTCCCTTCTCCCAAGAAGTCATTACTAGGCGTTAATACAACAGTATTCATAATTAAATTTAAGAGTAGGGAGTTTAAAACGTTATCATGTTATTTATTGATTAGATTTTCAAGAAATATAAGGAATTGTCATAATTAAAATTAAATTAAATTGCTATATTCAAGATCCTAATCACTCTAATGCAGAGTAGAAAGAAAGAAAATTAAATTTAACTTTCTAAACGAATGTATAATCGTGAACAATCAAACCCCTTATTGGGGTTTATAACCAACGCTAAAGGTTAGATTAAAGTAGAAACCAGACTCATGGATTAGCATCTAAACTCGACTGATTTTCAAACATCGTTTATAATTGATAAATCGGCTCGTTAGATATCTGTGCTTAATCCTCCGCACAGCTTAACCATCGCTTGTCTATAGGACCACGTGGGAGCCCCGGAAAGCCCTATGACGTGTGACGTCTGCCAAACATGGTACAAAGGACAACTTATTAGCCTCAAATTGGAATATCAAGCTGCACTATAACAATAAAAGCTTCTAACGTGCATTCTGAATTGCGCAAAACGAGACGACGCACTTTTGGTCTAACTGTGTTTGTACACGTAAAGGTTACATGTACATGCAAGTAAAGTTAAACGGTCGTTAAACGAATTGAAACTTTTGAATCGAAAAAATAAATCAAGAATGTGCAGTTTTCTTTTACCAAAACTTACTAGAGAAAAAAATGAAACAAAAAATAGAGAAAAATTAAAACATTTAAAGAAAAAATCTAAGTACAATAATAATTTTTTTTTCCTTTTTGGGCTTTTTATTTACCATACGTTCACATCGTTACTACTGATGTACTATGAAAAACTTAGATACACTCACTTTGAAACTTTCTGATCTATAGAAGTAACGAAAAGGTATCAATACTATACCAAAGACTTCAACCATTAACACATAATTTCATGAGAAATTAAGTTTGTAAAAACAATTACATGTAATTACCTTTTCATTCAATTGGGATTTAGGTTTTGATATTTATTAAATCAAGCATTCCATGTATTCATTACATTACAATTGTTACTCTACACAATGCAAATAAGTACAGGCCAATGATCTTTGACTTATAGCATGAAGTATTGAACAGTATCAACAATATTGGAGACTTTATTTTATCAACCAAAAGCAAAGAGGTTATTTCACTATCTATGAATATTGAAAAACAGTGCGTGTCATTATTGTTACAAACATTGATAGAAGGACTGATATACTTGAGTGGCATTCTCTCTCTCTCTCTCTTTCTCTCTCTCTCTCTCTCTCTCTCTCTCTCTCTCTCTCTCTCTCTCTCTCTGCGATAATTCCTCCATTAAAGTTCATCGACATTCTGTTCGAGTTCGAGATTTAGAGTTTTTACAACTATAGAGAATTCAAATTGAAGTAACATATCATTTTAAATCTGTTCAGACCTCAATCAGGCCAAAACAAACCGTATACTGAAATCCAAGAAGCCATAACACAAAACAGCAATACCATTTCTAATTTCCATTTTTGGTTTTAATTGTTCGCACTTTCTGAATGTCTGGCGTTGGCTTGATTTATCGGATGCTGGGTCTTTCCCGGCGTCATCAATGACTGTGGGTCACAATCTAGGACACTGAACAGACGACTTGATGGACGGGCCTAATCTAACACACACCTGGTGATCTTTAACTGCGCAAATTCAGGTAATATCGGTTAATTCAATTTTATTGGCACCAGAACAAGATGAAGAGTAGATGATTAATCGGAAAATTATTCACTTCCTGTTTTTGTTTCAACCCTTCATCGAAGATTTGCAGCTCCTTCACGTTAAAAATTGACAATATTTGAGAGAGCCAGAGAATCCAAAGCCACATGACAGGCATCACCCTAACAGAGTACGCTTTGCCTCGTGCACCTTTACCATACAGTACATTTTAACGGAAAACTATCACTCAGAAGGCATTTCCTCGAGCAATAAAACGATGACAGATAAATCTATGTTTGGAGATGAAAGCTGGAGAACACTGATTAATCATTGCACAATTTTTATTATGAAATATAATATTTAGTGTATGGATAAACGAGCACGCTTTCTTATGTCATTGGGACTATAGCTCATTGCACAACCTTCTGTATACATAATTATGCCAGAGGAAAACAGAGAGAATGCCTATATTGTAGCGACGTACTAACTACATTGTACATGTATACTATTAATTACGTGACAATTACGTATATATATGTACGATCTGTAAAGAATATTTAAAATGAAGTTTGTATATATTTCTCTAAGATCTGTGCGTCTAAATATGTGTGTTTTTGTCCGTCTGTTTGTTTGTAGGGTTGACGCTTTCCAGTCGGCATGCAAAATTACATCTGTAATTTCCTCTTAACAACCTGTAATGCAGGTATCTGATCAAATGAAGGTCAGTAGTCAATGTTTGTAAAGGATCAAGGTCATTATATAGGTAAGATTTTGGGAATTTCTCATTCTCAGTGTTCTCGTGTTTTACACAGACAGATAACTTGTCTCTCTTGATTTTACATTGAAAACACTTCGTTTGTGCTTGTAATTGTTAAAAAAGAGAATGCTCAAATTACAAGGGGCGAGAACAGGAAGCGAGTTTCCATCCTCAGTTAATTTTCCAAGTCTTGCTAACAAGATACAAAATTTTTTCTCCGATTGATATCTATTGGAGAGACTACTGGTTTTCAGATAAACCAATCATGTTGGCCTCTTTTGGTAAAGCCGAGATCTATACATCTTGATTAACTTTGTAACCGGTCTCGGGGTCAAATAAAGTTTATAAATTGTCAACATTAGACAAAGTCGTCATCTCTTCATGCAAAAAAATGCTTTGGAGGAATAAATAATGTTTTTGTCGTCTTCGATATTCCCGACAACACTGATGAAGATAATTGATCCGTCATCTCATTCTTCAATAACTCACAGTATCAGTATTATTACAGAAAAATGAATTCTCTTATCTGCTTGATTTTTTTTCGATGACCTTCTGTTTAATTGATGCTGTAGTGCAGTCAAAACAGCATCAGGGCATTTAATTGGTGATTAAAACCATTTCTGAGTCCTGAATGTTTTAAATGTTGTCGTAGTAAGTGACTGGATATTACAAAGATAAAATCTGTATTTAGAGTGCTCTAAACCGGAAGTCAGTGATCTTTGAGCGAGGCCCCTTAGGTAGCAAGGGACAGTTTCGAATAAAGTACCCGTCAAAATTTTTGTAAAATTGAGAGTTGCTGTACTTGAAGGCTTATGATTGTTGCTAAAATTCATGAAATGATTTTTAATGATTATCATTAGTTAGAGGGGTGTCTGTTGTTGAAATTGATATGCAATATGTAGGCCCCTTATGTTAGGTACATGAGAATCAGAAGTAAAATGCGAAACCTGCGGCTATGACTGTTGTGCTGACTTTACACAGTGAAATTGCAAGTTACAGACGGGAGGTAAAATAACACGAAAAGTAGGTGGATGGGACATTGTAAACTATACACTGGTAAGTTTCTGACATGTGATAGTGCAACATGCACGCGGTACGGAAGGTCAACCCTCTGCAGGGAATTAGCTGGGGGAGGTCTAAAAAGCTGAAAAATCATGAAAAATAAGCAAAATATTAAAGGGTCAAAATCTCATAAAAACCAGTATGTAGAGAATTTTACAGGTTTTGACTAGTAATTTTCTTCAGAAATTGGTGATTGGCCTTATAAAGAGTGAATTAAAGGTATTTGTGCTGAATGGGAACTGAGGAAATTCTAGTTACAGAGTTCCGAAGACATGCATCTCTCGGCTACAGTGAATTGTATCAAAAAAACTGTCCCCTGCCACCTTAGATCAACGTCCTGTATCATGGTAGGCGGTGACACGCTCTTGGTTGTTACAGGTCCGGCCTATTGCGTTACCCTGTAAAACGTCGTTCAGACGGTGAAATGAGTAGATCCATCAACCCATCTTATCAATTGTTTTCCTCCATTATTTCGAAGGCATGTTCTAGGCTACATATTGAAAAAATTAACTCAACCTTGTGTTCCAGGATCTATTTTTTTTCTCCAAATGCAATTTTATAGTATGATATAGTTTAAAGATGTATGTGGCATATTCTAAGTGAATAACGTTACTGAATAAGATCTGATTATTTGCTCCATTACTTTATCTGAGGGTTGGACTTTAACATAAAAAAGATGTCTAAGTCAATCGCTCAACAAATCAAAGATACGAGAAATAAAAAAAATATTTCTTACTTGCGTTAAAAAAAAACCCAAAAGATTTGAATAAGCCCGCCTAAAATGGGTCTCATGACATCCATCTTGGTCTATCAACAGCAATGGCGACGACGAGAAAGCGTGGTAGACCGTGAGGTTTGACAGATTGGGCAAAGAAATATAACAAGAGACAGACTGACAAAGATAGAAGCAAAGGGAAGATCTTCCGAGATCTTGTAGATTGATGGAATAGGATGAAAGCCAAATTAAACTGAAAGTTTCTATCATGAAGTTGTCGGGGTTTTTCTAGTCAGGTTCGTGTTCCATGTGTTCCATGCCTTTACTTTATAAGTTATAAACCACAAGTGGATTTTCGTATAGAGAAATTTTTGAAGTAGGGATAAACACTTTCAGTACATGCATCCCTTGGTTTGTATTTACTCCGTTTACCGTGTCGATGACGTTAAAATCGTTTTTCGCCTTTATTAAAATTCATATCGTTCTACATTAATCAATATCGGAATTATAATGCTTCGAGTGTAATCTGTTTTAAGAATGATCTAATCTAACGTCTAATTATAAGAAGCATGTATATTTTTACTCAAACTCATGGCAACAATTTTACTCCTGATACGCCACATATACCTTTAAGAGCTAGAAAGCATTTGTCATTCTATTTTTAATTTGTATTTCCCCGTCAACAACGCATCTCGGCTATTGTGGCTTCGGCTCTTCGGCTTTCATTTCACAAGACTACCCAATCGGTGTATTTCAATTAGCCAACAGAGCTTATTTGCTACACGGTCCCGGGCGATCGTGTTCAGGTTTGACTCGTCCTATTGACACATTTGATAGAAGGCATTATAGCTCTGAACAAAATTAAGACATCTAGAGCAGACAGATACAGTTGTATGTCGTGTAGCTTCCATTTTGTTTTGGCGCCAAAGTGGTGTCTGTTTTCGCATTGCCTGCTGATGTCTTGTGCTGTAATTGGCAATGAGCTTCCAAAACATGTGGATGACCGGGTAACCGGGAATCAAAGCTTGATAGCAGGTTCCAAAGAAAATATTGATGTTAGCTTTTGGTTCAAATTTTTAGTGAAGGCTACGATAATTAACTCTTAGTAATGGACATATGAATCGACACAACTTTGTACAATTTAGTGCATCGGTGGAGGGAAAAATATCCTCTGCTTAGCATTTAATTTTTCCCTTTTCCTGGTCAATATGCAACAGCTATGTCGAAATGAACAAACACTGAGTGTATATGTATCTCCAACGAACATGGCATGACCTTACGAAAAGTTTTAAAGGTCAAGGTTTGTTCAACCACACTTTATGATCCCTTTAAGTGTCACTTCTCCAAAACGGGGGCTAAATATATTATACATGTAACCGTCTCCTTAATAAAGTCAGACTGCCTCGTAAGCAGAATTTAATGTTACTGTGACTGAATTCAAAATATTTGGCTATTATCAAACCATGTATTATTAAAATAAATAATTGCCTTAACATATTTTGATTTGGTAAATACAGAGTACTAGTATATACCTCTTTTCAAAAATACATGTCAATCAAAATCGTATCAACGTAAAGATATAGCTAATGGACGAAAAAGTGGAATGAGACACCTTTATATTGGGACGTACTTCCTATCGAAATAAACAAATAAATTCAAGTTTAATCTCATAATTTTTTCCTTACCCAAAATTGTTACTTAACAGGGTAGCTCAAACCCTTAGGGCGTTAGCTATCAATTTGTAAATATGAGTTTGAATCCCGCTAAGGTTTTTGAAAGTTTTACCTTTTCAAATATGTTGAACAAATATATTTTAGTCAAAAAGTGTAAAACTATTTTAGTTGTAATGTACTTTTATCAACATTAATATCGACAAGTGTCCCATACCACTTTAATTAAAATATATTGTTTGCATGAATCGTTTCTGATGCTCAAATGTTTGCATACACTTAAAGATGTTAGAAGATTCGTTTTGCAAAAAACTGAGTGATCTCACCTCTAGGCATATCCAGTGGTTCTTCTCCGAATAGGTTCCGAGTGATGTCAGTCGCACCTTCTCGGGCTTTTTCGGCAGAGCTCGGAAAAACGCTTCGAATGTATCATGACATTATTTTATACATGTACAAAACTGAGTTGCTTCCCATCGACTTTGATATTGGATAGAAAGCCTTGAATGTCTTTTCTAATGTATATTTTATGATATATCGTAGTTTTAGCTCAAATTTTCAGATAAAGCATTTTCTCTTATTCATTTCCAGGTTAATGAAAAGGGGGTCGTCATTGGCGCCAACTTTTATAATTCATTCGAAGTTGTTTCCGTTTGTTTGAGAGCCACAGGGAGTTGCGATTGTACTGATATAGATTGTCATTAGAATGCTGTCATGTTGTAAATTTTGAATTTACTGGGTGGGTGTAAGTACAACTAGTTGTCATGTTGTAAATTTTGTATTTACACCCACCCAGTAAATTCAAAATTTACAACATGACATTGCTTTTGATACCTCTTGTATATAATATCTTCTTCTTATTAAGAGAAAGCATTTATCAGGCTTATATTGCTGCCAATCTGGCATGTTTGCTTACTTGCATAGAGGGATTTAAGTTTTCATAAATGAAAAAATGAAAAGTTTACAGCATTATATATATATATATATATATATATATATATATATATATATATATATATATATATATATATATATATATATATATATATATATATATATATATATATATATATATATATATATATACTAATGACTATTTCATGAGTCGCGATTGCTGTCGATTAGGTATATTTGCTTTTGCATTACTTTTTTTACCATTGAACTTGAAATACATGTAATATCTATACCTATGCATTTACATGTATTTCATAAATTGAAAGCAAAAATCTCAATAAAATTCTTAAGCAACGATTCATAGCAGCATCAACATTTAATGTAATTCTTTCGCTTTTATCTTATTTACTATTTCCTGCTGAAACCAAGCTGTTCTTAACTTGGTTAATTTCTTTTTATTAATAATGAACTTGTATTTAATTACATTCTAGTTCAGAACTGAATATTTAGCAAGATATTTTTGAAAATCAGAAATCAGAGAGAAGATAATTTTTCAATGCTTTACAATGTCATTATCATCGAAAACTTGTATTTTTGGATATATTTTCTATGCAAAGAGCACTATGAAGCATTGTTGAAAAAAACGCTTTTTTAATAATTCAACATCTTACCCCTGTGATTTTAGGCTCCTGAACTGATTTTAGACTTCCAAATATCGGTCAAATATTAAGGCGTAAATTCTGCGCACTAGATTAATGGTTTCTACCCAGCCTGTTTAATGGTCAATGAATGGGTATATCCACCAGGCGTGGGATAGGATTCTAATGACAATCTATAAAAGAGCCGTATCAAAGTACTTGGGTCCGTTTTTAGTAATTCAGGAAAGGTACAAATGATGAGGGATTGTGTGTTTATGGTATTTATATTAACCCGGACTTGGAAGAATATACAAACTGAAACAACCTGTCGTGAACTCGTGTCGAGTGGAATTTGCGCAGTATGAATTCCGGCATTAGCTCACTCAGGATCTGCCTCTGGCTCCATTTCACAATCTGTCACGTTTGAGCAGGTGTTTCCTAAGGAGAACGAGAGGCTTTTTATTTTTTTTTGTCAGATAAACGTGACAATAAGTGAGCAGTTTTCCGACTACAATTCTCATCCAGAAATGTTGTTGAATTTTTGTCGCAGGTTAGAATTCGGACTCTTTTTTAACTTGCAAAATAAATACTAAGTATACGGCACAAATGTACAAATTTTGCAAACCTATGAAAAATTGTAAATCAGTTCTACAAAATATTGCTGCTGGCCATCATAAGAGTTAGGAGTCTTATTAAGCATTTGCAAAGAATCGCAACTCTTGATTCGTAGAAGAAAATCAATTGTATCCATTGCTACAGTTCTTTTGTTGAAAAAATGCAAGTAAATAATTATTCACTATTATTTCAAAGTTATTTGTCGTTTGAAGATAAAACTGCTCAAGATACCCGGTTGTACAGATGTAAATATATTGATTATTGGTTTATGTTGCTACAGATGTTTTACGCTGGTTGGAGTGCTGATTATTTTTATCAGGGTATCACCATTACCGACAGGGGACTAATGACTTTGACCTTAACTTTTGGAGTGGTGAGATAGTGAACCTTCAGCATTGGTTGCAAAGAACGATGGTTCACAATTCTTCTTTACACAGGTATATTACGACGTATTACGTCTACCTCAACGTACATGTACACTGACGCAAACGCCCAACGTCAAACGCGTTCAGGATAAGTATCTGATATTAAAGTTATATCAGGAGCACAAAAAACTGCTGTGTTATAAGCTGTCTAACGCTGAATACCAAACAAAAGAAGATGTGGGAATAAGATGGTACAACTGCCTATTTGGTCAATTGTTGGGCTACAAAATGACATTTTCAAGGTATAGTGCAGGCACGTAGCATCAGGGGGGCCAGGCCCCCCCCCCCCCCACACTTTTTCTCGCAGCAACAAATTGTTTAAATTTTACATATAAAAAATGAATTATAATGGAGTTGCCCCCCCCCCCCCCACTTTTTTGGAAGTAAGTAAAAAATTGATATGAAAATAAGGAAATGAGGAGTCAAATTGAAGTTACCTCTTCTCCCCCCCCCCGCCCCCCCCCCCCCCCGGAATAGGATTTTGAAGATTTTGGGAAACTTTAAATTTTTTTTTTTTTTTTTTTGCTTGTCAAGATTTTTTGGATGGGTCTGGCCCCCCCCCCCCCCCCCCACTTTCAAAAACGATGCTACGTGCCTGTAGTGGGTCATCTCTCCACATTTTTGTTGATTAATATCGGTTTAAATTCCGTTAAACCGCATTTAGACTATGACCAAAAATATGGAGCTCAGACCCACTCACACTGAGAAAAGGCATTGAAGTTCTAAAATTGACACTACATGGTGGTTTTGACACGCATACGCCAGTTTAAATCAACCTATTGCAAGTATTTTTTTTTTAATTTATTTATTGACAAGAACAAACAAAGTATACAATAACTTCAAGCACAAAAATCTAATTAGCTATCTACAAGGCAGCACATTGTCCTACCTAAAATACTATGGTTATATATTATTTTTGTCATCTAATTTAATTTTATATTGCTTATGAAAAAATACTTTAAAGAGTATTAAGAGTTGTATAGATTCCACAGATAATGTTTGAGTGTAGTACACATGTATATACAAATAGCGTAGGTTCACAAAGCAAGTAAAAAAGTGGTGTACACATAAGGCTAAATTAGCAATGTATAGAGATAAGGAATAAGGAATCATTCTTTGAGTATTATGAGGTGATAATTTTGGTTGGGGCGTGATCAAATCCAATAAAGTCCGAAGGGCTTTATGATAGATTTGATCACGTTCCGACCGAAATTATCACCTCATAATATTCAAATAATGATTCCTTCTTACTTATATTTATATAACATTAAGCCATCGTACGATTAAATATTTAAATTTGAGTAAGCAAACCCCGCTGGCGCCTCACTTTGGCGTCATTTGTATTATGGGTTATATAGTACAAAATCGATTCTTAGTGTTATCACAGGCAAAGACACTGGAAATGTAAATATATTTAAATAAATGTACAAGTAATATCCTGCCTAACCCGGTAGACAACATTATCAATCACACAGTCTCCGGGTGTAGAGATACATAGGCAGACCTTATGTATCCATGGTATATAACAGTCTACTATATTACAATTGCACACTGTAGTTGTCTGTATTATTAAGTTATAAAAATCAAGGAAAGAAAGAGTTTGCTGTCTTAATTAGGAGGTTCTTCCTTGTTTTACAGTCCATACCCCCCTTTTATGACAGCTCTACTAGAAGACAGGTCTCTTCTCAGTAGTTTTAGGATAATAGAATATTTTACATTATGATAATAAGACATATCACGTCATCTTTGACAGATTTTCAAAAACTTGCACTTAGCATTTGCATTTAGAAAACGTAAAACTGAGGCATAAAAACAAGTGGATTTTTTAACATAATTATATATATATATTCAGTTTCATTCATAGAATCACATCTACAAAGCATTTTTTGTTTATAAATTCTATAAGCTACATAAGTGATAAGTAAATTTAGAGATTTAGTTTTATCGCTTTTTTCATAGAAGAAACCAACAACAATATGTTTCCATTGTATTTTGAATGACAATAAATTACTAACAGTATTCCATATGTTTTTAACATTGTTACATTCAAAAAGCAAATGTTTTATAATTCTATTTGTTTACAGTGTACACATTGATTTGATATATCTTTTTTCCATTTACTCACATATACATTATTACATAATATATTATTTAAAAGCTTGTAACTGAATTCGGCTACATGTTTATCTTTTATATCTTTAATCTTGGATTCATATATATTTTTCCAACTCTTCTCATCATATATTTCAAATTCTTTACGCAGTATTGATTGAAAAGAAGGCTTACAAAACTTTTTTTCAATGAGATTTTTATAGAAAAAATTACTAGATTTACCAGTCAAGGTGTAATATTCCAGAGGGAAGTTGAAACTCATTACGCATTGTATGTTTATAAAGTTTACATTGCTGAATGAATAAAGTCTTCGAATTGATTTAGTTATTTGAAAAAGAATTTTGTATTCACATAACCAGTTAGATTTATTAATAATATTTGCATAATGCTCTAATCGTCTGAAGTTACCCTTGTCGTCAAACAAGTCTTTAATGTATAGTATTCCTAATTTGATCCAGTTTTCGAAGAAAACGGAGTTTCCCTATTATACTAAATTACAATTATTCCATATTGGTTGTTGTAAAATATCATCAGGTGATCTTTTTTCAAAGAGCAGTTCATGTTTACATTCATTAAAACAACAAAATATTTCTTTGTAGAATAGGGGTAATTTTATGCTATCTAAGGTCTCTGTTTTAATAGTGGAGCACTTTAAAAGAAAGTGTATATCGATATTAAGTTTTTTACACTGGTTACTAAGAATATCAAATAGGATGCCTTTTGAGTTAAGTAATCTTGGAATCCACGCTGCTTTTAATGATTTTAACTTACAATCTATGTCTACTATAGATAATCCACTTTTTGCTATATCTCCAATTAAAGTATTTCGTTTGTTTCTTTCTGTTTTCTCCCAAATGAAGTTAAAAATCAATCTCTGTATTTTTTTAAATAAAATTGCTATCAGGAAGACAAAATATTGACGAATTATATACAAGTTTTGAAATAGCTAGAGTCCGAATGATACATGCTTTTCCAAAGAGTGTTAATTTTCTTTGTTTCCAGGATTCAAATATCTTTTCCATGTCATGATAAATTCTCATCCAATTTGTATTATAGCATTCTTCCTTATCATGGCCTACATAAATACCTCAACATTTAATTGCTTTATTTGTTATTCTGATTCCATGAAGATCTTCAAATTCGTTTTTCATATCTCCTAACAATATGCATTCAGTTTTATTAGTATTAATTTTTGACCCAGCGCATTCACAGAATGCTTTAATAACATCTAAAGTATTCTTCATTGAGATTTCGTCTTTCATAGCCACTGTTAAATCATCTGCATGTTGTATACTTTTAATTTCATAGTTATTTATTTTAATGCCATTTATGTTTTGATGAGTGCAAGTATTTAAAACGTTTACAGGTTACAAACCGGTGTCACGTTAAATATAAATTGTTTTTAATCATTTAAAAAAAAAAAGTATCAAATTTAATGATATTTTAATTTTGATTTTGCAGTATTTAATCATTTCTCATATGGGCATTTTACACGCCTTATTCGCCCATCTTCTTTAGTTTGGGCATGAATAACATTTTCAAAGCATGCTTACTTTTGTAAGTTTGTCGAAAATTGGATTTGCGCTACAGATAATTAGTGCATAAGTCGTTTCATGAACGTTCCCTATATGACGACATGTGCAGAAAAGCTAGCTAAGAAATTGTCTAACATTGGTAGCATGACTTATTGGCAATGTACAATCCTTTGCCATTTCATTCAGATTACAATATACATGTATATCTCTGACGTTTGTTTAACGATATAGGCATAAACAACGTAAACAACGTTCATTTGTCAACCTTAGAACTTTTAATCTGTCGGATAAAAACTAGCTTACCAAAAATAACTACATATGTATAATAATACCGCCAAAACCAGAATTTGATTCGACGTTTTACTTCTAAAATTTTATTTCTCAACAGATTATCTCTGTGACTTTCTTAATAACAAGGTTATCGAACGATTTTCGAAAGTCCAACAATAGAGAATGTTATTTTATATAATCCTTTCGCACATGAAATGCCTAAGCTACTGACGATCTGCATAACTATACTGAGCGTCGATGGTATAATATTAATATGTCATCATTAATTAATTAGATGTCCAGATAACAAAAATCCTAGATATTTGCGTCCTGTGTCTGATTCAGGTACTTTAGTGGTTAAGAAATTCGGTGTACATATTATAAGACAGAATGCCACAATATGCTAGAGATATTATGATAGAAGCGCATGGGAAGTCGGGGGGAAACACTGTTTGTTGGAGGAAAATGGATAAAGACTTCTGATAACTTGAACTCTGAATTCAACTCCGAGATTTGTGTGACGTTCATCATAGATGACAACTGCAATAATTTTCACAAGCTCTGATAAATGTTCCATTTCAAGAGATTTCCGTTCTTTTCATTGATAATTATACAACTGTATAGACCCCTAATTCACGCAGACACCTGGCCAACAAGCATCTGAGAAGACTGCAAAGTCAATTCAAGTCCGATATGATGACTAGAAATATGCTTATTTTCATAATATGCATATAAATCAAACTTTAACAACCTCCGGCCGAAATACATTGTACAACAAACCAAAACGGCGGAATTTGTTAAAGTTTTTGATGGTTCACTGTACAGTGAAGGATTTGTTATTCACCGATATATATGGCATGTATGGGGACCGCATATGAAAATGGGTTTAGTTACAAATCCTTCCCGCTTCAACTTTTTACTACGGACATCCTTAAATTTGCCTATCACTATTTAACGTTCGTCTGGAGTCCCTTACTTTTACAACGTTTTAATCCAACAAAAATCTAATCATTAAGTTGACCCATTCTCATATTTATTTCGAACTCTGACGCCAAAGAAATTCCAGTCAAAGTGATAGATCGTAATTTGTTTAAAACTGCTCCGTAATCACATGTTTATATATATATAGAAAACAACAGGAATTTTTGAAAGACGTCTTCTATTGATAAATTATTTGCACAAAGCATCAAACATGAGACTCGTGCGAACTCCACATGTCTTAATATCCTTTTTACTTACCTATCAGATTAATAAAACATGATGAAACTGAATTAGAAATTATGTCTGTCGGCAACGCAGAATAAAGGTTTGATGTTAAGAATACAGTTATATTAACAACAATCTCAGAATTTTTCAACCCATAAATACCATAGTTTACTCATAAAAACGTTTTTGTTTCATGTAGATTACATAGTTAACGATAGAAACACTTCAAAATTAAATTAAACTCGTATAAATTGTCCCCATTTGTTGTTGTCTTGCTAAAACAAACCCTCCAATCATAATTGATCTGTTGGGGTATAATATATATATATATATATATATATATATATATATATATATATATATATATATATATATATATATAATAGGCATTAGAGTTTAGAATTACGTCCGAACATTGATTTTTTGCTTTGTCTTATAATTATATGTGTTGCATGTATGTATAATTGTATGTTCTGAAATAATCCGCATATGAGGGAAATAAAGTATGAATGAATGAATGAAAACCGGTTGATCAATCTCAACAAAACTCAATGTTGATCTGCAGTTTCTCATTATAGCTATACAGCAAGCTTCAAATCATCTCTCTAATTCATAACACAATAGAGACTTGGGAAAACCATTTTGGAAAATAATAACGATAAAATTTAACCTCTCCTTTGATAATTTTCAATCTAAAGTAAAATATTTATACAAGACAAATAATTTGTCAGGTAACTATTTTAATCATTGAAACTGATAGTGGACCAAGCAAGAAAAAAAACCACAAATGGGTTTTCCAAATAAAAGTTTGCAAAAGGAAATATGCGAAAGTTGTCAACGGTATCCTGTATGTTTATTTTGGTATTTATAGGAAAACCTTGAATGTGTACACATAATGCCGTTACATGGGAGGTATTAGTTCTCAAGTTTTAACCAAAACACATATATATTACAATATAACTGCAAAATAACATGATAATATAACACAGCGCCATGTCCGTGGTTTGCATATAACACTGTCTGTCTAACAACAATGAAAACAGGACACTGAATATCGAATGGAATGAGCAGTGTCTAAACATCGGCCACACTCGAGGTGTTCCAGTTAGTTTCGGAGTCTCTTGGATTTGTCCGCCATATTACATGGCTTCCTCCTGTTCCGTCCGTTTGTCGAGTGTCGTCGAGACCGAGAGAAGATCGACGGCGGACGACGGGTTACAATGGAGGACTTCAGAAAGGCCACATCCGGAGTCTTTTCTTCTCGTTACAACTTGCTCTTCACCAACCGTAGACCTTCCTGTGAACACAAAGGAATTTCTCGATTACTTTTTACTAATATAGGCATTTCTCAAAAAAATCGTTTACTGTGACAATTTTCTAGAAAAATAGGTAATGGAAATTAATTTATTCAGTCCACATGTTGATGTTAACAATCACAAATTTTGTTTATTAAAGGACCAACAAAACGGATTTGTCCCCTCTCTTTCGTATATAAATATACAATGGAAGAATGTCATTGAGGGAGTCAGCAATATTCCAGTTCCCCAAGAGCAAGCCTAGCACTTTACTTTATGAAAGCTGCACAGCATCACATGCATTGTAAAGATAGTGCGAGAACGTGAGATGAACTTTGAAGGAAATACATGTAGCTTTAGTAGCTAAGTGAAATGGACCCCGTGATGGAAAAACTTCTTTGATTGGTGAAGCGTGGCGAGTTGTATATTACGTAGACAAGCTCTGTGTGGTGAGATAAATCGAAGATTTTGTGAACTACCTGCTTGTTTCAGAAGGGCCGATAACTTTCTCCTTCCTCTATATGAGTCGAACCTCTCCGGCCGAGATATTGAATACTTGTTTGATAAACAAGACAGTTATACTATAAGTAAATACTTTTTTAACTGTGAAAAATGCATTGTTCTTGACAAATCGAGGTATAGATGTATGTTTAATGTGATTCATAAGCCGCGTAAAATTGAAATCTTGACGTGAAAAGAGGTGGATTTGGTTAAAGTATTACTTACTTGGGCAGCGCAGTTTATCTAAAAGACAGGCACATATACATGTAAGCTTTCTTTTTGATTGTTTTATAGATGAACGAAAATTTGGAAAGACTTTCCATGTGACATTCTTCGCATTAATAAATATAGAGAAACACTTTTAAATAATTTCGAACAAAAATTAAAGTAACCATACAATAAATTAAGAACATAGATACATTTTACATAAAATTAGGATTTTGGTGGCATTTTTTCATGTAATTATCAAACATCAACACGAACTATTTACAACCGTGCGATTGATTCGGGCCAAATGTAAGGGAAATTCCATGGTTAAGAAATACGTTTGATATCGACTTTCTAAAAATTGTGTAAAAATTTGCAAACACTGTCATAGAGAGCAGAAATTCGAAATAAACATGGAGTTTCTCTATTATCGCCGAATTTTAGAATAATAAATCAATTTCTCGGAGAATTTGTTGAAAATTCTACATGTTAATGAATGTGTCAAGTTTGATTTAGAAGACGCTTAATTTCAAAACTAAGCTCTTTCAATAAGAATATTAGTTTTGGTCAAATTACGTATGACAAATTGGGAGATCTGTTGCTAAATACCTAATATTTCCTTTATGGGAATGTCAGTGTTAGTATAAATAATCCCCATACCATGAATAAAATTTACAATTTGCAAGGCTTAGAATTATTTCTTTAATCGTTGGAACAGTTATCGTTTTGAATTATTTGTTTGAAAAGTTTACGGTTTTATATAAAGAATTTTTAAAAAGGGGGCAAAATTTGAAGTTATTTAAAAGGGTTTTATGACAAAAATGAAATGTCATACCAAGACTTAATTACTAGTATCTTGATAAGTACAATACATTAAAATGTGTTTTCTCCAAGGTACATTGAAAGGGTAATAAGTGTTAGAATGAAAAGGGTTTCTGGTTAATAATTTATTACATTTAAGACTTAACTGAAGTCTATTAGAACGGTGAAATGAATTGGACATCAATCACTTTCACTTTTGCTTTTTACTACATGTATGCAATAGTGTAAGAAATGAACGACAATATTGCGTTTTGCTTTATATTCTTGCGTGTCCATGTAATATTTATATATTCCATAAATCTTTAAGCGTTTTTCCGAAAGAAAATTCATCCTTTTTGTGGTTCATTCTAGAATACTTGTATTGTTAGTAGCAAGTTATCTTACAACAAAACGATCTTAATGTTAGCATTCTTTTGCTGGATTCGGTTCTGAAAATGTCATGAGTTACGTTATGTAAAGCATTTAAAAAATTGCTTCACTCTTATTTTTTTAAAATTTTTATCAGTAATAGTTGTATTTTAAAGTCACCCTTTAAACTATTAATCTTCTGTAAAATGTCGTTTATGCTCCACTGTCTACAAACTAGGTATTCTTCAAATTAACTTTGAGCCCCGGACACATGTATGGCTCATGTATTACACCGTTATTAGATAGATGTTATGAGTTTTCTTTGCTATCTGAGCTATTTCCTTAGGAAGATTTATGTTGAGAAAGATATGTATGAAATGATCTTCACAACAGTTTGTAACCTATTATAATTACACAAACGTTGCTATTCACTCTTAAAACAGTGTGGTATCTACAAGTTCTGATAGATAATGACTGACTTCCTAAACAAAACTGTAGAATATTCCTCTCAACAGTTAATTACTTCTATAACATTACAATCTTGCTTCTCCTAAGCGGCCTCGCTTAATGATCGCACTAATTACCGTGTAATCTCTGTCTTTTTGAGCCATTGTTCTTCTTTTCTTCCACGGCTACAAGGTAGAAAAACAATAGAAGTCAAAAGACATAAAATAAATGTTTTGTAACAACTAAATTTATACAAGAACATGTTCGTCCTTGAATGTAGACCCGATTGGAAAAAAGAGTTCATTTGCAACTGCATTATACCCATCCAAAGTTAAAATACCATAACTATTAATTTTGCATTTTAAAAATTAGAATTACAGAGAGAAAGAAATAAAATTAGGTATGAGAGGAAAGACTGTCAAAGATCAAAAGAGGGGTAAAGAGAATCGTGGTTTACTGACGTCATTAGTATAAAATATTTACATTTTTTCATTGTTCTTGCCTATGAAAACATTACGTATCGATAAAGGTCCAAAAATTCAGACGACGTATAATTTTGTCGCAAGCGGGGTTTCTTATTAATATTTAAATATTTAATGATACCATTGCTGAAAATTAAATAAATATAAGTAATAAGGATTCATTCTTTGAATATTATGAGATCATAATTTCGGTCGGGCTTTATTGGATTTGATGACGCACTGGCCAAAATTATCACCTCATAATACTCAAAGCATGATTCCTTATTCCTTGATTACTAACATAAAGGTATATGATGATGAGGAAGCCGACATTGTAGATGACGTAGATGATTCCGAGGGAGATGAGGACGATCGTTTCTGCCTTGTCTGCGATTGTTTCCTTGACAACAGTGACCAGTGCGTGCCACACACAGACTGCCGACAGCATGATCATGGCGGCTAGTAGGTATTTATCCTGCAAGTATCAAGAAACATTTATTGTTTGTTTATTTGATTTTGTGTTCCAAAATTCCAAAACATCCGTTACAAGATTGCTGATTCTTTCCATGTACGGCTATCAATTATCAACAATTAATCAAACTTAATTTTATTGCATCCAAAAGTTTCATTATACAAAAAAATCGTTTGTATACACCAATCCACAAATACCTTGAAATATAATTTAAATGTACAAACTATTTTCTATACTCAAAATACATTCATTATACGTAAATCATGAAAATGAGTTTGTGGTCAAATAAAAACGCTATGATACAAACAAATGCGGTAATTGCAGAAATCTAAGGATCAAAATTAGAATGAAGATTCATGCAATACAGATGACAATGTGAACCGCATTGTGATAAAAACACAATTACTACACATACAAGTAGTATTCAAAGTTTACAAGTAAGTCAATTTATAAGAAATACTTTATTTGTTGAACGTATATTATTATATACCATACGAGTTGATTTCTTTTTATTTGAATGGAAAAAGAGCATTGATTTCAATAATGGTCAATATGACAGAAATCTGCACTGGGTCTGTCCTACTGATTGGAGATCAAAGCATTGCTGTCTGTCCATTATTGTCTTTATTGCTGTACAAGAGAGTTTTTGGATATTGATCTCTGCTAACCAACGGTAAGGTGCCCGGATTTAGTTCGATAACTATATTATCGAAACAAAGGAGGGAATTTCTTCCCGGGCCTCTTGTTGTGGTTCTTAATTCTACAGTCTGTCGAAATCAATGCATACTGAACGTTGAAGCGGGGGTCAGAGGAAATAAAGGATGTGTGTATAGATGTAACATCATGTAAAACAAGTACAGCCGTTGATCGTGAGTGGTTTCAATAAATCAGAATGTTTCCTGTTTAAGATGACTCACATAGGATAGATTCCTGTATACCATTGCAACGGAATTATTTTTTTCTGTTTTCCGTACTCAGATTTACATTCGATTGTACCGGTAGATAGTCAAGGAACATATGACACTTAAACTGATGACTGAATAGCGCTGAGTTGAGTCATTCCTCGTGTAATTTTAAATACATGTACCTTTATTTGTATATCGTACAAGTATACTGCACATTGACAGCATGAAGTTTTGAATGGTTGAAGACATCGAAACCTTAATTAGCATCTAATATGGACAGAATCAAGTGTTATGATCTCTTAAAAAATAGTGGACAAGCATAGCTTTCAACCACTGCCACAGCCTTCAACCACTTCAATTCGCGAACCCTCATTTTTACTAACAATATCAGGATTAAAACAAAAAACCTGTTATAAAAACGAATTTAAAACATCAAAGCATGCATCTGGCGCAAAGATATCATACATCGCATATGTTTTCCGTTCCGGGTTTAAAAGGGGCATGGCCACGATTTGAGTCAAATTTTCTTCTTCTTTTTTTTATTGTTTAGAATGCTTAAGAAATGGTCAACCAAAATTTGAGTATCAATAGTAGAGTAAAACAAGATATAGGGCTCACAATTCTTTGTCATGTAAGCAAGGCTCGTGTCCTGTTTTTGTTTGCATTGGTACAGTATACCGTTGTTTTGTTTTTATAAAAGTTGTTTTCAACCTGATTTCTCTCTTCTAATTCGTTTTTAACATAACTGAATAGTTCCTAGTGTTTATTACATTCATTTTAGGTCTTAAAACTGGAATTTTTACTTCAACATATAAAATGTGAACAAAAACAAGACGTGAGCTTTGTTTACATGACAAAGGATTGTGAGCTCTGTATCTCGCTTATAACACAACGACTGACACTCAAATTTTGATTGACCATTAGAAATGTCTTACCAAAGCATTGTAAACATTAAAAACGGATATATAATAACTGTATAGAAACTAAAATAACGGTAATCTTGATTGAAAAATTCATATATATGAATTATATCTGTTATCTTGTAGAAGTATTTTTGCTGATTTTATAAATTTTAAATATGAGTGATATTGAAAAATTAAGTTCTCGTGTAATGAATTCTCCAAATATTCCGCGTTAAGACTTTCAAGTTTTCTCAAACGAAGGCGCAGTCAAAACTTGTGAATATTCTTATTGAACATAAAGAACAGATTTTTCTCAACACGGTCATTTACAAATTTCAAGCACCAGATGATGGTAAATATTCATTTCAAATTGGCGATTACAAAGTTTAAATTTATTTCGGTCCAAATTCCGGAATTGAAGGACTTATTTTTGCTGATACATAATCAATTAATGCTAATAAAAAATAAGCCCCGATTGGCAAAAATAATCTTGGTACAATGCTTATAATATCTAAACGATTGAGAGGTCTACCCCAATTTACCGATATTAAAGCATAAACAATCGAGTTCACAATTTTAATATATTAGTTTAGGTATCGATGTAATATTAATGATGAACGAGTATTCATTTCCTTAAACTTACATGTACACGTGTGTTACTGTCATAATCGAAAAGATAGCATGTCTCATGTCTGAATTCAAGTACAGTAAAACACGCTTATAACGAAGTCCCAGGGACGGGCAATTCAACTTCGTTATAAGCGTAATTCATTATATCCGTCAAGTTTACAACATGAAATAGAGAATTGGGAAATGAAATTCACTTCGCTGTAAGCGTCAATTCATTATAAGCGTGTTCGTTATAACCGTGTTTTACTGTATATCTGAGTCAAACATTGAACAATTTCTAGACCGTCATGGGTTCTGAAAATAACTAGTATACGTTTTCAAAAAGATGAGGTTCGAAAGAGAAATGAATGAAGGTTTATCCCTGTCCACTTCTCTAAAGGTAATAAGTAAAGTGTATGTCCAAGAAAACATTTCGATCTTCTCTTGCCCCACTTGTAAAACTGTTCATTCAATGGTACCGGACCGTACAGAATTAGAAAATCTCGTCCAATTACAATTATCATGGCCATTCACTTACCATATAAGTTAGGTAGGATATTCTTGGAAGGCTGGAATTGACCACTGACTTGAAAGCTACTGCTGTGAGCACCAAAGTGAAGGATAACTGCAGGCGGTTCTGGGGTAATTTCTTCTCCACCGAAAACGTGGCGAAAGCTAGGGTGCATATTAAAAACTGCAAACAATCAAAAACCTACTGCTTTAGAATATTAATTAAGGATGAAAATGCACACAATTACCAACAATTTGAAACTCTAAGAAGAGGAAGGTCATAGACTCCTGCTTCTCTACATTAAATAATAAAATAAAAGTGCTACTTGTATTACTGTAATTTCATTGAAAAGAACTTCAAACTCTATCCATTGTTTTATTGTTGAAGATACTTGTACGTGCTAAATAGCAAAGTAAATGAATATTAGTGAATTTCAATTTGACAAAAAACTGCATGATTCCTACATGTATTTGGATACCCTATAAGGATCAATTCCTTACTGTAACTAGGAATATATTCCATACAAAATAACCCGGTCTTCGGGCAGCCCGACATTTCACGGAAAGAGCCGAACGCCGGACACTGTTGTCCGCTTGGTCTATCACAAGGTCCCTTCGAGAACACTCGGTGTGCATATATAAATGCCATTCTTGTTCATCCACAAAAGATTGTTTGTTGACCACATGGTGGTCATCCAAGTCTTCAATTAGTTCCACTTCATAGGACGGCAGCTCGGAGGCCACGGTAATGGTTAAGTCCTGCAAAAAGGTGTAATCATCAGCGCACAGGGACTCATTTAGAGGGCTTACCCATAGTTCTCTTATGTCTGACTCAGTGATGTATTATAGTTTGACGAAAAGTATAAATGAAGCAATGCTACATGGGATTTAGGTCAAAGATGACATATCTGAACTCATGATCGTTAGTGATATCTGTTCTATTGATGATTCGGTGCAACAACAACAAAAAAACTGCTGAGGTAACTTAACCAAACTCCCGATGGGCACCATTGTATTAAGGGTCAAATCAAGAAACATACTTAGGACCATTAATGGCATTACCCGATCTTAACACAGGAATCTCTGAATATACCAAGGGTATAGTCTGATTAGTGATTTAATGTGGACGCCCGGAGCATTTATTATCTCATACATCAATGCAAGAAGAGTTTTAGCCATCCTAACCCGAATCGTGAAAAACGGGTTAATGAGATGCTAATACCAATACGGATTCTCTCGTGGATTTCATGGATTTACTTCATAGAACAGTGTCCTATTTCGTTGTTAAAACTCAGATCTCAACAAATGACCAGAGAATGGGCCTACCGATCAATGAACTGCCTCGTGCGCCTCTCCTTAAATATTCATATTATATATAATAAAGTAACATGTAATACAACCGCATGGTGATTAGGCACTTGACTCTCCTTTAATGTAGAATAATTTATACAAGAATGGAATACGGTCTGTACTTTTTTTTACCTACAGTATTGACACAACTCTCTCTCTCTCTCTCTCTCTCTCTCTCTCTCTCTCTCTCTCTCTCTCTCTCTCTCTCTCTCTCTCTCTCTCTGCTTTCCTAGATTTCGAATGCAAGCAAGCAGAAATACTTAAGCCTGCATCATGTTAATGGAGGAAATTACATTTCTCATGCTAAATGGCACGGATAAATAATTAATCGGAAAATTTGTTCCCAACGCAATAAAATAATTAGGTTTGGTGCTTTTCTCACACAAAACTACTAAATATATATGTAAACCAAATGTTCCCTCGGTGCATTTCATTGCTTTTGCCTACAGTGTGCGATCTTGCCGCTCTCAGACTTACAATGTGGAGTCCCAAGTGTCTTGGACAGACATGATATACTACAAATTATTGATGGAAACACCCGGATAGTACAAACTACTCATTACCTGACTTTATTCTGCATGAATTGTTAAAACCGGGATAAGTTCGTTACTTGAAGGGGTCGTGTGACCCACACTTTGCCAACCAGATCCACTTTTAATGTTTAAATAGGATTTTTTTTCAAGCCATATCAGATAAAGAAACATCCACAAGTTCTCGCACTTAAGGACGTTGGATCCTGCGATCAAAAGTCTCTATTTTTTTTTCTAAAGTATTTTTTTAATATCTACACACATATCTAAACCAAAATTCAAATCAAAATTGTTGGGTCTATATGCTCCTTTCGGTGCTACAGTGTATTTAATATGACCTTTCTGCACTGAAAGTGCAAATTGCACATAAATCGCTTTTCCCTCTATAATTTTTTATCGAAATAAACTATGATATCAAATACAAATTTACATTATTTAGAATTAATAAAATTAAAATTATCATAATGAAAAAGTTTGCAATTTCTTCACCTTATAGATATTTTGACCTTTTTGCACTGAAAAAATACTATTTTTATTCATAAACGATTCACCATGCAATTAAATAATTTAAAAGTCTCAAACTTTTTCTCAAATTATGAGAGTTGTCAAAAGAAACTTAAAATTCTGAAAATAAAACCAAAAGTATGGGTCTATAATGTAAATTTTGAGATATGGCATGAAAATAAGCTAATTTTAAGGGATAATTGGAGTTGAATTTTTCTTTACTTTTATGAAATATCACTTAAACATGCCAATATATGTCGATAGAAATATTGAAATATTGTTGAAATATGTTTTTTGAAACAATACGAAGATATCATAATGCATAAACTATCTGAAAATTTGGTCTGCACGGAAAATAAGAAAGCTAAAATTACGGTACTCTAAAACAACTGAGTTATGAAAAATGTTCATTTTCTTCTTAAAAACCTTCCGCCACAACATATAGTCCCTTACTACACTCTCTAAATATGGAATTTTTTCTTCATTATTTTATTCAATAGAGTTTATTTGGCATTGTAAAAAAGGAATTTACAAGTAGAATTCATATATGACATATAATTTCCAGACTAGAAGTGACACAAAATGGCTATCCAAAATCAGAGGATCGAACTCATTCTTTTTTTAATTTTTATAGGGGTCTTCATTAGAAGTAACAATAAACACGAAAAAGGAAAGAGTTCGTTTTATTATCGACCCGCAATCTGGATTAATTATCGTTTACTTTTCGCTTTTTCGATAAATATGTTCCCTTCAACATTTTCATTATTTTCTTTGAGGGACGGGATTACAATTTTTTAATTATAATTCAAGGTAACTGATACCCGTCTAAATAAGTTATCAATAAATATATCAGCCTGAGAGTCAAAGTGTCTACTGAGTACTGAATCATCTACTCATACATGTATAAAACAATGGATACGTTTTTGCCTGATGCGTTGTATCCCGATCTTCCATACACAAAGAAAAATCACGTGCTTATACTTCATTTGAAAATGTTAACAAATTATCTTAAAGAAAATTATACATATGCATTTTTTTTTACACGAAATGAAAATCTGCAACTGTTAACAGTGTATGTATTTTTAAAATGGAAAACTAAAAGAGAGAGGCTTGTCAGGCAGAACCTATTTCAAACTGATCATTATCATTGATTAAGAGATACATAAAACAGATATAAAACCATATCAGACTTATTCAAAGTGGTAAGAAGGCTGTGGAATTTTTTATCAATGTCACTGGCTGATTTACAAAATATAAGGGAGGCGTCATAAACAATTGATCAGCTTTCGTTAGAGACCCAGGTTATCTCTCTATCATTGAGGGACATTAAACATTTATTGGTTTTCTTTCACCATTAATGGCTTTCTTTATCTTTGTTTCGCCCTTTGATGGTATATGTTTTATGTGGTAAAAAAATAGTGAATAGTGTTATTTTTTTTTTCTATATAGAGACAGGTTTATATTAATTTGGTGAGACTTTGGAAATCAAAAGAAGCGGGAGACATGGACGGCTGCTAGAACATGGAATTCCTCTTAACACATTCAGAAGAGGTTTCTATTGGAAATTCCAGGACATGTTGTTGTAGCTGATGTTTATTTATAGTGACATAACTATTCATTCTCATATATTATATCAACAAAAATAGATTTAACGTACGGTTCATCGGTCGTAAATACCTCTATAACACGATACATGTAAATGAAAGAAGAAAAAAGACCCTAGCATTAAGAGCAATACTTGTATGGCACACGTTGTTTAAAGTTCCAGAATCATTCCTAATGGTGTCAGAAGGGTAGGAGGGGGCAGAATAAACCTATTATAGTATACTTTATATTAATTGTGGGAGGAGAACCCCCGCTATTTACGGTGATTAGCGTTTAAATATAGCTGGCGGATGCGGGAATGTTGGTTCGTGACAATGAGGGCTTTGTACCTGTACATCAAATGGGAAATCATCCAATTCCAGATTCTCCATGAAAGTTCCCTTAATAACCCGCTTCTCTGTGATGAATGCTTCTCCTTTGTCATTGTACAGAAGCCGGTACCGAATTTGTTCCTTTGGATCGCCCAGGGAATTTTCTATGTACAATTTGGGATTCCAGAATTTATTGAATTCTATGGATTCGGACTGTGGAAAGAAAGGAACAAAGAAGCATTATATGACTCTGTATGCATAACAGACACAATAAAATCTGTTATAAAGAACAAAATCTAACAGACGCGGCTGGCAACGTCCATCATGGGAGAGGCGTTATGTAAATTGTCAATCAAGATTCCGAATAGAGATGTTGCTCATCCTTATAGTGCCCATTCTATACAAATGGTAAATTAAAAAATGTTATATACATATAGATGTAAATTAAAATTTACAAAAGCTAAAATACTTGCCGTTTTATTTTGACCATCTAGAGTTGGTTCCCTCCATTTCGCTTTCACAACAACATCCGCTGTAAACTGCTCCTTTAGTGTGTCGATTTCGCCGACTTTGAAAAACTGCACACAGATCTGGACCTTAACCTGCAATGGGTTAGTGGACATTTTGATGAAATACCACAGAAAATGATTCTGTAGCATCACTTTTTTAGTCAGCTCACGATAAGAACAGTTATTTGTCTTCATGGACATTTTGCCAACAAAAGTATTCACAAACGAAATCGGTATGAACGCATCACAAGTCACCAATACTGAACGAATGCAATATCATATACACTAAACAATATAACGTAACTCGTAACTCCTCTCTAAACGAGTAAGATATGTCTTCATGTTCTAAAATGATCCGTATTTTAACACTAATATACACCATATAAAATGAAAGTACAATGTATAAAACTCCAACAGTCTGAAACTCCAAAACGCCGGGGAGCGAGACTAACCATGATATCAGTTTACTATGGCAAATGTCCTTTATCGATACGAAGCACTGTTTTCAATTAGTGCTTTACTGCCATATATGAATTTTTCATAGCGATTCCATTCCAAGGAGCGAACGTATTGTAAAGTGTCAGCAACCCTCAAAGTTTGATTAATAAATAGCCTTGTAGATAATTGATTATGCAGATGGAGAGTCGTTCCATCTACCAAGACGTTTTGGTAAGTCCAAAGGGAAAGCAGGGTTAGGTTTCGGCAAAACCCTAACCGTGACTGACACTTATGGCAATCTTAAAACAGCCTTCTCCCCATAGTTTCGTAATTAACTATTCCGCACTACCCACGGCAAGGCATGTCAATATATGAAAAAAGTGATTAAAATTAACGAATGCTTGAAAACTCCCGGTTCACAATTAAATGGTTTTGGGTTTACAAGTACAGCTTAATGCCAATCTGGGTCTGTATCGACACATTTTTCTCGTGTTTATGTTTTCGCCTCCATTGCTAGTTTGGGTTTGACGTCGAATATGATACAGCCGACGTTGAAGAGTTATGTAATTAAGACCTCGTGTGACAGGAGGAAATGGCTACGCCGCCGACATTTATTGGATCTGTAGCCGATCAGAGGGAGAGAAGGTAGGGGGAGTCGGCGATGAGTAAGACAGAGAAATAGAAGTTCATGCTGGCCTCCGTTCCGAAAGTCATTGAATAGGGATAGGGACGTGGATTAAACGTTTAAGTAATGGTTCTGTAAATAGAGATAAATACAGCACGGTCCCCCACGCCTCATCATCTGGCTCTGGACAATGTCAGGTCCAATATGTGACCATAACTAGCCATTCAGAAAACACTCTCTAGATAATACTAATCTATAACGGAAACGAGATTACATATTCATTTGCATATAAAGCAAAATACACCTGCTTTGGATGATGCATATGAAAGAAAAGCAATAAAAAGAAATATTTCTTAAAACCAACCTTTGTACAATTGCAACATAAATTGATTAGTTGTCCTAACCAACTGACATTACACCAGTTCCAAGGTGCCATTTTTGCACCAGTTTATGGTGTATTTTCAAGAAAAATTCAATTATGTCATATAAGATAACATTACTTGAAGGTTCAAAACTACTTTTATTATTGATGTTTCTAACCTGTCATGTGATATATTTACCTTTAAAAAAAATTCATACGGGAAATTAACCACTCCCTGGGAAAACCAATGTTCCTATACGGTTTGTAGAATTTCCTACCAGATCTAAAGTACTTCCTATAGAAATGGAAATTCTGATAGGATTCAAACAAGACTTCCTTAAGATTTTAAAATCCGGTGGGAAACCTAAATTTCACATAGGAAAACTACCTGCTTGAATAAAACTCCTGTAGAAAATAATAAGATGTATGATTTTAAGAAAATCCTACATGATTTTCATTATATTCTGTATGAAAATTACTATTCTCCCTCGGGAATAATTATTTTCCCATGTAATATTTATTTTTATAGGCAAATATCTTAACTGTCATGTGGGACACACTTAAAACAAGTGGTTACATTCTCTCAAAGCATTAGTCTATCATTTCATATAAAAGGATTCTGACGAAAGTGCATCTTAAGCGGGAACAAAAGTGGCACATTGGCACGGACACCCGGCACGATGTAAATGGATAAAAACGTACATCTTTTATCCAATCAGACGTTATCGGAACACCTAGGACAATTTTTAGCATTATAATCCGAACACTTTAATATCGTTCGCAAACTTCCAGTCGACTTTAAAATTCAAGCTGTGTACTTAACAATATTGATTCTGTTTCAAAAAAGAAATATTGTGATATTTTATTTCATTATAGATATCAAATATTGATATGTTCATAAAAATCAAATAATCAATTAAAATTGGACGCAAAAAAATAAAAATCTTTGGAAACAGTGTAAGAAAATACGGTGTAATGCAATTTAAATAAACGTAAGTCGAGTTATATCAGTTTTTATTTCAGTAGAAATTAAACGTTTAACGTGAGTAGGTAAGTGGAACCCAATGACATTGTGTGTATATATATATATATATAAAATATCGTGCAATAATGAATAATGTAAACCATTCGAATGTTTGTAGTTAAGTGGAACCCTTTACAATTTCAGAAATGACAGTAAAAATAATCGAGCAAAAATGTGAACCTTTCGTGGGTCAGCGTCCAGCCCCCACTTTCTGGGGACGATGTGAACGTCTTAACAATAAAATATCCGACGAAATATTATCATCTTTAAAAATGTTCAATTCAAATGAATGAGGAAATTATAAATATTCATTTAGATCAAGTTTATTTTCAGGTCATATATGTTTCTTCCCTTTGTTTGTATTGTCATGTACTTGAATAGAATACTTCATAAACTATACTTGTTCGGTCTTATTTATATTAAACAGGGATTTTAGGTTTTCTGGTTGGTTAGTCAATGGCTATTGTTACCTTTCCTGGATATGTTACGCAATCAACTGCAAAAAAAGGGGGGGGGGGGGGGGAGGCAAAGGTCAAAACTATCATCGTTAATGGTACATGTAAATGGTAAAGACCGTCGATTAAAAATTATTTAAAATATACACATAACATTGTAGTATCATTTGTTTCCACGTGTGATTACCATAGCCAATTTACATTCGATCATTATAGTACGATTTTGAAAAATCCTAAAGCTGATCACGTGATTCATTTTTTGATAGCGTGACTTCTACGATTACCCAGAGACCTATAATTGCATGATAGAAGACAATAAATTATATATGCAAGCCGCTGTGGCTAACACCTCTTAAACGTGATATAAAAGTGTATATTGATTGGCCAAAAGAGAGGACCTGATGAGGGAATAAGCACTTAATTGTTCCTCCGACACAAAATACCCGGAACTTGGTTCATTTATCTATAAATCTATGATACTCTTGTATGATAAACACCGATTGATGCCATGTAACAGAGTTCTAGAGTGCGCTAATAGGAACAGAGACATTAGGAGAGATTACAAGAAAATTAGTCCCATGATCCTCAAAATTTAAAAATAACATTTTGAGTTTCATAATTGGATATCTTTCATTCAAAGTATATTTGAATTGATTATTTTTTAAAAAAGAAATTTATTTATCTATTTTATTTATTATTATTATTTTTTTTTTTGCATTTCTTCTTGGGGGAAGAACAAAAGACCTCGTTTTACAACAGAACATGACTAGAACAGCTTGTTGTAGACGTCATTAGAAGAAAATAACTGCTAAGCCACTGGCGCAGTCTCAATTCAATAAAACGGTACGTTGACGGTTTCAAAACAATTAGATTACATTTTGTGAATAATTATAAATAAAAATTTTGCTCCTCTAAAAAATTTACTTAATCAAAAATTGATATGGCTCTTCTAACCTGAAGACAATATGTGGTGCTGTAAGCAAACTTTGTAAAACTGATTATAATTAAAGTTTGATAATTACGATGCTGATAGTTCTGAAAGACCTGGAATTCGATTTAGAGAAAATGAAATCAATAAACATGCTTTATACCATCCACGACTCAGCGGGCTTGGGTTTAAGGTGATATTTTTTTCAGATTACAAAATATTATTTGCAGTTATTTTGAATATAATAAACAATTCCTGAACCATAGGGGTCTTTTCAAGGTGAAATATTTATGAGCCATTACATGTTTGTCTTCAAAATATATGTTTAATCTTTGACATCAAAGGTGTAAATATCGGTAAACGAACTCGATTGTCAATGGCAAGCAGACTTATCAAAGCACAGACACACAAATAGCAGGAACCTACACCCAATCCAATTTACTCTCTGACATAAAATCATCCCCTCGTTAATTCATCATTTCATTGATCAGAAAAAAGTATCAATAGAATTAGTTTGTGTATTTATTGATAAATATAATGAACTTATATGAAGTCAAAAGTTCATGTCAGTGAGATGACCCCAATTTGCACTTCATAACAAATTTGTTCTTCGGGATATTTAGATGACATCGCGTTAATTTTACAATAGCTGATATTAGTAAACATCTCTAAATAGATTCTAGAACTCCTACACATCGTAAGCTTTAAAAGCATTTCGCCATCAAAAATAAAAACTTTATCGAGCAACAGTCCATTGGGGTCCAGTTACATGCTTTTTATTCTTTAGGGATGAACGCTGAATTCAATATGCCAACAACGATTCACAAGGATGAAGAAAAGTGGCTAATTTGGGTATCGTGTCTCTCCGTGGCCGACATCTATCCCCATATAATAGTTTCTTGGACAATAATGTCAGCTTCTGATGCTGTTAAGAAGACGAGTGTACTATTATTGTCGAAAGAAAGAAAAGGTTCCGTCAATGCTTAAGTGGACCGTAATGGACGAACAGTCGTTGCGACATTCTGCGACATTAAATGGGGAGCCGTAAACAGCTATGAAAAATGGCAGTTACTTAAAATTGATTTATGTTCGACAAGTCAAACATAAATATTTCATAATTCAATTATTAAAGTCGTCCCTAACATTAATAAGCCTTCTCTGTAGATGCATGGTATTTCACTTAGACCTGAAGGTAATTCATCTCGCAGCAGTTGATGTCCCTGTTATTGCAAGTCAATTATCTGCAGACATAGAATGAACGATAACTCTCAGCATGTGTCAACGGTTCACAGAATATAGTACCGCAGCCATCGATCCACAGACACATCAGACATACGGATTTTGTCCAAGAAATATTTGGTATTTTTAATTACTTTAGATAAGTGCATATTTTTCTTAAAATAATTTTTGTTTTTGCTTTCGTTTAAGGTGCTACAAATTTTGACTTTTTCTTACTGTACATCTGTGCAAACATGTACTTTTGCCCTTAAACCCCAAAACAAGTTTCAGAAAATCTTAATATCCTTAATATCTTATCTGGTTATATTGGGGGACCTTTGAGCTTTACAAGAAACATATATAAAGATTAACTTATGCATGGTGATTGTTCGAGCAAACAATCTTTTGGCAATATTGTTTATTTTCCTTTTCAAAAATCTCATACTATGAAGTACAATATACATGTCCAATTAACACTGCTCAGAGACATAAGAGAAATAATAACTATCAAAACCGAACATGGCAAAGAGGCAAATTCAGAAAACTTGATAATTAGTGCTAGTTACAGATCTATTTATAGAGAATACAAAAGGAAAGAATAGTGTGATAAAGGATGCCGACGTTAAAGGATGGGCTAAACATCTGTCGGTAGAAACGTTAGCTAATATGATGTCCATTGTATTGCATAAACCCACCGAGAAAAACGAAGGCGGATGACTAGACAGCCTTGCAACTGTCTGAACAAAACACTGACAAAAACACCGGCTGGTCATGCCTTTTTAAGAGTCTGGCATTCACTGAATTATTATCCAAACAGCTTTATATTGAGTTTTATAATCCAGGATGGTGCAACGAAATTACCATACGATTGAATTTTTGGATTATATTTCGCCCGAGGGATTCACCAAAATAAAGAGTCTATAAATATCTATTACGATTAGAGTAAAAGAAAAGAATTATCTTCACATTTTTATATGATGTACAAGACTTAAACGTTATTCCATGCACTATTGCAGATACATGTATCTTGCAAACAATATTTCATATGAGAGAGAGAGAGAGAGAGAGAGAGAGAGAGTCCATGCTCCATGAAATTCCTTTATTTAGGTGAATATTGTTTTTCTTATCATTTAATATACAATTATCTTATAAATACGATAACCTCTGAATCAATCAATTTGAAGACATATTTCCTTGTCTTCCACAAAAAAAATCGATCCAATGCTGGTGCTTTCATGCATTGTTTGACCAAGGAAATAAAAATTCTATATTTATGAAGCACAGATACTATTTTACCCTCAGGAGTTTCTTGATGGATTAGAATGCCTCAGACTTGAGCGGGATTAGGCGGTGTTTTCCGAGAAATTATAGTTTTTAATTACATCGTATCTATTAATATGCCCATTTCTTGATATCAATCTTGTTTCCCGTATGTTGATGTCTTGTGATCTCTCAGAATAAAGTCCATGAAGAACATTCGTTCTCCAGAGTTGCCGAGTAGTTGGAGAACCTTATGGTAGTTACATGTACATCAGTTTAGTCCGTGCAGGGCAAACTACTGGATTATTTATTTCTATTCAAAGATTATCAATAGAGTCACAAACCCGCTCCCTTCCAAGGCTACATTTAGCTAATGGGATCGTTTTGGTATCAATTTATCCACTGAAATATTTGGTCTTTCATGACAAAAAAAAATTCTATTTGGTTTCTTTAGTTGTGTAGACCTTTTTGATTTTTTTTACTTATGCAAACCGTTTTGGTAACGTTAAAGGATGACGCATCAAAACTGTATTCTTACAGCCAGTTATTTTATTATCTTTCCTTAACGGTAGAAAATTGAGTTATTTAATAGCTACCCAATTTATACTTCATGAAACTGGATTGGGAAGGTTTATGCTTTAAAATACCGATTGGTATTTTAAATTTGCATTAATTTAGTGATGTTTAGTCTATGTAAAATATTGATACATTTTAGAATAATCCGATCTAATATAACCAACTTAACTTATGGAAAATTTAGTATTTATTCGTTATTGAATGTTTTTGCTTTTTGAAATTATATTTGACACAGCTTGTTGCTGCCAGCTCTTGATCCAATGCTGCCCTAACCAACTTAACTTATGGAAAATTTAGTATTTATTCGTTATTGAATGTTTTTGCTTTTTGAAATTATATTTGACACAGCTTGTTGCTGCCAGCTCTTGATCCAATGCTGCCCTATCTTTAAGTGTATATCTGCATTATTGATCACTTTTTCAACTAATGTGTTCAGTTCCGCCTGATCTAAATTATCGTTTTAGCTATGATTGCTTTACTTCAAAGATAGTTTTTAAAAAACCCATAAAAAGCTGAATTAACTATATTACCCTTTCATTCTAATGTAAATATGATTGTCTTATTTTACACCCTCTAATGAAATTCGTGCAAAGAATGAAATATTTACAATTTTTCATAAAACTACGAAATTTTCTTTTACCATGCACTTTGTTGTTTATTTCGTGGGAAAAACCCCAGTGTATATGTTTTAGTACTTTATGGTAAGAACTTCGACGTGACTAGAACCCAATTATGCTTACATACAGATGGAGTTGACTGGTTGGATGTCCTTTTTTCTGTTTGTGGTTTCATTATTTTTCAGTATATTGATTTCAAGGGCCTACACCGACGCTCGACTTGTTAAGCAGATTATCGCTAACTAAGTGACGAATCACACGGCCTCTCCTTCCGCTATTAGAGTCCCACCGAGTTCACAAGACCAATATATACTCGTAGAAGAGACAGCTTACGGTTCCTTCCAAGAAACTCTATTTCCTCCCAATCAATTCTTCTTTCAGTTTATATTGTCTCAGTGAATACATGCCGATCTCTTTATTAATAATGAGCTTATGCTCGAACAAGCACATAAATTTGATGAACGAGGGCAGGATGATTTGCTCTACACGATTAATTCTTTGATTCTGTGGGGTTAGCTTGGGTAAAATAATGCAATAAGACAGAATGGAGGAATAGCGTAATTTTTAAAAGAGTCTGAGTTTTTAAGAACAGACCCTTTTCAATTCACGTTTAAGAGTTGGATTGGTTAGGATGATTCAGAGATCCTGCTTCCATTACAAAACATTATAAATATACAATATATAGACTAACAACTGAGGTATTATTTCCATCATTTGGTGAGAAATTCTTAGAAATCTTTAAGTTGTGGAAAAAATTCTAAATCAAGTTGTGACATCAGATAGTTATTGTTGTATCATGCACTAATGCATCAGAGTTTATACATACACCCATTCGAACAATACGAACCCAAGTTATTTTACATGTCTCTAGAACGGAGGGTTGCAAAGTGTTTCTGACTCTACTCCAAAATACACATCAGTATAAACAGTGATCATTCATGCTCATGATTCCATTTCTGTTCCATTTGTTCTTAGAACGCGCCTATTGTTCTGAGGCTGTTTATCAGACATGGAATAAATCAGATGCTATTGATGAAATCCAGTGACCAACTGTTGCCATTCCAGATTTGTCATATGTAAACAACATCGGATATGATAAAACGATATGATCGCTGATCATCGATCATTTCATTCATTCTTTTATATGACGTGTTCGATATCCTGTATTTTGTCCTCGTGGTGCGACAGATGTTTTTGCAAATCGTGTTCCATTACCAGGAAAAATAAGTGATAATGATCGAAAAAGCACAACCCGCTGTCTTATTTTTATCAAGGTCTGACTTGAAATGTCACAAAGAAGGGTTTGATGCACAGCTGATTTAGTCAAAGTATTACTCGATTAACAAAATGGTAATTTGTTAAATGTCACCATGTCAGTTTTGTTAGGGTTTGTCATTGTCCGATACGAAACTTACCTTCAATAATGACCTCTCGTACTCCTCTGACGTCAGATTGATCATGCTTGGGGGTCGGTGGTCGGGGCTGCCCTTGGCAAGTAGTCTCATCTCATACCCCACCCCACCGTAAGACTCAGGGGTTCCGTTTGTAAAATTTTGCATAATCTCCATTCCAAACATGGCTGACCTGCTGAATTGTCACCAGAAGTGAAGCAATTGCTTACTACAGTTTCAAGTCTATCTCCATCACTATATGGTTATGTTTTTAGATAGTCAGTTGAATTGTAGAACCGGTAGTACTCAGGCCTATCGAATCTGTGTCCGGACGATGCAGCCAACTGCCATGCGCCTTGGCATCCATAATTCAGAAATAATCGACAAATTTTCTAAACCTCTCATACATTTCATCTGAACGTTTCACAAAAATTCGTCACGAAGCTTTAGAACAAAACAGTGGCAGTTACCATATCGGGGCAAATTCTTTAGTGTTGGCACAGAGGGACATTGCAGGCCGAAAGATCCTCATCCATATAAAAGAATTGGCTAATTCCACCACTGCCAATTTCTGATCAAATTAGGCCCATTACAATGTAGATGTTCTGAATACATCAGCATCAGCTATGTACATTGAGGACCCTGACAGACGAACGCTGTTTTCTCGCATGATTACCAGCTTATGAAAATCGATGTCGCAATTCTTCCGTTGACACTTGCTATACATTCGTGCAGTTTGTTCATTGCATTCAGTGGCCCGAAATTAACTCCAATATAACCCCAAGAATTTCAATGTAAATCAGAATTATCGTAGTCTCTGATCGATGTCACGTTTATTCTTTGAGGGTAAATCTGTTCTCCGTATGAAACGTACTCCGAGAATAATGAGATAAGCGTACAGAGGGCACTAACGCGTTAACACGGGTTTCCACTTCATTAACAACCCGGGCGATAGAGAGGGGACACTTACAATGAACAAATAAAGACGCTATCCTATGTCTAAATAACTTAATTATGCTGATGTTGAGTTCAAGGGGACTTGGAATAATCCGCCATCTTCAGTTTCATCCAATGTCGGGGAAACTGTTTCCAGTGGAGGGGTGGTAACGGGTGTTTTTAAGGGTACGCGGTGTTAAACACAAGTTAAACATTAGTAAACCCTACAGTGCATATATACTGATTCCAAGTTGATAGCAGAATATCTTAATGTTACGGGCACGCTGATATAAATAGAAATTAAAGTTTCTATTTCTGATATCATTTATTAGGATAATTTGGCGCAGCAATGTTTTATTGATATACGTATCAATGTTAATAAACACCATCGTCAAGTGGTGAACATTCTGTGCTACTTGTGTACTAGCAATTCTGTCTGTGCTTGTTGCGCTAAAACATTAAAAAGCATCTCTAATTTAAAGCTTTGGATCTTGTATGCTAAGAATGTGCAAAGGATAAGTGAAAACGATATGGAATAGTTTGCTTGAATTCAATTACACTCAATCCATCAAGCAGTTGCCAATATTTCTTACAGTGTGGATTCTAGTGAAATGTTCAATCTTCAAAACAAAACATGACCGATACATGTCAAATCACATCAAATCAAAACAAAACTTAAATATGGATAGGATGATGTAACCGGTACTCCTTCTTTTTATTTTACAGCGATTTTAACTATGTTTGACCTTGATTGTTATAAATGACCGTATATGGACTAAAACAAAAACAATAGCCTTGGATATATCACGGTCAGCACAGTCACATAAAATTAATCATCAATAAATGCACAAAATGCACGTAATTAGTTCGACATAAAATAGCACTTTTTTGTCTGTTGATCTTGCAATGCATTTAAAACAAAGTGTCCCTGGCGTAATGTCAATGCCCTTGACATAAGTACCTCTGTGAAGTCATTAAGTTTGGCACGCAGAGATAACTTAGCAGTTAGTGCTCTAAGTCAGGCTGTACACTGGACATATTGTCCTTCAATCGAATATTTACATGTTGCATAGAAAGAACCAGGACATTTTTATGAGCGATTTTTCAACGGTAATAGGTAATGTCATTAAGTCTTGTGTACTAATTATTTTAAGTTCAGAATTGCTTGTTATATTTACAATGTTCAATCCTTAGCAAGTCTATGTGTTTATAACATAGATTTGTAGTGGAAGTTTTAAAGTTAATTTTGATTTTGACTTAGTGGTATTTCGGAAACCAACGCAAATTAATGCTCCGATTAAATGTTTTTGACCGCGACTCCGCATTTCATATATCTGCTGAGTTCACGTACTTCAACTTTGTAAAACGTCTGAATACCGATGCAGAACTTCCTTTGATTTTTATTCTAATAAAATGTCATGAAGCACAGATAACATTTTCATGATAAAAACAATAGAAACTTTAAAAATGTAAAAATTTGTCAGAATCGCTCTGAAACTGAAGACACACTATAAGAGATGAGACATTCCTATCTCAGTATCAGACTCAGGAAGAGGGAGACTGTGACCGGTGCATGACCGCTAGTGAAGGATAAAGAAACCATCGCTACCTAAAGGAAAATCCATAGCAATGCATTCCATTGGATCACAAATTAAGTCGCTCATAAAATACATGTTTACCGCGACTGGTGAGGGAAAAAATCGAAAGTTCCCTACAGAGATCTTGGCGTTATTAACTTTCTCTCTGATAGATGATGATATAGATATTGATATACTGTGAAATCAACAACCTTCAACCTGTATCAAATTGACAGGTGAGACAATATCTCATTCTGTGTTTGAGAGTCATAACATCAACATCTTAATAAATCACTGAGAAATCATCAGGCTTTAATGGCGATCAAAATTCTCCGATTCCAATATTCCTTTTCTGGAACTGACGATTCCTAAATAACAATATCTAATAAATCACAATCAATATTTAACATTTATATGCTTTTCATTGATATAATTATCGTGGCCTATTCAATTAATGGTCCAAAAATTCGGCTTTCCATTAAATTATATACTGTTATAAACCTATAAATTTGGAACAATTCCCGAAAATTGAATCTCGCAACAATGACCCTTTCTGCAATATTTAATATTTTAAATAATATTTGTTGTATGAATACATTACCTTAAAGGAGTCGCACTACAGATTTTATTTAATACAATACTAACTGCATTTTTATAATTTTATTTTGCTACAAAAAACCTGCTATTATAATTATTTTATATGTTACTCAATCCAGCATGGTAAACAAATCAAAAGAGTTTGTCAGAAGAAAAATTTCTTTTATAATGACTTAAATACCATACCATTTTTGTGCAGGACAGATTTTGCAATTTTGCTTCCCAAAAAGTCTAGCAAAAGTTGATAAACTAAAATGTTTTTGTGTTTTTTCGGCATGTAATAAATTACAATTTACAATAAAAATTTCAAGAAAAGTAAATATTCCAAAAAGAAATTAAGAGTTTTGTTGTTGACCTATAAAAGTTGTTTATGCGTTGTCCAATCATATCTAGTCAGCATATTTGAATGACCCAGTTGATGTGGTGACCCCAAATAGCGTTCGTCTTTTACATACATGCATACCAATATAAGCTGACCTAGGAATATGTACAGTTCACAAGGATCCGGAGAGTATACCTAATTTCGCTTACGTATGTGCATTCATATCCCTCAGGTTTTGAAGCAACGACTCTTATAAAAGCATACGTTGCATGGTGCATTCTTGTCTTTGACAGTCAATCAATAAAAGAAGAAAAGATTATGGAGGCTGAGTGGACAACAAATTCCCATCAGATTTGCCTCAAAACTTTAAAGAATGATAGTTTTGACTATTATTTAGTACATAAAAAATTCAAATATTTCAGAGTTAATTTTTGAATGTTTTTCTCTTTTTATCTTGATACAGAGCTCTTCATTTCATAGAGGTAAAAATGGTATTAAAAATGGCCACGACCATTCAGGCCTCTCATTAGTCTTTTTAACCAGCATTGGTAAGGCCTCGCGGTCATGCATCCTTTTTTGTATTTTAACGAAACAAGTACTTATTGTCGTGATATCAAGCCCTATCATCAAGAATTCTCTTCAAGTAAAAAGCCACGAATAATTTTTCCCATCCATTTTCCCCTAGATCTATGTACATGTACCCTGAATATTTTTCAGAATAAATGACCATCTATTGTAAACGTAGAATACAAAAAAAAACCATTGCAACTATCTATTGATCACATCATATTCTACACATATTTTAATAACAACGGGGTTGAGAGATTAAAAATCTGCTTAATTATATGATATCATCGATATAGCCTACTAAAGATCGACATCAGATACAAAACACGAGAACACCGTATCCTAATCAGATAAGACGAGCTATGACGCAAGTTGTCTGAATTTTCACCTAAACTTGAGGAATTTAATTTTCAACAGTTTATGACTGTAAACACCTGTTCTAGTTTCCTATAGATAAATAAGAGACAGGCGGTGTAAAAATCTGAATTCTCTGTGATTGTTATATAATCACATATTCCTATACATCTATTCAGCCTACATAAGAGAAACAGGGTAAATTGTACATGTCTACCTTGCCCACATGAGAGAAACAGGGTACATTGTATATGTCTACCTTGCCCACATAAGAGAAACAGGGTATATTGTACATGTCTACCTTGCCCACATAAGAGAAACAGGGTACATTGTATATGTCTACCTTGCCCACATAAGAGAAACAGGGTATATTGTACATGTCTACCTTGCCCACATAAGAGAAACAGGGTATATTGTACATGTCTACCTTGCCCACATAAGAGAAACAGGGTATATTGTATATGTCTACCTTGCCCACATAAGAGAAACAGGGTACATTGTATTTGTTTACCTTGCATTGTTAAAAGAAAGAAAAAGGTTTTACAACTACGTCCCGCAATATACATGGACGGATCATATGTGATAGTGTTTGCCATGAGCATCTTCCGTTCGTTTGTCCGTCCGGCCATTTTAAAAAAAAATCTTGGACTTTCAGTAGGGCGTAGCTATCTATTCCTTGCGTCAAAACAAATTAAAAATGACGCAGTTTCAAGCGAAATATGCATCGATTGCGTTGTCTTAGCTCAAAAGCCAGACAAATTTTGTTGATTTTAAAGAGCCATATCTGAGTGGCCAGCGATGAAATAGACAGGCCTACGTCACATTGCTATTTGACACAACTACCCAAAGTCCAAGCTCTTGTTAAAACGGTTCTATCATTTGTCAATCTCTGTCCGTCACAATTCAAGCATACAAATAGCTTAGTATGAAGTAAGTGTTCAAACTATTTTATCAAATTTCATTTCAAAGAAACATCTGAACAATAGGAAATTTCATGCAAAACTGGGTATATCAATAATATCTGATCATGACCTTGACCTTTCCAATGAAATTGAGTTACATAATTTCTAATTTTTCATTTACTTTTCACGGAAAACTATTCAAGACATTCGTATATTTTCATACAAAGATGAAATATTAGTTTGGACAAACTTTTATTTTTTTTTCTATATTTACTTTTTCTTCGCCTAGTGTTTTTATCATTTACTCTAAAAAAAACTAATGTACACATCATTTCTACCATAGGCCCAAATACAAGGCAAATTTATAATTTTTTAAGGAACAGATTTGTCACTAGGTAAGGCATATATATGTTTTCTTTGGACAACTTATATAAATATTCTTGCAAAGTTGATGAAATTCTCTATTCGTCTGCCAGGACCACCCTGAAAACTGAGTGCGGGGGTGATTTTCCGTAGATCGAAAGAATTCCAATTTTAAAAAGCCATTGCTGTCAGGAACTTATCTGTCAGTCGAAAGTAACAAGTTAATGAGTGAATAGTCAGTGAAGACCGTAATTCCTTGTATCCCTACACGATACATCACAACTGACATCAAACAGACCTGGCAGTAAAATCTTTGAAATTCCCCCGCTGATCTGGTGTGACTGTATGAAGGAAAGGGGGAACCTGGATTCAATACACGACTGAAGCCAAAGATAACACACTCCGGGTATCAATTATTAAATCAATTATTTAACGCCGGCTTTCACATTAATATTGATTATGCTTATAAAACATAGCATTTAAAATAAAACTCAACTAGTATTTTACTTTTGCAAGCGTTTTTTTTTTCAGTTTTGAAAACAATTAGCACACTACTGTCTTTGCAAACATAAAAAATAAAACTTTTTTCGTTTCAAATTTTTCTATCATCAGATCAGCCATGCAAGGCGTAATTATTATTATTGATTTGAGAAAAAAGTCATAGTCGATGAAGTTGCACTGTGTTTCGCACGCTGAGAGAGAAAAAAGAGATGATTCAATACAGGATTCAGTACAGGATATTTAGCGCCGAGATAAGAGCGCCCGTTCACAATTACGACGAAATAAGTGGTTTTCAATGTTTCGATATTGGAACAAATCTCTCATAAAAATAACCAAAGTTATTGAGGTCGGTCTATGGATGAAAAGCGATGCAACGTACGGATGATAAATAAGGCCCATCGTTGACATATTGGTAAAAATGATTTTCAGATGTCGACAGGCAATAAATGTGGCTATAAAAAAGCTACACAGTTCGACGATTATTGGCAGACAGTTTGATAATGAGCAAAAATTGCCAACCGCTTTCTTATGCTGACATCAAGAATAATGCATGTGGAATGATGCTTAGAGTATAGGGCGCCGTCTGAGGATTATCTAATAGAGGATTATGACGTCACAGATTAAACAAATTATAAATAGTAAACAAATCAACCAAGATGTTAAGGGAATAAAACAAGCTGTCTGCATCAACATCTGACATGTAATCAATTGTAATCAGACCTAATTATCTGCATAATTACTTCATTAATTGACTTAATACCTTGTTCTTATTCTCCGATTTCCTTTTCTTCCTCTTTTTGGACGAGTAGTTTCTACTCAAACTGCCGCTAGTGACGGAGCTCTCCCGGGAGTGCGGCTGGCGGTAGGCGGAGGACTTCCTGTTTCCGGGCACCCCGCCATGTGCAACAGTATCAAGGGTCATGTAACTATAGGCGACACTCGTCATTTTATTCTTGGTATGGAAAACAATATCATCGAGTATCAACATAATATTAAGACATCGGATACCATTGAACGGATAAGGTCAAGGTTGGTCAGTGGCGTTTGTTCTCTTCATGTATTCCGAATTCCAACATAAAAAATTCACTAAAATAAAATATAAATATCCAATCTATTGATCGATTTCGGGTTATCCATTTTTTTCACAACATCTAATAAATTAAAGGCGTTATTATTTAAAATCTACAATTGTTCACTGCTGCCAACATTGCACCAGTGCATAATTTCTGTCAAATGGCATCATCAGTTCAAATAAGCGGCGAAGCTGGGATGAAGGGAAACCTACAGAAGCTGTTTTTACAGATAACATATGTCAAACAAATCTAGTCTATAAATAGAATGGCGTGTAATAGAGATGCTGGTAGAATCTGCAAAAAATAGCTTCTGTCGGGGGAGTGTTGTCATGGCGACAGAAATGCCAGGATGTGATACAGTAACATATAGAACCTTGACCGCATGAGTTCACGCTCGAGATGAAATTAGTGTGGACATTTATTATATCGTTCGCCATAAAAAAGCAATGCCACGTAACGATAGAGATATTTTTCATTAACAGGATATTTGACATTTTTATATATCTCCAAATTATCTTTTACAGGAATGGAGGCGGTAAAATGGACGAGATCACCGTCGGTCCGCGGCATTATCCTCCCACTCTGTGGTATAATGTTATTGAGATACACAATTTGTTACAACAAAACCATTTGAACGTCGTAACGACGAGCTTTTAAATCATTTTGTTCTATTGATGCATGCTATACAGAGATAACGGACACAGTATCTCCTAACATAGCAAAGCACAAACAAGATAGAAAAGTGTTCTTCTCTTGCAAAATTATGGGACCATCAATTGTACACCGTTTACTGACGGTAGCAACCAGCGTTGGGTATCTATGAGTGTCAGAACAGCCAGTCGTCAGTGTCACCGGGGACAGCTAATGCCATCTCTCTCCATTGTAAAACGGTTCCTCCAGGTGCTTCATGAATACCTCTGACGTATTGTGAGGAAGGGAACACAGTTTTTGAATTTATATTCTGTCACTTTGGTATGCTGTGGAAAACAATAGGTCTTTTTCAGATGCAATTGTTTGCTGCTGTAAGATAATAAATACGGGTTTTCTGATAAGCAGGTTCACAAAGATATCGATGAATATCATTTGTTCGCTTATGAAATGGTGTTTGTGGGGTCAAATGTGGATTTGAGGAATTGTTTGAAAATAGAGCCAAGAATAAAGAGGTATTGTGCACAGATAAAGAACCCTCAAGTGAAAATAATGATATGTCAACGGTTAATATTGAAGTTGAACAGATAAAATTATATCGTCTTAATCTTTTTTCTATAATTCTTTAGGTCACAAAGTAAATAAAAGTTCGAACTTGCGATGGTTTGATAAACCGGCATTGTAAATACTTAAACTTATATTCTTATACAGTGAATAAATAAATAAAACACGACAAATCTAAGATAAATGATCATCTTTATTAAAACGTTATCATCCCAAATAACGAAAAACAAAGTAATTTGTCGTGCCAGCATTGTTTTCACGGTAGAATATTACTTTTACATTGAAGCTACATTCATGCTTATGGAATTTTGATAATGGTCAACGCCTAGTGGTGACCGTCCTACTGGGTACTACGCAGATGTTGAATTCATACTCAATAGTCGAATTTCCAAAAAGCCCACGAACGCTACTATTTAAATAAAGTGGGTTTTAATAATGAAATACCTTTTGCGTTTTCTATAGAGTCTTTCAATGCTTTTTGGAGGATTTTACCCGATGCATTAGAAGTGCCCAGTAGCACGGAGGTGTGGCGATAGGGCGTCTCTCTGCTCTTTAATCTCTGTAAACAACCTCTAGATAATGAACAATGCTCGGACAACCTCTCCCGTTTTCCTTATCTATTTAAAGGAAACCTATGCAAACCTGTACCGATTAATGAAGCAATTCATTTAAAAATCGGGATCGAACCACTTCAAAGGTCTCCATGACTGGACACAAGTTTGAACAAGAGGGGCAGGGACTTTTTCTTGTGCACTTATCCTTATCAAAATTGAGGCATCAATTACGGAAAATTGCCCTGAACCCTCAATGTTCATGTTAAGAAACTTGTGTTAATTGGGGAGGCTTGTGTAGCAAGGTAAGTTACTTTGATACTATTTACTCCTTCTCTGATAAAATAAATACAGTCTAATTAAATTTCAGGTAAATCAAAATATCAGTACCAACAGCGACTGTTATTCTTTTTTCTTTTTCTTTTTACAATATCTTATATCATAAAAATATACAATATATTATAAATCTTACAATATATCATACATTCTATTTTATATTTAATAATACAAGTAATTTCTTCTCAATTCAAGAACCGTACCTAATTTTGTATTTAGCAAAAATTTTAGTGTGTATATACGAACTAAAAGCATTTACAATTTAACATCGGTAAAACCCTCTATACTTTTAATTATATGAGATATTAAGAAGTTAAAAAGTACTCATGCCAACGCAAATCAGTGGCTTTATTTCTTTTTATTTTTTAGGATGCATTTCAATACTTTTCGGTTGTGTATTGGAATAACTAGTTTGTGTATTTTACTAATAATTGAGGGGAAGCAAGTGAGTGCCACATGGATAAACACTGACATTTTGGTTCCTACAACCAATCAAAATCAATCAAAGCAAAATAATCAAAAAGCCAGTGCAGGAAAAACTGACGTATTGACACAAAGGAGTACGTTACAACAAAACGCTCAAACAAGTACCCAAATTAATGCTTCCAAGACTGGCACTGCCAACTTTATCAAAGGACACCATCTCCAAAAAGAAATGACTAACAATGAGAAGAAGAGCACCGATATCTCGGGGGTCTTTCCCACGAACACTATCGATATAGAAAATAATAGTTCGGTCAAAGTGAAAGCTACGACAGATAAAAAGCCTTCAATTTCAACTTCATCGACACCCTTTGGCAAAGCTACATACAAAACAACAAAAGTTGTGTCTTCATTACCTTCTAAGGACACAGAGTCAAAAAATTTTACATCAGGTTCTCCTGTCATAATGCCATCATTAGGCACATCTAACCACGGAAACACAAAACCTGTCATCAGTAATAAGACTACTAAATCTATCAAAGGCTCTACATCAGTCACATTAGAAACTTCAGAGTTAACACTAGATATGTTTACAGAACAACGTCCCATTCAGTCTACGCCATTTCATGCACTGACGACAGCTACAACGAATTCGTTGACAGAAATGAACTCGGCCAACCTTAAAACAACAACTAGTTACCCATCTTTAGCCAATACAGCTAGCTTTTCGAATTCTCCCAAAGAAACCACAAAGTTTGGTCCACAGACAGTATCGACAAATGGACCTCCCTCAGAGTCTACTGCTTCTACTGAACCACCACTCAACACTAAACCCCAGACCTCATTTTTCACTGATATGTTTCCAAAATCGGAAAACAACCAACAGATATCATCGACCGCATCCGTTGCTTCAGTGTTATCTACGGGTAAAAAATTTTCAACTGTGCCGTCGAATTCTACCAAAACTACAATTGAACAGCTGGATACCACAGAGAGTGATACGGAGACTACGTATTCACAACAAGAACACGCCACGTCATATAAAGATCTAGTTCCTTCATCAACCGGAGTACCTAACACAGAGTCCGTGGAAAAATCTACACAAAATATGTCAGAAACTGAACATCTGTGGATTACCAAGCCGTCAATTCAGTTTAATTCTTCCGTCGAAAAACCATCTACAAACAGCAATGCATCCAACCAACCTGGGATCACTCCAACCACAACCAAAACAATACCGTCAACAGAGATAAAAAACAAATCATCATTAGGAACAACCCCGTTCTTTTCAGCATCTTATACAGATGTTACATTAAAGCCTGAAACTGAATCCCACACTGCAACCCAGCCTAATGCTACAGAAGAAACGACCGGTGTTGTCACTTCAGAAAGGACTACTATAGATGCATCGTCCTTGGGTTCTACAGCAACAAACCCGTCTGAAACTTCTTCGTTAACTAAAAGCACGACTTTAAATATACACACAACAGGAAACATTCTTTCATCTACAGAAATAAATCATACACAAACTAGCAATGTCCCAACAAAAACAACAACGACTGGAAGTGAAACCACTACAGAAGGTATGACATCCTATGGCAGTCCGACAACAGCTGTAGAGACAATCGTTCACACAGACGATACAAAGGGTGAACAAAGTACACAACAAGCATCACCAAAAGAGACAACAGATTATCCACCTTCATCTAATTCCCAGAAAACTGGTATTTATGAAACAAAAAAACCAACTATCTCTCCTGAGGCACTAAGTACAAAAACAAATGACAGTGAATATTCTACGATGCGTATACAAGTGACTGTTTTAGAAAACCAAAAGTCTACATCGCAGACACGTGCAAGTGAAACAATATCATATCAGCCTCATTTATCTCAGACATCGCATGCAAGTCCAACAGAAGCAACAAAAGAATACCAACCTCCTTTAACATCAACTACAGCCGACAAAGAAACAACAGAAAAACATCAAAACCCTACTTCACTTCATGCCAGTGATAGAGTAACAACAGAATTACAACATTCTACATCACCTGATGTCAATAACAGAGAAACAACAGAATATCAATCTTTTCAGACAGAAACACCAGAGTATCAACCTTCTTCTGCATCACCAGTCATTGACTCAGAGACGACAGAAAATCAACATTCAACTTCACCTCGTAATTTTGATAAAGAAACAACGGAATTTCAACCTTCTTCTACCCTTTCTGCCACTGGTAAAGAAACAGAATTTCAACTTCCATTTACTTCACAAACGTCTGATAAAGAAACAACAGATTTCCAGTCCTCTTCTACACCTCATCCCACTTTCAGTGAAACAACAGAATTTCAAACTTCTGTTTCATCGCATACTTCTGATATAGATACAACGGAATTAAAACCTTCTACCTCGCCTCCTGTAATCACTAAAGAAATTACAAAGATTCAACATTTGTCTACAACACATTCCAGTGACAAAGAAACAACAGAATTTCAACCTTCTGCTTCATCACAAACGACTGTTGATGAGAAAACAGGATACCAACAATCCTTTACATCTAATTTTACTGACACAAAAACAACAAAATTTCTACCTTTATCTTCATCACATACTTCTGATACAGAAACAACAGAATTCATTCCTTCTTCCACACAGTATGCTACTGATATAGACACGACAAAATATTTAACTCCTTCGACATCACATGCCACTGATGAAAAAACAACAGAATATCAATCTCCTTCAACATCGAATGAAACTGATAAAGAAACAACAACAAAAAATCATCCTTCTTCCTCATCACATATTACCGATGAAGAAACAACAGAATATCAACCTCTCTCTACACCTCAAATTAATGCTATAGAAACAACAGAAACAACAAAATCTCTCTCAACATCACATACCACTGAAGAGGAAACAACAGAATATCAACCCCCTTCAACATCTTATCCAACAGATAAAGAATCAACAACAAAATTCCATACTTATTCTACATCACATGCCACTGATGGAGAGACAACCGAATATCATCCTCCCTCTTCATCTAATGTCACTGATACTGAAAGGGAAACAACAGAATATCAACCATTTTCAACATTACATGTTACTGATAGAGAAACAACAATATATGTATCTTCTATGACGGTAACAACAACAGATCAACCTCCTTCTACATCGCTTAGCACTGATGGAGAGACAGAAGAATATCAACCTCTATCAACATTGAATGAAACTGATTTTTCAACAACTGGTGTTTTAACTACTCATGCAGAATCTACAAACGCGCCACATCCATTAATCACAGACAATGAATCAACAGAATACCATTCTTCAGACGTTGCCACAACAGAAATCCCTAAAATAAATGACACGACAGCAATGACAACAAAAAATGCTGTAACGGGAACCACTACTTCCATGTTAGGAATAGAAACATCTGCATATACTAATGAAGGACAAACTTTTTTAACCAGTGATACTACCTCAGAGAGATTGTCCACATCGAGCGTGGGAATGTCTACGGAGTTTGAACTCCAATACACAACAGAGGAGCATTCAACTAATAGTGAAATTTTTTCTACACAATACGAGTTAGAAATGACTACGGGTGTCACCGATACTATTGAGTCAAAGTTTACAGAATCAACAACAACCGAAAGATCAGACACGACAGGAGCCTACCAAGAAACTGAGCCTAGCACCACAATGGAAATAGCAACTGAAGAAGTGTCTACCACGACAAATGATGCGCCATCAAACACTGGATCCACTGACTTTACACTGCAATACTTGTCCACGTCAGAAGGTTCTTTATTAGAAACAACAAAGTCATCAACAAATCATCCAGGGGAAGAAACCACGTGGTCATCTACAGTCGGTTTTTCTGCTGAAACAACGTCTCTATTGTCCGGCATGACATCGCAAACAACAATAAACAGTGCAGAAACCTCTCCTTCTGACAAGAGGGACACTGATGTACCTGTGAAAATCACTATGTCCACAACTGTCATGGAATCATCAAGCATTTCTGAAAAAACGTCATTAATTGAAAATGTATCTACAGAAACATCAGAACAAGTCCCTACCGTTGAATTCACAACATTGGGGTTAGGGAATTCTTTCACAACAGAGGAAGGGGCAACTACAACGATCATGACTCATAAGATCTCCACAGCCCAGGAAATTCCAAGTTCCACTGAGCAAGTTTCTGCTGCGTTTTCAACACCACAACTGATGGAAAATACTTCTTCCACTGAAACAGCTCTCCCGATGACCGCCAGTTTGACTCAGTCCACCAGGGAAACACTTGGCTTTTCTGAATCAACTGTAGAAAATGAAGAAACAACATTGTCCAATTCGGCTACAACTCCAAATGCCACTCTGGGTCTCCAGACCACGGATATTTCAACGATCCCATCAAAAACACAAGAAACAGGCTCAAACATACATACAGATATCTCACCTGTTCATTCCACGATTGACAATATAAAATTTTCAGCGATTGCTTCTACCGACAAACCCGAGTCCACTGAGGAGACAGATGCACAATTCGTGACTAGTTCGAATGGTGTTTCGGAACTTCCTCAGACATCTTCAGCGGAGTTAGAATATAATTTCACAACCAATGGCGCTGAGGTATCTACGACAAAAAACAATGGAATTTCGCAATCAAAAGGTATTTCTGGACATCAGACGACATCTGACCACCACTCAACAGGTACCTCTTCATCAAAAGCTAACACTGGTGTACCTGGAAACGAACCCACTACGCTGGAGTCTGTAACAGGGTCTTCCTCTATACCAACACGGGATGTCACTTTTTCAACACAGTCTTCTGCAAAGATCAAACCACACATAGGTACAGTTGGTTCCTTTTTCTTTGTTATTTGAAATTGATGGATCTAAAACTAACTGCTTGTTAATCCGATTTGAAACTAGTCTTTTAGAACAATTTTGAGGATTATCCATATATGTGGTGTGTTTTTTGTAGATTCTGCTTATTTTGAATTTGGCATTGTGATATGGATTTCTGGAACATTCGAAAGGAAACTGAAAGATGATTTTAAGTTCAAATCAGAAATTAGTTTACTGGTAAGAATAAATTGTACAGTTATATAGCAAATATTCATGATTGATTTTTATACCCCTGACATTATCCAAATAGATACTATTGTAGTAATGAAATGTCTTAATTCAGTTGCATTTTTTAAGGTAAAAGACAATTTCCTACCAAAGGAATATCGTAACATCTTTCAGTTAGTGGTCGCCACTGTTACGTAAGATCTCTTCGTCATATTTTTATTGATTTAGTTAAACTATTCAATTCTCATAATTCATAAATGCATGTTTTAACGCTTGTTGATATTTCCTCTTCAGGAAGGGTAGTATAAAAGTACATGTCCAAGCCAAAGTGAAAGTCGGTAGTCTTCGTAGAATTAATACTACTGTTGAAAGGGCAGTTCAGAAAATGGTCAATACACTGGAATCGGTCAATTATACCAAGCTCAACACCTCTAGAGGGAAGTTATATGACAACAAAGGGGATGTCAGAAGATCATTTCTGTTGCATCAGAGTATGTTTATTGTCTCTAATATTATTGTCATATCATTATACAGTTCATTTCTGCAAGTATATTGAATTTTTATCCAACAATTTGCACGCGACACTTTTTCGGAAATCTCATCCGGTATTTGCATAATGTAACTGTCAGAATTTCGTTCATATTTGCATGTGCAAGAATTCAAAACAAACATGCATGATTCAAGACATGACCTCTGTACACTTAAGATTGATTGCAGACGACACTGAGTGCGACGCAGTAGACATTTGTGGAAGCTTTCAAAAATGCATCTTATCCAACAACAACACCACTGCCATATTATGCAATCCCATGCAGCGTGCGTGCTACCTTGAATGTGGTCCAAATGGCGAATGCGTTCAATCAGTTGACACTACTTACTGCAGGTAAAGATGTCACAACACGGTGCTTGTATGGGTCTCTTAGATAGAGGAGATATCCTGTAAATTTCTATTTTGCACAGTTTTCAATAAGTTTGATTTTTTTTTTTCAATAAATTTGTCTACAACATATATTGAAAGGCATTTTTATTATGTATTGTATATTAATGCAATATGACAAATAAAGTAATGATGATGTTGTAAAGCTAGATAGGAACATGAAGAAATGAGTATTCTTTGTAGCTGTGCCTCTGATTGGTTGAACATTTATTATGGCGTGAACTGTGAGAGTCGAGCAGTGTCGCTAGAAGCCCAGCTCGGAATCACTTTCGGGTCTCTTGGAGTGGTGTTTATGATTATTTTCGTTGGATGCCTTATCAGATCACGGAGAACAGACAAAGAAAGGTAACTCTGATGATGATATCTGCTCTGTTATTGTTTAGATCAGATATCGTCTTTGCGTGTGTTAATTTTGCTGACCTTTCATTTTATGTATGAAGTTTCTTGGAAGACGATGCCACAGGCTGGCGGGGTTTGAATGGTGGGGATTCCAGGTGGTCCACCTTTTCTGGAAGATACTCCACACGAGATGTCCCATACAAAAGATCTCTAAGAGATGGGAGATATTTAGTTCCGGTAATTGAGCAAACAATAGAAAACCCTTTTTTATAAAGCAAATCATTAAATTTTGAGATTCCATTTTGATTTTAGTAATTTTTGAGACACCCTGGGTTTATAAACAGGGTGTACCAAATTGGATAAAGGCGTTGTGGTATATATAATAATAAGAAACCTCCAATTTCCCAGGCTCATGACCCATTTGGGAGTGGTCGGTTAACAAGGCCCGGTCTTTATCTACCCAGAAACGGCGGACTTATGGCCACCAGTTTTATTGATGCTGTACCCAGCTACAGCCATTTCAACCTTGAGGCAGACGTAAGTCACAATTAGTACATACAGTTAATAGGTCAGACATAGCCATAATTAAGCCACAGATAACGCCCATGTGCCATTTCTAAATTCAGGATGTAATTTTCACACCCGAGGCGCGACACAGGTATACTAGTATAATATCTTTTTTATTGATAATTATGTTATTTCCTGTTCTATTATAATTATTACTATTAATATCTTTATTAGTACAGTTCGGTAAATTACATGTATCTTACCATAAACAGGATTATTTTCAATGTCAGTTGCCTGTGTTCGCAGATGACTTGTGAAAATGACTAAGAATTTGAAAATATCAGTATTAACGTGGTAAGGTGTTTCTACTTTTGTGTACAGGGTCAATAAAACTTGAGTTAGTGATGTAAAACTTGGATATCTTTGCATGGTCTTTTGGATATAAGTCGTTTTGAGAAAATACTATTTCCTTTACCTTAAAATCTTTAGTTGTTTGTACTTTCAATTCATTCTTCTACCTATTTGATTTAAGGGTTTAAGATTACACCCAATTACAAAATTTCAAAATATCCGAGTTGTACCTAGAGGTCTAGTTTATACTATATTCACAACGTTAACAGTGACATTTGGGGAATGTACGAGATGAATATGTAAAAATATCTTCATATTCTCAATATTTTTATTGCCTCAATTGGTTAACCAAACATTTAAAATTGTCTTCCATGTACATTCCAACTCAGTTTACTGAAATCGTGAAATTATTACCTTCCTTAATTTAGAAGTGATTGAGTTTATTCAAACATCATAAATCTATGAGTAAGTTATATTTTCATTCATTTAGTTCACCATCAAAAGGCCTGTTGTGTCCAAGGAACCAAGTGCAATATATCTGACAGTAAGTGGAATATCAGTATCAGATCGTGTTCGAAGGTTACTCTTGTTTAGGGAAAGCAGATTCTATATAAAGATAATTTCACCTCATAGATCCGTGTGAGAGGAAATTCCAGTTAATAGAATGCTTGTGCAAGAGGTATTTTCATGTAACGAAAGGTAATTCCAGTTTCTAGAATGTGTACAAGTGGAAAAACTAGTTTAAACCGGTTGAATTAACTTTTATTAAGAGATGACTTGCAGTAAAGGTAATTAAAGTTCAGAGACATCGAGTAGATGTGCATGTAAGACACAGCATGCCCGAGGTAGAATTCTAGATTTAAAAAAATATCTTTGATTCCAGTTGATTAAGTATTCTCTATTTTTGTCCACCTCTCTAAAGAGAATAGTTCTTTGGATAATTCAAATTTGGATACAGCGTGTTCGATTATAGACATTTACACAGTTATATAAACGGCTTTCTGTTCTGGTTTAGACAGAAGCTCGCTGACATTATTATAATTGTTTAAAGTTCATACAATAGGACTTAGACATATACTTGTTTTATCTAGTATTAAGAAATTTAAAAACAATGCGATTGAATGAAAGATTCCCTTACATTTCATTAACAGGACCAGTCGTGGGGATCAGTGGGTTACACCAATCCTGCTTTTTATGATTTTGTGGAGGAACGGACTCATCTCTAGTTCACACATCTCTCAACGGAATAAATTGAAACTAAATTTCTGTAACACATCATTATGTACATGTTTATTCATGTTTAACGATATGTATGATATGTATTTCTTGTAATAAAAAGACAAATATATATTTATATACGGTACATGATGGCCTTCATAGTTATGATTCTAGTAACTATGTTTATTCCACATTTCACTATTCATAAAAAGTTAAGTACTCCCAAATACTAAATTGATTAAGTAACGAAGCCAAAGAAAACTATATATATTAAGTTGTCACTTACCTTGCCTCCGACACTCTCATCGTCTTGTCCCAAAGTAAAGTAGAGTGGGTTGTGTACATTGGACATCAGAACGACTCTGCATCAATGTGGTTTTTGGTTTTGGAATTCGTGTTTCCCCGGGGGTGGGGTGTGCTCAATGTCTATTTCTAACACACACACACACACACACACACACACACACACACACACACATATATATATATATATATATATATAAAGCACTAAAAATAACCAACGACACGAACAATATTGTCAAATTTTCGGGACTATATATATATATATATATATATATATATATATATATATATATATATATATATATATATATATATATATATATATATATATATATTTGCTATTAACTTTACTATCACATTCTCTCACTGAAAACATTGGTAGATAAGTGGTATATAGATATTTAAATCTTTTTGCTGAGATTACTACATGTTTTTGTTGCACTTGCAAAGCATTTAAAGGAATTGATTCTATAGCTTCTGAGTAGATAGTATACTGATGAAGAAGATTGTGGGAATAAGGCGTGTAAATGCCTACAATAGGATTGACTATAAGATTCTGAAAAGTTAAATTACCAACAAATCTTAAATATGTTCAATGCTTGTTAAATATTGATTTGATCTATTTTCTTTTCAAAATTATAATGAATATATATAAATGTTCTGTTTAGAACCAAACCCTCTCGCCTTATAATGAATATTTTCAATAATTAAGGAATGAATTCAATATTTATTAGTTTTATACGTTTTTGACGTTAGTCTTACTATGACGTAGGCAACATTCTTTATACGATATAAAATGATTTTTTAGCCAATCAGAAAGCGCGTTACAACCAGAATTAAATTATGATGTGATAAACAGAAAAAGAAAATGAATGTTAATCCATTGTTAATCCATAAACATACATGTATTTTTTATCTGTGAGATTTTAAGGACAAGTTTTTTTTTGTGTTTCTTTATATTCAGATATTATAAAAGAGTAATTTTATTAATTATAGTGATTTTATGGTGCACGTAGGCTTGTCATCATTTGAAAACAATTTTCATAGAGCAGTGATAGTTCGCCTGTAATTTTTAAAAAAAAATTATTTGTCACTCTACGCCACAAAACATACAGTACAACGGCCCATTGAACATTATATGTAGGAGTACGTACATTTTGCACGTCTTTACTGGCAATGTCTACAAGTAAACTTGTCTATGAAAAAATGACACCGTGAACCATCTCAAAAATCCATAAAACGAAATTCAAATTCAAAGCGGAGCAATACGGACCTCCAAATAGATAGAGGTAGGATCAGGATTATTTAAGAAATGAACTAAATGTCTAATTATATATAATCTAATTGTCTAATGTCTAATTAATTGTCTATTAAAACCATAAAGCGTAAACTGCCTCAATTCAGTATTTATTAGTTTTTTACGATATAAAATAGTTTGAAACAGTTTACACTTTTTTATAAATCGCTTCGCGGTTTATAAAGCGTAAACTGCCTCAAACCATTTTATATCGTACAAAACTAATAAATATTGAATTCATTCCTTAAATACATGTACGTCTTTAATTTATTGATCGATATTTTTTCCCTTCATCGATTGTGATCATTATCTTTTTGAAAAGATTATTTGATAAATCACTGTGTACATAGGCGTCGGAACCGCTTTTTTGCAAAGTTAGACATAATCCTATAATTAAGTCCCCCCCCCCCCCCCCAAACTTTTAATTTGCTTCCGACGCCACTGCATCAGTAAAATATCAAGAATACCTATTTTAAATTATTTTGTCTTACCGACTATCATCATTTTAACACATCTTTGAAATATTTAGCCGGGGTTTGACAACAAAACATTTCAACTTGTGACAACTATATATTATTATATCGAAAAAATACTGATTCACTAACTTACATGTATAATATACAGTATAATGATGCCTAAGTTCGCTTTGAACTGTTATTATAGATTAATTTTATCATAGGCCTTCAATAGAATTATCGCACTTTTTTTAACTATAACTATTACCCTTGCACAATCTTCAAGATTGCTAAACACCAAAAAGTACATGGATCCTCTCCTTCTTGACCCCTGGACCTAGACATGATTATGTAATAGTCAACTAAATCAATATTCCTACGCGCACCGACACTAATCGATGCTTGTTTGTGTAGTTTATGTAGTCTTATTTCATCATTAAATCATTATGTTTTGTAGTTACAAATACGCCAAAATATTACCAAACCGACGAATAGAGATGACGTACAATACGCTCTAAAAAGTACGACTACAAGATGCTAGATGTCCGGAACTATATTACAGCGCGCAATAATATCCGATTGACCGAGGCAGGAATATAAAATGTAGGCACCAAAACACAGGTGCTCGAAAATGATACCCTATTATCTCTTAGCCTGTTTGTTCCTCATAAGTACTTTTACTGATTTCTCAACGGGTATGTATTGTATTAACATCCATGTTGTCATTTTCGACAGAGAACGGTGATTTTGTCCGCAATTAGTGCAGCTGATTAGTCGTTCGCTGCTCCATGTTGTGTTGACCTGTGGCAGCTAACTCACACTCCAAGTTGTATATAACTCTACATGCCGACTTCATCAGCATTAAATAATCTCACCTATAACATCGTATTCTTAGTTGAGAATTTGAATTACTAAATTGTATTAAAATAATTCCTTTATATGATTTCGCTACTGACTTAATTAGGATGTAATGGGTATAATGATGTCACTTGATGTGAAGTTTCTACAATTCATTACAATTTTGTTTTATTATCATGATATATGTGGATGGATATCGGTATTTCAAAAGCATAAGATATAAGTTTTGATCCCTAGTGTTTATAGGTTTATATATTTAGAGGGTAATTAATGAAACTTTGGATTGGGGCATGGCCTCTTCGATTGCATTTCAGAACCGGTACCAGTGTCCACAAATGTTGTAAAATATATGATATGTCTTGTGTCATTATAATGAGATGACAATATCCAACAGATACCTTTATGATTTTTTTTATCAACAGTCACGTGTCATTCATTGTGTGTTCTTCTGACATAATACTATCATGCAGCAGACAAGCAGTTTGCTTATACCATGTATACTATTTGTGGTCATATTGGCTTTAGACCAATTGTTGTCATGTACCTATTCTGCCACAGAGATTTGGGCAAATCCACCATTACTGGGCATTTCCATGTTTTGTTGTTGAAAAAATGTTACGTGACTGACCTTACTTTGAGAACTACTTTTTAATTAACTGAGATCATAATGATCTTAAACCAAAAGTATTTCATCAAAATAGGCATAGGTTTTAGACATTTTTGAAACAAAAAATTGTAAAATAAGTTTAATAAATATAGAAAATATATTGACCAGCTTTAAAACTTTGGAGAAGTCTCAGATGACGGGTAGCCAACTGCCTCCTAAAACTCCTCTTTTAATATTGTTTATAAGACATAAAGTTGATGATAAACTCATGAAAAATAATATTTTGATTGTTTTGGTAATAGGTTTTAGCTGTTTATATTTCGATATAGTTGTTTATTTGAAAGATATACTGTCTGATTTAAACTGGGAATACTATACAATCGGGACCGTGAGATTTCGCAAGATTTTGATCAGTTCCCAATCTGTGTTATTTATGTGTCTTCTGCCATTACATAGTCTTACACGTTTTGACATTTAAAATATCAGTTTAATTACAATATTTGGAGAGAATTGGTGCTCTCAAAAACCTGAAAATGCTAGTTTATGAATATATTGTGATATGATGGTAGTACCAGCAATTTATTGAGATGAAAAATGACACATTTCACTATTATAAGTTTGGCAATATCTCTCACAATTTTACAAATATGTTTACATGATGAAATCTCGATAAAATCATGATATAATTAATAAATGAACTTTAAATTTCCTCCAATTTTGTAGAGCTCAGTTGTAAGTGTATTTTATGTTTATAGGTCTTAAGTGTGACCGGATGGTCACTTGACTAATTTGACTGGTTCTGAGCATTGCTAAACAGGTGGGACCAATCACCCAAATAGGATGTGATAGATAAATTTCAAGTGCAAAAAATGAAAAAAAATTTGTTATAATTTTTTATATAAATCCGCACTAATGTTTATCAAATGCAACAACTTTTGGTTAGCAAGTTTTCCTATAAGCCTATAGTTATTGATTTATTCCCAAGAAGTTTTGGATATACTGAGGGATCAATATCTTTAATAGTATGGTTACAGAGAAAGTTGTTTACCAAAAGTTGTTCCATTTCATCTATTCTAATGTGGATTTACCATTTTTCTTTTTGCAAAATAAGATATTTCTACTTTTTGCACTTCAAATTTATATCCCATTTGGGCTATTATATCCCATTTGGAGTCAGGTGTGAGACAGCATGTGATAAACATTGTGGGCGTTTGTCGTCTGAGCCAGTTTCTTCATTTGTTGGTTATATTGTCATTTTTTCATACTCTGTAATTTCATCCTTATTTTATTTCAAACATATTTTATTTCACAACTAGATTTATTCTTGGAGTTACAATTTTACACTGTCAAAGAGGTAGCAACTGTGTTGAAATTTTTTGTTATTCGGTACGAAATCTGTTTTTAAAGATTACCACATGCGCTAATTAATTGTTAATGAGAATTTAGTCTATTTCATAATTATAAATGGAAACATAATATCCTCAAATAATGTTCTTTATTTTTCTTTTGGGTAGATGATTTGTATTTTATTGTTTACTAAGTACTATCGATATTGTTCATTTAACAAAACATATCAGGAAATGTTCATGTTGGTTTTACATTGTACTACAATGTTCTACAGAAGAATGTAATGGATGTTGTATCATCAGGGATCTTGTTTTTGGGGTAGTTAAAAGGCTCATTTCCTTTTTCTTAAGATTATTAAACCTTTTACTTTGTTGGAATTTTTCCCAATTACATGTATCATGAGAAGGACATGTACATGTGTGAACTATTTAGATGTATACAATCATAAGTTCTTTCACATGTTCCTAGCTATAAACATCAAAATAGAAAGAAAGTTAACACAATGTAACAACTATTGCCACACAAATGATAATTCTTAATGTGTAATAATTTTCTGAATATTTCTTAGATTTTTTTTCCCAATATTTCTCAAAGAACGCAAAATATCCCAATATTTATGGTCTAGACTAGACCCAATGAAGCTAGGACCAAAAAGTGATGGAAGAGCATTTAGATCCTGAACATGAAATATTTGTAGTTTTGGTATAACGTTGTGTTTTGGGGAGGGGAGGGGTCTTTTTTTGTTTTTGCTTAAGAAGGGAAATTTAACTCTTGAAGGTTAATTTGATGCTGATAGCTCATCAGCAAATGTTCAAACAGATTTGGATTGATTTCATGCATCTTTAATTTTTTGGCAAGACCCAGCTTGGTTAGGATATTTGTACTTGGCATCTTCACTAAATCTTCAGACAGTTCCTTCACTGTCCTTAAAATTCTTAATTTTAAATTCTACTCAAATTTCGGTTGCTTGCCAAAGTGAAATCTTAATATCAAAGGGTCCTACTGACTTACTGGCTTTAATTTTGCCACATAAACATAATCTATTACATTCCCATCTGCTTTTTAAAAAAGACTGTTATGCAGTTAGCATGATATCTACAGAATTCTAAGAAAGAACAATAAGAATTGCTGAAATTCCATTTGGATTTATAATTTAAGGAGGCTGGGGGGTCAAAAGGTTAACCATCTGATCTATAGTAAAGTTTGAGAACATTTTTTTTTAACATGTTTAAGGTATAAAAACTTATTTTGTAAAGATAAATTCAATATATATTAGCTTTAAAAATTTGAGTATTATCCAATATCTTTATAACCGTTTACGATATATAGAGCTCTTCTATTCAATGAGATCTGATCATCAATATACCGGTACTCTTAAAATGGCCATGATAATTGAGCCCTCTTAATATAACGAGTGTGAGGTAATGGCATATTCAAATAGTTACATTTTTTGTACTCTGATTAAATTAGGCAGCCCTTTTCCCGAGCAGGGTTTATAAGTTCCGGCCAACTTATTTCAATTTAATTTTAAAATACTTCCAAAACTGATGTAGCATGTCAGTTTTGAGATCATTTGAATATGAAGTTTTGAATATTAGATTGGACTAGCATATCTTATTTGGTTTCCTTGACATCAGTGGGTAATTCAGTACATGTAGTTATACAGGTTGGCTGCACCATGCAAATCAGATTGAATTCTATGAAATTGGGAAAATTAAGTGATTTGTAGTGAGGCAGGTAATTGAATGGCGTCTGAGCACTGTGGCTGTAAGCCTGTAACAGATGGTCGTGTGCCAACACATAAGTTTCTATGTATACACAGGTTTATTAAAAGCATCCTTCTGACTCTTCAGACAGATGGATGCTTAAGTTAATAAATTTACTAGTCCCAATCAAATTTGACAAATTCTGATGTCGTACGTCATATACTTTAAAAATTTCACTTGATTTTTTTTACATAAAAGATATAGCCTGAAGGTCTTTACAAGATATGTAGATTTTTTTTGGGGGGGAGGGGTGATCCAGAATCTTGAGCATTATAGACTAACACATAGGAATAGAAACATTTTGAATGAAAGTGAAAGTCAGGTAAGACACCAGTGAACTTGGATTGAATTGTAATTAATGATTATACATGTAATTGCCTCACACCAAATATATACCGTAATACAATTAACTTTTTGTCATCACTCCTCCATATTTTTTTATTTTTTCCCTATCGTAATGAAACAACAAGAGCGATTTTGAATGGTTGTTTCCGTGTTATTTACAATTTAATTTCATTGCGTATATACATTTATAACTCCACATGTTCAGAAATGTGTACTATCTGAGCAATAGGAGAAAGATCACATAACCAATGCTAATTTGTTACTGTACCAGATTTCTCAAACTATCATTCCTAATATCTTAAAATATTTGAAGTTTAAATGCCACTTGAATATTAAAAAAAAGGAATTCCAGTTTAAGAGAAAAAAAAATAAACTTGTAGCAGATATGAGACCTATCGGTAATTGCATTTATGTATATCACAATCTACATCATCAGCAAAAATAAATTAGTTTCTTGACTAATCAGATTCATGTAGTTTACATGACAGTTTAATGTTTCACTTTGCAGGTTTAAAGTGTTATTGTGAAGAGTGCACTGATAGAAATCAAACATGTGAAACTACCGGATTGTGCCTAACTCTTAGAGCCTACAGAAAAGATGGAACCATCAAAATTCGTTACAGGTATGTTCAGGTGTGTCAAATGATATATTGGGCAAGGTACAGGTATTTTCAGGTGTATCAAATGATAAAGGACAAGATACAGGTATGTTCAGGTGTGTCAAATGATATAGGACAAGCCACAGGTATGTTCAGGTTGTCAAATGGTATAAGACTAGCCACATATGTCATCAGGTGTGTCAAATGATGAAGGGCAAACCACAGGTATGTTCAAGTGTGTTAAATGGTATAAGACTAGCCATAGATATGTTCAGGTGTGTCAAATGATATAGGGTTGGGCACAGGTATGTTCAGGTGTGTCAAATGATACAGGACAAGACAGGTATGTTCAGGTGTGCCAAATGATATAGGACAAGACACAGGTACCTGTATACAATCTAATAGATGAGAAAAGTATTACAAAGGTTGTACAGTGTATTTATGGTAGTTGTTGTAGAGATAGAATTCAGCATTTGATATTTAGGCTACGCGTTTTTATGTAGCAGTTATAAAAGAGTATCTTTCAAGATCATTGCAATTACATGGCCCTTCTCAGCTGTAACAATCTTGAACGCAGCCCAGGTGTGTCAGGTGTTGCAGGTTTACTGATGAGTAAAAGGCACAGGTATATTACATTCCTTACTAAGGCTCTGTGCTTTATTTACTACATTGCAAGGGTTCTGATGGTTTGACCTCTCTTTCAGTTGCTATTCTACAGGGCCGAGTTTTCTTTTCTCTGCTGGGGGTCTTCCCCGCATTTGTCAGAGAAAAGGCAAACGGTTAAATATAAGTAACGTTGAATGCTGTCGTACAGACTTCTGTAATATGGATCTGAAACCAACACTGGCAACATTCTTTGATTCTGGTATGGATTTACTTATATTGGAAAATAAAAATAGAACACAAAGCTAGCTTTCCTAATTGCACTTCCTAAGCCTACCCCAAATTCAAGCCCTGCTCCAATAGGTACTTTGTTTGCCTGAGGGGGACCATTACATTTGTGAAGCTACCTGTATCCACCCCCACAAAATATATGCAAAGTATATACACTGTCATACCAATCGAGTCCAATCAATGCAATACAAACACACCAAGAGACCAATAAGAGAGGCACTCGCATCTCATTGCTGGTTTATACAGCTGGACAGACAACACCCTCCCTCTTTTTAGAGTCTTAATGTTAAAAACTTGAAGAATAATAGTCATGTAAGATAATTACATTTGTTACAATTATGTATTAGAATGCAAAGGTGAACCGTTGATTTGATTGCATGTAGACTGTAGCTTTGTAGTAAGTGATCAGACCAGGACATATATAATGGTAAGTGCATCATTGATATGATTCTTGAAATACTAACAGAAAAATCAGAAGTTTGCATCAGAACTATTACTTTATACTGTGACTTGTTTCCAGATGTATCGAGAAGGTGGATCTGGGGCCCCTGGACGGGGATGTTTTTGAGTGTTTAACCAGTAACCCTATGGCCAGTATATCCAGTAAACTCTGCTGTAATGATGAAGATTTCTGCAATAAACACCTCTTTCCAACATTTCCCCCTCCGACAACTCGTTTCCCAGAGATCAGAGGTAAGTTTATTAAAATTTAAAAGCTGAACTCAGCTGACTCTCATCCGATTACTCCACAAAATAATAAATAAATGGCATTGAAATGTAAGAACTGGTTCCCACTCAACAAATGCTCAAGAATTATTGTAAAATGAAAGTTGAAGGTGTAGAGAAATTACATACTGTACTTATATCATCAAGTATCACTTGAGGTCATTTGATGGGTCAAGGTCAAATCTTTATAGCATTTATCCAAAAAGAAGGTTCAGCAGGGTTTATTATTTATTTACTGGACAGCCTTAGTTATTTCTTACCTAACAATATTTTCATACATTGTTCTTTCTTCCTCTGTAATTTGTGTTCTTAGATGTATAAATATGTATAAGAAAGTCTTATAATACACCTTTATTTTATACAGGATGTTCGTTGCTATGGGTGAAAATTTAAAAGAAAATTGTATAATTCAATTTGAATGTTTGTCACAATTTCAAACAGATCAAACCCTCAGTCCCTTTTCCTCAACATACACAAAACACCTCCATGCACACAAAAGCTTCATGCTGCACAATTCATAGCAAGAATTAAAATTATTGACTGAATATTATTATAGATTGACTGAATAACAAAACTATTATTTGAATGATAATTATGTATTTAGTTGACAAGAATTCACCTTTTGTTGCATCATTGAGTGATATTGACGTTGGATAAAGCATAATGTAAAGTTGATTAGAGCACTTGACCTTGTAAGTATGCATTTGAATGTGAAATAATATGACATTGTGGTGACCTTGTAGACTCTGTGGAGCAGCGTCTGACCTTTGGGACCCTGGAGTTGGTGGGGCTGATCGCGGGGCCAGTGGTGCTGGTGTCAGTCTTCTTCGTGATCTGTTTCCTGTCCTACAGGCAGTGTCAGCAGCAGGGCATCTGTATGGCTCCCAAGAGTGTGTCGGACGGGGAGACCCAGCCCTTCATGCAGCCTGGGCAGACCACCGACACCCTGCGGGAGATGATCATGGAATACTCCGGATCCGGATCTGGTAAATCACCGTAAATGACTGGAGTTATTGTATCCAGTCAGATCTATAATGGATCTGTCTGAGCTCAGACTAATTACTAGTAAATCCAACTTACACACATCCATGAAACTAAGCTTACACAGATCTGTGGATCATTAGTCTGAATATAAACAGACCAATGATAGATAAGTCTGAATTCTAACTGATCTTCGATAGATAAAACTGATCTCAAACATATCAATGAAAGATCAATTTGAACTGAAACTGATCTTGAAAAATGAATATGAACCAAAATTAAGATATTTTGTCACCATGTGCACAGCTTTTTATGTATATGTAGCTGTAAGCTTGCTTTATAACTAGTTTCAATTTCATCCATATGTACATGTAAACAAACAGTTTTAGTGATTTGTTAGTGATTGGGATTGGCCTATATCTAAGTACTGGTAGTCTGTATTAAAATTTATATTCATGAAAACAAGTACCACCCTAAAAATTCTTTAATATAACAAGGTCATATAATATAATATGATAATATAATAATTTAATATAACATATGTCAATATGACTTTCAAACTAGAATATTTAGTTTTTCTTTTCTTTGTACACTTACTAAATTGAAAGATTTCTGTCACACAAGTTGTAGATGATAATGTTTAACCGTTTGTTATGTTTTGGTTTGAAGGACTCCCTTTGCTGGTCCAGAGAACGATTGCCAGACAGATTCAGCTGGTGGAGATCATTGGGAAGGGTCGCTATGGAGAGGTGTGGCGTGGGAGGTGGCGGGCGGAGAACGTAGCCGTCAAAATATTCTCCTCCAGGGAGGAGCGATCGTGGATCCGAGAGGCGGAGATTTATCAGACGGTCATGCTGCGTCATGAGAATATTCTGGGATTCATAGCCGCAGACAACAAAGGTTAGACCTGTGTTCTTTGACTACATTTGCATACAAATAGCTTGATATACAGTGGAATCATTAGAATTTGTGGCTCAATTTTTTGGCATTCAATGTGGTACTACTGACTGATGGGTCAGATATTATCTTTTTAACATTTGTGAAATACAAAATACAAAAGATGTGTTCTGCAGATTTTTTTTCTTTCAATGTAGAAAACTGCATAAACCTGATCAAAAATAATTATACTGAAAAAGATAATGGAAATAATACTCTGAAATGTAAAGAATCTTTTACACCATCAGACCATTGATTAATTGGGGGTTTTTTTGTTTTGTTTTTTTTATACTTTTTGGGCAAGTTTTTTCTTCTCAGTGGTTTAACACCCATTACAAGTGTTTTTTTTGGTGTAACATGACTGTTTTTTCTACAGATAATGGCACCTGGACACAGCTCTGGTTAATTACCGACTACCACGCCAATGGATCGCTGTTTGATTACCTGAATAGAACCGTGTTATCAACCACACAGATGATAAGACTAGCTATGTCAGCAGCCTGTGGGCTTGCCCACCTCCATATGGACATAGTGGGCACTGAGAGTGAGCGCAGTATTAACAAATAAAACCTACTTTTAATTACTTAATTCTTTATTTTCGTGCATCCAAATTGGAACATGTACCTTTTTAGTCATTTATCCGAGTTTTACTTTATTTCCTAATGTCATCTTAATTTTGATGGTTGTAAACATGGTAATTTCTGCATGTTACGAGTTCTGTATACCCCAATGACAACAATTAATTATAGGCTTTGTAAATTTTCTCCATGCTTATATATGTTACCCAGTTTTCAACTTACATATTAGAGACAAAATACCTTTTAACTTTCAAGATTAAATTGCATAAATTGGCATTTAAATCTGAAATTATATCAACTGCAGATTCAATAAAGTTATGGATGGGCATAGCATTTGACAAACAAAAGCTTTAAAGAGTTTATTTATATATTTTGTATCTCATTTATTTATTTATTGTGTGTATCTTTATGTGCTTTTTTTTAAATTTTAGTTCATGCTGGGAAACCAGCTATCGCCCACAGAGATTTAAAAAGTAAAAATATCCTGGTGAGAAATGATGGAGTTAGCTGCTGCATCGCAGATTTAGGTGAGATATTAGTTAACATGTTTTAGGCAGTTAAACAAAATAACATTTTATTCATTTTCATACTTTTTATTTGAACTGAAAGGTATTTTCTTCCATTAGTACAAGTGAATATACTGTTGTATTCCTTTTACAAAGTGTATGAAGTCACTATACATGTATTTAACTCTTTACCCCTTAATGCCACCTTTTGACGCATAGGCCATATCCTTAACACTCTACCCTGGGCTACCCTTAGAGTATTTTCAGATGAACTGAAAACAGCGGGTGTGTGTTTTTGAATAAGCTTATTACAGGTCTTAGCAAATCAAACACATAGAAAATTATAAATCAATGGATTTGTAATGAATTAAACTTTCAATATTCATTAAAAAAAAAATTATTTAATTTACTAATAAAACAATACAGGTGCTAACAGGTATATGAAAATAAAACTGAGTGTTCTACATTAAAGCTTTATTAAGAATAATTTCACAACAGATACTTGATTAACATATTTAAAACTGTATGTATTACAAACAATTATTTAATGATTCTTATATAAAGATTCCATTATCATCATGGAATTCGTTTTTTGATAGTAAATAATTAAATGTACCTGTGGCTGACATTTCAATTCATGTCTATCGTTTTCAGACTTATATTTATTTTTCAATAAATGGTGTTAGAGGATTTGACAAATCTAACATGTTAACAAAATAAGTGTGTTAACTTTTTGAAAAAATTCAAATCTACCGGTAGATTCGTGTATTTAGGTGTTGCAGGTAATGCACACCTTGTGTTCCATTTTCTGTAACTACACAGATTTTTCCACAAAATTTTGCATGAATTTGACATCTGGCTTTCATCATTCAATCTCACTACCAATAAATTTAGAAAATTCTGCCTCTAAATTTGATTATAAACAAAAAGTGAAAACATGTGCGATGTCAGCATCGTAGTCCGCCATCTTTGTTTATTGTAGTAATGCATCACGCCACCATACACAGGTAAATCACCTGATATCTTTATTTAGAATGAGTGAACAACCATCCGTATACACGGCCAGGTGTATACCAGTCAATGTTTATAATAAACAACAGGTGTTGAGGGGTCTAATTAAGAGCTGTGTATTGGGTGCGTCAAAAGTCATCATTAAGGATATGGCCAGGGTCGTCAACACGCGTCATTAAGGGTTAAAGGATAGAAACCTCTAAGGGGAAAAGAGTTAAACCCATTTGAAAGAGGCACTAAGAACTTTGTGAGTTTTAAAAATTTTACCATGATTCTCAATTTGTGCATATATAAATAACATTATTTTGTTTCAAATACTGAAAGTATTAGATTGTATATTTTAGCAGAAAAGGAGATAAAATGCTTAATATTTATAAATCTTACAATGTCCCTAACCATTACAGACCTGTAATCCATCCTGCAGTGTATTAGATTTTGTTTTTGGAAATAGCTCATTTTGTGATGTGGATTTTTAGCCATTCTTGCGACCTGGCAATAACCTTTATTGATTATGAGGTTGACGAAAGTCAAGGTCACATTCATATGAGTAATGGTAATATCTGCTCAGGGTTCTGGAACAGAACAACACAATGTTATACCAATCAATACACTGTCATTATCTGTTGCAATTCTCCTTAAAGGCTTTTTGAGGTCTGTTCAGAAGTAATGAAAACAAAAACAGGGATAATTGAGTGTTGTTTTTATTTCTGAGCAGGAAAAAAAAAACAATATCAGAAATTCATCCATAATGCATTATTCTAATTTTGAATAGCAAGTATTTCTTTATGGTAAAAATTGTCCTTAAGAATGAAACTTGCAAAGCAGTACCTGCACTTTTTCAACAAAAATTTCTCTACTGGTTATTTAGTGTTTGATAAAAATATTTCAATGAAATTGAGAATATTTTTGGATTAAATTATGCATATTTCCTACTTGCTGAATGTCTTTGATGTTGATTATAAGAATTGACCTTTCATTTTTGACATTTTTAGGTCTTGCAGTGCGACATGACCCCGTGACAGATGCAGTGGATATTGCCCCCAATAATCGGGTCGGGACCAAGCGGTACATGGCCCCTGAGGTATTGAGTGATACCATCAGTATGAATCAGTTCGACTCCTTCAAGAGGGCGGACGTTTACTCGTTTGGACTGGTGCTATGGGAGATAACACGACGCTGTTCAGTGGGAGGTAGGCTCGATAATGCTTGTTTTGTTTATTTAAAAAGGGTAAAAAACGAATACAGATTTTACATTTGAAATAAGCCCTTTTTCCTTCACCAACAATTTTACTCTGGGTGAAGATGTAGGTTAGTGGGTTAAGTGTAACCCAGGATTCCACAGAAATTGATCCACAATGAATTGAAAGTTTTAACAGCAAAGAATGTAAGAGGCCTAATTAACATGACATGATATTTATAAGAACTTTGCAAGTGAAGAACTAGATAGATTGGAGAGTTTCCTCTTTGAGAAAGAGTCCAAGATGTTAAGCTGATTTTTTTGTTCCCTCTATCCCTGCCCTAGGTATAGTGGAGGATTACCAGCTGCCGTTCTATGATATTGTGCCCTCTGACCCCAGTCTAGAGGACATGAAGAAGGTCGTGTGTGATGATCGTCAGAGACCAGGAATCCCCAACCGGTGGCAGACCATTGAGGTAAGACAACTATCTAATCTGTGTCAGAACTAATGTATACAGGGTTATTGTCACCCTGTGTAGATTTCGCCCTTCAACACATGTAAACAGTTTTGTCCCGACATGAATTCACTCAGACATAGTTGTGTTGAAAGAAAGATAATTTGAAACATTGGAATTCACCCAGTCTTAAGTTCACTTGCTGACAACGAGGGGGGAAGGGGCAAAAATAAAACGGGGACGAATATTTCACTGTGTACAGTATGTCATCAATGGACATGTTGAGTTAGTTACTCCCATTTGTGCTTTGTTTCATTAATACACAAGACTTTACAGTAATTGAGAAATTTTACCAATCTTTCTGTTCTCCCTTAAACTAAGTGTATGTAAACTGAATATATAACCATAGAGTGTATATGAGATGCTTTCTTCATTTGACTTTTTTTTTTTTACTCTCTTTCATAGAGTTTGAAGGTGATGTCACGCCTGATGAGGGAATGTTGGTATCATAACCCTGCCGCCCGATTGACCACTCTTCGCATTAAAAAATCTCTAGATAATTTGGCAAAGGCAGAAGACATGAAATTTTGATTAATTGTTATCAAAAGGTGTTCTTAACAGTCAAAACTGATGAACTACCATCCATTTTTGTTCAGAAGTGTACATGTGGAGCATGTATGGATGATATGGGCTTTCAGAGTTTTTTTTATTCGCAAGGAACTGTTGACAGGCAGGCATTTGTGATATATCAGTGTTTGGCAGTGCCTGTTGAGTGAGTGTGAGAATTTGTACTCTGTATGTACATGTATCAGAATATTGTTTGATACAAGACTTGCAATAAGGCAAAACACATCTACAACTGGTTGTTATTTTATGGTATCTTTTGTACTTGCCATAGGTCTAAAAAAAAAATGTATACACCTCGTTGTTATTTTATTGTATTTTTTGTACTTCTTTTAGCCGTATAAGGGAATTTTATTCTTCCAGTTTTATTTAAAGAGCTTTTCATGAGTTTAAATGCATCAAGTACTAGAATGTATTTCAATGGCTGGTTTTTAATTTCAATAAGTTTGTTTCTTCAACAATTTCAAAAATTTAATGAAGTTGCACTAGATTACTTTATCTACCTCACTAGAAAGAAAAAAAAAGAGAAAGGCAGAATTCTAAATTTGATGCTTAAGCAAATGAATAGCTTTAATTAAGGGCCGACACTATCTTATATTATTGTTTCTCTCTGTGATGCATGGACTGTCTGTCTGTCAGTTGGTGTGTCTTATCACTGACTTTTTAATTGATTGTTTAACTATTGACATTTTCCTGAATTCTTTTGTGAAAGGTTCTGTATTTTACTATTTCCCTGATCCTAAATTTTACCTCAAAGGTCAACATTTATAATAGGTCATTTAAAAATTGAGCTCTTTTACTTATTATTTTTAACATCACTTCAAACTGTCATTGTGTAAATAATCAAAGATGATCTTCTAAAGTGGTAACATGTTCTTCAGATTTCTGGAATGCTATGGCTGTTGTAGATTTGTACAGCATACTGGTGTCCTGTAAAAGTGATGATTATGAACTTGTGTTGAGGGATGAATATCGTGCCATGAGTATCATACATTGTACTTGTGTATTGTTTAGATGTGACAGCTTTAGTATAATGTGTGTGCCTGTATTGAATTTGAATTGTCCTTATTTTTCTATTGTTTAGTCACACTAATACATGTAGACTATTTATTACAGCAGTCACTCCAGTCTATGTCTCAGCTTTTTTAAACATAGTCTTCTGAATCTTTTTTTTTTAAATTTTCAAGACATATCCAACACAAACAAATTTGCAGCCAGATTTGGTGTTTCTGTGAAACCAGTGTTAAATACATGTATATGATTATTACTTACACCATATAAATATACAATGGAATTACTTCTAAAAACATTATTGTAGTAGATAAAAACAAATGAATTTTTGGATCTTGACATTTAAGTACATGTAGTTCTCTTAGCACTGTCTAGAAACCAAAAACTCAGGAATTACAAGTATCTAGAGGTAGCAAACATGTTGTACGGACTACTTATATATATATACACCCACACACACACACTTACACTAGTTTATGACAAAACAGATACATTCATACACTATTGTATTACAATTTAGGACAATGTTTCATGTCCCATAAATTTTAGCTGGCTTAATATTTTATGAGAACATACTCTTGAAGCAACAAATTTTTACCACTTTTATCACCCTATTGCATGCTTTTGCATTATATAGCAGTTTGAAGGTTGACAGTATATATACATGTATATGAATGCATTTTCATTTTTGATGTTGAATATTTAAGATCATGAAAGAATTTTAAGGAAAAAAATGAATTTTTTTGTTTGGTTTTGAATCTACTTTTATGTAGAGCAGTCCTTAGGCGTTGTTGGGTGTTTGAAATAATTCATTGCACATGTGGATTATGTAAACTGTCACAACCGTCTGGGGAATTAAATCTTTGAAATTGATTGCCTTTCTAGTCTGTTTATTAAGGTTCCACTTTGTGGGTGCCCTATAGTGATCAGTCTGTCCGTCCGTCTGTCCTGTCTGTCTGTCCATACAAGATCTCTTGTCCAGAGCATATCTTCTCTCCCCTTGACCCAATCTGGCTCATACTTCACATTCAGGGTGCCTTTTGGTAAAGGGTGTGCAATGACCGTGAGCTATGTTTCTAGGTCGAAAGTTAAGGTCATAACAGAATTACATGTTCTGTCCCTTTGCTCTAATTGGGCTTATCCTTCACCCACATGGTGCCTTTGATTAAAGGGTATGCAGTGACCTTGAAAGATGTTTGTAGATCAAGTGTCAAGGTCATATAAGATCAAGTTAAATTCTGTTTTCAAGAGGATATATATACTTTCCACTTAGCCATTTTTGGCTGATACTTTACTAAGAGCCTTTTGTTTAATTGCATGCAGTGACCTTGAACCAAGTTAATGTGAAGATTATAGCCGATTTTTTTATAATCTGTTTTAGACTAGATTTTTTCCCATTTCCGATTTCCCATCTGTTTAGATGAAACAAAAGTGCCTCTAAGTAAGGGGTAATGAGATTGAATTAAAGGTTCTATGCCAGCTGAAAAATTCCGAAGTTTAAGTCAAAGTCGAAGGAAAATTTTCTAAATTTCTTTTCATCATACTAACCTCTATTTAAGCGGGGCCCTATGAGGTTTTAACCATATCAATGTTGTCTAGTTTCCCTCTAATGTATGGCGAAGTGATAACACAATAATTGGAAGCCTGACATTTGATTTTAATTTGTTATACACGCGTATCACCAAATATGTACATGTATGTCTAATTGGGCTTTTATATATTAAAAGGGCAAGCTACATGTGCACTTCGTCATAATGTGTCATAAGTGCAATCAGAAAAAATAAAACCGCACCTCTAATATTGATTGCAGAGAAACTAATTACGTCATATCTCTTGCGCACCAAAAAAATAGTGATCCCTTAAGATTTTCAATAGGGAGGAAACATCAGCTGCCGCCATTGTCTGTGTACATAGCGGTTTCAAACAGAAAACTAGATGTTAGGGTGTTTGTCTGTTATTTGATTGGCATACATTTGATAGGATTGGAACACAAACTATTTTACTTGCTCGGAAACGTTAAATAAAATAAAAGGAAAAAAATTGACTGTCTTACATTCTACATAATTGTCAGACCTCAACAATTTATGAATGTTTCTAACAAATTACATTCTGATTTATATAAACGAAAGCCAAATGTTATGCTTATACACCAAGGTGTTGTTTGAAATCAATAGAAATGTTATCAAAGCGAGCTATGAATAGAATACAAATGCAATACTTACAGACCGCCTGTAGATAGAATACAAACGTAATACTATCAAACCGACCTGTAATTAAAAATACAAATGTAATATTATCAAACAAAAGAGCGAATAGAATATAAATGCAATACTTAAACACCGCATGTGGATAGAATACAAATGTAATGTTGTCAAACAGATGGATATTAAATAAATGCAATATAGCTGTGGATAAAATACAAAATTAATGTACGATTACTAAACCGCTCTGTGGGTAGAATACATGTACAAATGTAATGTTATCAAAACTAATTACAGATATAATACAAATGTAATGTTATCAAACCGAATTATGGATAGAGAACAAATGCAATGCAATCAAACTGAGCTGTGGATAGGATTTATAACGTACAGCTATCAATTGGGCTGACAGAATTCAAGATAATTCTATTAAACTGACCTATGAATTTAATTTAATGTTATGCTATCAAACCGGCTATGAATATGAATATAAATGTATTCTTAGTTGTAATACTCCAACATGAGTAGCAGGCAAACCATTTAGTACAAGACATACAAAATCAATAGCAAGAGAAAAATGAGGAAAATAATAAATAGTATGGTTTCTAAAATATGATTCAAAATATGCATTCTGTTGCAATTCGGAGTATTTTTAAAACGCCTTTCGTAATATGAAGAGATAATTTTAAACACCACACAGAACAAGTAATTATATAAAGTCATCTACCCTACCATAAGATTTTGTTATTCAAAAATATTGTTCTTTACAATTAGATCCTTTATAGATTATATAATATAACAATTCGGTTTAATTTTTTTATAAGTCAAGCCACGTCATAGGTAAAATGGTATTTGATATTCTTATATGTACCATTAAGAACTTTGACTTCGAACAAGCAAGGTTGTACTCTATTTGACAACTGCGGGAAAGCATTGATTCTAAACATTATCATGTTTATTTGAATATGTTTACATTTGCTTGATTTATTGAACTTAAAACTCCACAGAACCAGTTTCGCACAAGCTTGCCATTCAATGGCTGGGTTTATCGAGTTAAAAGTATCCGGACTGAACTCTATTGAAATCTACACTAAATCTACACTAAAATAGCAATTGTACTATAGTAAATTGGTCAGCATTAAGTAATTTATAATCATAAAATCATTACACGTCAATGTTTGAGGCCCGTGTATCAGTGTTAGCATTGTTTAGTTTGAGGAGGAGTGTTCGATAAGCTACCTGTAATCCTGAACTAGATCTCTCGTCAACAGTTTGAGGCACGTGTATCACTGTTAGCATTGTGAAGTTCGAGGAGGAATGTTCGATTGGTTAGCTGTAATCCGGAACTACATCTCAAGTCAACAGTTTGAGGCACATGTATCAGTGTTAGCATTGTTTAGTTTGAGGAAGAGTGGTCGATTGGTAAGCTTTAATCCTGAACGACATCTCACGTCAACAGTTTGAGGCACGGGCATAAGTGTTAGCATTGTTTAGTTTGAGGAGGAGTGTTCGATTGGTTAGCTATAATCTGAACTACATCACACGTCAACAGTTTGAGGCACGTGTATTAGTGTTAGCATTGTTAAGTTCGAGGAGGAATGTTCGATTGGTTTGCTGTAATCCTGAATTACATCACTCGTCAACAGTTTGAGGCACGTGTATCATTGTATGCATAGTGAAGTTTGAGGAGGAGTGTTCTATTGGCTAGCTGTAATCCTGAACTACATCACACGTCAACAGTTTGAGGCACGTGTATCAGTGTTAGCATTGTTTAGTTTGAGGAGGAATGTTTGATTGGTTTGCTGTAATCCTGAACTAGATCACACGTCAACAGTTTGAGGCATTGTTTAGTTTGAGGAGGAATGTTCGATTGGTTTGCTGTAATCCTGAACTAGATCACTCGTCAACAGTTTGAGGCATTGTTTAGTTTGAGGAGGAATGTTCAATGGTTAGCTGTAATCCTGAACTACATCTCATGTCAACAGTTTGAGACACGTGTATCAGTGTTAGCATTGTTTAGTTTGAGGAGGAGTGTTCGATTGGTAAGCTTTAATCCTGAACGACATCTCACGCCAACAGTTTGAGGCACGTGTATCAGTGTTAGCATTGTGAAGTTCGAGGAGGAATGTTCGATTTGTTTGCTGTAATCCTGAACTAGATCTCACGTCAACAGTTTGAGGCATTGTTTAGTTTGAGGAGGAATGTTCGATTGGTTTGCTGTAATCCTGAACTAGATCACTCGTCAACAGTTTGAGGCATTGTTTAGTTTGAGGAGGAATGTTCGATTGGTTTGCTGTAATTTTGAACTAGATCACTCGTCAACAGTTTGAGGCATTGTTTAGTTTGAGGAGGAATGTTCAATGGTTAGCTGTAATCCTGAACTACATCTCATGTCAACAGTTTGAGACACGTGTATCAGTGTTAGCATTGTTTAGTTTGAGGAGGAGTGTTCGATTGGTAAGCTTTAATCCTGAACGACATCTCACGTCAACAGTTTGAGGCACGTGTATCAGTGTTAGCATTGTGAAGTTCGAGGAGGAATGTTCGATTTGTTTGCTGTAATCCTGAACTAGATCTCACGTCAACAGTTTGAGGCATTGTTTAGTTTGAGGAGGAATGTTCGATTGGTTTGCTGTAATCCTGAACTAGATCACTCGTCAACAGTTTGAGGCATTGTTTAGTTTGAGGAGGAATGTTCGATTGGTTTGCTGTAATCCTGAACTAGATCACTCGTCAACAGTTTGAGGCATTGTTTAGTTTGAGGAGGAATGTTCGATTGGTTTGCTGTAATCCTGAATTACATCACTCGTCAACAGTTTGAGGCACGTGTATCATTGTATGCATAGTGAAGTTTGAGGAGGAGTGTTCTGTTGGCTAGCTGTAATCCTGAACTACATCACACGTCAACAGTTTGAGGCACGTGTATCAGTGTTAGCATTGTTTAGTTTGAGGAGGAATGTTTGATTGGTTTGCTGTAATCCTGAACTAGATCACTCGTCAACAGTTTGAGGCATTGTTTAGTTTGAGGAGGAATGTTCGATTTGTTTGCTGTAATCCTGAACTAGATCACTCGTCAACAGTTTGAGGCATTGTTTAGTTTGAGGAGGAATGTTCAATGGTTAGCTGTAATCCTGAACTACATCTCATGTCAACAGTTTGAGACACGTGTATCAGTGTTAGCATTGTTTAGTTTGAGGAGGAGTGTTCGATTGGTAAGCTTTAATCCTGAACGACATCTCACGTCAACAGTTTGAGGCACGTGTATCAGTGTTAGCATTGTGAAGTTCGAGGAGGAATGTTCGATTTGTTTGCTGTAATCCTGAACTAGATCTCACGTCAACAGTTTGAGGCATTGTTTAGTTTGAGGAGGAATGTTCGATTGGTTTGCTGTAATCCTGAACTAGATCACTCGTCAACAGTTTGAGGCATTGTTTAGTTTGAGGAGGAATGTTCGATTGGTTTGCTGTAATTTTGAACTAGATCACTCGTCAACAGTTTGAGGCATTGTTTAGTTTGAGGAGTAATGTTCAATGGTTAGCTGTAATCCTGAACTACATCTCATGTCAACAGTTTGAGACACGTGTATCAGTGTTAGCATTGTTTAGTTTGAGGAGGAGTGTTCGATTGGTAAGCTTTAATCCTGAACGACATCTCACGTCAACAGTTTGAGGCACGTGTATCAGTGTTAGCATTGTGAAGTTCGAGGAGGAATGTTCGATTTGTTTGCTGTAATCCTGAACTAGATCTCACGTCAACAGTTTGAGGCATTGTTTAGTTTGAGGAGGAATGTTCGATTGGTTTGCTGTAATCCTGAACTAGATCACTCGTCAACAGTTTGAGGCATTGTTTAGTTTGAGGAGGAATGTTCGATTGGTTTGCTGTAATCCTGAACTAGATCACTCGTCAACAGTTTGAGGCATTGTTTAGTTTGAGGAGGAATGTTCGATTGGTTTGCTGTAATCCTGAATTACATCACTCGTCAACAGTTTGAGGCACGTGTATCATTGTATGCATAGTGAAGTTTGAGGAGGAGTGTTCTGTTGGCTAGCTGTAATCCTGAACTACATCACACGTCAACAGTTTGAGGCACGTGTATCAGTGTTAGCATTGTTTAGTTTGAGGAGGAATGTTTGATTGGTTTGCTGTAATCCTGAACTAGATCACTCGTCAACAGTTTGAGGCATTGTTTAGTTTGAGGAGGAATGTTCGATTTGTTTGCTGTAATCCTGAACTAGATCACTCGTCAACAGTTTGAGGCATTGTTTAGTTTGAGGAGGAATGTTCAATGGTTAGCTGTAATCCTGAACTACATCTCATGTCAACAGTTTGAGACACGTGTATCAGTGTTAGCATTGTTTAGTTTGAGGAGGAGTGTTCGATTGGTAAGCTTTAATCCTGAACGACATCTCACGTCAACAGTTTGAGGCACGTGTATCAGTGTTAGCATTGTGAAGTTCGAGGAGGAATGTTCGATTGGTTTGCTGTAATCCTGAACTAGATCACACGTCAACAGTTTGAGGCATTGTTTAGTTTGAGGAGGAATGTTCGATTGGTTTGCTGTAATCCTGAACTAGATCACTCGTCAACAGTTTGAGGCATTGTTTAGTTTGAGGAGGAATGTTCGATTGGTTAGCTGTAATCCTGAACTACATCTCATGTCAACAGTTTGAGGCACGTGCATAAGTGTTAGCATTGTTTAGTTTGAGGAGGAGTGTTCGATTGGTAAGATGTAATCCTGAACTAGATCACTCGTCAACAGTTTGAGGCACGTGTATCAGTGTTAGCATTGTTTAGTTTGAGGAGGAGTGTTCGATTAGATAGCTGTAATCCTGAACTAGATCACTCGACAACAGTTTGAGGCACGTGTATCGTTGTTAGCATTGTGAAGTTCGAGGATAAATGTTCGATTGGTTAGCTGTAATCCTGAACTACATCACTCGTCAACAGTTTGAGGCACGTGTATCAGTGTTAGCATTGTTTAGTTTGAGGAGGAATGTTCGATTGGCTAGCTGTAATCCTGAACAAGATCACTCGTCAACAGTTTGAGGCACGTGTGTAGCAACTTCTTATGATGTGTAGTTGCATTAGTGGTCGGAATTCTGACCGTTCATGATATAATAGCGATATATGTAATTTTAGTTTACAACATTGCCTCTACCGTAAATGGTCAGCTGGTTGTTGATACCTCATTTACGGATAATTGAGGTAAGATAATATTAGATGCTGATTCTAAATAGGAGGAAAGACGACAAAACGAGTTCCGTAAAAAAAAAATTATATGAACTTGAGTAACATGTCTTAAAACAATCTTAAAATAGGTTTGATTCTTTGCTTTTTAAATGAAAAAAATTGTTCATCTCTGGTCCAAATATTCGACACTATTTATAAATAAGTTTAATCACATATTTATATTCTACAATGCCAAATTTCTTTTCAAATAATTTAATTCTGGTTGTAACGCAGCATTCAAAATATTAAAATACCTGTAGTTCTATATTCTCTTAACTGTATCATTATCGGTCGACGTTCATCATCTAATGCAATAAATATTATGATATCATTACAGGTCAACGATGTACTTATTTTTTCAATGTTTTCTTATACCATTATTTGACGTGCATTCTTGACTCTAAATGATATAATTTTGATAATTTTATCATAACTTAACGATTGGGTAGTTCTTTAACGAAAAAATTACACCATTAACGTCAGAGGTCTGACAACAAATGCAACTTATGATCATTAGTCGACACTGTATTATCAGAGGCTGCTACACACATGTATCAGTGTTAGCATTGTCAAGTTTGAGAAGGAGTGTTCGATTTGATAGCTGGTCATCAACAGTAAACCCGTGTGGTCTGGTTTCATAACTTTTAATTATAGACGTCTAGTGATTACAGTTTTCTCTCTGTATGAGTAATGTCAAATGAATACAAAAAATCACAAATCCTTACGAGGTGATGTTAATAAAAAATAATTATCAATAAAATTCACAATATGCAACGCGTTTGGTATTTATGGGAACCGAAATAAAGGCTGCTTGGTTTTTTTTGTACCTAAAGCTTGTTTCCAATAAAAATCTTTTATAACTGAGAACAGTTCATTGTGGGAATGTTAATCCTTTAAAGCCCATAGAATTTTTGTTTTCTCGCGGGTCCGTAACGAGATATTTACCATTTGTTTCTGTGTAATGAATATGCCTTCTTATAATCTATTCAATTCACTCATTTAGAGATCGATCCCCAGTGCCTGTTCTAATTGATGCATACATTTCCAGTGAATAGATCACCTCTGGACTGTGTTTGTCATCGCTACAACTCTTCTCGTTGCCACCATACAAATATTCAAATTTTATTGATTTCACTTAAATGATCTATCGTTTATATCAGAAATGAAGTCTCCATCGATCTTGTGTTCGTGTCGGGTTCCGCCATTTCGAGATGCTGATACAGCTTACTGATACCCCCAAAACCTGAAAGACAAAACGTTTCTACGTCTCCGGTTCTCAAAACCCAACTAAACATGACCGACTCAGATTTTTTTTTGAATCAATACATGTAAAACGTCAAATCCAAGTCCAGCCATAACCAATCGAACAATTGGTGAACATGGTTAATATTTGTATGTACAAACCGTGCAGCAAACTATAGTACATATTTGTGTTGAGATTATAAAGAAATTTGACAACTATTGATTACACCCTTAAAAGCAATTGCAGAAAATGAATAATTAATTGGAACTATCGATCCAGAATCTAACAACCTATTATTTGAATTCCTCGCTATTCTGCCAACATATTCGATCGCACGGTCCTGGGACACACGCTGCTGAAGTAGAGCTCTGTATCTCGCGGCTGTATTGCGCGCTCTCCACACAGGGATTTTCCGAACAGAACAAGATACCCCGTTTCGAAATCGGACGTGTTTGATTATAAATCTTGAGAAGGACCATCATAAAGAGGTGACAAAATGTCGATTCATCTTAGTTTTAGTTGACTTACAGATAACAAAATATCAAGTGGTTTTTGAAGTAGTGTTGATTCAAGGAATCAACATGGGAGGCTGTGGTTCTAAGAAAGCGGACCAGAAGGACACTCTGCTAGAGAGTATAGAAGCTCATGAGAAGGGTATTAATTGTATGGCGCTAAGTGAAGATGGCTCAGTGCTGGCTACAGGAAGCGAAGACAAATCTTTACGGCTCTGGTGTACCAAAACCAGCCAGTGTGAGTGTATAGGGACGCTGAGGGGCCACGAGGACTACATCACATGTATACTGATCGAGGATTGCTACGTGCTGACCGGAAGTGCTGATAAAACACTTCGAAAATGGGATGTGAGTACTCTGGAATGCGTGCTGGTTTGTCGCGGCCACACGTCCGTCATTTACCGAATGATATGTACGGGGGACTTCATATTCACGAGTTCCTACGACCGGACTGCAAGGTGCTGGGACTTTGACAACGGCGAGTGCTTGCGTGTGTTTAGGGGACACAAGCGAGGTGTGTACCCCCTGATATTCATTCCGGCTGACGATGACGAAATGGACGATGACATGGACCCGGACGGAAGTAAGGACATTCTAATTACCGGATCCGCGGACTGTACCGCCAGATCCTGGAATTTCGAAACAGGGCAGTGTCTGAAGGTGTTTAAAGGAAAGGACCGGGACGGAAACAATGTGGGTCATACCGGGGCGATCACGTGTATGGCCACTGATGCCCTCGGGAGAATCTTGTTCACCGGAAGTACGGACACCACGGTTAGAAGTTGGAACCTTCTTCGGGGGGAGCAGCTGAAGGTTTTCTCGGGTCACACCGGTTCTGTCATCTGTATGCAGGTGGGTACTCACAACAGGAAATGGGAATAAGATGGATGTAATTATGTAATTAACAGGTATCATTCCTGTCATTTATCAATATTAGTTGAAAATCGTTAATTTGATTCTTCGAATGCGTTGGATAGATTATAAGTTTATAATAATTCTCTCGATCCACTGGTCTATGAAGTGTGTTCAACTTTTTATGTTATTAGAGTTGAACTTTAATTTGTTATATACTTTTAGAAGCATTTCGTTCCGTATTCCAGTATTTCACGTACACGATAACCCATGTATTGGATAAACTGCAATCTGCAAAGCTCTTTTATTTCCTGAAGCTTTCCAAGCCAAAACACTGTGTTTGGATGTAATCTGAATTTATTCACTGTTTCTAATACAATGGATTTGAAACGCTTTGCGATTTGATTAATAATAATGGCACATGGCGATTGTTCTAGCAGATTCCTTTATCCTCAAAATGTCACTTACCTCTTCTTTAAATATTAAAAATATTAACGTATATCCTCTATTACGTACTGAAATAGGATACTCCCCAAGAGAAAAAATATGAGCGTGCGCGACAATAGGTTGTGCCACCGAGTTATTTCAGGAATGCCTGTAGAGAATTGAATCTTACACCATGAAACAACATCGTTACCTACACTACTTAACTTTAATGTGGTGTGTGACACATTGAGATATTTAAAATGTGTAAAACTCGCATCATCCTCAAAATAAGATTATTATTTCAAAATATTCAATTTGAACAGTATCTCACCACAATATGCATTTTAAAAAACATTAGAAAGGTAAAAATGATAAAAACCCTAACGGGTTTCGAACTAATTTTGTTGTTCATTTTGAACTCAAGAACGTCACAATGATTAGGTGTCCCGTACCTCCTAACTAGCTGTCCAATTAACTAATACTCAGTTTCTACCTTTAACATGTCTTTTTACAAGTAGATTGTAAATGTTTTTAGTATCTTTGATCCTCGGATGGTTATCCCCATAATGTTTGTCAAGTTACCTCTACCATATGACTTCGAAACAAAAGAATCATCTAAAGCACTAGTCAATACAGAAATACCCAAACTATGATAAAGAACCTAGAATAAATTCGGTAAGCAACATGGCTGAATTCCCGTATTTTCGTATTTTCTTGGAATCATTGTGTGACCTTTGATTGCGTAAGAATTATAAGACGATAATTGATTGATTGAAAGGAGTAGATTTCGTTACATATCATTACAGAAAGAAATCACTCCTTCATCTATATTAACAGTAATTGTACCTGACTCCTACCCAAACCGGCCACCCCCCCCCCCCCCCCCAATTTTTAATAGGATGACAATGTGCTTAGATTGTGGATTAAGTTATCAAGTAAACCCTTTAAAAGAAATCTTTACAGCAAATCCACGATGAATACAAAGAACAATACATAAAAAGTTTCCTGATTCTTTCAGGATTTTCCTTTGAAATATTCATGTTCATCAGCATTTTATTTTTTACATAATTTCTAAACATCAGTATTAATTTAGCAATTATTATGACTAAACAGTTTTTATGCGTTTAACTCTCTTATCTCTGTAACACAAAGATGAATATCACTATTAATAATCATATATTTTACAAGAATAACCTTTTCAACTTTGTATTATTCATTATTTGGCTACAGTCTTTAAAAGGTAATGTATGTTTAATTCATATCATTCGGCGTATCGTTGTAATTTCTGGTTTACAGTTTGAGGAACATAGCATTCACTTGAAATTATTCATTGTTTGCTACAGTCTTCAAAAAGGCAGTAAATGTTTAATTCATTTTCATTCAACGTATCGTTGTATTTTCTGGTTTTACGGTTTGAGGAACATCGTATTCACTTCAAATTATACATAGAAACAAATGAAAGTGTAAAGACTGTTCTTCGTGTATTCAGTATCTGCTAGGAGATAAATAATTGATCAAAGCGAGCCCAACCTTGCTCCAGGTAACAAACGCTGCCAGCAAACTTGCTGACTGGCAAACCTGGACACATCATTCAACGACGCCATGTCCGTGATTCAATATGAGAGAAGTCAGAGAACTTATAAGTAGTATGTGACGTCATAATCTGTGAAACGCGTGAAACATGGACCACAATTCTTTTTATGAGAAAACGAAAATCAAAATGCTGCATGTCTTTAATCAAGAGATTAGTAGGATTATATTCAGTTGTAAATCGTTTAATTATCAGATTTTGGAAATGGTGCTTTCGATTTGTTGAAAAATTGTTTTGATAAGTTATAAGATAGTATTTTTTATACGAGACTATATTTCATACATAATAGATAAATGTTAGATTGTTATCTCTGAATGCTTCTCTTTGAAGGGATTATCATTATATAATGCTCAACATATGTGTACCTTTTTGGTTTAAGGTCTGCCTTATCACCTGTCAATATCACATTTGATATTTTAATCTTTAGAGGATAGTGTTATAAAAAAAAATATAGACATCGTTCAATCAGCACATCCTCACCTTTTACAAATGTTTTACACGATTAAAAACAAAACTTCAGGACAAAAGCATTTTACTCTCAATTGAAAATTCCAAAAAGTTTTGGTATTTGACAGGTATGTGTTAAATTTTTTTTTTCAAATTTAAATTGCTGAATCTGATGAAGAAAGGATGAGCTTGGTTCTTTCCTATGACATACTTAATCAGCTAGGGGTATTCTGTATGTTTGCCGTTCCATCATACAGATGATGATCGAGTATGATGCCGCCAATTAACCAAAATCAACCGTACCTGGATTAGTAGTTCATCACGATGGATAGTTAATAGTTCATCACGATGGATAGTTATAATCCATAGAGGAAGTAATTTAAGAAACTATAAATTGATCGGAGATTAAAAAACAGTATTGTCAAAGTATAAATGTATATGTCATCAGCTGGGTGTGTTAATATTGTGATGCAAATGAGTATTCCTACGACAAATGTCTGCGACGGAATAACTCCCTCGTCCAACCAACATAAAACAAAACATACGTATGGGTCTATTTCTGTAAATATTGGATGGGAGAACAGTCGATAATCATTAAAGCGGACAAAGCATAGCCTCTGTATCGATAAGCATTAGCGACATTTTATTGTGCCGTACCAGTGTTTCTACTCTACCCAAAACCAAGGTGTGACGAAGGGATCGATGATATCTCAATTATAATCCATCGATCGGCTGTCGCTCTAATGGCAAGCAAGCTTTTCTCTGAGATCTTTTGTTCTTATTTTCAATACACGGCAAGTCTCCGTCTCTCAAACATAGGACCGCCGTCTGACGTGTGTCCGGATTCGACTGAGTCCGATCTTGTACATAAAGCCGACATTCCATATATTTCTTGTAATTGCAAATCCAATATTCCAATGAAAATGATAAATCGGGAAACACGAGCAATGACTCTAAAAACAAAAACATTAATCATCATCAATATCGATGTTTGCACAACATTTTTAGAAAGAACACAGAGAAGTTTAAAAAATGGTAGCCTGTATGTGACATTTTGCTACTGCTTCACCATACTGAAGCATTCCTTCCGATTTATACCGTTGAAATAGTAACGTACGGTTGTGTCTTCTGACACATTCGGTTGGTGCAGACGTCTTCCAGTACAACTTTTAACGCATGAACAATATACATTATACATGGTACATGTAAAAACTGGACATCCATATTGTTAGACTTCCTAAAATAGCATATAATAATCAAGGACCAATCACGTTATCAAGCCCAATACAGTCACTTTGCTTACTTCTGAATAAATGACATTAATTTTTTAAAGACATTGAACCATTGTACAAATACTTATACCAATATCAAATAACTTCTGGATAAATTAAATATTTGTAATATTTTGAGCTTTTCCAAATGCATGTAGTGGTACCATTCCCAATCTTTCGCATGTTTTTTTTACTGCAAATTGCTTAAGCCACTGAGTGCATCGTAACATGTCGATCAAAGGCCTTCACACCGAACCTGCCCACTCGTTCTTACCAATTTAGCATTTTCTTATAAAAGGGTAACCTTTTTCTTTGTCCCTGTCTCGAAACTTAAAATGAAGCATGAAGATAGGCTGCTCTTGTCTGAAAGTTAAACTGGCCATGAAAACTATACATGGAACCAAACCTCCATCTGCATGTTCTCATCCAAGATTACCCTTTATCCTAGATTCTGTAGTTCTCTAATAAGCAATTTGAAGGCTCTTCATCGTATGTTTAAAGTTTATTTGCAACTTTTAATGTGCAATAAAAGTTTATAGGCTCTAAATTGACAAATTAATGTATAGTTTAGGAAAAAGTTGAAATTTACTTTAAAGATATGATTTTTTTTGGTGTTATAAGTAAATTTTTGTAAACTGTTGGAAATGATTTTCGTCGTTTCGGCGAAAACACACAAGTAGCAGATTCCTTGTACTTGCTGACTGGTTTGATAAATGTTTATTATTCACAACATAAACACCGACTAAAACATCGATACATTTGTTACTTTGCATACAAATGTCACAATGTCTTTATCTGTTATTGCAGGATCCTTTTGATTCATTTAACGAAACTTATGCGATAATAATCACCTCTTGCAAAACAAAATAATTTACTAAAGAACCTTATAACAAACAGATTAGTTTTATAAGGAAATAGTCCCTTGCCTCGTATTATTGTGTGCAATTAATTATGATCTTTTACAATAAAGCATGCAGATGACATATATCTTTATTTCTTACTTTTAGCTTGAAAAAGAACCGTTTCTTTGGCAGTTACATGCATATAGTATTTTGCGGATTATATCTAAAACACTGTCCTCGATAACTCGATGTCTTCATCGACATAGACTGTAATCTTTTTGTACTTTTTATTTGCTCAGCATAAATATGGATGCTAGAGCAAGGATTTCACACAAATCCTCAGTGACTAGATTTGCTGTATCATCCAGCCCCTAAGTCATTGTTCTCAATTAAACAAACATAACTTATTTATTTTATCGGGCTGTGGAGTCGGTACATTTTTATTTCCCAAGATATCAATCCTGTTTATTAGATGTCATGAATATTCCCGAGATCTTTCCTCGGGAAAAATAATTAGTTTCCTCACTGTACCTAGCGTGGCCTTGACTGTGCTAATTTTTCTCAGCTGACATTGGATTCAAAATAATTTAACCTTCTTGGATCCTTTTACGGACATGGTACAATATATTTATGAGTTTGTCTATATTCAAGTTGTCCACATAATTGATTCTAAATAAAAACCCAAAATTCTATACAGGGGTTCTAGTTAGCATGCATTGTGGCAACGCGCTTTGAAAAAATTACGCACTTTGAAAGATTGTTTCAAAGTGCGTTCAATTTGGGACCAAATCAACGCACTGTGAAAAAGAATTATTTTTTTCCCAAAGTGCGTTAACTTGGTCCTAAAATTAACGCTCTTCGAAAACTGTATAATATGTTAGCAGCAATTTTAGTTGTCTATGATAGAAAGTGTTTTGCAACCAAAAAAAAAAGTCATAGAAACTAATGGTGATGAAACGCATATTTTACAAACGTACAATGTTATCTAAATCAAATTTTAAAATAAACCTATTGATTTCTAAATCAGTTAATTTAGCCTAAATAGCTTATCATGGATTTTTATTTTTTTTCCTATCCATTCAAAAAAGAGCATTGTCTTTGCAGTGCGTAATTTTTTCAGAGTGCGTTGCCACATAGCTTTGGTATGAGCATATATGAGCATTTTTCTTTTAACAAGAATACACTAGATGACGTTTTAGTTAGTTTTTAACTATTTGATAATGAATTTAGTGTTTGCTACATCTGTAATGCATTTGCATGGTTTATTTTTCTAGATCGTTAATAAAATCATGTACACCGGAAGTTCGGACCATACTGCGCGCGCATGGGTTACAGAATTTGGTGACTGCACCAGAGTATTCAAAGGTCACAAGCACACTGTTAGTGTGGTGAAGGTCAAGGACGGGCTAGGTATGTAACAATCCAAATCATATTTGTTATTATTCGCATTGAAATCTTTTGAATTATGTAAAATAGTTCTAAAGTCATCTGATATGTTTATTGTTTTTGATACAACACATCTCAAAGAGTATAAGGAAGATCAAACACAGTCTAATAAATTTATTTGTACATGAAGTAAAATTCTAATACTGAACACCGTATTCTCTGCTTTACACAATTTATTTTGGCTGTAAAAATCAACAATGCTAAATTTTATCGCTATTTAGAAAATAACAACAACATCTATTTGTTTGGAAGAATTCAATGAGTTTGTATCTTGAAAGTCTACTCAGTTATATAATTACTAGCATATGGGTTCATTTATTAAAGCAATATGAGCTGTATTTTTTAGAATTTTATTTTGCTGTAAAAACCTGCTGGTATGCTAAGTCTGCATGTAACTTAAACTTTTATGATAAATAAGGTTGGAAAAAATCATTGATTTTTGTCAGAGGAAAGATATCTCTTCTGAGGAACATATAGCAAATCAATTTTTGTACAGGATGACAGTAATTCAATTTCGCTCCAATTAAGGCTCTTTAACGGTCCTTTTCACAAAAATTTGGCAAAAAGAAATTAAAAAACCATGATATTTTTGTCATTTTAGTGAAAAATAACATTTTTGTTAAAAAAAAATTCATCATGAAATTTGCAGCTCATATTGCTTTAACATTATCAAAATTGAATATTGTAAACGTAATATATTAAGCGTGTAGATATTATGGCGGTGGTAGATTTTTCAAAAGAAAATTTAAATAAGCGTATTTTTAAGTGTAACTTTTCAAATAAACACATGCTTGACATTTAGCGGAAACTAATAAAACGCTTTTTAAAATCACTCTATCAAATACACAGCTAAACATATTAATACATTTACATGAACTGTACGATTTATCACTGTAATTAGGGACTGCAGGATTGTGAATTAGGGATTAAGATGAAAGCTGCTCATTTATTTCAGTTTACACCGCATGCGGGGATGCATGTGCAAGGGTTTTTGATGCAAAATCTGGAACTTTGAAACGAGAGTTCAAAGGTCATAATAACACAGTGACGTCATTACAGGTCCGTCAGCGGGTGTCTTTCACAGTTTTTTTTTTAATCTTAGAGATTTACAATTAAGCTTTTATATAGATGTCTACGGCTTTACTTTAGACCTCTTGTCTGTCATATTCAACTTCTTGTAGTTGCATTCAAAATATATCTTGCTGACAATTTTGCAATGCGTCTGAGGAATTCAAAATTTAAAAAATGTATGACTGTATTCGATTGGTTGGTTTATAATGTAATATTTAAATTTAGCAAGATACATTTGGTGTGCTAGATACTTGACTGACTTTCTGTACATTTGATTGCATCTTTTCTAACCTGTTGAAGTGTACACGGGTTCTGGGGATTGTTCGATAAGAAGCTACGATGCCAAGTCGGGCGACGTGAAAAAAGTTTTTGTCGGTCACGACTTTGCAGTTACCGCCCTTGAGGTAACAACTGCTTATGTTACGAAACGCATGCTGGGTAAAATTGTGAATGTCTAACGCATGCCGGAAAATGCAATTGTCTGATGCATGATGGGATATGGCTTGTGGTTTTTTCATGCTGTGTTGCAAGCTTGCTGAAAACACAGATTGCCCTAAATCAGAGGTGTCTGCATTGTTGTTTAATGCACAAAGAGAAATAGAATTGCACTTAAGGAGGCTGGATGGTTAAGAAATTACCCCTCAGTTCTGCCTTAAAAATCTGTTAGAACATGATGATTTTTGCCGTATACTATATGGTAGTAAAGAAAAAATACAAATATTTTAGATCTGAAATTTGAATATTTTCCTTTATCTTTATATATAGCTCTTCATCTATCGCAGAACGATTTTAAAATGGCCACGGCCAGCCCTCTTCATTCTCTTTGTTTCTAATTGCAACTCTCAAAATACTAGTCATTGCAATGTTGTACTTTCTGCATGAGTGTTGTGAGCAAACTGCACATAGAGTGTTGATGTTGTAGTAAAAACATTTAAAATTTGTAAATATAATGAAACGATCTGTCTAATTGGTAAATGTCCAACTCCAACTTAGAGAATATTCAGATTAGTTTGTATTTTATGAATTTCAGAAGCCAATTATTATGATACTCTTACATATTTAATTGTCAAATGAAATAACTTTTATATCACGCGATGCATTATGGAAATTCTTATTTCTCTTGGGTTATAAAATATTGATTTATTGGTTTAAGTGCAGATAATGTCAACAGTTAATTTCGAAATTCTTCAAAATAATGAATAAGTGAATGGTATCGATTCTGAACTGGAGTTGAGTGTATTCCCAAGATGACATGTTCATTCAAATTTGATAAAAATTAAAACTGTAAGACCTTAATTAGATCTGTTATCAACACAACTTTAATATAATGCCAAACAATAGCAACATGTTTTACGAAAATCTTAAAAGTTAAAGTATATATGTAAGTACAATTATCACTGCAGTTAAGAAATACATTAACTTATAATGGCCGGGAGCAATGAGTAAAGTCTTATTTTGTTGTTTGCCTGTGTAGGTCGTTGGAGGAAAGCTGTTCACTGGGTCCTATGACGGGTTCCTGAAAGTCTGGGACTCTACGGGAATCAAGGACGACACCACTTTTGGAAAGGAGGAGAAGAAAGAGGATAAAAAGGACAAGGACAACAAACAGCAGAAAGTGGACAGCAATCAAAACGGCATCGACAACAAGATCATGATAGACTGAGGCAGCGAGGTCAAGGTCGTCAATGGCGGACTATAGTATTGATGCCACGACTGCATACACAGTCCAACACCCAACGGTCTCCTGATTGGAAAAAAAAAACATATTGTAGAATCTTTTTCTGACTCATACATTATTATTCATTTCAAACATGTACGTGTATTTTTCTATATATTAGCTTCATTTTTTGGACAGTCTCGTTGATTTAGGGGCGGGGAGATGCTCATGTGACGCCCCTTGTATCGATGATAGATTAAACGCATTTGTCTCCCTTTATCTTGAATCACCGTTCTAATGAGACTGGGCCGTTTCGAGGCACTGGGTTATTTTACCTGTATATAGGTATAAAAATGACAATCGTGTTTTATCCTCGTCTTGATGATTTGTTATTCCGTTTTTGGTTGTTGTAGCACGTGGTGAGCTGAGCCAGGCAAACAGTTCACGTGAATCTCATCAATTATGAACAATGTGTATGGATTTTTTCCCCCATCAGTTATTCTGGGTTACATTCTACTGATTCAGCGTTACCCGTTCAAAACTTGTGTATTTATTGGACAAGAAGCCCGATATCTGGACAGTGGTTGTAGCGTTATTGCATGGGTTATTTATGGTTATCTGTTCTGTTGAACACTTCTATCATTTCCGTCCAATGTAGATGAATTGGTCAGAGTTATATCTCCTTTGGTTTTCTGTGCATCTCCTTGATTTTTTTATGTGTATGTATGCACAAAAATATAAATTTTATCGCTGTTTTCTGGTACAGAATGCATTTTTCCTTGTTTATCTATCATGACTGTGTATATGATTATAAAATATTTATAACATTAAGCATATCAATTTAACCGTCCAAATATGCGTGTATTTCTATTTAAGTAAGACAATTCGCTACCTTCTTGGTAAAAACAATTACCTCGGTTTTCAAATAGAGTGATGATAAATCGGTGTCCAAACATATTATTTTATTTTCTGGCTGTAGGTATTCCATTCTAAAGCCGTAATGTTTTAGTCATCGAGTAAAATTATTGATATACGAAGGGGCAGGGAGTCATTGACTACTGTCCATGAAGAAATATGAAGAGCAGTAAATTCTTAGTCGTAAGACACCAGCATGGGGAAAAAGGGAATGTTTTGCTTCGATAGAAAAACACATTGATGCAGCTAAACCTAGCTGGTATCTTTCGACCATTAATAAGAGGCAAAGTGTACAGCAGTTTTCTTTGTTACATGTATTGTATTTGTGTATAAACATATCACGAACAGCAAACCTGCTGTCTCTATATTTATTAGATGACGTAGCTATTTTTATTTCATGTTCTGAATTCTAATTTCAGTGGGTAGTTTTACCAAATGTATACTTTATGTGCAATATATATATATATATTTTCAATCAGATTGTTCATGTTAAGGAGGCTAGATGGCTGTAGTCATTTTATAGTATTTTTCTACCTCCAGACAAAATAAGAATTTGGTAACTGTTCACTATATTTGTATATGTGTGATTTGGAAAACAAAATCATCAAATTAACAGAATAGAAGTGAATTTAATCGTGCAGAGTTGTCAATTGTGATTGATGAAGCATATTTAATTTGAAGAAGATGAAATTGTTTGCCACCCAGCCTCTTTGTAGTAAATCTAGGTCAAAATCATTACCTGCACCATACGTATTTGCAGTGTCGCCGCACTTTTGCTGCGCTGGGAAATCTGGAAAACTCTTGATATGTCATACAGAACTGATGATTTGCACACGATTCAGTTCAAGTTCGAGCAAGATGCTGGTCTCTGGATGTCGTAATAACTACAAATGTACTTGTTGTCCCTCTTGTAAATTCATACTGCTAATTAGACTGTGATATTAAGCTAGATTTTGAGGAGCCATTATTTATTAATTTTCCCTTGTTATCCTCTATTTTGTGATAAATAAATGTTAAGTAAGAACTTAAGACTTGTTGTTTTTAAACCAGGTGTTCCAAAGGAAAAATCCGGTTTTTAAAATGGTGAAAATTGCGGGCGTGCTGGCAGCTGCCAAAAGGATACCCTTATTGTATAGATAACGCCTTCTACAGTTTTCAAGATAGGAAGTTGTTGTTTTGCAGAATAACTGTACGTATATTAGAGGTGTGCATACATGTATTGCATGAAGGTAGTGTTCATAATTCAGGGTTGACAAATGGATTATGGATACTGTTCACACCAAAGAAAACCCGGTTTGGTGTCACATTGATATCTTTTCTCTTGTTTTATAGTCTGTCCCAAGATATTTATACAGCGCAAATGGATGATTCTTTAAAAACATTACACACATTACCTTTTAGGTAATGGAATTGATTCAAGATGTCTTCATTGACATATTATCATTTCTCTCTCGTTATTTTAAGTTCAAAGGAACAAAGACAGATTTCATACGGAGATTAATAATTGGAAATGAGAATTTTTTTCTTTATTTGGAAGTCGTTCGGAATACATGTACCTCGCACATTTTTTTCAACGATATCATCAGGGTACTTTCATCTCGCTTGCAATGCAAAATCCCCGTAGATTTTTTTTTTTATTTTTAGCCTTATATTGAAACCTGAAATGTTAGGGGGCGTTTCAAATGAGAAATCTTGGGGGTTTTTCAAACTATTGAGTGAACGTCATTTGAACCCTGAGGTATTTATAATTATCGAATAATTCAAGAAAATGTGCGGCATACTCATCTTAGGACAGAGGTTAAACGAACTGTGCACCAGGAAAATATTCAATATTAATTTGCCATCAATTATCACTCTGAAAAGACTTGTTGTGACGTACATATGAAATTTACGTGCATATTACATGTATTATTATCTTCATTGTCACATTTTTTAATCCGTCACGTGCATTCAATATATTTATGAGTATGAGAAATGAACAAAATTCGAAAAATAATTATTAAAATTGATAATAGTTGTAACGATTTATTGATGTGATACAGAATGGCAGCAATGTTTTATCACAGAAAATAATTCTGTACGCTTAAACATGTCGCATTACCAGATGAAATATTATATACGTTGATTCTCGGTTGCATTTTTCCTACAGCATACACGCATGCACATTTTTTATGTATAAAGCAGCAATGTCATCAGAGCTGCAATGATTTTCCTAGACAGTTGAAATATAAAATTAGAGATCTGAACCAGAAAAAAATCAGTTTGGTGTTTATAAAGTATGAAAGCAACAGACGAAAATGGAACATTATCAATAGATGGCGCTGCTTTCATTAATAAAAGGATTGGACAGGATTTAAATTAACACCAGGCACCTTCAGGAGACACAATCACTCACCAAGCTGTAGCCAACAAACAACAACTCTTTCACAGGATTGCCAAGGCAGATTGTAAATTCTGAAAATTACGAGTAATTCTTAACCATATTCTGCAAATTGGGAACAATTGTAAATCCTTGAACCAAATTCTGATAATTGGGAGTCATTTTAAATCCATGAACCTCAATTACAATTATGTTAAACTTATTTTGCTAATTTGCAAGTAAAAAACAGAATGAATTCCAGCCAACTTTTACTTACAAACTTTTAACTGAATATTATTTTTAATTTGGCACAAAATCACGGTCATTTGAAAGTACTTGACGTTTTCAACATTTCTCATATTAAATAAAAAAAATTCCGTGCACTATAATAATAACAAGGTTTGTCACGGCCGCCATCTTGAATTTTAATTTAGCAAAATTTTAATTTATATTTTCTAAGGTGCCTGTGTTTATAATATATGAAAGGGGCGTAAACTCGGAATAAAAAAAATCTGTTAGAATGTTTGTTAAATAGCCAGTGTTTGGCTTACACATTTGTATAGACAAATACGATCTTTAACACAACCCTGTTCTCAATAAGCTGGTCTGTTTAATTCTAATTTTTCTTGTCGTGAATTGATTATTTAACTTGCATATTGCTATTTTTTTGTTTATAGAATATAAATGATTTATGCCTAAATGATGTTTTCGATTCAGGAGACCAATTCCATTGATTGTTCTAATTCATCCGCGATAGAAAATCGATGAGTTACATAAACAAAACATACAGCCGATAAATGTCTATAAACAAGTTTTTATAAACGTGTATTTGCACGTGCCTGTATACTGTATGAATAGGTACGCGTAACTCTAAATTTGATCATGGATGGGATTAAGTAAATCAAAACTTGTAGCTGTAAAAAGTTTAATTTTAATAAATCTCTTCCATTAATTGTCATTTGTCAATCAATAAAACCATTTTAGATGATTTTGATAAATATTTGATTTTCAGGGTTTCTCTTATACTGCGGGTTGTTATAAACTTCGTAACCGGGAGTCAACATTGGCGGCGTTTGTTGATTCTAAAATTTGTAATAAATAATGAAGATTAGTGATGTAGATGTTTTATGCAGAGGTTCGGATGCTTATGGTGTTCCGATGGGGCCACTTCGACCTTCGCACTTTCGCCTTTAGGTCGAGGTGCGAGAGTGCGAAGTTGCGACGGCGAAAGTGCGAAGGTGCGACGGCGAAGGAGCGAAAGTGCGAAGATGCGACGGCGAAAGTGCGAAGTTGCGAAGGCGAAGAAGCGATACTACTATCGTACCTTCGCCATCGCAACTTCGCACTCTCGCCTTCGCATCTTCGCACTTTCGCCTTCGCCTTTTTATAATTGTGGAGCTCTCTATCGTTTAAAGACAATTTTAGCTGTATAAAAGGACATCTGAGGCAGACGATGAACTTTTTAGAATTTATTTTCAACAGCCTGCGCAGATCCATAACTTTTTCTAAGGGGGGGGGGGGGGGGGGGGTGGGTGGATAATTATGTTCCGAGACATATTTTGGAGATTTTATTATATATAATTAATAAAATTAAATATTCCGGGGGAATGAGATCCGGACCCTCTACCCCCTTTACTGCATGTGTGAAGTTATTTATATTGAATTCTCCGGGGGGGGGGGGCGGACCCCCTCTCCCCCTTTAGATCCATACATCAGCAAGCAGTGTCGCATAATGAAATTAGAATGTTACTGTGTTTGATTCACGGTAAACAGACAGCTGGTAAGTGACAGGGGCTGGAAGTGCATATGTATGCATTATGACGGACATTATATTTTATATTGAGTATATAATGATAAGGCATAGCCAGCACTGGTAAACATATATATATATATATATATATATATATATATATATATATATATATATATATATATATATATATATATATATATATATATATATATATATATATATATATATATATATATATATATATGTCACATATACACATTAAAATATTTATAAACATTCATAGTAAGCACAATGGCCTAGCGCATGCGTACCAATGATATCATGGATTAATCGGAAAACCTTGGCGAGTACGGTGCCTGCATCAAATTCTATGTAATCGACCGAGACTTTCTGAATGCTATCAAAAAGGCGAAGGCGAAAGTGCGAAGGTGCGAAGGCGAGAGTGCGAAGTTGCGACGGCGAAGGAGCGATAGTAGTATCGCTCCTTCGCCGTCGCACCTTCGCACTTTCGCCGTCGCACCTTCGCGCTTTGCCGTCGCATCTTCGCACTTTCGCTCCTTCGCCGTCGCACTCTCGCACTTTCGCCTTCGCAACTTCGCACTCTTGCATCTTCGACCTAAAGGCGAAAGTGCGAAGGTCGAAGTGGCCCCATCGGAACACCATAGATGCTGAAGGTAACAGCTTACTTATCAATCTCCATTGCTGAGCATATAATTCGATACCCTGTCCCTTCCTTTTATGTATGGAGCCTTATTGGGCACATACGTACGCCCCCTTGCGACATAAAGCGAGAGCACCGGTATCCGACGTCATCTGTATATAACAATGAAAATATATCACTACTTACCTTAAATTGCATGATAATTTTGGGGAGATTTGTTTCTTTAAATGATAATGTAGATAACGCAAGGGAGGTATGGGTGATAGCTGTAGTGTGCTGTACAAATAATATTAGAGTTATCCTTCTTGCATTGTTAAGTGAGAAGATGGGTACTAGTATTTTAACTGTTCTACAAACAAAAATGTTACCTAAAATGAATAAAAAAGAGAATTATTGAGCTACGAAATTTGTCACCGTTTTTACTGTTAGTTGAAGTTTGATAGTACAATTCAACAAATGCCTCTCGGCTGGCAGACGAAATTAGCAAACTTGGTGTATTATACAACCATGTATATAGAGAGTATACAAGTTTATTTTTTTTAAAAAAGCTTACCGTCTTTAACACAGAACCTAAACAGCAATTAGTTATCAAAGACTGTTTAATTCTTTTTTATATAAATTTCACCTTCCTCTAAATAGCATGGCGAGTGGATTTATCCGAACATTTTTGTGTCATGTGTCGTTTAAGCCTGCGTTTCTAAAATTGAGAACTGTGTACCCGAGCTTGTAAGTTGAGATCGACTATAGGGTGAAAGAGATCTTAGGTAGGGTCGTATTATTTTGATAAAATCAAAGTTATACCACTGCATTTATCTATCTAAGGTGCAAATAACTTTACCGATATAAGGCATTCTGCATCAATTTATTTTTTTTACATTTTGGTATAAATATTTGAATAAACAATGCTAAAAAAACAAATAATTTCAATAGATATTGTAGAATGTTACTTTCAACTAGTTGGACCTGAAAACCAAAGGCTGAATTTCATTCATAGCAATTTGTATTGCTTTTTCGTTTTCTCACTTTTTAAGATTTGAAATCTACGAAATTTGTTAAGTCGTACGTCAAAAAGATCATCAGAAAATTATCTCCCTTGCGCCGAACAGTATTTCAACAAATGAAGTAAATGTAAATTTTCACATCATGTATTTTCAACCAATCACAAAAAAGAGGAAGTGCACAACCCGGAGACTGTAAATTATTGCTAGCGCTCTCGAGCGCTAGCAACTACGTTAGTCTTTTTCACTGGAATACGCATGCTCGACTCCATAGTAGGGGATTCTGGGAATACTGTACTACTGTAGATAAACTAGCTGTACCATATGAATTTCGTTTTATCATTTTCACATGAAGTTTTGTGTTTTATTGTACGTGTCAAAAAGTAACAGTAGCTTATGTCTTATTATGCAAAGTTATTTTCATATTATTATAAATAGCTAGCTTTATCTTCAATTTCTTCAAGAAAACATATCCGAAGTTGTTTTCCGAGCTTGACGGAAAGGCCCGAGAAGATACGATTGCTACAAAACAGTACCAATGGTTCTTGAAAATTTTCACTTCGAAATTGAAATAACAATAGATACATAATGATTAAGGCACAGTCAATGAGCTATGCCATGCCTCTAGATTCACAGTTTTAAATTGAGACCCCACTCCAGTACAATTCCAGTACACCACCATGCCTTCCTATTTAATTAATCAATTCAGAAATTTAAACCAATGTTTTAGAAATCTGCCTCTGTGTTTTAGGATGGCTACAGCGCTAGCTTACCAATCTTTTTAAAAGATAAGCTTGTTTCAACTCTTTATACCGTCTTCCAAGGAAGACGGTAATGAATTTAAAAAATAGTTTGTGCAATGAATGTATAAGTTAGTTTATAAATATGTCTTTAAATAATTTCATGATAATGCGACCTTCGATTAGTTTACAGGTTGAAAATGACGTTTAACGAATAATTGGCAATGATCATCGTGGCTTGAAGAGATGTGCTAATTTGTAATAAGACTTTCTTATATGGAAACAAGATTTAATCATTACACGTTCTAGGCTATGCTCGGCTAGAATTTGGATAGCTTGGTCTGTTGAACGCACATTATATGCCTCTTGTTATCAACGGTTTGAAGTTTGGTTAGAATATCTCCTCAGCTCAAACCACAGATCCGCGTGCGCTATCATATCTATATCGAAACAACAACCAAACCTACAATTAAAACGCATTTATTTTTGATTAACAAGGATTGTTATTAAACAAGAGTACTCATCTTTAGAAGAAAATATTTATTTGGCATTGAATTTCTATGTAAAGGTAAAAAAACAGGCTTATATTTGAAGATAGTGCTTACATGTATCTGGATATAGTAACTGGATACACGCAATGAACTTAGATAAGGCAGCATTAGCAGGAAATCATCTGAAGAATACACGTATCTGATTTCGGGTAAATTGATATTCGTAATGAACATTTAGAGCATGTATATTACCTCTTTAATGATACAGTCAAATCTGAGCCATTATTGAAATTTAAATCAGACGACGGTGTGTTAATTCACCCCCCAGACGGTTCGTCGAATTTAAAAAGCCTGCACCAACTACAGCTTACCAGACGAAGTGTCCTTGTGTCCAAACCATTGATTTTGTACAAACTTCTCGATAGGGCTGAAGGTAGATAGACAATTACTCATATGTTACCGAAGAATTTAAATGAAATTGAAAACTTTTTTTTGCAATACCAACCACTCAAATGAAAATTCATTCAGAGCCAACATTAGAAAGAGCGCACTCTTTAATATCGAATCATTCTGGAGTGGTTTTTAAACCTGATATTACCACACTGATTGCAAATCGCATGCAACAACACTGGATTATATTGGATGGACTTATTCCAAGCATGAGATGACTTCTGTGAGGGAAGCTAACCGACTGTATCAGTCCCAGGGTAAGAAAAAACATGCACGTTCTCTATCAAAACACTCCAAAACGTAATTCTCTGGGTTGATGGGCGTGGTTGATTAACTTGTTCTCTTTGCCGTACAGAGTACCGAGCGATCCTGGATGACTGGAGCGACAAAACCTGCTCGTTCTGTCGGGGGCCCTGGAACTATGACTATGTCTGTGAGACGTGCAGCGAGAAGTTCTGTCTGCTCTGCCACCTCCGCCATAACTATACCCCCAGGTTCTCCCTACACGTGATCAACAGTGCCAGGAAAAGGACGGGAACTAAACAGGTGGGCTTTAGCGATGAAACGTGAAGAGGCACTTTGGACTCTCTGTGAAATTCAGTGGAATGTTAATGATTTTTTTTGGGGGGGGGGATTTCAAAAACCAGACTTTGAAAAAAAAACCCTGGAAAAACTGTAAACCAAAGTTGTTTTCACTCTATGGGAATTGTTTAATTTGCGTGTTAATGACTTACGTCTAAAATGTTGCACAATGCTATGTTAAAACTCTGTACAATCTTTCAAAGCTAATACATGTAGTATAAATTCATTCATACAATAATCGCATACTGTACCCCCATGTATATCTAGTCTCCATATTATGTATTTATGAGTGTTTGTGTGCAATAAATCGAATTTAATTCTAGTGTGATGTATTTTTTTAATAAGCCACTGTTGTTTGACTTCATATGCGAATTGTGTTTTGACGATATGTCAAGACAGGCTTAACTTTATTTATGCGCATTATCTTTAAAATGTTCCTTCATCTTTTCATCTGTTTGTTTATCACTTATCATGGCAAAATATTTACATTCAGTGTATATTTCCCCATAAGTTTGTATTGGAAATCTGCGACGTTTAATTTTCTATGAATACACTTTGCTATTTCATGCGCCATGAGCACAAATATAAACTTCTTCACGTCTTTTGAGTATATTTTTGTAAGATTAAATGAAACTTTATCGTCCTATGACGCAACAAGCGTAAGCGCGGTATTCAATTTGTCTGCACCGCTTAGTGTGTCATAGGACCGACGACATAAAAAAACTAGATGCTGTCATTAGACAGTAATACCCGCACCAAGTGTTTGCCCCTAAATAACACTGTTTTGTACCAGTTTAATTAAAAATGAAGGCCACATGCAAACTCCGGTAATACATTTAAAAATTATAATTTTCATAACTGAAGGATGAGATCCCTTCCCATATGATAATACACATGAGCAGCACTTTATGTGCAATTTGGGGTTGAACTGTTTGCAGTGAATTTTCAGATAATCAATAATCTTAACATTTCATGCCGTAGAAAGTATAACGGTCTATATAATTATCACAAACAAAATTAAAAATTAAATTATGCCCCCTCCCCGTGGCGGTTGCTGGTTTTGGATTTGCTTCTGTGTGCCTACATGAACATCATCGTGTGCACAGATTTAGAGAAGGGGTGGGAGTGAGGGGTCCAACCCCCCCCCCCCCATGAAATTCATTTATATCAATTGTAAAATTACCTAAAATACACCTTGGACCCCAATGCTCTTTAAATACAGACATGTAAACGCTCTAACCCATTGCACTTCAATGTTAAGTAACATTATTTTGGGGGTAAATATTTAATTAATATTTATATACTTTATTGTTTATCTCAATAGGAAGTATACATCACAATATCAGGTGTCCTGCACCACCTTAAAGCTGTTATTTACCTAATAAAATAGTGCAAGTGGATTTGAAGAATAGGTCATAAAAATACATGCATGTTACAAATAACTGATCTTTGAAGTTACGTACACAACACAGGTTTGCAGGTCTCATTAGCGGGTACTAGTTTTACCCAGCTCGGTTCACGTGTATACATACATGTCTGTGTTTTCCATATGCAGAAAAGGATTAGTTAAGATCAGCTAAAGGAATTCATTATTGTGTTTTAATTGGATTATCATTATGATGTTGACCAATATAGGTAAGCATAATACATGTAGTAGCAGTAGTACAATATAATGAGATGCCAGCATACATAAGTTCTACTTTCACTTTCTAAATGTGATTTCCCTTTGACACTGCATACTGTATCATCATCTTGTAAGCTTATCATCGTTACCTATCCTATCGCATTTGTAAAGTTTCTGTCATTTTTGTTGCAAAAGTTATTTTTTTCATGTGTCAGACTTGCACTATTGAGTTGACCCCATCTTGACCCTGTATAAACAATTTCGTATTAAATTTGTGTATTACATATGTAAATAAGTGTACTAGACACTTAATTATCATTTTTATATGAGTTATAATAAGAAGGAAGGAGTGTTTCTTTCTAAATGTATTATAATGCATCAAATACAATGTAGGTCATGACCTTATGGGACTGTTCTGACTCCACGAAACAGGGCATTAAATGGTGTAAATTACATTAATGACCAACAGGTGTTGTCTTTAACCCCCCACCCCCCCCCCCCCCCCCCCCGCCTTTATGAAATAGGAAATGATGATACACTGCTCTGCTCATGTATATTTTGTTAATTTCTGAGATCTGAGATCCTCATCCCTAAACCATATAATTTATTCTTGCTCTTTGTGTCTTTGTGCATAAAATTGTATATAGATTATGCCCCCTTGGAGAAACCCTGTGGGGGGGGGGGGGGGGGGTTGAATGTGGAGTATAACCATTTATAATTTAAATCATTTATTGTTATTAATTTTAACTTGTCAATGAATACTACTTATTGATCCCAAGGTACAAATATGACCTCTGATCATATCTCAATAGATCATTTGTCAATTATGCAAGGTGTAATGTAATTTTTTTTAAGAATAACATTTTTTACCAGTTTATAAAAGTTTTTAGACACCCAAATTATATTTTGATTTTAATAGATCATTCGAAAATTTAGGAGGGGGGGGGGGGAGAACAGTTTATATTTGAGTTTGTTTGGGGGTGGGGGTTCTAAGTCATATATTTGACAATTTTTTAATGTAATTTAAAATACGACTCAGCCATACTACAGTCATGAACATGAATGGTATAGAACAAAACACAAACTAATACATGTATATATACATAGGAAGTATCACAAAACATAGATGATTGATCTATATCTGGGTTCTTAAATTGAATCATATATCATGTACATATTATATTATTGTTTCTTTGTTCAAGGCATTTAAGATGGTATGTATGTCATGATCCCAAGTGCTCTTCCTGAAATTATCAAATATCATAAAAACCATTGAGATCCCCACCTTAATCCAAAGATATCATTCCTCCTTAGGTCATGACGCATCAGATCATTATGGCACGTAAGTCATGACCCTAAGGGGTCATCCTGACCCCCTTAGAATCAGAAATTGTCAATTATCTTTAAATTATTGATGTTTGGTGATCATATCTCTATTTAATCTTTATTATTAAGTCTCCGAAATGAAATTTGGAGACTTATTGTTTTTGTATGGTTCTTTTTCTTCTTTCCCGCTCTGAACTTGTTTTTCAGAGATCGCTGAACAGAATTGTACAAAACTCTAGGATATGATAGGCCTGCATATCTTGTTGTACACCCTGGTTTGATTTTTCTCATTTTGGGTCAGACAACCACTTTTCGGGGTGGGGGTGGGGGGGGGGGGTGTCAAAAGGGTGTGGGTCTAACATTGAACTTTGTAGGAAGAATCGTAGACTCTATAAATGGTAACTTGAAAACGGACAAAGATAATAATATAGGGTTTTCATAATCATATATTGACTGTTACTGGCAATATATAGGGTTTATTAGATCTGACCCCTGGGGTCATCCCCACCCCCATGAATTTGAAATTACCATATATCTCAGAAACTGTTATAATCATGACCCCTAAACCATATATATTCATGTTTCTGATGTCAAGGGGCATTAAATGTTATGTAGGTCATGGGCCCTGTGGGTGGTCCTGACCCCCTCAAACAGCAAATCCCTTAATATCTTCAAAAAAGTTGAGATCCTCACCCATAAACCATATATATTCTTGTTCCTTGTGTCAAGGGGCATCAAACAGTATGTAGGTCATGGGCCCTGTGGGTGGTCCTGACCCCCCTTGAACAGGAAGTACACGAATATCTCGAAAATGGTTGAGATCCCCACCCCTTAACCATATATATTCTTGATCTTTAAAGGGCATCAAAAGGTATGAAGGTAATGGGCCTCAGGGTTAAATTTAATTTTTCAAAACCGTAATGCACATCTATGGAACAGTTCCTATCATATCTCAAGATATAATGTTCTATCCATTAAATCATAAAAGGAGTTCTAGGATCTATGTTTTTTATGAAGTGATAAACGTCAATTTTCTGCTACTTTTTGACTCCCTGGATGAAATTTAAATTTTTAAAACCTTACTGCACATCTATAGAACAGCCCCTATCATATCCCAAGATATGATGTTCTATCCATTAAATCATAAGAGGAGCTATTAGATATATGGGTTTTTTTTGTGATAAACGTCAATTTTCTGCTACTATTTGACTCCCTGGATGAAATTTAAATTTTTAAAACCTTACTGCACATCTATAGAACAGGCCATATCATATCCCAAGATATGATGTGCCTATCCATTAAATCATAAGAGGAGCTCTTCGATCTATGGTTTTTTTTAATGATAAACATCAATTTTCTGCTACTATTTGACTCCCTGGATGAAATTTAAATTTTTAAAACCTTATTGCACATCTATAGGACAGCCCCAATTATATCCTAAGAGATGACGTAGCTACTCCAAAAGTTGTAAGAGGAGTTCTGGGAACCATACTTTTTTTGCCAAAAAACGTCATTTTTTGTTGCCAACTGATCCTCTTAATAAAAAAAATTTCTGGAACCTGATCACACCTCAATATGACACCCCCAATCATATTCTAGAAGATCATTTGGCTACTGCCAAAAAAAATGACGTTTTTGAAACCAGTTTTTTTTTTAAAAAAAAAACCGCGTCATTTTTCAGCCATTAAATGACCCCCAGGACAAAATTGAAAATTCCGAAACCTTATTGCGCATCTATAGGATACCCTAAAACATATTCAAAAAGATGATTTGTCTTCTGTTTAAAATGTAGGAGGAGTTTGAGGAAGAAGGTTTATGTGAAAAAACGTCATTTTTTACCAATTATTTGACCCCCAGGACTAACAGAGAATTTTTGAAACCTTTTTACAAAACAACATCATACCCCAAATCAAACTCCAAGAGTTCAGTTCGCTGGTTTATAAGATGTACATGTAAGAGCAGTTTGAGAAAGTAAAACGTGACAGACGGACGGACGGACGGAACAGGGTAACAACAATATAACCGAACTTTCTTTAGAAAGTGCGGGTTTAATAAGTATTCAATGCTTAATTGAAGATGTCCTTTAAAACAATGTAGGCGCATCGCAGATCTTGTAGGTTCCAAGGGATATTGAGTAAGATTTTAACCAAGCAGCTCCATGAGGAGGGTTAGAGGGCAGGGTCACGATTTTGGTCAAAATAATTTTCCTCCGATTTTAATGTTTACAATGCTTCAGTAAGGCATTTTTAATAGGCAACCAAAATTTGAGTGTTATTCGTTAAGTTATATGCGAGTTACAGAGCTTACAATTCTTTGATAAGTAATAAAGCTTTAGTTTACATTTTGAATGTTGAAGCGAAAATGTGAATTTTAGACCTAAACCGAATCTGTTAAACGTTAGAAACTGTTTATTCATGCTTCGAATTAATAAGAAGATAGACAAATCAGCTTGAAAAAGATTACTTGAATATATGCTTCGAATTAATAAGAAGATAGACAAATCAGCTTGAAAAAGATTTTTTACTGCTATATTGAACCTTTGTAAGCAAAAACAGGGCACGAGCCTTGTTTACATGATAAAAAATTGTAAGCTCTGTATCTTGCTTATAAATAAACGACTGACTCTCAAATTTCATTCGATCATTAGAAATGCACTCTTAAGCATTGTCAGTATTAAAAACTTAAAAATAGAATTTGACCAAAATCGTGACTATGCCCCTTTAAGATGGTTAATCCATTTCATCTTGAGTATTGGCTAAAACCTGCAGTAAACAAACTCCAAACAAAACATTTTCCAATTAATTTTATTTCTTTGTTGATTTTCAAGAGGATGGAATACTAGTATGGATTAATTTTATTAAAGCTTTCACAATATTCAAGTAATACTGTATAATTAATGGTGTGCTTCAACTCCAAGACTTTATCTGGAGTTCATATTTTGATCTTCAAATCTAAATCTCCAATTAATTTGATATCATATTCTATATTGTTTTGCACAGACTCACAATCACTATATTATAAATCTCATTTATAAAAAGAACGTTTTGTATATGTTACACGTTTACACGGGAAAAATACCTTTACCTCTGGATAAATCGATTTCAGTAGACTCTGTCAATGCATCTGTTTCTCTTCCGCCTAAACTGTTGCCATGACAACCGAAGCTGATTAAAGATGCTCGTATCCATGATAATCTATAGTATCTTATGAACCATGGATGCTGGCATTACACAGAAGACTCTGCCAGCGTACAGATGAGATTAAGAGGTAAGATTAATGTGATCTTATCCAATAAGAAATATACCTCGATGCATGTACCATTTGTTTCGTAAACCGATATAGTTTTTATCAAAAATGCTTTGATAAAGCAAATCTAAATCTACATAGAAAATTCAAAAATTGAAATGTTGAAATAATACGTCATTCCTGCGTTAAACTGTCCATATAAAGTCGACAGTAATATACCTCGAAATACTCAACGTGAACGTTACATAAGTTGTGTACATTGTGCACAATTCTTTCAGATAAAAGAAGGCTTAAAGTACATATTGATAATGACAACAGTGCGAGCACTCAACATGTCCTACGTGTTATGGTGTTGATAAAAGGAATTGTGAAGCAGTTGGTCAAATGAGGTTCCTTTTGAGGCTTGTATGAACAATAATCCGTTTTGGTGTACATGATCTGCATACGTCACTTCAAGATCAGTTATCTTTCATCTTACAATTAAAATCATGAGAAGCCATTGATTTATTTGTAGAGGTCAGTAAAATTGGAAAGTGAGAGGTTTAGTATTTACTTGTATGGTGAGAGGTACAGAATGTACTTATATGCGCCCAAAAACGGTTCATTCAGGCGCAGTACTGGCCGCCCAGGATCAAGAGGCAATCTATGACTTGAGTCAAAAATTGTACACTGTCTTAAAGTCTCTCTTGATTGAAAACAGCGACAAAATTTAAATGCTATTAAAAGTGTCTTGATATTAAGTTGTTAATTACAAATTTCAAAACAAAATCAAACTCTATAATCTGTAGATATCAATCATAATTATATACATTTGTAGTGTACAAATACTCGTTTATTATTTCAAGCTATTTGAAAAACTTTTTTAAACCACTCAACTCTTTGTAAATTCCATTCAATATTGATGATGATAACTTTGTATTTCTATCATTCAGTATATACTTTGACAATTAAGAATATTTCATTTGTATTGCAAAAGTGTCTGTTTTAAATGATATACAAACTATATGCAAATGAAGCCTGTATCAGAAATTGCGCCCGTCCAAGTTTAGCAGCGGTTAGTTATTAGGTGAGCCGACAAGGAACCGCTAGTTTGTCAGGATGAGAAGGGACCCGATACTGGCAGCCGCATGCGATCCGTAATTAACCCTCACGTCCGAATCCTAAAGGTGTCAAAAGTAATATCCCAGTCCCGGAGAGGCGATAAGCGGAAGATAACTGCTGGCTTTCAGAACTTTTCAAATCAATCAAAAAACTCATTAGGTGTGAAAAATTAAGAAGGAAATGTCCATTATGTTGTATGAGGAGTCAGATGGTTAGGGAAGGATACACGCTAGAAACTATTTATTCTTAATCTAAATATCAACAACTTATAAGTCGTAAATGGTCTTCGGTATTGCATACAATGATCATCTGTTTGCAGGAGAAACATATAGCAAGTTCTTCAGGTATTGTATCTTTGTTGAGATAGCAAATGAATAGAGTTGATATATGTTGTAGTTGGTGGTCCACTAATAATTGACAATTAGTTTAATTTAACGGTGTCAATTTTTCACGTTTAAATGATAGTGGTTTATTTTTCATCGTCGGAAACGCACGGCCAATATCACATAATCCTTCTTAAAATGGGACAACACTTTGACTTTTCTCGTTTTCATGAATTTTTATAATCCTCAATCATAATTTATTAAATATATGTATTTAAGCTAAAATTTATATTCCTTAACCCGCATTTCCTTTAAATTTCTTAAATTGTGGTGATATTTTGAATATTTTTTTGTGCTTCCAATATTAAAATATTTCTGATTTTACATATGATGAATTTAAATAAGATTAAATTAACTAAAAAGCTAATATATTGATTATGAAGTAAGTAAGAAAATCCGTTTTCAGTGATACATTGTATTTTCACACAAATCTATTTAAAGAATGGGCGCTCAAAAAAAGGTAATACTTTTATAAATTCTTTTAATTATAGAATCATATTTTAAAAACAAATTGTAAATTTGAAGTATCATATCATTAGTTCATATTAATTTAAAAAATCTAATATTAATGTTCTTGTTTAAAAAATGCTAACCAAACGAATGAATCTACAGCAATTCTGAATTGCAGGAACGTGTGATAATTTTAAAAGTCAATGTTCCGCCAAAAAAATATAGTCCTTGTAAGATTAAAAATTTTAATTAACTTTAATATTTTTGATGCAGATAAAAATTCGTATGACATAAATTATTTTTCCAGCATCATGAAAAAGAAAAATAATATTTTTGTGAGAATATTATGCTTAGTACGTGTTTTAAGAATTACATAGATAGATTTGAATGTTCATATGCAAAATACATTAATATACAACAAAATGCTAGGTTTATCTTTAAAGATGGCCTTAGTAGAAATACAGAATGTTTAAAGAGTAACTTTTATTATTCTATTTTTGTGAATATAAAATTTAAGAGATCTGTATATGAAAACAGATGGAACAAATTTTTTGGTATATCGGGTGGAATTATTAGGAAAAATATCTATAATCAAAAAATAAAATGCATGTATGATAAGAAAGTTGCTGGATTCAATAAGAAGCCATTGAACAGTGTACTCAAGTGTTAGTAAGTGGATCAAACATGTATCAGCCGAATGTGAATGTTGTCAAACGGTCGAAGACTGTGAACATCTTTTATTTAGTTGTAAATTAGTAAAACACATATGGCAAGAGGTGGGAAATTTTTTTTAATTTTGGATTATCATGGAAGATATAAGTATTGGGGTTCCATTATGAAAATAATGTCAAAACTAGAAGGTTGAATAATATTTTGCCATTTATCTGCTTTTCAATTTATAAATACAAAATGTCTTGTAGAATTAATCAAGAAAGAATGTCAAAAGAAAATTTTAAATATTTTGTGAAAAATAATTTAAGTGTGGAAAATTGTGTTCATAAAAAGCTGCAAGTATTACATGTACTGATGATATGTACTTTACTTTAAGGAAGGAGTCTTCTCGTTATCAAACATACTTCTTATGATAAGAAATTCATGAAATTTTGACACAGTCAAATAGATCATATTACCAAATGATTTTTTCAGTTTAATCAAGTTTGACCTTTTTGTTTCTGCATTAAGGTCAGGTCAAGGTCACTACCTTTCTCCTCAACGTAAAGGATGATAAATGTAATTGTAGCTCTTTGTAGTTCTATAGACATTTGTATAAGATTTGAAGATTCTATCCTTCAATGATATGATAAAATATCAGAATGTTTATCAGCTTATACTACTAAATTGGATTGATATTGCCTGGCCCGCAGTTCCTCTAATTGTCTTAAATTTTGAAGAAATTTTGATTATTTTTTTATGCTTCCAATAATGAAATATTTCTGATTTAAATGTATAATGAAGACTTTATATAAAGATGTTAATTGACAGAAAAGCTAATATATTGACCATTTAATAAGAGAGAAAACTGATTTTTGTGTTTTTTTCACAAAAATCAATGTATAGAAGAACGCTTTAAAAAGCTTATAAAAATGTAATTTGGTAAGCAAATCATATTTCAAAAACTTCTAAAACCCAAGTATCATATCATTGGTTCACATTAGTAAAAAAAAAATCCATCATTAATGTTATTGTTTTTAAAATGCTAAAACAGACTCATTAATCTGCAGCAATTCTGAATTGCGAAACATGTGATACCGGTATTTTCCTACGTTAATATTACGCCAAAAATATAATCCTTGTTAGATTCTCAACATTGATTACTTTTTCTGTGCCAAGTTGTATGATAATAAAAAAGGAATAAAAATATACTATTTTAATTTCCTTTCATCTTGATTTAATGAACAATTAATCAAATTTAGGTTTGAAATTCGAAAACTAGAAAAAGGGACCCTTCCATAAGTAAATATATGTAACTTTTTACACTCATCATTTTTATTCCACATTCTGGGGGTGCAGTCCTCCAGTTGGAAGACAAGGGGTTCAACGGATTGGTCCTTGGTCAAAGTGGAAAAGATTGTATAATGTACGTTATATCTTGTGTAATACTATTGTTTAAGCTATATTTAATATTGTTTTGCTGTTGAAAATTGAAATGAATTATGGAAAATTAAAAAAAAAAAACTTTAATTACCATTTCTATGCCATGATGTATTATAGTAAAAAAGAAAAAAAAAATGATATTTAAATTTTCTTTCATTTTGATTTTATGAACATTCAATTGAATTTACCTCTGACAAGTCGAAAACTAGAAAAGACTCCTTACTTAGCTGAGTACATCCATTTATCTGTGCAATTTTGTTTAATAAAATATATAAATTTTGATTCTGAAGTTTGGAGTAGTCTTAATGCCAGTGATGTAAAAAAGGGATTTTTTGGTTTGTGTTTAATATACATCCCCCCCAAAAAATAAATATTCCTTAACTTATTTTAATCAGCCTCGGAATGATGTCCTGGTCCTTCTTTCTGTTGGTTGACGTTTTATGGAAGACATCCGCCCCGATGATAGATACCGGTTTTTAACATGGCTTTCTTTCATTGTTTTCATGAGGCTTCATGTTATCAAACGCTTAGCATATTATCACATGTCCAAAGGTCACATTGACTCGCTTACACAAAGCACTACCACTTGACTTTGCAGGGAAAATAGAATTAGATAGGATTCTAAAAATAATAAGATGAAAGCTGTATTTCATATACAATATTCAACAAGAGGCTATCACATTACTGATTTTTTTCTTGTAATTACAGAACCACAAAGAAATGACATCAAACGTTACGGCAGTCCTTGAATCCAAGCCTTCAGCTGCGACTTTGCTGTGGGTGCCTCATGTTGCCATCGCCGTGTCTTTTTTAACCTTTCTTGCCTTCAATTTCTACTGCTATCATATGAAATACAAACAGAGATATCAAAGAAAATCGGACGAGTCTGAAATCAAAGCCAGGTTAAAAGAGAGGAGGCGAATTCTGAACATTGTGAAGCTGCGTCACATGATCACTCCACAAATCCCAGCCTCGGCATCAGCGCTCTCCAAAAAGAACTTCAAGGTCACATCAGACTTCAAGAAAGCGTCAACGCTAACGGCAAAGATGGAATCGACCTTGACATCGAAATCTTCCTCTAACTTACAGGTGCTTGACTGCCCGTTCTCTGTGGCGGGGAAACCTTTCGATGCTATTTCCGTTTAATACGCTAGGAACATAAGGTTCTACTGAATCATCGCGAAATACACTTACACATGCAAATCGAACGAAAGGACCTTCCAAGTGGCAAATGATTCGTTGATTCCATGGAAGAATTAGCACAAACTGCAATATGTCAAAACATGGACCAATACCTCAAGAAAAGACAGTGCAATGAGGAAGAAAACCCTTAAGTAAATAAAATAACAAAACACATCCAGAAATAATCAAACAACAGAAACCACAGAACATCGTTTCTTTCCAGTTTTGATAACAAACCATGAAAATAATTTCGTGGGCTTTTTCATTCTGCATACGTAGTCTGTATAATAATGCAGTATCATATCAACTAAAGCTATTTTATTAAATTTGAATACAGTCTGACAAGACTTTGAATAGTTTACGTCGTTACATTAACCACAGTCCCACAAGCAGAGACCCAGTTCGAGAAAAGTTACTTGCAATCGTCATCCACAACTAGTATGCTTAATCACCAAAAGAATTAGATAATATCGATTCTTTAAAAAACTTATCACAATTTGGCTACTTTGCAAGTTACATAACAAAGTTTACGTGATATGTGTGTGTAATTGTATCTTTTTAAGAGGTCTGTATAAATTTACCTTTGGGTCCTTATTTTCTACAATCATATTCAATTGGATAGGTTACTAATATTCATTGATAGCAAATCGTTTCTAGTATTTTTGTTTTGACCTTCTGATTCCTAATACTAATACTAATAGTTGGGTTCGAACTTTGGACCACCCCAAACATAAAACAATGCACATGACTTTAAATGACTTTACTTTAATTGACACTCTGAAAAAGTTTGTTGTTGATTAATATATTTGGTATATTTCAAATATAATATATGATGTATATTGTTAAAGTCAACCGTTTAATCGTTCAAACCCCAAGGAGGTTTTAGCGAGAATACTGTGGTCCTGACATACATATGGAAACTTGATCATTTATTCAAATTCCATGGCCATGAAACCTCAAGTCTGTCCTGTTAGCGTCTTCCTGGGGTATGACCAATGTACTAGTATCTGACCAATGAGGATTCATGTACGTAATGATACTTACTTTTTACAGAACTTAAAAGATGCAAGATGTAAGTTTCTTTTTCCAGTCTGTAATAATTGTAAACTTTATGGCTCATCAGATGTGCAATTTTATGAACGAAGGCGGATGGGACCGGGTCCACAGACAAGCGTGATCTTCTTACGAATTATTTTCCCAAACACATGCATAAGCTGATTCAGTGGCATTCTTTATTACTAATAAATCTTCTATTTTCTTTGAAGTTGAGTTTGGGCTTTAATAGACCTTTTCCTCATTCTTTGAATTTTGTTGCAATTTGCAAGAAAATGGCTGTAAGCAGCAGGGACTACGATATTTGATGGTAGACGCCGATGTATAATGATTTGCCGTATATTTGATGGTAGACGCCGATGTATAATGATTTGCTGTATAAGGCAGTTTTCTTGTTTTTATGGATTCTAAAACAGTATCCAGTACATTATGTTGCTCTTGTTTTCCGTATCTATCATGTATAGAGATGAAAATCGTGCTTAGATGATTAGCCAAACTACGATCTCGCTCTAGAATATAATATTTTTATATTATTTATATATTACATTTTTATGAAAAAAAAATGATTAGTCACTTAGATAAAGTTGCTAAAAAAAGAGATCATAACATTGGTAAACGTTTCAGTTAAAGGTTTGCTTTCATCTGTTAATAATGTAATTTATAAACACATCGAGTCTGTTTATCTTCTTTGTCAAGAGTCATTTTGTTAAAGAAATGGTAATTATTTACTTAACATTATTTGTAAAAAAAAAAAAAAAAAAAAAATAAGGTAATGGTAAGATATCGACTCCATTTTGTATAACGGCCAATGATGTAACCTACCGGAAGTATTTGGGAAGTAGCAATTGGTTCTGGTCGTTACGTATTCTGCGCCAAGTAATCGGTACTTAAAGGGAGAACACGAATCATTTATATTTTTGGACACAATTTGAAGTTTTTATTGATGTAAAAAGAAAATAAACTCTCAATGTCCATCACTGAAATTACAGCTGACAGCACAGGATGTGGAGCCTAAAGAACAGAACTCAACCCAAGAACGGGGAAAAAAACCTTTTAAAGACTCTAAATTCATTAACTAAAGCATTTCAGTTTTATTGCGTTCAGAAAATATCATGATTATAGTCTCTATTATCTGGATGAAACTAGACTCCAGATTAGATAGTTACACAAACTGTACTATGTTCATATTATTAAAAATATATAGAGAGAATATATATGAATATTTACTTTTCCAGTGTCTTTGTCTGTGATACACTACGAATAGCTTTAGTAATGTATAGTTCAATACATTTCATCAATGACTATTTTACTATTTAATCGTACAATTGCTAAAAATATAAAAAATACAACTATAAGATATGAGGTGATCAAATTCGACCGGGCTTAATCGAGCTTAATTGCATTTGATCACCCCGACTGTATTTGATCACCTCATTGTACTAAAAAATATCCTTTAATCCTTAAAAAGTAACATATTACGTACTTAGCACCGTGGTTTGAGTTCAAAGGAGAAAACTGTTCATGGGAGGGGTCTCGGGTTGAAGAAGTACGCCGACGGATTGCATGCATACTGATCTAATAGCAATATTTTAAGAGACTACAGGGTACAACCATCGATTGAACTCAAGGATATCAGACGGTTTATCTAAGGAAAAGACTTACCAAAACAAATTTACCTGTCCAAGCACCATTATATTGAATAAAAATTGTTTGTATTTAAATAATTTTAAATATTATAATCAGCATTATCCTTGATAGGTTCATGAGTAATAACGCGTAAACATGAGGCAGATTGGACAAAAATGGTTACATAATCACTGCAAAAAGGGTAACAAGAGCAATCCTTGTTAATGAAGATCGTGATCGCCAAAGCAGATAGAAATTGACTTCTTTCTGGAGCTAAAACAATCCATGCTAAAACTGATAGAACTTGCCTCCGGGTTTTTTTTCTATAGCTATAAACATAACCCAATCTATTGTTTAAACTGATAGAAATTTACTTGTTTTTTTTATATAGAGCAAACTCATTCCTAACACTGTTTTGAAAATGTGTCTATTCATTGTTTCTCGACTTCCATTTTTTTGTTCATGAAGTTCACGTACAACTCCAAAACATAAATCTCTCTCTCCCTATAGAAGTCTATATTTGATTTTATTTAAAAGGTACATACGGAAGCCCTGGGAGGACATTGACTTACTTCTTAATTCTTATCAGCCCAGGAAGGACATATTGACTTACTTCTTAATCAGTGCTAAGTTTTATTTATTTGTTTCTTCTTAGGTACAGTAGACGAATTTTTAAATTTAAACATATTATATTGAATAAATTCAATAGGATTGAACAACAGGCATAGCCATGGCAATAACCATGTCTTTGAATAATAACATGTTACGTATATTATTTGTGAATTACAGAGCTATAATAATATATGAGGATCTACATTATAATACAGTAATACAGTAGACAAATAATGTGGCTAGAACTAAGCTGCATTTACCAATAACAGTCCGGCTGTCATGTTCTGTGATATTTATGAAAAAAAATGTTATCAGATTCCTCTTTCTGAAAATAATAAGAACCAATACAGTAATTGTCAAAATAAATTAAATAGATGTTATATCAAATTTATTCGAAGTCAATCAAATCAAAAAATGGTATGACTCAAGCTACATGCATATACTTCTTGTTTTTTGTATGTACTTATTACTTGTTGTTTTTTAATACTTACTAGTTATTTATTAATTCTTAATACTTACTACTTATTTCTTAATACTTGCTTGTAAATTGTTAATTTTTATTTCTTAACTGTTAATACTTATTATTTACTGGTTATTTATTAATTCTTAATACTTATTTGTTTATTTTGTTATTTTCTAGTCATTTCTAACTTTAAATTAATTTTTCATCGCTACGACAATCAGCTCCAATCTCAGGATTGGAAACCCAAATATTTAATTAAGACTTGCTTTGCCAGTTTACTATATAAGCATATGTTTCAACCTGAACCTAGATACCCCTGGTAAAGAAGGTCGTTATACCTAAAAATGGGATGACAGTCCAAGTTAATAAGTATTTCAATTTAATTGAATGGCTGTCTGAAAAGTTATAGATATCGGCATATGCATTTTGTATTTCAGAATAAAAATGTTTAAAAATAATGCATGTATTATTTTAGTTTTGTATGTTTAGCATCAATTTTCAAATACATCTCATTTGGATAAAAAAGCCTCTTTCCGGTACGAGCCAACTAGTAAATGTATGCATAGTAAAAATTGATATTTTTAAAAAGTACAATCCATTACAATTTTACCCAAAATTATGATTGGAACATTTTTTTTTACTGGAGATTGACCTGGAGTCTAATGTCTTTTTCAAGTTAATTTACTATGAAATTTGATATTTTAAATTTTCCAAAAGGGAGGGTAACTTATAATCTTAAACTGTCTTAGAACTGGACCTTCAACCTTTTAGATATATGCATGCAAAGTTGGGAAATAACGATAAAAAATATTCATGTCTGACAGTCCCTTTTCTTGGGTATAAAATGTTTGGTTTTTTTTTAATCTTTTGACTTTCTAATATTTTTTATCCTTGTTGAAGAACTTTTCAAAATATAAAAAAATAACTGTTAGCAGTTTAAATAACTATTCCAGATTTTGTAAAATAAATGCATATACAAGTAAATAGAATTATCATGATATCATGAGCATTTTTTTTTTTTTACATATCAGCTGATTTATAGGCTAGACAAGATCCTGATTGTGCAGCAGTTACTGATTTTTAACCCTCAGAAAGTCAGCAAATTCAGATTTTTAACAATTCAAAATAATAATATTAAGATGAATTTGTATTTAACAAAGTGCTCAGAGAGAAGCCATCTATATATATATATATATATATATATATATATATATATATATATATATATATATATATATATATATATATATATATATATATATATATAAACAAGTCAATACCAAAGACCATACTACACTGCATTCACATATGTACGGGAATACCAATCCCGAGGTAAAGTTTTTGAATTTTACCCATTAAAATTTATGTAGGCGTAGAGAATATTTTTTTGCCCTCAAAATGAGCAAAATTAAAGACCGGTGTAATATTATACAATTATTTAATGCTTGAGCAGTCAATAGACCAGAATATTTTTCCCGAGGTACAGGGAACAGCTCAGTATGATCTATTGCCCGAGGCCAACGGCCGAGGGCAATAGATCATACTGAGCTGTTCCCTGCACCAAGGGAAAAAATTCTGGTCTATTGACTGTTCAAGCATTAAATAACTGTTTTATTACCTAATTCCTTTTTTAGTTTTCGGGGTTTACAATTTGCATATTGCAGATGGTTTTCGTGCCACTATATGATACTCCATTTTTGATAACATTGAATTTGGTTTCACTAAGTATTAAAAACAGCGTCTATGTAAAGGAATATGCATTCCCTGAGAACTATTGAAAGGATGTAACATTAACATACCCGCGTTCTGATATACGTTGCCGGTCCAATAGATCACAGTCTATTGACCGGCGGTCCAATAGATCGCAGTCTATTGACCGGCGGCCTAACAGATCGCAGTCTATTGACCGGTGTAACGAAGAATTTTGACCCGGGTTGAAAATTGACCCGGGGGTCATTTTTCCACGTTGAATATTGAGACCAAAGGTGTTGAATAAAGACCCTAATCCGTTGAAAATTGACCCGCATCGTGGAATTTTGATCATGAAACCGGTTCAAAATTCAACAGCAAAGAAGCACAAATTAACGAATCAATATTATAACTTGAGTTTATTTAATTAAAAATTATCAGTTTTTATATATTTATTCTTTAGATTTACATGTTTACATGTTTCAACGGGGGGGGGGGGATTAAAATGAGACTTAAATAATTATTTTTTGAATTTACTTAGTATCCCTTTAAATATGTACATGTAATAACTTTTTTATTCATAATAAACTTTTCGCGTATAATTGATGTGTGTGATATCTATATATTTTTAAAGAAATATATGTTTTGTTTTCTAATAATATTAGTAAACATGGTTACACGTTAAAATATTCAATTCAGTAAAACATTCTTTTTAATTTGCTGGAGAAGTGTACAAATATAGATAATTTTAAAAAATTACAATACGTCATATTATTTAATTTTGGTTTTACGTTCACCCAGTTAATTGAAACTTTGATATTGTTCATTGTACATTTTCTGAGTGGGTGTAAATAAAAAAAAAATACAGTATGTCATATTGAGATTTTTGTGTTTGCTAAAACTGTGACTATCTGAATTTTGTATTCACACCCATCCAGCCAATAACAGTTTACAAAATGATGATATGCTAACATCATTGCACTCTTTCATGAACAATGCTGCAGTATTTTGAAAGCCGATTTTTGGTGTTTTATTTGTTCCGTTAGAATATCTTTTGATGTAACTAAATATCATCAAATCGCTAATTTTTCTAGGCATTAACAATTCTGCTTCATGGGTTCTGTAGCAAGTTAGCAACCTAATTTTTGTACAGGATGACAATAGAATTCTGCATTAAAGTTTCTAAATTGCTTTGATCACAAAAAATTATCATAAATTTACTAACAGTAATTGTTTTCGTCAATAAATTGGTAAATTGCATTTTTTGAATAGAAATAAGTAGTAGAAGATCATACAGCAGCGTTGGAGTAAATGATTGACCTTCCTATCACAGCCACCTACATTATTAATTTAATTAAACGTGTTAAATGTGTATATTATGTGTATATAAGACATCAGGTACTTGAATATTAAATAATTATCTGAATACTTATCATATGTGATTGTATGACATATTGTTGGTAGACATGTTCACTCACACCTATATTAACAAACATATTACCTTCATTTATACCTGCAGAGATACAAACATAAGAATGAGATTTTCATGATCCAGCCCATTTGAAAAGAACAGTAAATAAAAGGGAACTGTATATTAAGTAAATAGTTCCTTCAGATTCAGACCCACAGTATAAACATCGACTCACATCAGAAAAAAAAATCCTTAAATAAGTAAGCTTTACTAGCTTTAATCCGTAATTGACGTAAAATAATATTTCCTATTTTCTTAACTGAAAGGTTTGTAAACTCTAGGTATATTTTGTTTTTTAAGTTTTGACTTAAAAGAAAGATAAAGTTGATGAAATTTTCTTTTCTGCATGAAGATTATTCCATAATTTACGTGTAGACGGAGCAAAGCTATTGTAATAAGTATATAGTGGTAGATAGTAAAAAAGCTAATTCGATCTGTGATTATATGCATGTTCAGTAAGAAAATATGATTGAATTCAATCTAACATATCTTGTGGTGCTAAACCATTTATATTCTTGTAGAATATAATTAGTTTATGGTTATCCCTTCGAGATTGCAAGGTTTCCAAATTAAGCTCACTATATAAAATTATTTTAGAAGAATTAACTCTGATCTCTGTAACTGTCCTGGTTACTTCAATTTGTACATGTTTAAGTAATTCGGATTTTTCCTTGATACAGCTGCTCCAAACAACATATCTATCAGTTGTATACTTTTCGCATACCTTTTCATGTATATGCCATTAATATAATTAGATCAACAATCCTCCGACTGTATATTTAGATGCAAACCTACTTTTTTTTTTAAATTGATAACATTTTTGCTGTAGAGGGTATATGTTTTTAATTTTGAGAAAATATATTACGTCAGTTGCCTGTGTTTCTAATTTACAGGTAAATAATAGAATTGAAAACTCAAAATAATAGAAATAAATTGCATTTTTAAGAAGAACTATGACTGTATATGCAGAAAATTGGACGGTGCTTCAATAAAGTTAATCAGACAAGTTTATGAAAAATTATTTTTAAGTCGTAAAAAATTAAAAACATGTGTAAATATGTATATGCTATATATATACGTATAAAAAAAACCCTAGTATATATGAAAAAGGATAAAAATATGACAATCAATCATTTATTATTTTGTCAGTGAAATATTCTGACTTCTTCAAATTAAGCATAGGTATCTGACATTATATCCTTTTGTCTTGATATAAATATATATAACCTTTACCCAATAAAGCAGTATAGAGGTTATATATTTTCAATTATTAGAAAAATATACAACGTCAGGTGCCTGTCGAATAGAGCTCTGTTGAATTGCCTAATTAAAAGTAACGATAACGGGCAATATGTTTGTTAGATATATTTATCAGAGATTGTGACAAGTTTAAACTTTAAATTCTGTCACATGAGGGAATGAAAACCATGTCATCTTTGTCAAAAAGTATTCTAGTCCTACTCGCCTGCTCCATTCCGAAGCAAACGGTCATCTTCTTAGCTTTTATGCTTAGTATTGTAATAATAAATGGATATCATATTTTCAATCTAAAAACTAAATGTTTAATTGGACATATCAGCCTAAACGAAATTAGCCACGTCCGCATATGTATCGGACAGTATGTACATTTTAAAACTGAAACTTTCAAATATGTGCATGATAGTACATTTAAACCGTGTAGAGTAAGTTCCAGTTCAGATCAAAACTCTGAGGTTTGGGTCATTTCTCAACAGGATCAATTTTCAACGGGTCGAGGTCATCAGAGTTTAGAAAAATCTTTGAAACCGTTGAAAATGACCCCGGGTATAAATTTCACGATTTTGGTCTCAATTTTCAACGTTGAAAATTGACCCCCCGGGTCAATATTCAACGTTGAAAAATGACCCCCGGGTCAATTTTCAACCCGGGTCAATATTCTTCGTTACACCGGCAGTTCAAAATAGACGCAAATATTTAATTTGTAATAAAACAACAAAATCCCTTTGATTAGGTAATAAAAAAAAATATTTCAGTTCACAGCGGTATTTTACTGTAATTATTCTAAAATAAAGATAAAGATTGTTGGCACAGGACAGTGACGGATTGAATTATTAAACCAATATATGTCCCCCTATATAATTACTTCGATCTCGGGTGCATATATAAAAATATTCTTTATATCAATAAAAACCAATCTTCTTTGCTGGAACTAGTGTTGTCAGTGTCCATGTTGAGCGGTATGCCACCGCCACGTGTTATTCATTGCTGGAAATTAAAAAAAAAATGTCATCCAATAATAAGTACATGTTAGTCATAATAAATAAGTCATAACAATTAAGTAAGTCAATATGGCCTTCCTGGGCTCATAACAATTAAGAAGTAAGTCAATGTCCTCCCAGGGCTTCCGTAGGTACATGTACCTGGTAAATTCGCTGAAAGATTGTGAGTTTTTTAAAGCATTTCGGCCAAACAAGAAATATCCGCATCTTATCAGTAGACCTGTATCACCGTGCTCTTGGACCTAGAGGACATCTGTCTCAAAATTTGACCAAACTGTGACCCATCAGTGTTATGCAGACCTAGCATTCAATTCACCTGCCTTTTATCTGAATACTTTAAGATATATGGATTCCTGTTATCAAGGTTTTGAATGCTTGTCTTACCTTCACCCTAATATTGTCACTTGGTATCCGACGAGCTAACGTACACGGAGGTAAGTCCCTTTTTCGTGCTACCCAAATATTATCTATTCTATAAGTGACTTGCAGCAACCAAACGTTGACCTTTTTTCACTTGCACTGTATTTGCACTGTCGGTAAGTGTAAAGATAAAGACAATTATCAGTCAAGACAATGCTACCTGTTTGTAGCTTTAAACGTTTATCAAAATACTCATATAGAAGCTTATAAGTAATTAAAAAAATTGTCAAAATAATCAAAACATTCTAGTATATGAAATCTGCATGAAGTAAGATATTTTATTAACTGATTACTAATTAATTGACAATATCATTTTGAAAGAAAGTTCACATTTCACATGGTGAAATTCATCATACACGGCATATTTACTGTTAAAAAGTAGAATAAAACGACAAAACAAATTAAATATTAATATAATGTTTTAACACGATTTTAAATCTGATATCAATATAGCATTTAGTCCAATTGTTTGATATCGCCATCTCAAAAAGTTGACAAAATAGCTTAATTATCTGAGAAAAAACTTACAGGATACAATAGAAAACACCATGGTTTCATCATCAAGGCGAAATAGTCGAAAAACAATTCTAATTTTAAATTTTATAGACGGAAAAAAGCGAAGGCCCCTACCGTCTTGACAAGAAGTTCTCAGAGTTAGCTACACTAGTTGTCAACCTTTTTTAAAATATATTAATGCAAACATCAAATAAAAAGATCGGGGCTTTTCTGAGTATACATTATTATAACAAGCATTCTGAGAGTATTGCATAAGCTATACACGTCCCCTACCGGTTTGTGGAAATTGTGGAAACAATGCACTGTTATGCAGAATATCGAACCCGAACATTAAAAAATTGGAATATAAAAAATTAATTTTCTCGAAAATATGTCAACCAGACGATACAAAAGTGTACAAAAGATACTTGATCTGTAGTTTGACATTTTGAAGCTGTTCAGCAAATTTCATATTTTTTATCAAACGCATAAAGAATAAAAGTGTGGAAAACTGAAGTGGGACAGACAGACGGACGGACGCAGAGGAAAGCTATAGTTCCCCCCGGTGAAAACCGGTAGGGGACTAATAAGTGAAAATGAAGGTTCCCTTTTCTGGGATTTGGGACGTGATTCTCAGGTTCATTCACTAATGGTTATCATTATATATTTTAACAAACCAACAACGTTATACTTCATGTCTTTAAGAAAATTTAAGAAAAAAAAATATGAATCTTAATCGATTTTAAACTTTATATCTCAATAAATGACAACGATACCGCTGTATCAGGGCGGTAAGCATAGTAACGTAATCAGCTGGACTGTTTGCTGTTTGATAAACCTAGTAGATAACTTGTCGTCACGGACAGCAGACGGGTCAATGATTAAATTTGAATGACCAATGTGATGAAACAAGAGGCTCGTGAGCCACATTGCTCACTTCACAAACACAGTTACTGTACTGTTTTGGTCTGTGCTGGAATAGGGTCACTTGCTTAACTAAAGTGATATACAGTTATCTTCTTTTACATCTATTATTCTGTTCATCTCACTCGATCAACCTTTGCGTGCACACGTTAAAGTCCTGTGTTTGTCTAAAACAAATTAGATTCTTTTTGTGGCCCTTTTATGACATTCTGTGGTCATTGTGCAAAAACAATTTATTACCTTGATTTTTCATTTTAATTATATATTCTTCAAAAGACGAATTCCAAAGTTTTGACTTTTGTTGACTGCGATCTAAATTCCTTCCTTACTTAGCTTAACAACAACACATCAGTTATAAAACATTATCTATCATTCAGGATATCAATTTTCTTAGAAAAAGATTTTTGATTCGCAATACCATATATTTATTTATCATCTTTTATTGAAAAGGAGAAAGCATTCTCACGATGCAAGAAAAATAATTTGCATTATGCGATACCAGTAATTATATAGCTCCAATCTATATTATTATATTGAAATAACTGACTCGAATTTTCGGGCTTTAATACCGATGATTCGTAGAGTGCTGCCTTTTGTTTTATATATTTTAAACATCATTGGTACTTGAAGATAACCATTTGTTTTTATTTTTTCTCAATCAAACTTCTCTAATTAATAATCAACGAAAATTCCTAAAAAAAAAAAAAATAAATCCGGAAATCATTTGGATTTTTTGGGTTTAACAATATTGCGCATGTGCATTACATTCACGCTTAATCACGGGAAACTCTTAAAATTTTATATCACATTTGCATGGATAAACTCAGAAACGATAATACAAAAACGTGCTAATTTTCATCGAAAATTTGCTTTATATTCTGTTAATCAAAGAAAATAGGGGAGAAAACTGTAACTCAGTGCATTTAATATGAAAAATCCCAAGAGTTCCGAATGTCAACATGGTGTGAAAATTTAAAGCGAGTAAAAACGTAGGTGAAAAAGTGTCGTTGCGGAGCGATTCTGTAATTTTTGCTACTTTACGGGTATATAGAAGGCATTTTAATTGTGGTGAAGGCCTCTCCCAAGACACAGGTGGATTATTCTAACTAAGCAGAGTGTAGTGAAATTAATAGCATTTTTGTAGGCTTAATGCTTGGTTTTGTAAATGTAAACAATACGGTGTGTCGATGTATCTATTTCGTAAATGTCCGATATCATTTGCAATATCAACTTGTGCTAGCACGGGTCAAAGTTTAGTGCCATAAAAAAAACATAAATTCAAGTTATGTTTGCATTTAATAGTTTAAACTATCATTTTTCGTTCAACCAAAAAGCTACCTTAACATACTAAGTTCAAATAAAAAACAATTGAATGATATCATATTGGTCAAATGACATGATTGCTAACTCTTCAGACAATCTAATGAAAGGGCGAGAATGTCAATATTTAAACATGATTTGAAATTGATAAAGTAGTACTCCAATGAACAGATGAGATACAATCTACAAAACCGCTTATCTACCACATCAAGTTTCACCCAGATTTAATGAACAATTCTTTGAAAGTTCCTTAAATTTGAAAGACCAGAAAACTTATAATAGTTTTCATTTCTTTTTTTCAATGAAGATAGACCTCTCAATGTCCGAGGGGACACAAAGTAAATCTGCTGGTTTTAAGCCCCTAGTTTTGACCTTGTCTAAAAATAAAGTTACGTGAACTTCTGACTCCGATGTTGTGTTTTACACAACGAGTATGTTAACTTAAATTTAGGTTTTGTACACAAGCGGAATCAAGAAAATCTGATGCGACTAGTGGTTGCGATAAAAGAATGTTTAAGTTTTCATTCTGCCTGGCCTCTTCATTTTTAGGATGCAAAGAAATGCATTAGAAGTATCCATATATCACACAACAATAATAAATATGCGACATGTATTACCGGTAGTTGTTGTTTGATCAATATAAGATTCTTTATTTACATTAAAAGAAATATGATTATGGTTTGAGGAAAACATTTTTTTCAAACCTTTGGTAATGCATTTCTAATCATAACCTAAATTTTGTCTAGTAACAAGCGACATATAGAACTCACTCTTCTTGTGCACTGTTTTGTAACCTTTTTAATATTCAAAATAACACGCTATGAACAATCTAGAAACTACTGAGGTATTTTAGTGTTACTTGCAAATAGAAAAACAGGATTGTGTATTGATTGAGCCAATCAAATGTCTCTTTTCATTGACCAGTTATTATGCAGATTTTAACAAACGAGCAAAATCAGATTAAAACTTATAAGTAATTATATCCTTTATACAGCTATTCCCTTGTTCTTGATTAATCGTTAATTCGTTAATAACTTGTTCATTAGGCCTTTAGGTTAGAATAAAATTACAGAGGATTTTCGGGAATCAACAGAATTGTTCGCTATACCATACTGTTCTAAGATGTCAGTTGTCTCAGAGACTTGGGTTAAGGTGCCCCGGTGACCTCGTGTCTCTATCATTGATAATGTCCTCTAGAGATTTGATTGATATTATCATGGTCACTCGACAGTTGGCTGTTATTGTCTCATAATATGTTGACAAACACAATACTAGTATCTAGTTGTACCGAGGGGTCTGCATTTAGTGGTACGGGCTTCGTCTACGTGAAAATGAATTGTGACCCCTGTATTTTGTTTCTAACCGGGGCTCCGACAATAATTATTTGGTTGAATATTAAAAATATCTTTGTTAAGCATGATAAAATCAATATCTCGTATTTTAAGGAAAATAAAAAAAACATTATCAAATTCAATTTTTATAAATTGAAAATTGTAAAAGTCCTTGAGGGTTTTAAAATCAAATCTAAAAATTGATAGAAAACAATTATTTCTTTAAGTAAATTGTATGTCTATTTAGAAAGAAAATACGTCAACGTCAAAATATTAAAGTATCAACAGCTCCCTGACTTCACATTTCAGGCAACCATTTTACTATTTAGGAACATATTTATGTACAGTATAGATAAGGTGCTATGCATAACATTTTTTATTCACATGAAACATTTGAAGTATACTGTGTCATTAATATTCGAGGGTATCAATTTTCGAGGATAAAGTGAAAAAATCACAGTTTCAAGAATAAGTAAATTCGTAGCCAATGACCCTATCAATACAAAATGTTAATTAATAGAAATTGCACTTCAATGAACATGTAATTTTGTGGATCAACTTAAAAACGAAATTCACGAAAATTAGTATTCAGCAAATATTGATGAAATCCCTGTTTACACTTAGTCTAAGTAAAATATAATAATTGTTAAAAACAGTCCTTAATGTTGTCAATCCGACTTTTTCGCAAATATTTACACATTAGCAAATGAAGCAGTAACAGACATTCATTTTGTAGCTACATACAAATCCAAGTTAACTCTTGTGCATGATGCAATCCACTAATAGGACATGACATTATTCAATTCTAATAAATTTCATGCTATTACAAAGACCAAATTAAGAAGTTTTTTTCTTGAACCTCATTTTATAGGTTATAGTATTTCAAATGGTAACTTAACGAAACTAAGTTCGAATTACGAATAATTCAGCGTTAGGTGCTATTGCTGCTCATTTGTTAGACAACTTAATGAAAGGACAAGAAAGTCAATATTTAAACAATGATACATGTTAATCAGCAACACAACTCGATACTTTAAAGTCAAGAGACAAACGTTATGTAATTCAGTTATCTAACTATGAATACCACTCTACAATTCTTTGATAATATTAAGTATCATTCGGTATATTTATAAAATCAGACTTTTGTGTAATAATATTTGATATATGTCGTCTTTTCGCACGTTTATATATATTTATTTGTTTAATTTTTGCAACTTTTTTCTATGTTTAAGTTTTACCTCTTCTCGAATCATTTAATGTCTTAGATACAATGTATTGAAAATGTACAATAATAATCGATAGAAATGGAATAGACAAAATATTAATGGTAATGTAGGAGATACAAAGTAACGTGCATTTGACTGTATAATTGAATGTTTTGATCTCCGACCGTACCAAGATTTTACGATGCTGTTTATACTTGCTTTGTAATATATTCATGTAACGCAACAGTTTACATCATTACATAAAGAAAAACTTTTTTAAAAAACTCTATTAACATTTGACATAACAGCTATTTTCTGTAAAAAAAAAAAAAAACCAAAAAAAACAAAGGGTTTTAAAGACTTTGTTTTTCAACATGAAGTTAAAATATTTGCAAAAGGACATTCTTGCTCATCAAGGGGTAGAAACAGTTCCATTTACTTTAGGATTTAATGGTAATACATGGAAATGTTATATTTTAAGCAGGAAAGAAGGAATTAAATCACGAAATCGTAAAAATATATGCAAGTAACAATATTTGTAATATTTCCTAATTTTTGTTTTGTATCAATTAATTAATATAAGTTCTAAAAATTTGCATTTTAAAACTTCACAACTATTGATAAAAGTTGTAAAGCTGTTACACGTTTTAAAATTTGATTTCAGTTGAGAATATCTGTTAAGAAAATGACGTACATTTTGGATAATCAAAGTTTGTTCTTTGATAATAATTATTTAATTGATTTTAATGATAGGAAAAAAACTTAACCCCCCCCCCCCTAAAAAAGGCGAGACGGAATCACCTCAGTGTAAATTCTTATAGACAGTTTTTATTTTGCATTATCTTGTTCAAATGACTTAAACTAACCATTTTTCTGGAACTCCTTATTTGTAAAACGCTGAATATTACTTCCAGTTTTCATATATAGAAATGAACAACTTGACAGATCTCTACGGAAGTCAGGATGAGAAAAGTCACATATGGGGATCAAGCTTTCTGAACCTGGACAATGGTAACAGCTGGCAGACTGTTGGAACTCAGTATCCCGATCCCGACTCAGAAGACGAGGGTGAAGTTGAGGACGAGGAATGGGAAAGGAAACACCTCCGATATGGCTGGGGGAAATTTACACCAGAGTAAGTGTTCACCATCGAATCACCAACAAGCCTAGCTTACAATTGAATAAGTAGCTCATCAACAACTTTACTTTCATTATTATCAAAAAGATTGGCTAATGCTTTGTGTAAATCTAAGTTATTTGTAATATTTACATCAATATTTTCATTTTATCTTATTATTCAGTTAATAATAGTCATTCAATATGTCGTTTCATTGTCCAACTCAGCACGTATATAGTATAACCACTATTATATAATTATAAATTTAAAATTGAAAAATTTGTCATTCTGGTTCAATAAATGAGTTTCAAACATTAGTAACTGGTCCAGCTTTCAGTACTTACAATTCTTTGATGCATCAGAGGTAGCGCTTTGAAAAAGCATCTGGTTGTGTTATAGTTTTGGTTACATGATATAAAGCGTTTAACGAATATGCTAACTGCTAAACTTAAAACCATGTTTTGCTTTAGTACAATGAATAAAAGATATAATTAAGTAAAAATATGTGACAATGTTTCAATTTCCGATGGTTCTCTTCATTTCGCCCAGTTAGACTTTTGTAATAATCGCAGCGAATCTCGATCTTATTGTTCAATAACTAAGATCAATATACAACACAGATCAATAGTAACAATGTAGGCCTAATACATGTCAAGTATATTTTACTCTTTTGTTATAAAAAAATCCAAACATTCGATTTTAACTCTCACCGATGGTACTCATTCTTCACCTATATTTTTTCGTTTCTCACTAGTTGCTTTCAGGTCTTTATTCCCTCCAATGGTTACGTTTTCTTCACCTATATTTTCCTGTTTCTCTCTAGCTGCCTCCAGGTCTTTAACTCCATCCGGTGGTACGTGTTCTTCACCTGTGTGTTCAGCCTGTTCCAGGGATACCTTGTTAATGGCGTCATCAACGCCATCATCTCTACGCTGGAGAAGAGATTCGAGCTTCCCAGCTCTAAGTCCGGTCTCATTGTTAGTTCTAACGACTTCATCGCCTTCTTCTTAGTGTTGTTCATCAGTTTCTATGGCGGAGAGAGACACAAGCCTCGGTTGATCGGGCTCGGTATCATCACGCTCGGAATCGGCTCCTTCATATTTTCATTACCCCATTTCTTCACAGGATTATACAGCGTGTCAGGAGGTAACCAGTCAGTTTCATTGACCCAATATAAATCATTTTAACTATAATATAGTCAACTCATCTGGGAAACGTTTCATAAATCCAATCGAACTCGAAATCTGCTTATAAGAAGTGTAATGTTTTCTTCTTTGAGTTTAAAGTAAGACAAATAACTTGTAATCGTCGCAAACTCATGACGCTTACTGACGGTGAACAAACTGAAAAATAAGTAGTTTCATAACTACTATAGTCTGTCCCAAGTTATTGCTTCCATCAATTTTTGATGATTTTTAATAAAAATACACATACCTGTGAAAGAAATACAATTGAAATCGATGAAAGGGAATATATCCAAGATATCTTCATTGAACAATTATCCCTTTTCACTCATAAAATTTCATAGGAACGAAAATATTTTACTTACGGAGATTTGTAATGGGAAATGTTTACATCTTTTCTCCATTCGGAATACACTCGGAATACATCGCGCAATATTTTAACATTATCATCCGGGTTTTTTAATGGCTGATCCAATGCAAAATCTCCGTAGAGTTTCAATTTTTGGATGTGTATTGAAACCTGAAGTGGTAGAGGGGGCGTTTCAAAACAGATAATCTGGACATTTTTCATATTAGTGGATGAACGTAGTTTGAGCACAAAGGTATTTACTATTATTGAAATATCAAGCAAAAGTGGTGGAAGCAAAAACTCGGGACAGAGTATAATTGTTTTTCAATCCACTGATTAGAAAGCGACTTTTTTGTTATTGGGGGATCATGGATAAACAATAGTTCTACTGTCAGCATTCATTTCTCTCACAAAAGTGTGAAGACCCCCGTGTGGAATTGGCCTAAAATTATTCATAAAACCAAACGAAAAGTTTGCCTATTGTAAGTGAGCGATAGTGAAACTTACGTGTCACCTATCTCAGAATGCATATTTTCATTACACTTTTTATTACTCCAAACTAAAGGGTCATGTTATTTTTGAAAACGAGGGAAACCCTCAACGAGTTGGCTAGGCTTTCTAACAATGGGTATGAAAGCGAAATGTAAATGCATTTACTATAAATTTAGATGCTGATGATTTCGAGAACGTTTGTTACGCGAACGCTACAAGTACGTCGTGTTTAGAGACCAACACTGAATCGAATGTTCAGAACCACCTATATGTGTTCATGCTGGCCAACGCCCTCCACGGCGCCGGATCCACCCCCATGTTTACTCTGGGCACAACCTACATCGACAACAACACGAAAGCCAAGAACACTTCTTTTTACTTAGGTAGATAATACTAGATGTAAAGGATCATTGAACTGTATGATGGAACTTAATTGCAACATCTTTAAGTTCTAAAATACATGTGATGTTTCCTACAGATGTTGGTATTTTTGTTTTGTGTATTCAGGACTTATATATGCAGCAGCCTCTGTGGGCGTGGCGGCGGGATACATGCTTGGTGCTCAGACATTGTCTATTTACACAGATTTTGATAAAGTAAATCCCGAAGAGTAGGTGATTTTTTTTAATTTCAATATGACCAAAGCTACTTAGTATCCACATTGCTATAAAAATATTATAAGGTCGCCAAATTTTTTTATAACAATTGAAAGTATTTAATTGACAGTCTAAACTTGACACCGATTGACCCTCGCTGGGTTGGGGCGTGGTGGATCAACTTCCTCATCGTGGGTTCCGTAATGATGCTGATAACTGTTCCTGTTCTTGGATTTCCTAAACGACTGCCTGGTAAATAATAGTCATCTTGATATGATATGCATTAGACAAGAATTCGTGATTCTTGTGAATTCTGACGGATGGTTTGATATTATAATAAACAGGAAGCAGGAAACTTTTGGAAGAGCGGGAGGAAGAGGCGTACGTTTCGGCGAAGACCGAAGATGAAGACCCGACACAGAGGCCCGGATGGAGAGATTTCCCACGGATGTTGGTGGCGCTGGTACGGGGGCTAACTTTTGTTATCTTTTGCTCCTTTGAACACATTAAAAATATTAGTATTGCGCGTAAGCTAATGCTTTTGAAATGGCTGGAGCGATTTTATTTAAATTAAGATGAGTCTCCGTTTCATTTTAAGGCACGTTCATTTTGTTTTTGTACCACCCTCCATATCGCTCTTTTGCTTAGATTCTAACACCTCTTAAACACACGTTCTCTTAATGCACTTGCAAATATATCAGAAATTCGGACTGTTTAAACTATCACCGATATACATATATTTTAAGATTGTTAGTTAATTCAATGTTCGCTTGTTTTTCTAAATTTTGGAATAAGAAGAACTGTGACAAGTATTTCCTATACAACAGATAATGAACCCAACTTTCCTGTTCCTTGCCCTGGCAACTTGTACAGAGGGGATGATCGTCAGTGGAATAGCTGCCTTTGGAGCCAAGTTTTTCCAGGAAAAATTCAATTTACCAGCTCCTTTTGCTGGACTTCTGATGGGTTAGTTCGATATACATGACTCTTTGCTGACCTTGGTTATATAACTGAAAATGATTATTTGTTAATCATAAGTAAAATAATAGCATACTTTGCTTTAAATGATCAAAAAATCTTCTAGGAATTGTGACAGTTCCAGGCGCTGGGGGAGGAATGCTGTTGGGAGGATTGTTGGTGAAGAAGCTCAAACTGAAAGTGAGGGGGATCATAAGAATGGACCTCATTGTGGCTATAACTGCTTTAATCTTTGGGTGTTTATTCTTTATCCAATGCCCCAAAATGCAAATGGCTGGTGTAACCTCAGAATATATTACCAAAGGGTCAGTATTTCTACTCAATAACGTACAACTTTTGATATGTTATATGCAAAAAGAGTCATGGGAATAAGGGGTATGATTTTTTTATAGAGATTTTGGAGATGTCGAGAGTAACTTAACAGGTTCCTGCAATGCCGCGTGCCACTGTTCATCCATTTCCTATGAACCAGTGTGTGGTATGGACGGACTGGTCTACTTTTCCCCTTGTCATGCAGGATGTAGACTCAATTACACGTGGATGGACGGCCCTATGGGTAAATTTAAGGTACACATCAGCACCGTATGTGTTTATATCTAAAAAATCATTTGTACATATTTGTTTCGAATCACAAAACAACTGGGGGTTTTTTTCCAGGCTTATATGGACTGTACCTGTATTCAAAACAGTTTTATGTATACAGCGATGATGAAGAACAATACGAGAGAAGCAGCAGAAACTACAACCATTTCAATGACGTCATCTACCGTAATATCCAATCAAACGAACCCTACAGCCATGCCAAACGCCTTCCAGGGAATCTGTCCCGGCGACTGCAAGCTGATCTGGGTCGTTGTTCCGTTGCTATTTATAGGCATGCTGATGACGTTTACCACCGTCTCACCGACACAAACAGCGACTTTAAGGTATTTTTAGACGGCAACTAATCAGATGACTTTTGATACCACGCAGCACTCATCCATTTTATATCTTCCTTAATATTATAAAAATAATATCTGTCATTGAGTGTGCTTTCCTCTTTTGTGCTTTCTTTAAAAACCAAGCCTTCTGTTTGGTTGTAAAAATAATATCCCATCGGTAAAAAAACACTGCAACGTACAATGTAAATTATACTTTGATTTATCTGCATTGTTAAACACATTAGCTCTAGTAAAAGCAAGTAAAAGTATCTGATAACATCATTTGCAAGCTTTCTATCTAATTGAGTAGTAAAAGCGATTTTCGATCGTTTAAACATATTGCTGCTCTTTCTTGTATGTTCAACAACAAATATATAACTATGCCCATTTAAATATATTTTTTTAGCTCACCTGAACCGAAGGTTCAAGTGAGCTTTCTGATCACCTGTTGTCCGTCGTCCGTCCGTCCGTCCGTCCGTCTGTCTGTCTGTCCGTCCGTCTGTAAACTTTTCACATTTTCAACTTCTTCTCAAAAACCACTGGGCCAAATTTAACCAAATTTGGTACAAAGCATCCTTATGGAAAGGGGATTATAAATTGTTAAAATAAAGGGTACAGCCCTTTTCAAAAGGGAGATAATTGCGAAACAGTGAGTATAGGGTGCGTGTCTTTAAAAATCTTCTTCTCAAGAACCACTGCACCAGAAATGCCAATTTTTACACAAAAGCTTGTATATATAGTTAAAATTCTAAATTGTAAAAATTGTGACCCTCAGATTAAAACTGGGGCCTCAGGAGGGGTTCAAAGTTTAACATAGAAATACATAGGAAAATGTTTTAAAAATCCTCTTCTCAAGAACCACTGCACCAGAAATGCTAATATTAACACAAAAGCTTTTATATAAAGTGAAGATTCTATATTGTAAAAATCGTGACCCCCGGACCAAAATTGGGGCCCCAGGCGGGGTTCAAAGTTTAATATACAAATACATAGGAAAAATGTTTACATGACTTTTGTTCCATTTATTCAACTAAATTGTGCACCAAAAAACCCAACTGTGTCCCTGATTATTGACAACTCATTGCATAAGCATAAAAGGTTGTTTAAATAAGAAATGACGGATGAATACGATAAGGTGTAAAAATTCACTAAATATTATTTTAGTTCATCGCTTACATTTTAATTGGATACCGTACCCGATAAACATATAAATTGATGTATAAAATTATTATTTATCGGGCACGGTCTCCAAGATAATTATAAGCGATAAATTTATCTTCTGATTTTGTTGCAAGATTGCAGCTAGTTTGGTTGAGCATTGGCAGATCAACGCACGTGGTGTGGATTTATTTGTAAACAACCATACCATAGATAATCTTGTTTTACACGGGAATTCAATTTAAAAACAAGTATGTTTTATTATAATTAGGGAAACACTGTTTATGTGTTACCCTCGTATACAAATGATGAACCCGTAAAATTTGTTCAAAGAGTGTTTAAAGCAGAAAGAAGATAATTTATTTATATTATGAACTTTAAAATTTCTTCGGTTTTTGTAACCATGATGAGTTATGATTCATTGTATTACAAATGCACACTACGTATTTTATAAGGAAATCTACTGAGTATACAGTCACATGGTGATGTTAAAATTGCATATAAAAATATAGTTGCATATTGTGGTATTTATGGACTTATTGTACGTACGACCTAACTCAGACAGCGTGTGCGGGTGTCATAACAGTATTTCACTGACATGGCTGAGGCAAAATAATTCCCGAATTTTCCTTTGAATTCGGGGCGTTTCCGCACGCAACAGGAGCTGATTTTTTATAAGATAAAAAACAATGTGTAAGAGGTCTAACTATCCCTGTTTTGTAATAATGCGAGGTCATTTGAATTTTTGATGCGTGTTGTTTCCGGAGGGGGGGGGGGGGTTAAAGGCCTGGGCTTGATTTTCAAACACATATGTAACTTGGAGGTAAACAAAGTCTCACGCCGTGCTGGATGCACGTGTGTATTTTGCTAGAAAATTGTAAATGAAGCGTTGTTTAAAAATATGTCAAGAGGATTTTTTCCAGAAGTTCGTTTTGAATTTTTAATCTGTATGTAAAGTTGTGCAACTTTGGTAAGAATATATAGTAAAATTTAATACTGTAGTGACACCTGCACGGATCTCCGCGAGCTCCCTGGTCGAGGACGGATGTGTCCCGGTGCACGGCGAGGGCTTTTGTTAACTCTTGTTGATGAACCCATGTTTTATGTGTATTTGTATGTTGTCTGCTTGGCAAAAAATACTATAATATGTACGAATTTAGTTACACAAAATATTTTTATTCTGATATTAATTGATATACGACTATTGGTACAGAAATTTAAATTAATGATACCTATCTTAAAGAAAATGTCAGCTCGAGGCCTTTGTGGGCGTTCCGGCCTTTGATATGTATAGTGAAGACTCTAAATTGAAAATCTAAATCTAAATCTAAATTGAAACCCCAGGCGGGGTTCAAAATTTAACATAGAACTACATGTACATAGAAAAAATGTTTAAAATCTTTCTTCTCAATAACTACTGCACCAAAAATGCAAATATTTACACAAAAGTTGTATATATAGTGAAGATTCTAAATTGTATAGATCGTGACCTCCGGACAAAAAGTGGGGCCCCAGGAGGGGTTTAAATTTTAACATATAAAGGAAAATGTTTTAAAATCTTCTTCTCAAGAACTATAATGCAACAGTTTGGGATATTACTATGCATACATGAACATCCTTAAATAATGTAGATTCTAATTTGAAAAATCGTGACTCCCGGACAAATAATGGGGCACCAAGGGGGGTTCCAAATTCAAACATTTTAAAAAATATAAAGGAAACGTTTAAAAATGTTCTTCTTAAGAACTACAATGTTATAGTTTGTGGAATTACTATGCATGCATCCCTGGCTTATGTAGATTCTTAATTGGTAAAATCATGACCCCCGGACCGATGCTGGAGCCCCAAGAGGGGTCAAAGTTTATTATAGAAATATAAAGGTAACACATTTTGAAAATTCTTCTTTTTAAGAATTACAATGCTTAAATTTGTGAGTTTACTAGCATGCATAACACCTTGGATAATGTAGGTTTGATAGTTTTAAAATAGTGACCCCTGGACTAATTCTGGGGACCCAAGCTGGATTAAAAGTTAAACGTAGAAGTATAAATGGAAAATGTTTTAAAATCTTCTTTTCAAGAACTACAATGCTTCAATTTGTCAGATAACTACGTAAGCATTCTCAAATAGTGTAGATTCGAAATTATAAAAGCCGTGACCCTCGATCTAATACTGGGCCCCAAGAGGTGTTCAAAGTTTAGCATAGAAATATAGAGGGAAAATGTTTAAAAATCTTTTTCTATGGAACTATAATGCTTCAGCTTGTGAGATTACTATGCAAGCATCCTTAAATAATGTAGATTCCAAATAAATAAAGCTTTAGCACTTGACTAATACTGGGGCCCCAAGATGGGTTCAAAGTTTAACCTAGAAAGATATATTGAAAATGTTTTTAAAAGTTTTTCTCGAGAACTATAATGCTACAATTTGTGAGATTACTATGCAAGGATCCTCAAATTGTGTAAACTCTAATGTAGTGGAACCAAAAGTTATCTTTCTTGATGTTGTTCTGTACAGTCTGAGAGTTATTCCTCTTGATGTGGAACTCTTCTACGTTCATTTTTTCAGGCTTTGTACGTGCGGTCCCGCCACAGTGCTAAACATTTTCATTCCTATGTTACTATTTATGTTGTTAAAGCCAACTATAAACCTCGGACCAATACTGGGGCCCCATAAAGGGTTCAATGTTTAAAAATAGAAAAAAGCATATGCTACGAAATAGAATGTCACAAGGAACTGCTGTTCAGGTGAGCGATGTGGCCCATGGGCCTCTTGTTTTATTATACCTTTTATTGTACTTAAGATGTTCTTTCCTTTTCGGCAAAAACATAATCAATAGATAAAATGTTACCCTGCGATTCATCCTATTTGAATGTTTTTCAGATGTGTGGCACCTAAACAGAAAACTCTTGCAATCGGGGTGCAGTGGCTCTTTCTCAGACTCTTAGGTACTCGCAAAGTTATAATATAGTAAAGTGCAAAACAAAGCCAGATTTCAATTTAAGTAGTTTTATTCTTTAATTTGTTACAATGTCATCACTTTTTAACAAATGACTGAAAATTGAACTAATACGTTCAAAATGCATAAAGTTAATAATCAGTTAGACCCCCGTGTCGATTGTGACACTGCGCGATGCGCCTTTGCATATAAACGAGTCTATATGGTTCTGACCTAAACCCATCCACGTTTTCACGATTTTAACTTTCTAGTGTGTGATATTTTCTGGCTGAATTTTTTCCACACGATTTTTCATGATCTGTCGAACATTTTCTGTCTGATTTAAATCCGGGGATGCGGCAGGCCATTCCATTTCGGCCATGTGATTCTGTGTGAACTATTCAAGGGAATAGGTTGAGGTGTGCGGTCTAGCGTTGTTGCAAAACATATGTTAGATCATTTGTCACAACATTAAACAACAGCAAACCATTCATCAAAATATCACAATTTTTTATTGTGGATATATTTCTGCTCACAGAAACAAGTGGAGTTAATCCCAATTCAACTTGCTTATTTCATCCCACATCGTAACAGCTGGTGAGAACTTCGGAACCATTTTGTTTACAATGTCCATATTTTCTCACCTTTTCTGGGTTCATCTGTAAAATTGAAATCGACTTTCGTCCGTAAAAATCATACCATCAAAAGTGTAATTCTGATGAAGGATACCATCATGCCTCTCTTACGCCTGTGCTCTGCAGTAACTTGGGCACATTTTGAGACACATGTTATGCTGTTAGAAGAACATCGAAGTGAACCACAAAAGCATACAATATTTTCTCAGCTTTATTCACCAAGCGTGTGCCAACATATAACAAGAAATTATCTTGACGCAAGCGTCAAATGGGCCGCAAAAAATATAATTGTTGTATGAATCATTGGTTGTTTACATAAAAACACACCGCAAAGAAGAAAATAAAAGTTGGTTGTACTAATTTTTATGGTAAATTTAAATATACTTTCAGCAACTTGTTTTGAAGTTTAACATTTTAGTATTATCATAAAGAATCGAGTTCGTTACTGTAAGCATTTCTAACGGTAATTGTTCGATCATTGCCATAGTATGAAGGAATGGAAAACACATTGATTTTTACAATACAAAGATCAACTCATCATTTTTCTCTTGGAGATTATGCATTTCAAACCATTTTGTTTTTTTGTTTGTTTTTTTGGTTGTTTGCATTGAATTGAATGACAACTTAATGCATTAGTTTATATGATTTCAAGGGACCACGTGATAAAACAGAAATTGATTAGCTCAAATTTTCCAGTCAATTCAAATTATTATGTCTGTCATATTTTTGCGTAAATAATTGATATGGATGTCATTTCATGATATTTTCTACCACATTTTACTTGGAAATATAATAAACACACACATAAAGTCATTTTATTTGACACGGCACATAGAAATTCAAATATATCCTTTATGTAAAATTTAATGACATTCAGGTCTTTAGTATTTCAGGTCTTTAGTATGTCCCGCATACCGATCCCGTTGCGAATGACGACCTCCGGAATTTTCCGAATAGATTATAGTCTCGATAAAAACGCGCCAAACACGACAGTCTAGTATGACCTATTTTTCATTTACGAGTAAGACAAAAAATATGTGATATTTTTAAAAGGCATAAAACATATTTCTATATGCAAATTTACTTTTAATTCATAAAAATATGCATAATAATAATTCTATCAATAAAGAACTGTCCCGCAGAAACGCAGTAACAATATTTAAATGTGTATCAAATAACGGACCGCCTTCCGGCGGCCCGTAATAAAAGGCTCTAACAAAAAATAAAACGAAAATAAAGACACCATTACAATACCATGTCATACAATACGTACACAGTCACATGCATTTATATTCTAGTAGGCTATCTTCAAGAGTTAATAGAGAAAAATACATATTCAGAAAACTTAATAAATTCATCATCTTTCAATATACCAGAAACTTTCAAAACAAATGCCTTATATTAAAACCATTTTAACTAGAGCTTGGACTTTAGGTAGTTGTGTCAAACAGCAATGTAACGTAGGCCTGTCTTTTTCATTGCTGGCCACTCAGCCATGGCTCTTTGAAATCAACAAGATTTTCTTTGCTGAGGTAAGACAGCGCAATTTGTGTATATTTCGCTTGAAACCGCATCATTTTTGACGTAAGAAATAAATAGCTATGTCCAACCGAAAGTCCATTAGGTCTTGTTAAAATGGTTCAAAGTACACAGATACAGGACATTTGACAGGTTGGGCAGACATGTAGTTACCTATTTGAGAAATAACTACGCTAAACTGGAACTATTCCCTGTTTCAGTAATAAAAACATTCCTGCAAATGCGGGATTTTGAGACGTTTTTCCATTCACGTCTTGTTTTCTTTAACTGAAGTGGGATTTTTGATTTATTTGGCATACATTTTTTTTGTCGATGTGAAAATAATACAAAGAAACTGTATATTTTAAAAACTATGCATGCATACGATATTTACCGAAAAGTCCGGATATTATTTTTTGCACTTATAAACCAAAGAGTAATCAAAACTCTTTAAACTTTTTCCATAGTAGTAATTGGCATGAAAATATTTGTCCAATAGAAGTAATCAATTACACTTCGTTTTTTTAATTCAGGAACAGCTCCTGGTCCATTAATTCTTGGATCTATAATCGATAGCGCATGCCAAGTGTGGCAGGAAGTGTGCGGAGAAACCGGAAGTTGTTGGGTGTACAAGAAGACAGACATGGGCGTTAAAATGTTTATCTGGTGGTGTCTCACTAAGTTCCTGAGTGTTTTGTTTTATTTCTGTGCTCAGTACTTTTACAAACCACCGGTGAAATCTTTTTCCGACGACGAAGATGAAAAACCGTCCATTAAGCCTTACGAATTTGTTGACGCTAAAGAAAGTGTTATATAAATACCATGTACAGAATATTACAGACTTATTTAATGGAGCAGCTATCTTACAAATTAAAAACTCAATACCTTAATTTTTACGTCGTTTTGGTTTTTCATAGGACAGGGAGATCCCCCTGCCATTGTTGTAGACTAGTTTGGATATATGTTATCTTGGGATCTCCCATCTTCTAAATGTGTATTCATCAATGATAATTATGTCTTACTTAGTCTTTAGGGAGATCCCACTGCCTGTCTGAAATTAGGTGCTTAATAAGTCTCTTTATGTTTATCTGGGATCTCCCTAGTAGTTAAGGTAGTTTATTTGTAGTTATTTGTTTATCTTCGTCATTAATAAATGACAATATTCATCAAATCATGACTTGTAGTGTTTAAAGGAGTAAAAATTAACAAAGCTGCAGGACCAAGATGGAACTGGTTTCCACACATTTTAGCATAAGATAAATGGAGGACATAAATTGTATTATCAAAGACGATTGATGAAACCATCGCATTCTTTTTGTTATATCTTTAATTCAATGCCAAAATTATGAATCGCCGTTGTCTTAGAGCAAGAACTCTAAATTTAATTACTGTTTATGTTATAACATTTTATATATATTATTTGTTTATTGTTCGGTTCCTTGTGTCTTTAAAACTTTAATATCATTTTTGAAATTGAAACTCGCATAGTGTATGTGCCATTCTGGAAACATAAGTGATCATTACGTGTTTTGATTGATTTATTTAAAAGGCAAAGACTGGTTTGGATTTTAATACTATTCAATGAGAATTTCATCATGAATAAAATAAATTTATATAAGAGATGAAAATGAATGGAATCTCTATGAAAACTTTTAATAGACGAGTAGCTCTCTGGTAGAAAGAAAATGGGGGAACAAAATGGCGCAAATGCCCATTCGGTTTAGTAATGAAATACAATTTTGAATTTATTTTTTCCCAATTAAATCGATTCAAATATATTATGATACAAGTTTGCAAAACACTGTTTCTAACTATATTCAGTTTTTAATATATTTAACAAAAGATAAGAAAAAAATAATGCCAGAAATTTTGCGGTATCAAACCCATAACATAAAAACCCTATCTATATAAGGTTAGCTTATGTCAGGTACTCTAACCACTGAGCCATTTCAAACACAACAAATTGGGCTGTTCAAATATAATGTGTGACTTTGACCACGAATTTACGGACTTATATTATTTTTTTCAAAACGTTCAATTGTTGGGATACAAAATGATATATCTAATGTATAGTGGGTCATCTCTCCACGTTTTTGTTTTCCATTAGACCTTATTTAGATTATGTGAAAAAAAAATATGGAGCACAGACCCACTCTATAAAAGAGAATGCCTTGAAGTTCTAAAGAATGAAAGTATTTGCAGGTTTTAATACGTTTAAGCCTGTTTGAGTCAACATATTCCAAGTATTGAAAATTAATGTTTATAGGTTAAATATCAATTATATGTAAAATGTATATTGTTTTAAATGACTTTTTTTTTTAAATATCAGATTTATTGGTATTTTAATTTTTCAGTTGCTTGTCCGACCGTGTATGAGCATTTTACACGCCTTATCCACCCATCTTCTGTGTTTTTAAAGTTGACTATCTACGTAGGTTATTTTTTCCAAAGTGTGTCTAAATATTCTCTCTATTTAACTATTTAAGACTCCTTTTGGGGATTGTTACCTTGCATTCCAGATTACAATTGATGTGTGGATATTGTCCTCCCATTATGCTGAGGTCCACGCAGAAAATATATAAGCGAGGTTAAACCGGATGCTATGGGGAAAATTCAGCCTGCGCATGAGCTAGCCTGGTTCCTGTGCGTAGTGGGTAGCTCAGGGAACCAGGCTAGCACACGTTTATCTGAATCGGGATCGGGATTCCGTGCCATATGCACACATAGTTCAAAGGCGCTGTAATTGTAAAGTTGTCGGTAAACAGTACAGAAACAAAGTATTCCTTTTAAAGAAATGATTGGCATGTGATATGAACTATCAATATTATGAGATAAGTTAATGTTATGCCGAAACTACAACATGCATCAAATAGCATAATTTGCAATGTTTTGTTGTTTTCCGAATACACATGTAACTTAACTTTACTTTTATAGTAGGCGAGGCTAGAGAACTTCCCGATTAAATTTTTTTAAGCATTTAAGTATGATTGAATAATTATGTCACTGTATAAAAGTTTAAATCTCAAGAAAAATGCATCAAAATATGAAATTTTTGATTTACACAAAGCTGTCACTGCATAGTTAACAAAGTAGTGCTAATCGTAATGTGTGCGCAAATAGTAGAATTCACCGAATGCCTGATACTATACATGCATACTTCATTCATAGATAGATCATAATTATTTTAGAAGTATGAACCCTTGAAATTCTGAGATAAAAAGTCAGGGCTATACATACATGTATACGTAATACAACGTACAAATTTAGTGGTTAAAAGCAGAGGGCTAGAGTCGGTGGAATCTCTGATAATCTTAAGGCTTTCACGTTTTCGTTGGAAACACATGCAAATGGTCCACGTATTGTAGTCCTTTTTTAAAGGACAGCAACTTGTTTTTGATTTATTGTAGCTTTGTGAAAAACTGACAATGCATAAATTATTTAAGCATGGCATGAAATTAGAAAATATTATCATTATATTGAGAAATAAAAGTTGTATCTTAAATGCTGACATCTTCACCTGTCGAGTTGGCTTGATCACAGACCCTCTCCCCCTTTATCACCAACATCATGGCCAGATCAGATAGTCTTATAAATCACTCATCAAAAATGCTGTTAAATACAACTTATTTGTCGGAAAAAAGCTAATTCGTCCGAAATAATCCTAATTCGTCCGAACAAATCGTAATTCGTCCGAACAAATCCTAAATAGTCCGGACAAATAACTTATGTGTCCGAACAAATCGTATTTTGTCCGAACAAATCCTAATTCGTCCGAACAAATGACTCATTAGTCCAAACAAAAAGCTTATTTGTCCGAACAAATAACTTATTCGTCCGAACAAATGACTCATTAGTCCAAACAAGTGACTCATTAGTCAAAACAAATAACTTATTTGTCCGAACAAATCCTAATTCGTTTGAAGTAATAATTATTTTTTTCATCTGGCCTTTCCATGCCGCCACAGAAAATGAAGCGTTTCGTGAAATTAAAAAAAAAACTTTTGTTCTCTTAAACATGTCTAAGCAATCTCCATTGCGATTAAATTAATTTAAATCTGATATGGCTGTTCGAATAAGGAAGATTTACTTCTGTCTGCTTTCCCTCGGACTACGACAATATATGATCTGCCGGGATCGTTGGCGATAACCTCCGATGAAAGCGCTGTGGGATCGTTAATCTCCTTCACTTGCCAGCGACCCCTGTAGAACCAATCAAACTTCCTGTACAAAATGAAGTATCCTCGCACCGGATGAAGAGGCGGGCCCCATCTAATTTGCATCATGGTAGCGTTATCTCTCCTTACTGGTCTCTGTGTAAATAAACATCAGTATGTCATGATCAAAGGGTTCATCATATTGTGTCTTCCTATAATAACATTGATCACTTCAAAATTTCACTTACCACGCTTTGGTGTCGTGAACGTTCGAATTGCTGGATCACTAAATCCAACATCATTCACAGCATAAAGTTTAAGTTCATGGACTGTGTCGTCATCTAAAGAATCAAGCAAATGAAATAATTATTATATCCTAAATATTGATGTTTCTATTGATGGACTGAAATTTTTTACATTATTGAATTCACTACATGTTTATGGATCAGATACCCAGGAAATCGGAGACCCATTCAAGTTGGGTGGGGTCAATTTGTTCTTTTCTAATCGATTCGTTTTTGACGCCCCAGAGGAGAGTGTAGTTTGTAAGGGGACCGTTTGTGTTAAGTGGGGGATTCCATCTCATGGTCATTTGAGGTGGCTCGATGCGGGAAAGTTGAAGTTCGACAATTCTAGGTGCTCTAGGCGCTGAAAGGAAAAAAGAAGTTTATTGTGAAAATCCAATGTACTGTTAGTTTATATAGAACAAAATTATATGAAGAAAATACATTCTCAACACCTCTTATAAAAATACAGTCGTTCTTAGTCTTAGGTATGATATTAATCAACTATTTCTTGTAACCAACATCATTAAGCAAAGGTATCGTACACCACTGTACCGATCTTAGCGACTAACCACTCCGCTTTTAAAACATAACATTTCTTTTCATTGACATAAAGTTCCACAGAAAGCAAAACTTTACTTAAAGAAACAGGTAAGTGTCTGGTAGACTTGTAAATTTGAACTAATTACGCCACTTTAAAGTTTAAATTTATGATTTTGTAAAAAAAAAAAAAAATCTGTTAAATTAGAACAATATGTTTTAAGGGCGACCTATTAAATTTGTGGACAAATATATGATGTTGCCATCAAGACACGAAAAAGTCGGGGTAATTCACTCAGCAGTGCAACAAACCCCACACAGAATTGGGTATTTTGTTCTATACTTACTGATTTCACAGTTTTTATTGGATGATCCAATGGTGGTCTTTAAGCTCGCGGTACTGGCCTCCAAGACTTGGAGTCTCATCTCACCGGCTTCCAGAAAATTGTCGTACGCGGGATTTGGTTTCGGGTTTGGAATATTTTGTCCCAATTCAGCCTGCACCATAGCTTGCATTATTTGTGCATTAACAATAATGTTTTTTAAATATCCATTCATGGCTGTTAGTTTTTCTTGTCTTTGCGCTGAAATTTGATGCGCACACATACATAGTGTCACAATTGTGAATCCCAATAAATTCCACATTGTCTTTAGTCTGCTTTTTCCTCTTGCTTCTTTGCTCTTGTACATTGAATCCTGTAGAAAAATATCAAGTTAACAGGAATGAAAAAACCCTGAATTAAACTTGAAGTTTTTTAAATTTTGGCGCAGAGTTTCGAGCTAGCACCTTCTTGCCATGCCCGTAACTGCTTCCTTGCTTAGTGCTATTACTTTTTTCATTTCTATACTTTTTAAATTATATCACAAATTTACGGTTACTTTCTGGTAAAGAAAATATTTTTATTACTGCTGCACCTCTAATGCATATGCATAACGGTACACGGAATACTGACAGGTTGTGATGGATTATATCCTGTTATAAACAACAAAAACCTAATTAAAATTCCGCTCTGTGGATGCTGTGAATTGTGGTCATTCTATTATTAGAGGGGTTTTTTCAAGAATAAAAATGAAAATATTCTCCTATTGCCTAAGTCATTAAAATATCAGAAGCTTTTCGTATGTATGGACATTAATACGAATAAAATTCGGTTACAGGAGAATTTCTCATGCATAAATTAAACATTTCTGTAGCCTTTTAAACACGATAATATCAATTTTCGGGATAAAATTGTATAATGTTTTCTATTTCAGATTGTAAAAGCAACAATGAAGCGTTCATTGCAGAAACATTTCCAAAATGACGGACGCTGCTTACGTACTTTTTTCTGTAATGCTCGTTATCTTTATGCGCATATGCACCAACAAAGATAACCTTTAACCTTTTATTTATTGACCAAAGAATTTCTGTTGTCCCTAGGTAGACAAAATATACAACTTCCGTCGCCAATAAAGGTAAGAAGGGATGCGCATAATGTTTTTATCTTCTACCAGAACAAATGAGTCCGTGCTTTATAAAGATCTGTATTCTTTTCACTTACATAAGCAACGTTAAGTCCTTTTTTTTCAATTTAATTTGTAAGAAAACGTCAGTCAGCATTTGACCTAGTGGAAGATTGTATTAGCTGACAATGTCGTTGTATCGACCATAGAACTCACGAAATTATGACTTTAATTGAGACTGTTGTTTTATCAACTTGTTTGTCAGTAGCTTGCCCCGTTTAACAAATTGTTCATATGTAGAGCATGCCCTTGCGTTTGGAATCAACTGGAAGATGCAGGCGATGAATGTATATTGCCACATACGTACGAAAAGATTAAAGTCATCACGTTTATCAGAAAGTTTGTTGTTAGGTTACTCTTGGTGTATTTTTCCTATTAAAATGGCTAAATATGAAACAGATGCCTCGGACTCTGTTGTATATTTTATATGAAGTTCATTAGGATATATCGAGTCGACGTAAGTGTCGAAGTAACAATGTTAATTGATACTTCGTCGTCAATATATTTAAATGTTGAGTTGAAAGCCACAGAGGGGTATTGAATTTTTATGTAAAAGTTTTTAATAAATCCTGCGTCATATTATTATAGAAATAGGTCTGCTAACAATGGATCGCAATTAATACAAATGGGTATATCAACAGATTGTTGGAAGATCTGATTTCCTAAAACTCAAAGATGTTGTCAATCAGAAACGCAAGCATCTTTTTATATCATCAGTTTAGAGTGCTTGTGTACGCAATCTGAATAGTTTTATAAAAATGACATTTTGCAAATTTTGAATTTACTGGGTGGTTGTAAATACAAAATTTACCATGTTGTCATTTTGTATTAACACCCACCCAGTAAATTCAAATTTTACAACATGACAACAAAATAGTCTTGTAGATGATCAATGACAAGGTAAGTAAATTTACGATTCAATTTTATTGAAAAAGGCAGCTATCAACGATGTGAAATCAAGTCGGACCTTAATTTGTCGTGGGAAATGACTGTATAGAGTGTAGAAAAGTAGTAAGATTTGATGCTTTTTATGATAAAGTTTTGAAATTTCAAATTTTCTAAAAATGTTTTGGAATTTTTTAGTATCCGCATGTGTCATTAACACCACTTTTTTGAATATGATTTTTTGGTAGGTTATGAGTTATTAAGTCACACTTCACTGTATATAATTCTGCTTAATTCATATTTTATTCAGACGTCTTTAGTTTTCCTTTCTTGTGACTTTCAAGAATTCACTAAATGTTATGAGTATCATCCACTTATTTAATTCCTCTGTATAAACAGTTGCTTGTTGTATTATTACTAATTATAATGTTGAACATTTTAATACAAATGTTTCGTTTTTAATTATAAACCATTATTTAATCATTTCTAATAGCACATCGTTTCTTAACTTTTTGACATACCTTTTGTTTACGTCCTGCTTATTCATTTAATTCATACGAATGCATGTATATGTGCATGCAATAATTAATCTTCATCATAAGAAAAGGGATTCATTTATTTGAATAAATACATTTATTTCATTAACAACATACAGTGTATGCGTAAATGACAATGTTTTCGCAAAACACAAAGTTACTGCATACAAATTTTAGTGACAATCTTTTAAACTGTCAAACTACTGTAGATTCTGAATGATACGCGAGGAAATAATTTTCGCGTAAAATCGCGAGAAGCAACCCTCGCAAATTTTAAAATCTCGGTTTTATTTTTCCGACAGTTTTGAATTATAGGAAATTATAACAAAAATTGGTGATCGCGATAATATATTCTCGCGATTTGAAGTAAAACTGCAGAATCGCAGAATTTAGTACTCGCGTAAAATAAGGAATTCACAGTATCATCTTTTACAGGTGTGTAGCTCTTAAAAAGGAACTCTCGTAACCGGTATGTTATGGCTCTCTCTTAGACTTTTTGGTACATGTTCACCCCAACCAAGTCGAAAACCCTTCAGTTTTTCATTCTTCTACTTTTAAAATATCAATTTAACATATCTAACCCACTGTAGAAACAATTATTGTCCAATTTAAGCATTAGCACGGTATGATATTTTGTCTGTTCGGCCTGGTGTGTTTTAGGGCCGACGACATCCTAAAAGAAGGTAATATTTATATGCATATTGAAAATTATAACCGTAAATAGAAAATTGTGTATTAACGAGGCCGAGTACAGAATGAGTACGCACGCTTTCGCGCAGCGTTTCATTTGTATTGTGACGTCATCTTTTTACTTTGTTGACGCCATGGCATGATAGTTTCAACTGCAGATATTCAGCAAAATTTGTTGAAAATAGCTCGTTTGATGTGTAAAATTGATATTATATTGTGGAATAAACATAAATGTCTCGAAGTATAAGCTATATTTGGGCTCGGGTCGAAAACGTGAAGAGGGTTCAGCAAGCCTAGTCCTCTGTCACGTTTTCTTAACCCGCCTAAATATAGCTTAATTCATATATTTCAAGACAGTAACCATGAATTTAATATTAATGGCCCTTAATATGTGATGCTATATATTTATTTATTACTTAAATGTGTCTGAATGTTTTAATAATACTATAAAGATCACCATTTCCGTCTTTGTCAAATAAAAAATAGCCATTACTAGTATCCGGCAAACTGGGAAATTGGGCATACCAAAAAAACAACTTTGATAAGACCTCTGGAACAAACCAGGAGGTAAAAGGGTTTTTTATTTGACCATTTAATGCCTTTAAGTAATAACTTACATATGTTAAACAGAAAAAGAAATCCCTCCTAGGGCAGAAGTTTAAAACAAATGTAAAAAATGTGCAAAATTGATACATTTCAAGCAAAATCCCATAGGGTCCTATGTTAATAATTAACAAACTTTAAGATGACCCCTTAAACAAACGGTGTGGTAAATGTATTATTTTTTTAACTTAAAATAATAATTATATCAGTAGAAATTCATGTAAAAAATTTCATTAAAAATCTAGGGCAGAAGAAATTAGACCCGCCCTCGTTAAATATTATCGCTTTAAAGCCATTATATGGCCCTTACTCAGGGATATGAAGCATTCATTAAACAGCCATTTTAACATGTTATTTAGATCGATATAAGAATAGTGCCGAAAAAAATTGTCCAGAAAAATCGTGTATATATATAGAGGATATATATATTGTGTGATTTTATATTTGCTTTATCCAACGAGTTGAAATGGTGTATATAACACTGTGCCGGATAATTAAGCCAGTGCCAAGGTGGCATTTTTGCACCCGCTTAAGCTGCATATATCGAAAAATTCAATTATGCCATATGATAGACCATTGCTTAAAGAGTTTACAACCAGCTTTGTTATCATTGTATCTCACCTGTCAGGTGAGATATTTACCTTTCAAAAATAAATTCCTATAGGAAAATAATTCTTCCCATAGGAAAAACAATATTCCTACCTGTCAGGTAATTTTAAATTTTCTATCGGAATACAACATCCTATAGGAATTTCAATTCAGATAGGGTTTGATAAAATCCTATAGGAAAATTTATTATCCTATAGGAAAACTACATGTCTGAATCAAATTCCTACAGGAAATACCATTCTCCTATAGGAAATATAATTCCTATAGGACTTTTAAAAAATCCTATAGGATTGTCAATATTTCCTGTAGGAGAATCAATTCTCCTATGGGAAATATCATTTTCCGATGGGATATTAATTTTTAAAGGTAAACATCTCACCTGTCAGGTGAAACACACTAAAAACAAAAGTGCTAGAAAATGGTCTATCATTTGGTATATATGGATTTTTTGAAACTGCATCTTAAGCGGGTGCAAAAATGCCACCTTGGCATAATTATCCGGCACAGTGTTAAAGGTTAATTATCACCTCTCATGTGACACTAGTACAGATTTGTAGCAAATGTTACATCAATGCACTTTTGATGGCATTTCAATTTTTTAGGTGTTTTTTTATCGAGAGACATTAAAACAGTGTAGCATTTTTTTCATTTGAGTGGAAAATTGCTTCAAGATTTTGAGGCAGTATAACCACAATGCATGTTTCTGACAACTCTTTCCTTTATAATCTGAGAATCTTGAAAAGGACATCTTTTTGAAAAAACTTTCTGTTTTAACTTGTTTTAGCCAATTTAACATTAAACAAAATCTTTTGAATATTATCATATTACGAATTCCGGGATTTGGTTTCGTTATTACATTATTTTCGGGTGTACGAGTTGTTTATATAGATATAGACCGTGTGCTGAGAAGCATTTACCAAGTTTTAGTATGTTTGTTTCTACGAAAGAAATTTTTTAAGTTGATAAGTTTAACATGGAATCTACTTGTAAGGTTTTGTGCAGAAAGTTCTATATAAACAAGAGGCATAAATGTATAAACAAAAAGTGTTTAACTTTGAGGATGTATTTTAGTACCATGTTAGAATGTTCCCATGAGTGGTATATTTAGGAAGGTGTACATAAATTTAAAGATACTTGTATCATAGTAGCGTGTTTAAATACCTGTTACCTATCGCTTTTCCTCCGATACCGCTATTTCTACCCTCTTTGATCCTTCTTCAGCCATAGTCCAATGCGAAACCGGGACAACATGTTGTCCAATCTGATCCCAGTTGATAATCAACGAAGGGGGGATTACATACTCTGTTACACGAGTTTGAATTTTTTAAAGAAATTTAGAGTTCTCATAATCGAAGTTGTCTACTCTGAGAACTTTTTTTGAGGTAGTTCCCTTGCGTTTTACCAAGTTCATACGACTCATAAGGGAAAGGGCCCAAGCGCGTGTGATCTCAATGTGTGCCCCATTTTCCCGTAAGAAGGGAGCGATCCACAGAAAGAACTATCCCACGTCCAGCGGTATTCACTACGGCAGTATTAACGACTCCACCAGAACTTTTAATTGTTGTAACAAATCGCTTAACTTTATTGTCTAACTCATCTCTGAGTAACAGTTTTCTTCCTCTTTTCTTTGGGGTCAAAACTTCGGTTTCTATCTCGCTGTCGGTATCGATCAATTTTTGCTTTACTGCAGATTTTACATGACTGAGATAGTCTTTTTTGAAACCTCTAGCGGTACTTTCATTTAATTTTCTATCCAACAAAGGTGAACATTTCCTGGCAGCTGCAGTCGGGTTGTTTTCTGCTGCATATTTACCGATTTCATACCGCTGTTTCGGAGTTTCCCCGTCGCTTTGGGGTTGATTGGCCCTGTTCAAGTTCTTCCGCTACTTCAGCGGTGGCTTCTTTAAATTCGTCGGTGTTAGATACATTCTTGTTACTTACAGTGATGTATCTAAGAATAGACATCTTAAAATATTGCCATACTACTAGGGTTTTCTTTATTTTGGGTGAACAAAGCACACTGAACAAAACTAACTGAATACTGTTCACCGTATACCGTCCATTGCCAAAAATTCGCACTAATCTTTTAAAATCTCACATCAAACACATGCTACTTACACCCTTAAATTCCGATAAAATTCCTTAAATACTCTCCAAACTGAACTTTTATTCTGCAGCCACATCAACTTCTGACCAGACTTGTGATGGCTAATGTTAAACTAAATTTCATTGGTTAATATTCCTGATGGTCTAATCAGAATCAGTCTTTCTCGAAGACGTCAAAATGGCTGGCCCTGTCAGAAGTCAATGTGGTTGCAGAATAAAAGTTCAGTATGGAGAGTATTAATTTTAAGTAATTTTATCGGAGTTTTTGTATGTAAGTAGCGTGAGTTTGATGTAAGATTTTACAAGATTAGTGCGAATGTTTCTCGACTTGTTGCAATACCGCTGTTGTCATAGGCAAACTCCCATCGTGAGCCCTGGACCGGTAAATGTCCGGGTAAAAATAAACTGGCGACTTCGAGAGAATAATGACGTATATCTCCGCTATTTTAAGACCTATCAACTTGAAATTTGGCATGAGTGTATCTCAGACATTAGTTTTTTGAAACATACATGCATATTGCGAGTGTTTTAAAAATCAATTGATTTATTAGTCTTTTGAAGCAATCTGGTAGTTTTTCATCTTGGTCAGAGTTCGACCCCTTTATTTATGGTTACATTGAAATTAATGTTAAAACGGGCTTGGCCACTGTGCTTACCTGTTTACTTTATGACCAAAGAGAGAAAATTCTTTTACAAAAACAAAACTTAGTATCAAATTTACGCTGATTTATTTTCTGAGATTCGGAAACCATCGAGAACAAAGCGGAAATTGGATACACGCGGAAAAAACCTGATATACGGTATATGGAATGTTGGAAATAAAAGGTTTGATGTTTTAATGAGGTTATTTGTGCACTGTACTATAAGCATACGTGTATGGTTATTAATTTAGAATTCTGTGATTAGCTAGTAGTTTGGGTTTCATTGGATTAACTAATCTTCTAAAAGAAAAGAGAATCATCTATTTACAAAAATTATATTTATTTGTAACTAGATAATATCCCGTGCAAGCGCGGGAATTAACACTTTACACTTTAAAATGATATAATGCCTAAAATGTAGAACTATATGTTTGGTTCATTTTTGTATATACTTTGTCCACAAACTTTCTTCATTGCTTTCTTGGCATTTTCTTTAATGAAATAAAAAACTTAATGGTTGGATATTTAGAGGAACGGGCAGGGATAAAATCAAAACTAAAATCGATGATAAATATACATTATGTGGCCCTATTTCTTTTTGTTGCTGCTGACCGGAAAAAATACCAAACTTTTATTCACTTTTTTTCAAACCATTGAGTGGGTATATATTCTAAATTTCTTTACTCTAAATTTTGTTATTTAGGTTTAAAGGTAAATATTGGGTAGCTGCCCCTCTCCCCTCCCAATTCAACTTCCCCATTAAATGTGTACATCATTTTGTAGTATAGACGTAGAACACAATCATGCATATTCATTGTATATTCGTAACAAAAGTTGTCAGATATAATCTGCCCAATGGTTAACTCGCCCTTCGCTTTCAATTAATACTGTACAACAATATACTCCAGAAGTGGTGTGGATACCAAAAAAGATGTAAGAAATAAATAGCTATGTCCAACCGAAAGTCCATTAGGTCTTGTTAAAATGGTTCAAAGTACACAGATACAGGACATTTGACAGGTTGGGCAGACATGTAGTTACCTATTTGAGAAATAACTACGCTAAACTGGAACTATTAATTAGAATACTGTACAACAATATACTTCAGAAGTGGTGTGATTCAGATGTGCATACCAAAAATCTCTAAAGAATTGTTAGAAATTTTGAGGTCACAAAATCTTATCAAAATCAATAGCATCAAAACATACGATTTTTCAACGCTTTATACAACCATTCCCAATGACAAATTAAAATTATTAAAAAATTTGAGGTCAAAAAATCTTACCAAAATCAATAGCATTGTAAGCTCCCCACGGATGGCCATCTAAAAATGAGGGCTACAAAATATATGTAGTTTTATTTCAGGATCAACACTGCTTCCAAGTACTTGCAATACTTTGATTAAAGGACAAGGCTTGGTAAAATGACAATGGTTTATTAAATCATTGGTAAGAGCACAGTACAGTCATGGCAAAACATATTCAAGTCAAAGCATAAATTGTATTGTATTAATTTTGGTCTAGGCGTCAACCATACTTTCAAGGGCAAAAAGGGGGCGTGGCAGGATACTATAAATTTACTACGGAATAATATATTCAGGTGTACAGTGAGTTGGGAGATAATTGTGTGGTGCACAAATCTCACCTATAGCTGGTGGTGCCGGTAACACTTGATAGGGAGGCTTTGGTTATTGATTTGAATATTTGGCGCTCGTGAACACGTCACAAATTATCTGCCATATAATGGCAAAGCACTCATATATATAACCTTCGGATCTGATCATGTGATCTCAATTAACCAATAAAATAACTGTACGGTGACGCTTGACCAATCAAAACGATGTACGGTACCGCACACACTGAGCTATGCCGAACAGTGTCGTACAACACTACAGTACACCGCGCAAAGTAAACCTTAAAAAGAAATATGACATGAAAATAAACATAGGAATAACTTAAAACATTTGTGGTGGATGTTTTTCGTAACCCGTAAGTAACAATAACTTGTAAATCCTTTGCTTTATTCAACATAGAAACGAGAGATCGTCTAGCAGACGATGTCCTATATACTAACCTCGCCATACTAGAGGGAATACTTATAAAATAACGTACGATGTCTAGTTCTTAGTAAACTTAGTATGAATTATGAAAACATGAATTTTAAGGGAGTTTATAAACTACAAAAACATCACTAGTTACGAAATAATCTTAATAGCTCAAAATACGAAACAGTGGCTATCCCAATACACTCGAGGAAAAGCTGGCAGCGGGATGTAAACAATCTACCCAGCTCCAGGAATCCAGTGCTCTTACAGGTGTAGTAGACAATGAATAACACAAAATAAAGATGCGTGGGTACAATCAACATGCATAGTTTCCTTGCATATATTAATAAATTCACTATGTTAAGAATAAATATGCAAACTGGTAAAAAGAAAAGTACACGTGCTAAAAATAGATTTTAGCAGATACGGTAAACATTCAAGAGAATTAAACCACTTAATTAACCCCTTATTAATAAGACCTTTAATCAAATAATGTGAAAATGATAAATTCATAATTATTCCTTTCTCAGGTCATTACACTTCCCCCATCTTAGCTACTTAATTCTCCTGAATTAAAAAAAAAACGAATGAATTTTCATTTCAAATACAAACAATAATTTAACTTTACAAATTGTTTATTTGTTCAGTCAGCTAGTCTGAGAGGAACATCTACACGGTCAATCTCATTGATGAGCAAGTCCCAGCTCGTATTCCATTTACCCTCAGCCGCCTCCAAGAATGAAATAACCTCCTGGTCAGAGGAAGAATTCGACAGACCCCTTGTCACGCTGTGCATCATCTGGTATAGGTAAAACCTACTCTTTGCTGGTGGATTGTTTGCTTTTTGAGGAGAAAGATCAAGGGATCCAGGAAGAGCGAGGAAATTAAACTCGTCTAGAAGTCTGGCCCTATCAAAGTCACTGTTTGTGTCCTTTGAACGCTTGAGGGAGAGGGCAGCGAACTCGAACTCCAGGAGCTTCCTGTCTTTTGACATCGTCTGAAATCCCTGTGGTATCCAGGCAATGGCAACTTGTCCACTGGTCAGGGTGACCACCCCCTCTCTGATCCATTGCCTTCTGGCAGGGGGCAACAACGGCATACAACCATAGCCCAGCAACCTCTTTGCCCTCTGAACAATGGATCTGGTAGGTGTGGTTGGTGGGTCAGGGGTGAACTTGGTTGGCTGGGATACAGGTGATGATGAGAGAGGGAGCACGGGCACTGCAGCCGACACAGATGGCATGGATGGCGTGGCTGGCTGGGACTTCTCGGGACTATCAAGGGATCCAGCTGGCAGAGGACCAAGAACAGACAAGGCTGGCAAATCCTGATGAAAGGGAGAGGCTGACTCAGGCAAAACAGTCATTGATGGTTCGGGTGGGATCGAGGATGGCAGAGAGGAAGCTGTAGAGGGCTCTCGGTGCATAGTGGTAACCGAATACACTGGACTGGATTTCTTTCCACCACCCAGCCTCAGCCTCTTTCTGACAGGTTCAGGATCTCTGGGAGGGGTTCTCTCGACCACTTTTCTCCTGGACCCCAAACTGGACGCTGGGGAAATCTCCAAATTTGACTCTGCAAAGAGCTCAATCTCTGGTTCCCTGAAATCTTTCTTTGCCTGGTCCACAGATGTCACAAAGCTGGGCTCAACTCCACGGCTCGTTGCTAAATGGACTGCTCTTGGCTGCCATGAGGACTCTTCCATACTGTGGAATTTTGGCTCAAACTGGTAATGCCCTTAGCATCAAACAGCACGGTGTTGTTCAGATGGACCCTATAGAAGCTGGTGGTGTCTTCCAAAATGGCAGAAATATCAGCCGAAGACTTATAGTATTAGAGTAAACAAGCCTGGTGTAGTTGGACTGTAATCTTTTGTCGCAGAGGAAGCAAGAAAATCCGGAACTCGGAAATCAGGCACTGGTCTGCCCCTCCCCTCGATCCAATCATGTCGTCCCCTCTTCACCTTTGGGCCTGCAGGGGTTGACATTATCTTTCTTGTCTACTCACGCAGGAGGGATCGTAGCGGAGAGGACGCTCTGGCATTCCTGTCGGTAGGTTCCACCAGGTACCTGTAAACTGCCGCATGGTAGGATAACCAGAAACAGTTATTTTCAGAAAGCAGCTCACCCATGTGGACATTCGTTGCTAGAGCGGCATCCTTGTGGCGCTTTGCAACATGGGTCTTCAGGTCACCTGCCCTGTTAAAGCTGTTCTCCTTGTCGCAACAAAAAGGACAAATGACTCGCAGGGCACGATGAGGCGCTGGTGACAGATGCTCTTTGAGTTTCCGCTTGCTGTCGAACACAGCTCCACATTTCTTCCCATCCACCATTAGACAGCACTTGAGAGTCATTCCGCAATTCAACAGGAAAAGTTGGCAAGGTATGGCTTGGGTAGTATGGTTCATAACAACTGATTTGAAATACTTAGTTTACTATGAGTAAGTACAATATTCAACCTATTGAATAAATATAAAAATGTTTATAAAAATTGACTATTTTGTAGGATGTACTGAGAGCAAGGCAACACTGGGAATTCAACCAGGGATGGGACAGGGACACCACAGACCATATGGATATCAATTAACAACAACCACCCACAAAAAATGAAATCAATTTATTTCAAAATTCATCACACTAGGTCACATATACTAGGAAGATTCAACAGCAGATGTCAACTCAAAAGAAAAGCTTAAAAGTTACAACACCACACTGGTTATACTCTTGAAATGCACTGGCTAGCTACATCTCAGTGTCAACCCAGGTGATAGCCATAGATTGCACATCTCCGTCACCTCCCAACATCAGAAGTGTGGGCCATAGATGGTGCACCATCTGTCCCCTCCCATCACCAATGATGAGGGCCATAGACTGTGCACATCCGTCACCTCCCTCCACCTGACCCAAAACAATAAAAAAGGAAAAGAAAATGACATCTGCCGTCATCTGAATAGTCAACATCTACTGGTTCTGGTTGGTTCCTAACATTTGTTGATTTCATTGCTGTATATTACTCCGGTACCATTAAGGTAGGTTTCTCCCCTTGTATGGAAGAAGTCTGTCTGTATGGTAAACTTTTCATGGCTGTTTCTGAGACCGCTTTACCAAGCAGGTGACATCATCAATTTTCTTTGTAATGACGTAAGGGCCTTTCCATTTGCAGGTCAACTCGCTACATACACCTACTTTTTTTGAAGCATCGTACAGCCATACAGGTTGTCCCTCATAAAATTTCCTAACTTCAGCTTTTGAATCGTAATATTTCTTTTTGTAATTTGCATTCTGTTTCAGACAATTCCTAGCCAGATCATGGACCTTGGCCAAACTCTCCTGCAGTTTCAGTATATACTCATCTGTCTCGGAAGCCTCGCTGTTATCTTTGGGTCTGGGAACTATAGCTTCCAATGGCATGACCACATTTCTACCCAATACCATTTTGTTAGGAGAAACTCCATTGCTGGAGTTACTAGCAGCCATCATTACTTGTGGTAAGACCTCATCCCATTTCCTCTGATCTTTTTGGCAGTATATTGTATGCATGTTTACAAGCGTTCTAATGAAGCGTTCTACCGTACCATTGGCTTGTGGACGTTTGCTAGTGGTTCAAGTTTTCTCTATTCTAAGTGTTGCTAGCAGGTCTCTCAATAACGTAGCTTCAAAGGAGCGACCTTGATCTGAGTGAATTTGGAGTGGAGTTCCATATCTACCTATAAATTCATTGACTAAAATATTGGCTATTGTTTTGGACTCTTGGTCTGGCATTGGAAAAGCTTCTGTCCACTTGGTGAAACAGTCGCATACTACTAATATGTACCAATTTCCTTTTGTAGAAACAGGGAGTGGACCCAGAACATCCATAGACACCCTTTCCATTGGTTCTTCTAGTAAATATTGCTGTAAAGGAGCTCTGTTTGATTTCCTAGACGGTTTCTTTGCTGCACCAAGGTCACATTGTCGGCAATACTTTTCAATATCTCTTTTCATTTTAGGCCAATAAAGGGTATTCTTGATCTTGTCCAGAGTTTTCTCAGCTCCTAAGTGACCTCCTGTGGGGATATCATGGTAATGCCTGAGAGCCTGATTCTGTAGGGAGGCAGGGACTATCAACTGGAGGTGACCAGGACTACCATCATCACAGATGAACCTCCGGTACAATAGACCATGCACCACCTCCAACCTATTCCATAGCCTCCAAATGGGTTTCAGCACTCCAGATCCCTGTGAGACTTTGTTCCAATCAGGACGGGGATTATTGGATTCCCTGGCAACAAATATGGATGAAATATCTTTGTCATCAAGTTGTGCTTGTCTGATTGCGTCCACGTGCCACACATCAAGAACCACTCCACTCTCGTGTACAATAGTATCTGTTTTTGCTTCACTCCGGGTTATAGCACAGACTTTCAGGTCTAAATCTGTTTGATCAACATCATTATCACTGTTGTCTTCTGTGTTTTTCAGCTCCTGGCGTTCACATGAGCGACAAGATCTGCGGGACAGCACATCTGCATTGGAATGCCTTTTGTCTGCTTTGTGGGTGATAGTGAGGTTATAGGTTTGAATCTCCTGTAGACATCTTGCAGATTGACCGGTAGGATTTTTGAGATTTTTCATACAACTTATTGCAGCATTATCTGTGCGTAGCAGTACCTTCTGGCCATATAGATAGGAATGGAATGCTTTAAGAGCCTTGACAACTGCTACTAATTCTTTCCTTGTTACGCATTATTGCTGTTCGTGTTTGTTCATTGCCTTACTCATGTATGCTATAACTTTCTTGGAGCCATCTTGCACTTGTGTAAGAACACCTCCGACCGCTTTGTCACTGGCATCAGTTTCTAAAATGAAACCTATATCTGGCAATGGGTAGAAAAGAATGGGAGATTCTGTCAAATTTTGTTTTAATTGATCAAATGAAGTTTGGCAATCTGCTGACCAGAGAAACTTGGTATTCTTCTCGCACAGTGCATGAAGCGGTCTTTCTATTTTTGCAACTTCTTTGACAAATCTCCTGTAATAGGAGCATAACCCTAGGAAACTCCTCATTTCTTTTACAGATCTTGGTACTGGCCAGTCTGCTATTGCACTGGTTTTGTCAGGATCCGTAGAGATGCCAGATTCAGATACTATGTGGCCTAAGAACTTGATTTCTTTCTGAAAAAGTGTGCACTTTGAAGGTTTTAATTTGAGGTTGGCTGATGAGAGACGCTGATATATGTGCTCAAGCCTTTCAAGACTTTCTGAGAAACTTTGACCAGGAATTATTATGTCGTCCATGTATACAAGACACTCTTGCCACTGTAGACCCCGCAAAATGTTTTCCACAAGACGTTCGAAAGTTGAGGGAGAGTTGGCTAGACCAAAAGGCATTACTGTAAACTGGTATAGACCTAAATTGGTGTTGAATGCTGTTTTCTCTTTATCTTCAGGTGCCATCGCAATCTGCCAGAAGCTGGAATTTAAATCCATTGAACTGAACCATTTTGAGTTTGAGAGGGAGTCTAGGTACTCATCTACCATGAGAAGAGGATATGCATCCTTTATGGTAACATCGTTGAGCTGGCGATAATCTACGCAGAATCTTGTCTTGCCATCTTTCTTTAAAACTAAAACAATATTGGAGGCCCATGGGCTACTGGAAGGTTCAATTATTCCTCTGTCTATCATTTTATTCAGCCTCTCTTTTTCTATATCTCTCTTTCTGATAGGGAGGCGTCTATATGGCTGTCTAATAGGAAGAGCGGTACCAGTATTTATCTTGTGCTTTGTCAAATTTGTCCGTCCTATGTCCTCTGATGATTCTGAAAATACGTTGTTATATTTGACAAGTAAGTTTTGCAGTGCTGCAATCTGATCATTGTTTAAATGTTCTGAGCTTCTTTCCAGAAGATCCTGAAGGTGGGGAGGCACAGTGTCAGTACTAGGACTGGTATAGGTGTCACCAATCAGGAATGTTGCTCGGATAGACTCATCGACAAGCAGATCATCATAAGATGCACAGGTCCCCAGTTGTTGATTGGCATGGAGTGTAATAGAATTGGAGCTGGTGTTCAGAACATTGATGTAAAAGTTGTCACTTTGCAGATCAAGTATTCTAGGCACAGCATAGATGCCTGTATTCTCTGTACAAGGTTCAACGAGTCCTAATTTGGTAAGGTGCTCTGCTTCAGGTATGCTGATTGGTACTAAAATGCCTGAATTTGAGGGAGGGTAGTTGTTTCTCGAACCAGGACTCTGCACACCATGTTCTCTTTTCCTCCTATCCAGCTCTTTATTTCACCACATTGGCCTGTGTGTAGTACCATTTGTTGATAATCAATTTTCTTTACATGACTCAGTAGGAAATCTTGACCAAAGATGCCATCCTGACTTATATCACAGATAAGGAAATTCTGATGATAAGAATGTTTGCCTAGCAGCATTGTCAGGGATATTGAACCATAAGTGGTTATTCCGTTTCCCTTAACGTTAGCAATGTGTAGAGAAGTTGGCTCTAGGCAGCTGTTTGTCTGCAGCTGATCAAATACTGTCTTTGAAATGAGGGATGCTGTAGATCCACTGTCCACTAAAAAATTTACTTGATATTCATTAATTTCTGCACATGTATAAAATCCATTGTCCCAATTGCTGCCAACTTCCCCTATATGACCTCCCCTTGCTTTAAAAAACTGAAGCAGGCCAGAAACTCTCCGCTGGCTCTTGGTCTACTGAGTCAGCGGTTTGTCGTTTCCCTGTACCTTAGTATTCTTGCCAGCTGTAGCCTGTCTCCTATGGTTCTGATGTCCTTGGGTCTGGTATCTATGTGGGCAATCTCTCATGAAGTGGTTGGGCGAGTCACAAATGTAGCAATTCCTGTTATAATTAGGGTTGCGCCTATCGAGATCTCGATGGTTTCTAGACTTGAGGCGGTTTAGTCTGGTGATCACTTGCTGAAGAGAATGGTTAAGTTCAGCTGAGCTTTGGTCCCCAAGATATGGTTTGCTTTCAGCTAGTGGCTTTGGATATGTATTGCTGTCAATGGCTCGAACATTTGCTTTACGTTTCTCTACACCATCACCAATAATGGACTCGTACCTTTCAATGACATCCACAGCTTCAGCCACAGTCCGGCAGTCTTTGTCAATGCAACGACACTTCATTTCCTAGGAAATCACTTTGTATAATTGGTTCAGGGCTAAAGCTTCTTGAGCAAGGGCATCCAGGTTGTAATACGCCCGCTGGGCCATCTGACGGATATCATCACCTAAAACAGCTATTGACTCACCTGGGGAGCGTTTCCTCATTTCTAACTTTGATAGCCATCAGTTCTGGATTTAGTACTCCCAAACCTTTGATTAAGTTTATTGACAAATGTTTGATAGGATACCTTATCTTTAGCTGTTAAACTAACATAAAAGGTTCTTGCCTGCCTGCGAAGGCTGGCAGCAAGAAAGAGCAACTTTGCACGATCGGACCATCTACAAAGCTCAGCACAGTCTTGGAAGTGAGAGAGGTACTCATCCCAATCATCATCACCATTATATGGCTCGGGTTTCATAATGACATGCATGCCAGTAGCCGGCTGATTGTCCGTATCATGCATTAGTTCCATATGTGGAGCACATTGTACTCTGTGAGGGATTTCATCAAATCTGGGTAAAAATCTATGTGGTTCTAGGAATGGGGAGTGGTCGGGTCTATTTTGCTTATAAAAGGGGGGGGGGGGCTGGTCAAGGAATTGGTCACCTTGGCCTTTATCACTATCATTGTCTGCAGTATGGAACTGCACCTCAGGATCTGGAGAGGGGGCTGTTGCCATCTTACTAATTTTGAATATAGCACAAAACAATGTAAATTATGAACATATATACTATTGAACCAACACACTGGACAGCTGAGCGGTAATGGAGGAATGAGTACGAATCACAGGATGTATAAAATTTCAAAGCATCTCACTTCTGACACAAAAAATTGTAAGCTCCCCACGGATGGTCATCTAATCAAAGTACTGACGGGAGTTGATTTTTTCGATTATCATTTATTCAAAATCAACGATATGTGATTTTGCATGGCAAGTAGTACCAATAATCGAAATGTATGGATCCAGGCAAAATTGAACTCTTGTCTTGTTCAACCAAACGTTCGGCTGTCTCCGTTTATCTTGGACAAGCAAGAGAGACTCTGTTTTGTCGGATATTAAGACAGCCAAGCGTCTGGTTGAACGAGACTACATTGAACTCTAGCGTAGGAACACATACGACTTTAAAAAATATCTAAACTTGTACAATTTAAAATCTTATTATTTTCATGGTATTAATAAATAAGTTTTCTTGAAAAACAATGCTTCAGAATACATGGCATCGAATTTATCAATTATTTTCAAGAACTTAGTCTTATCAGCGGTATTGATTTGTGCTTAGGTCCAAACACTGTTTCACTTTCGCTTTGCCCGGGTAAGTGCATAGGAGAGTTGATTAAAATCAACTCTCAAAAATGGGGGCTACAAAATATATGTAGTTTTATTTCAGGATCAACACTGCTTCCAAGTACCTGCAATACTTTGATTAAAGGACAAGGCTTGGTCAAATGACAATGGTTTATTAAATCATTGGTAACAGCACAGTACAGTGATGGCAAAACATATTTAAGTCAAAGTATAAATTTTATTGTATTAATTTTGGTCTAGGCGTCAACCATACTTTCAAGGGCAAAAAGGGGGCGTGGCAGGATACTATAAATTTACTACGGAATAATATATTCAGGTGTACAGTGTGTTGGGAGATAATTGTGTGGTGCGCAAATCTCACCTATAGCTGGTGGTGCCGGTAACACTTGATAGGGAGGCTTGGGTTATTGATTTGAATATTTGGCGCTCGTGAACTCGTCACAAAGTATCTGCCATATAATGGCAAAGCACTCATATATATAACCTTCGGATCTGATCATGTGATCTCAATTAACCAATAAAATAACTGTACGGTGACGCTTGACCAATCAAAACGATGTACGGTACCGCACATACTAAGCTATGCCGAACAGTGTCGTACAACACTACAGTACACCGCGCAAAGTAAACCTTAAAAAGAAATATGACATGATAATAAACATAGGAATAACTAAAAACATTTGTGGTGGATGTTTTCGTAACCTGTAAGTAACAATAACTTGTAAATCCTTTGCTTTATTCAACATAAAAACGAGAGATCGTCTAGCAGACGATGTCCTATATACTAACCTCGCCATACTAGAGGGAATACTTATAAAATAACGTACGATGTTTAGTTCTTAGTAAACTTAGTATGAATTATGAAAACATGAATTTTAAGGGAGTTTATAAACTACAAAAACATCACTAGTTACGAAATAATCTTAATAGTTCAAAATACGAAACAGTGGCTATCCCAATACACTCGAGGAAAAGCTGGCAGCGGGATGTAAACAATCTACCCAGCTCCAGGAATCCAGTGCTCTTACAGGTGTAGTAGACAATGAATAACACAAAATAAAGATGCGTGGGTACAATCAACATGCATAGTTTCCTTGCATATATTAATAAATTCACTATGTTAAGAATAAATATGCAAACTGGTAAAAAGAAAAGTACACGTGCTAAAAATAGATTTTAGCAGATACGGTAAACATTCAAGAGAATTAAACCCTGCATAAACTGTATTAGGTATAAAGTGTTGTAAAATTCATAAAATCCCCCCACTTAACCCCTTATTAATAAGACCAATAATCAAATAATGTGAAAATGATAAATTCATAATTATTCCTATCTCAGTTCATAACAGCATCAAAACGTTCGATTTTTCAACGCTTTATACAACAATTCCCCATGACAAATTAAAATCTAGGCTTTTTGATATCATCGACAGTTGTTTCTTTAATAAAAATGGAAGTCGTAAAAATGCTGACCTTGTCATTGTAAACCTAAAAATTTATTTTGTTAAAAACCATTCTGATTGCACACACAGGTACTCTGAAGTTGACATTAAAAAGATGCTTAAGTTTCTGATAGACATCATCTATGTAGTTTTCGGAAATCAAGTCTTCCAACAATCAGTTGGAATTTCCATGGGTACCAATTGTGCCCCATTGTTAGCAGACCTATTTTTGTATTCTTATGAAGCAGATTTTATTCAAAAACTTGTACGTGAAAAATTTAAATCACTCGCTGTGACCTTCAACTCATCATTCAGGTATATTGACGACGTATTATCAATTAACAATTTTTTTTATAGTCAACTTTCCTTACTTATGTTGCAGTATACCTTCATCACCTGCATATGGTGTTTTTGTATCTCAGTTAATTCGATACACAAGGGCATGCTCTTCGTATGAACAGTTTCTAAGGCAAAGCAAGCTACTGACAACCCAGTTCACACCTGCGAATGTTATTGTCATTTAAATTTACACCACGTGGTTTTATTTGACCCTTTCTGTTTCGCAATAAAAATCGTGCCTCGTGTTTATATTCTATTTCATAGAATCTATAGGTACTTGTTGTCAAATATAAAATCTAGACGTTATTTGATTTTAGGCTTTATCTTCATTAATAGGTGGATAAAATGAGTTCTAGAAATAAATATGACATTAGAAATTGTACGGTTTTTTCTGCTATTGATCAATTAATATGCTCAGAAGCGATCCCCCTTTTAGGATTAATGTTTGACCTAGTAATAGCATCTATAGTGAAACAGACTATAATATTTTATGCAGAATGTTCCTTGAAATTAGCTCGATATACTAAGTTTTTATATAAAACAGACAACCGTTTTTTAAACGCATGATATTGCACGCCAAAAGCCTCAAACATGGCTATGATTTTTGTTAAGCAACCCAATGTTTATACTTTCACCCACGTGTAGAGTGGTTGAACACGAACGATTACTCTGTTCTGAATTTGATCGTTTAGTTTAAATAACCTTTAGATGATGAAATAAGACATATCTTAATAGATTTTCATGTTTTAACATAGGATATGATATGAAAAATGACCAGTACTTACGTATTTTGAGAATATTATCCGAACATTTATACTTCCTCTCGAAATTTCACAGGAACTGAACAAATCTCAGCGAAGTCTCGTGAACTTTCATTCGAGCACCTCTTGATTTATTACATACTTATCAACGAAAAAGAAAAAATTCCGAACACATTTGCAAGGGTGCAGTTGATAAAACAGAACTATCAACAGTCTCGTTTATAGTCATTTTTCGTAAGTTCTATGGTCGATACAACGACCTTGTCAGCAAATACAATCTTCCACTGGGTCGCATGCTGACTGACGTTTCTCATACTAATTGTTAGACCATAATTGATCACATAATTGTCTACGGACTTTTCTGTTTTCCCGATTACGACAAAGAGCACACGGCGGCTGTGACCGGTCAGCAGAGGATGCTCACTCCTCCATGGCACCTGGTCCTACCTCTATCTTTGTAGTGATCCGTGTTGCTTACCTTTTGTATTTCGTTTTATGGATTTTTGAGATTGTTGACAGTTTGTTATTGTCATTTTTTCTTTAGTCTAACTGTTCCTTGGCACCTCCTTCTAGAAAGTCCTTTCCATCAAAACTATAATCATCACATTACTAGTAATCCATTTTTTTATTTATTGAATTTCTTTTTAAGTATCTAAAGATTGCCGATTGAACCACGTCCTTGGTAATCCCCGTTTTGAAAAGTTCTATCCAATTTCCTCACGAAAGGTCGTGCTTTGCAAGTGTATTAAAACAAAAATCGCGCATTCAAGAAACGATTTGACTCATTTTATTTATTCAACATTTGTCCTTTTCCTTTTGGACAAGTACAAAGTTTGATCTAAGAGTCACTGTGATTTCTGAAAATCCAAGTGTGGGTGATTCTTGTTTATTGTGTTTCTAATCCAACATAAACGGTGGAATTTAATGGAAGTGGGTAGTTGACTAAAGGGGTACTATGGTCATAGTCATTTTTAGAGAGTATTTAACGTCTTTTAAAAAAAGAGCTTAATTTGAAAGATAGGGAAATATCCAAGTTTAAAAGTTGGAATTTATGTTGTGTTTTTTTTTTTGGGGGGGGGGGGGTCTAAACTATAGTTTATAGCAAAAGAAATCATATCCTAAAATTGAAGGTAGATCTTATTTGCTGACAACCCAGCCTCCTTAAATCTACGCGTTATCCTTATATCAGACGGTCATTAATAATTTCGCTTCTCTTAGATAATCAGAATTCACACTATAAGAAAACTGTTATTCATACATTTTGTTGCTAGTCCTTTTCAAGATTACACGAGGTAAGTTAATTTTGGAAAGTAAGTTCTATGTCTCTGCTGACCTCGAATCACAATGGAAACCCTTAGGTTTGATAAACTGAATTTCATAAAACAGCGAATGTAGGTTTAATATTGCTGTACTTGTGGTTGCGTTGCCGATACTGTATTTTCGCCTTAAATGTGCATTATCTTCAGATATCTTAATTTTTCTTCTGATGAGGAACACTTAATTTTTGGACATTGACTTCGGATTCTTTTGAGAGTGCATTAAAAGCTCTTTTTAAATATTTTATTCTTTACGCAGAATATTAGGTCAAAATCCCAACTCGTTTTAATGTATAGGGATGAGTAACGGCGCATGTCAGGAAGTGTTCAATGTCAGGAAGTGTTCAAATGTTTATCTTGTAGTGCCAAAACGAAGTTGGGAGTAAAAAAAAACCATCGGCTTTCAATTCCATCAATCTCTATGGTCTAGATCTCCGATGATGATCTTCCCTTTGTTCCTATCCTTGTCAGTCTGTCCCTTTTTTCTTTTCTTGTCGAATCTGTCAAACTTAACGGTCTACCTCTCTCTCTTTCTTCGTTGCCATTGTTGTGACCGAGATGCATGTCACGTGACCCATTTCAAGCGGGGTTTATCAAATCTTTTGTATTTCTTACCGGTGTAACGAAGAAAATAGACCCGGTTGAAAATTGACCCGGGTGTCATTTTTAATTGTTAAATATTGACCCGGGGGTCATTTTTCAACGTTGAAAACTGTGAAATTTATACCCGGGGTCATTTTTTAACAGCTTGAAAAAGATTTTTCTAAACTTTGAATACCAGATTGAGAACTGACCCTGTTAAAAATTTACTCCAAGTTCAGAGTTCTAAACTGGGTTTTTTTAAATCAACTGTATTTTGCGCTATGTGGTTAAAATGTACATATATAGTTTTAGTTTTAAAATTTTAATTCATTTATACTGTCAGATACATATGCTTTATTTTATGATTTGTTGAGGTTGATTTGGTATAACAATCGTTTAATATTAAGACTGAAAACTTGGTATCCATTTATAAAACTATGTAACAAAAGCTAACAAGATGACCTTTTGCTTCTGAATGTGACGGACGAGTCGGGCTAGCAATTTCTTGGGACATAGAGCTGATTTTCAATGTCTCAAACCTCTTATGTTTCCAAATTACTACAATAACAAGTGTTTGGGGAAATGAATTTAAAAACAAAAAGATGATTGCTGTTTATTTTCTCTTATGAGAACATTGGTAGCGTAATTTATTTTTATTTACTCGGTGGATGTAAATGTTACATTAAAGTTTTAAAATTAAGAGAATTTAGAACTAGCTATAACAGTCAGACTGTTATACATGTAGATAGTTTTAAATTCTCTGAATTTTTAAACTTTTATGTAACATAAATACAAAATTTAGATAATCACAGTTTAAATATACTGAGTGGGTGCAAGAAAAAAATCACAATATGCTATATTGTTAATTTTGTATTAAAATTTGCTATGAACAATATCACAATTCCCATTTACTGTAAATGGGAAAGAGTAAACCAAGATGTAAACAATAAAACGAATTGTAAATTTATATTTATTTATTATTTTGTACACCTAGCTATCCAGCATATAATAAAACCGGTTTCACTGAATTGAATAGTTTATCGTGTAACCGTACATACCAATATTCATATTAAAAACATAAGTTTAGAAGTATAGGAATAACACAAAGCAGCAACTATATGCAAAAAATAGTTAATTCATATTTGAAGGGAAAAAACAGTGAGAGACAATTGTGAATGTAAGATCGGTACACAGGCGGATAGCTGGATGGTCCCGGGCTGGGACCTGATCACCCCAGACGGCGCACCTCTGGGGGTTGTCGTGGACAGCGCCGAAACAACCGAGGAAGGAGGATCCACCTGATGGCGGGATCATCACGCATCTATACCACCAAGATGTTTACAGGTACTTGTAATTCTATATATACTCATCGGAATATTTAATTTTTTCGTCTGAATGTTAAAACATGTACGCATGTAAGCATTAAATGAAGAATAAACATGAAAACAGTGGTTAAATCAATCCAAGTTATATATATGATTTAAATAACTTGTGCTTATTTGCTGTTGAATTTTGAACCGGTTTCGTGATAAATATTCCACGATGCGGGTCAATTTTCAACGGACTAGGGTCTTTATTCAACACCTTTGGTCTCAATTTTCAACTCGGCTCAAATTTCTTTGTTACATCGGCACGTAAAAAATAAAATATACTTTTTTTTATTTATTGTATCTTTGTTATGCGATTGACTTATACACCGTAACTTATGTGAAACTCATATCTTGAAATACAAATGAAGCAAATAATCAGATCCTTTTATTGTTATTCACTAAAACTACGCCACATTTATATTACCTTTAATTAAGAGTTAGAAGTTGAGAGTCAGAACACAAGTCGTCCATCTAATCTGTTACATTTTTCTATAGGTTAACATAAAGCTAGAATTATTGATAAGCGAGTTTACCTTTTTATCTGTACGGAGGGGAGAGAAACTGTTTTTATAATTGTGTTATGAAATGAAATGAATATGGAAAATACAGAGCAAATTCCCTAATAATCGCACGATACGGAAAATACTTAATGCGGTACAAATGTAATAGAAAACATTACAACTAAAAAATAATCATTGGTCATGTTCCTCAACGCTTATATAAACCCTTATATTCATTTATAATATTTTCCATCGTTGAATTCATTTTATAACATTGTGCCGGATAGTTATGCAAGGGCCAAGGTTGCAGTTTTGCATCCGCAGTTTGATAAAAATCCATGAAAGACCATTGTATAGAAAGTATATAACCACTTTTGTTTTTAGTGGGTCTCACTATAGAGATAATTATCTTCAAAAAATAATATCCTATAGAAAAAAAATAATTCCCATGGGAGAAATGATTCTCCTATAGGACATATTTTCTTAAAATCCTTTTGGAAATAAATTTCCATGGAAGAAAAGTATTTCTTACAGTAATTTGACTCAGGCAGCTAGTTATCTCATAGGAAATATAAAGATTTTCTATTGGATTTTAAAATTCTATCGGAATTTAAATTCGTATGAGAATTTCTTTTATTCTGGAAGGAAATTCAAAATATCATATGCGAAATTTATTTTTTCGATGGGAAAAATAATTTTCCTGTAGAAATTTCTTCTTTAAAGGTGAATATCTCACTTGACAAGTTAGATACAATAATATTAACACTCAGTGAATATTTCCCCTTATGTTTGCAATGGAAATCTGCGACGTTCAATTTCCTATTATTACACTTTGCTAATTCATGCGCCATGAGCACAAACATAAACGTCATTAAGTGTTATGAGTATATTAGATTTTTTTCTTCTTTTTTGGGGGGTATATGTACTATATCTTTAGTCGCGGAAGCGAACGAAATAACATGTCAATATGGCTGTTCCATGTATGGTTCATATCCCTGACTGAGGGCATATATAATGGCTTTACAGCGACGATACACATATATGTTATACAAATGGCCATCAGTATGAATATAAATATAAACATTGAATGTTTATTTTTGAAAATCGTCAAAAATACTACCTTGGCACTGGCATAATTATCCGGCACAGTGTTTTATGTATTACAAACGTGAACATGCATCTTAAGTATATAACTTACTATATAGAAACACATTTTGTCAGCCTTATTTTCTAAAAATAAGTCATTTTATTACCATTTCGACTAAACCATACGATATATACATTGTACAAAGGTATGCAACAGGAGAAGTGTTGAAAAATGTTTCCGATTCCTTTCAAACGTAATGGGCACAAGACAACGTTAAAAATGTCTTCAGCAAAACTGTTAAAAGTCTCATTATTTTGGAAACTCCATAAAAAATTCAAAATGGTTACCACCTGTTCCTTTAAAAGGCTTGAACGTTGATGAGCACACCATCTCAGTGTAATGAGTTGTCATTTTGTAGAAGAAATAGAGAGAATATGAGCATCACTCACATCTCCAAAGGGTTTACTTTGCAAAGAGGGATTACCCTGAAAAAGCCAAAATCGGATTTCAATACCATTTAAAGCAATGCTATATAAGGTCATGCAAAGAGAATCTCTTGTTGCAAGAACATATAAATACATTGATCTAAATTCTGTATATCTAAACCAATTTTTACTTCGAAATAATAAATATATGCAAAACTATGTCTGTCCTATAACAATAGAAAATGTATTGTTCTTGTACATTTTTTTTATAAATTATATTTTCTCTCAAAGATGTTAAATCGATCTTCATCACAATCAAATGAATTTCAATCTAGTTCCAGGCTCTCTCCAAAGCTTTCTTTAACTAAGGCCTAAACCTTTGTCCTCCAAAACCTCCCTGCATTTGCTGTTGCTGAGGCATGCCGGGATTAGACATGGAGGACACGGACAGAGACTGCCCTTGGGGCTGGTTACCTTGCATTTCCATATTGTTATTTCTAAACGGATTTTGTCCTCCCATCATCTGATTTCCGCGCGGACCAGGGTTCATCTGGTTTCCACCCGGACCAGGGTTCATGCCACGACCCGGGCCTCCTTGGCCTCTGTTCATTGAGGGTTGCCCCATGTTGTTATTTCCCATGGGACCACCAAAGTTCGGTTGTTGGAAATGCGGGGGTCTACCTCGGACTGGTTTTCCTTGGACTACGACGATAAAGGAGTTTTCGGGTTTGTTGACGATGATCTCCGATGCTAGCGCTGTTGGATCACTAATCTCCTTCAGGTGCCAACGACCACTGTACACCCATTCAAACTTCCTGTACAAAATGTCGTATCCTTGCACCGGATGAAGAGGCGGGTCCCATCTAACCTGCAGCATGGTTGTGTTATAGTCTCCCTTTACTCGATCAACGGTGACATTTGGAGGAACGATGGTCTCTGTGTGGTAAAAATATCAGTATTTCATGATAAGAATGTAAATCTGATTGTATGTATTATATATCTCATAAACAATGATACCACGATCACACTACAAATATCACTTACGTCGCTTTGGTGTCTTAAACGTTTGAATGGCTGGCTCACCAAACCCAACATCATTCACAGCATATAATTTAAATTCATGGACTGTGTCGTCATCTAAAGAATTAATAAGATCGAATATTTATTATTTTCGACTTATTGTTACAGTGATGAACTGATAATATTGATAACACTTTGTGTTAGTTGGATAAGTTACCTAGGAAATCTGAGATCCATCTAAGTCGGGTTGGGTCAATTAGTTCTTTTCTAAGGGCTCCATTTTTGACGCCCCAGTGGAGAGTGTAGTTTTTAAGTGGGCCATATGTATGTAGTGAAGGTATCCATCTCATGGTCAGCTGAGGTGGCTCAATGCGGGAAAGTTCCAGCTGGACATTTCTAGGGGCTGTAGGCGCTGTAACGAAAGAAAGAAAGAAGTTTGTTAAAAAAATCCTACATACTGTCTGTTTACATTTGACTTAATTACTCGGAAACAAAATACATGTATATGGCTAAAGAAAACTTGAAAAGCAGAAAGCAATATCCTACTACCGTCTGCTTTGGTCTGACACATGACGACAGCACCGCCTCCTCCAAACGTTTTTCTGGTTCTTGAAGACGCTTGAAAGTAGTACATAGTAGCGGGCTCCAGGTTGTCTATAACAGCTGTGGCGATAGAAGCATCTTTTGTCTTGTACAAATAGAACTCTCTGTACCTGGAGTCAGTGTAATTGATATTATATCCTCGAATTATGCCGTCACCGGCCAGTAAAACGGGTGGTTCCCAGGTCAAAATGACAGTCGTCTTGTTGACGGCAGTGCAGTTCAAGTTTAATGGATGTGGTGGGTCTAAAATAAAACATTAGAATGGCATTGTTTCGTAAGCAGCGCAAAGAAAAGACAAAATTGGCCAGGTCGTTTTACGGAAGTTTGATAGTCAACAAATTATAAATCAGATCTACCGAAAATGTTATGACATGGAAACTTTAACTATAGGCTATTTTAGCAAAGGAATAATTAATTTGTTTTATCTATTAAATTTGGATATTTTTTTTATAATTTTATATAGAGCTCATTTTTTTACAGAGGATCAATACAGTTTACAAATGGCCCCGACCATTGAGCCCTCTTAAATGGAAAATATATTACCAATTATCTTTTAAATGAAACAGCGTCAGAAAATATTTTGGGTATTTTCTTTAATATCATTACCCTTTAATAGAGTTTTAAGTAAAAGCTACATGTATGCATGCAATTCAACCGCGTACGACTTACTGAAGTCAATTGTGCGGACTTCCTGTGGAACACTCTTTGGTCCCTCTCCATTGTTGGATCTCGCAGCCACTTCCATCACATAGCGGGTTCCCTCCGACAGATCTTCGACGGTGTGATATTGGCCGGGAGGGGACACGACGTCGGTCATCACGGGTGGGTTACCATCCTCCATATAGTAAATGACGTATTCAGTGATCTCACCGGCGATATCTGGAGGAGCCCACTTTAAGGCGACGCTGTTAGGGCTGATGGCCTCCATTATTACGTTTGTTGGCATGGATGGGACTAAAATACATAGGTACAGTTACGCATCTTTAGATTTTCAACACTAACACGTTTTTACATTAATCAAACTTTGTTTTTTGACGTCTTAATTCTTAGCTGTTTAATATATTGACTAACAACAAGCATTTTGGAGATCATATCATAGTTAAATGCTCAGCCTATGGACTCACTGATATCAGGGGTTTCAATAAGCTCCGGAGTACTGGAAGACTCGGACACAACACCAGCAACTGTTCCTATCCTAACTTGGTACCGAGAGCGGGGGGACAGGTCCGTAATGGAGGCGCTTGTTTGGGTAGAGTCACAGATCCTGAAAACGACCTCCCCCGCGGCCTGGTACCCGCTCTCGTCAATGGCGGAGAAGTACACCTTGTACTGGAGATTGTCTGGCACGGGATTCGGGGGGTCCCACCGGACAACAATGGAGGAAACGTTGTCCATGGTGGCTGACTCGGCGATGACATTGGTTGGAGGCGGAGGGGGCGCTGAAACGGTACACATATTGGTCAGTTTGACGGTAACATGAACAGCATATACTAAGAAGAGTGTAAATCTTAAACCATTTATGGTTTGCAAATGTGTTGCATCATATTTTTTTAGGTGTGTAGGGGTACCATTTTCTTTAATTTAACAAAAATAATATATACGGTTACATAACAGGAGTTGTATGTAGAATGGATACTGATTGGTTCTCTTTATCAAAACAGTATGTTACGATGCAATACAAACACGGGAAAATGTTTTATTCATTAAAAAGTTATATCCTCCAATGTGATATATGTATGTTCTATAACATGATTTTACCGAGGATGACTGTTGCTTGTGGTATTAATTTTATTGCAGACAGTTACAGATCCTTGGTAACATTCTGGTACAAATGGCGGAAATTGTCATCTAAAGTTCATTATTAAACATTTATTATGGTTTAATATCTACAAAAACAGTCGAAGATTTAGTGTAATGAGATAAATGTCGAGCTTGTTTTCAGTTTGAGAAAAGGTGTTGTCATCGTTTTTACAAAATATTTGTTCTGTCTACAACTTAACTTTAGTTATAGTTATTTTTAGCGTGTTTTTAGGCACATAGAGCATGCTTTACAATTCTGATGTACACATATTATAATTTTTTTGGACAGAACGTTATATAACCTGACAGACCTTCAGTTGTTTTGTGACTTCATTAATAAATCTCCTTGTTGAATTAACATATTACACAATGTCTACATTTGTATTCACCGTTTAGAGAGACTGTAAACCTATTGTAGCTTTGCCTGAACGCCGTACATCAAGGGACCGTGACAAGCCAGTAAATCATTAAAACTTAAAACTGTTAATCGAATGTCAATCCTTTACACGAATTGTCAAATAAGTCACGACGCTGGACTGGTGCTCCGTGCTGGGAATTCATAATTAATTAATTAATACAGTTAGGAAATGAACAAAATTCCGACGTGTTCAAATGTCAGACAACTTTAATACATGTGCATTATTTTTATCATCTTATTCAACGCCTAAGATTAAATCAAAAATCAAAACCTATGACCTTATTGATTTGTTTCTTGGTAAGAGATAGTAACCATTGTGATCTTTGTTAATTTAACGAATTTAATGAATTCGTAAAGTTTGTCAAAAATGTTTTTAGCTATGGCCTTATTGATTTTTTGTCGGTAAGGAAAATTGAAATATATAATCTCATTAATTTTACACTTAACGACTCTAGAAAATAGTCTTGGTCCAAATTTGTCTTATAAACATTAATGAACCTACATCATTTGGCAAAGATGGTCTAGACTGCCGTAACGGTCTCTAGCGACTGACCACGCCGCTTTTAAAACACAACATTTCTGTTTATTGGCATTACGTTCAACGGGAACCAAACTTCACTTAAGGAAACAATTAAGCGGTCCTGTTTACGTGACACTGCCATTTGTCAACAACCGCGGTCCGTTGACCACTGCGCCGTTCGGTCTCCCGGAACCGCTATTTCGGTCAGCCACAATTACTATATTTACTATACAGCAAGCATTGCATAGAGTTCACGAGATGCACTGCATATTTATATAGAGTCTTTTAAATTTCTCTTTATTTATAACACTTTTGTGAGGGTAGAGAGGTATGTCTCGATGGTACTTTTCAATAAATTTCGAGAAATAAAGAGACTTGACGTTATTTTTCGATGTTTGTTAAAATATTTATAAGAAAAACATTCCATTAAAAGATGAAATAATTGTATAATTGTAAATAATACCACCACTATCTTTACATTATTTCGTCTTTACTTTATCAAATGTAATATCAAATGTAATAATGCTGCTAGTATACTATGCAATCTTGAAGTAAAATCTTTAAAATAAATTGTTGATTCTATCTTTCCGTGTGCTTGTTCTGTGGTTTTAAAACAATATGTTTAAGAACAACCTTCAAAATATGTGGACAAATAGTTGTTGTTGACAGGTTTACGTTCATTATGATGTTGCCATCAAGACTGGAGACAAACAGTCGAGGTAATTTATGCAGCAGTGCATTAACAAACCCCACACAGAATTGGGTATTTTGTTCTATACTTACTGACTTCACAGTTTTTATTGGGTGATCCAATGGCCGTCTTTAAGGCCGCGGTACTGGCCTCCAACACTTGGAGTCTCATCTCACCGGCTTCCAGGAAGTTGTCGTACACGGGATTCGGTTTTGGGTTTGGAATATTTTGTCCCAATTCAGCCTGCACCATAGCTTGCATTATTTGTGCATTAGCAATAATGTTTTTTAAATATCCATTCATGGCTGTAAGTTTTTCTTGTCTTTGCGCTGAAATTTGATGCGCACACACACATATTGTCACAATTGTAAATCCCAATAAATTCCACATTGTCTCTTATTTTGTCTCCCGCTTTCTTTTCCTGTAAATTTATCCCTCCAGAAAAAAATCTAATAATAAAAAGTAAAAACCCTGAACTAAAATTGAGGTTCAAAAATATCTTTGGTACAGAGCTTCGAGTTAGAGTCCTCTCGTCATGCCCGGAACTGCTTCCTAGCTCAGTGCCTTTGCTTTTGTCGCTCCTTGCTCTCACTGTAAAATATATGTCACCTTCTGTGACGTTGGGTTCCGCTCATTTCGTATGCAACATCGTCAATTTCCTAAGGCTGTTTGTGAAATAAGAATGAGAAAAAAGGTATATAGAGGAAACACACAATTATGGTTTTAAATGGTTTACGAAATACATAGCTGAAATCTTGATTAATTTGTTTAATTACAATTTTAATTGTTTCAAAGTAGACTGTTAATAGACTTTTTCTTGTAAAACAGACTTGACAAAAAATGTCCAATGTCACATTAGAAGGTAAAAATTGTATACATTTGTTTAAAAAGACTTGAAGATCTACAGAGGTATAACTGAATTTATTAATTTGTTTAGTCTTTTGGTTTAAATTTATTAAAGGCAGCATTAAATAGATATAGGACACCTGTCGATATTAATGTGGATAAAAATACATTATATCAAAATACCTTTACCGGTTTATAATTTTCAAGTTTAACAATATTTGACCAATAATAATGTTTTAAAAGTTTTTTGAAAGGTAAACATAATAAGAGCCACAGCGGGATTCGAAATCATGACTTACAGATTCAAATGTATCTACCCATTGCGCTACGCTGTTAGAAAAAAGTTTGGAAATTACACATGATTTGTTGGGAATTACCTCACAATATGGAGGTGTCCCATACCACCTTAAAAGCTTTTTTTTTTAAACTTGATCTCACAAGTATTTTAAGAATACTTTAAAACTGCTTTTAAGAATATAATACCGATTATTATCACAATTTATACATTCGGAAGCAATAACCAAATTTTCCTGAGTTAAATAAAATGTTATTAATATTAGAGAATTACCGTTACTTTCTGAAAAAGAAAATATTGGCAATACGTTTGTGGAATAACTGCTGCATATCTAATGCATATATATGCATATCGCTACACGGAATACTGACAAAATGTGACAGATTATACGTTGTTTTAAAACAACGAAAACTTAATTAGAAGTTCGTTCTGAGTGAATAGTGGCATGCTGTCACTTTATCATCAGTTTATTCAAAAATAAAAAATGGAAATATTGCCTTAGGTGTTTCAACACAAAAAATTTTCCGTTTGTGTAGGTTTAATGTGAATTATCATCCGGTTACAAAAGAATTTCTCTTGCATGAATTAGACATAGCCTTAGCTTATTTAGCACAGTCATTACTTTTTCATACGTTAATTATATACCTGTAATATTGTCTCTTTCGGTTTATAAGCTGTAAGGTGGCGATCATTACAGAAAATATTTCCTAAGTTTGCTGACCTAAACTTCGATATTTACATTTTCTGTAATGTCCGTTATCATTGTACCTTCAAAGACAACATTTTATTTACTAATTGACCAAAGAAACTCTGGTGTGTATAGGTACACAAAATATACAGCATGCTTTGCCTGTGGGGGTAGGCATTATCTTTTTATGCCACCAGAACAAATGATTCGGTGCTTTATCAAGAGTTTTATTCTTCTCGCTGGCATGGACAACGTTACTTCTATTTTGATTCAATTTCTATCACACAGTGAAAAGGCGTCTAAAATACGAACCTGTAACGTTCTTGCCCAGGCCTTGCTGTTTAATTAGAACCAATTTAACAAGAGCTTTGATTTTAGGTAGTTGTGTCAAACAGCAATGTGATTTAGGCCTGTCTATTTCATTGCCGGCCATTCAGTCATGGCTTTCTGAAATCAACATGATTTTTCTGGCTTTGTTTGGAACCGCGTCATTTTTAACTTGTTTTGACGCAAGAATTAGATAGCTACATCCAAGGTCAGAATTAGATAGCTACATCCAGTGTCAGCATTAGATAGCTACATCCAAGGTCAGCATTAGATAGCTTCATCCAAGTTCAGAATTAGATAGCTACATCTAAGGTCAGAATTAGATACCTACATCCAAGGTCAATTAGATAGCTACATCCAAGGTCAGAATTAGATAGCTACATCTTAGGTCAGAATTAGATAGCTACATCCAAGGTCAGAATTAGATTGCTACATCCAAGGTCAGAATTAGATAGCTACATCCAAGGTCAGCATTAGATAGCTACATCCAAGGTCAGAATTAGATAGCTACATCCAAGGTCAGCATAAGATAGCTACATCCAAGGTCAGAATTAGATAGCTACATCCAAGGCCAGAATTAGATAGCTACATCTAAGGCCAGAATTAGATAGCTACATCCAAGTTCAGAATTAGATAGCTACATCTAAGGTCAGAATTAGATAGCTACATCCAAGGTCAATTAGATAGCTACATCCAAGGTCAGAATTAGATTGCTACATCCAAGGTCAGAATTAGATAGCTACATCCAAGGTCAGCATTAGATAGCTACATCCAAGGTCAGAATTAGATAGCTACATCCAAGGCCAGAATTAGATAGCTACATCCAAGGTCAGAATTAGATAGCTACATCCAAGGTCAGAATTAGATAGCTACATCCAAGGTCAGCATTAGATAGCTACATCCAAGTTCAGAATTAGATAGCTACATCTAAGGTCAGAATTAGATTGCTACATCCAAGGTCAGAATAAGATAGCTACATCCAAGGTCAGCATTAGATAGCTACATCCAAGGTCAGAATTAGATAGCTACATCCAAGGTCAGCATTAGATAGCTACATCCAAGGTCAGAATTAGATAGCTACATCCAAGGCCAGAATTAGATAACTACATCTAAGGCCAGAATTAGATAGCTACATCCAAGGTCAGAATTAGATAGCTACACCCAAGTTCAGAATTAGATAGCTACATCTAAGGTCAAAATTAGTTAGCTACATCCAAAGTCAATTAGATAGCTACATCCAAGGTCAGAATTAGATAGCTACATCTTAGGTCAGAATAAGATAGCTACATCCAAGGTCAGAATTAGATTGCTACATCCAAGGTCAGAATTAGATAGCTACATCCAAGGTCAGAATTAGATAGCTACATCCAAGGTCAGAATAAGATAGCTACATCCAAGGTCAGAATTAGATAGCTACTTCTCAGGTCAGAATTAGATAGCTACATCTAAGGTCAGAATTAGATTGCTACATCCAAGGTCAGAATTAGATAGCTACATCCAAGGTCAGCATTAGATAGCTACATCCAAGGTCAGCATTTGATAGCTACATGTACATCCAAGGTCAGAATTAGATAGCTACATCCAAGGTCAGAATTAGATAGCTACATCCAAGGTCAGAATTAGATAGCTACATCCAAGGTCTTCTTAATATGGTTCTACAGATCCGGAATTTTAAGAGGCTAATGTAAACTAACTGCTAACTATGATTTTAACTTTCTGCATGAAATATCGACGTATGTAATTAAGATAAATTATGCGTAAAATTTATCGCATTAATCATGGCAGATATGTATATCTTATAATTGTTTTTATTCATGTCTTAGCTGCATATTTTTGTCATATTTTGGATTGAAACTGTAGTTATAGGAAGTTTATTTTCAATCCGCCTAAGCGTTTTTTGCTTTCTATGTAAACTAAAGCAATCGAAAAACATTTTATTTAGTATCACCAAAGCCATTGAAAAACATCTTATTTAATCAATAAGTATACACATGTAATTAGCAAATATGAGAAGAGATTATTATATGCAAGGCAAAGCATTGTACGATGACTTCAGAGAAGTGTGAAATCAAGTGGGCCATTGTTGAAAAGGGGTTTATTCCCAAAGGAGAATAATTCAAATTCTGATCTAATAAATCAAATTTATACCCAGATAAAATTGTTCGTTTTTTCCTCCACGTTAATGTATACGAATAGATATGCGCGTTCAGTGTTTATCTAGCTATACACTTGCCCCCCAAAAATCACTTATATTGACATTGTTGAAGATTTTGAGGTATTAAGTAAATATCTATGAAAATCCCGTTACTGATATTAAGAGCGCGGAACATTATACAATGTACTTTTTAATGTTAACTTCACTCAACTTTAATTATAATCATTTTATTACAGTATAATTATGAGTGAAATATAATTATTCTTAAAAAACAACTTACAAGAAAATAAATAGGATATCTTTAGCTAGACGACCGAAAGTTTAAAGAAAATTCACCAACATTCCACAACTGTCGGAAGTTTTATAGCATTATATCGGAATAACCAATACTTTCAAATAGTGGGTTCTTTATTAAACCCCTGTCACACCGGAGCTGCGTCCTCACGGCGATCCCGCTGCGTCCTTAAATAATGTTAAACGCCAAGGTAAACGCAGTAGAGTCTCCTACAGCGCCGTAAGAACGCAACGGCATCTTCGTCCGTCGCGGTGGGATCGCCTTGAACATTGAAGAACGCCATGCGACGGCGCGCACTTTGAACATGCACAAAATACGCGCCGTGGCTCGGTGTTCTGATACACACGCCGTAGAAGCGTAGTGAGATCGCCGTGACAACGCCGTAAGATCTCCAACAGCGCCACGAGAGCTCCGTCGGCGCGCTCAAGGAACGCAGCTAATCGCAGTATAGACGCAGTGATAAGTCAATTGCGCTTGCACGGAGACCTCACGGAGTCCTTGGCGATCCCACTGCGTCTCTATCGCGCTCTCGCTGCGCTCTCACTGCGCATCCACAGCGTTTGATCAAGTTGTTTTCCATTTGGCTGCGTTCACACAGCGAACCCCAAAGAGCTGTTGCTGCGTTCATCGCGCTCTCGTGACGTTTCTTCTGCGTTTATACCGCGCTCCCACGGCGTTTCTACTGCGTTGTCATCAAGACCACGAAAACTCGAAAAATAGCTGTTGTACAATAGCAAGCGATGTTATAATTATCAATCTGGATGTAGATGACGATGTAAAAAGTAGAATTTGCTAATATTCCAAGACCTATCAATGGACGTAGATGGAATTCATGCCATTTGGTTCTGATGTTTTCAAATCTTTTCGATGTTTTCTAACAACTAATAACGGATCTTACTTCTGACTACTAAGAGTTTAATCCTAGTCCTTCACAAATTATTTAGAAGTAATTATGTTTTAATTACAATGTACCTTTTCATAAAATCAAAACAATTTTTTAATCATTTGTTTAGAACGTCTTGTGCACGCAGTCAGCGCGCAGAGCACGCCGTGGACGCGCGGTAAAATCTCCTAGCACGCCATGAGTGCGCGGCGGAGACTCAGCGAGAGCGCAGTTAATCGCCAATAGAACTCCGTGGAAACGCAGTTACACGCCGTGAGAGCTCCGTAAGAACGCCTCGGTCGCCGTCAGGACGCCGTGACGACTCCACTTGTAAAATTTTCAAATAAAACTGTACATATTTTTTTAATTTTCTTTGCGATCCTACGGCGATTCCATGAATTTTACAACGCCGTGAACACGCCGCGGGGACGCGGTTGGTGTGACAGGGCCTTTACAGTTACAATGCTCCAATGCATTCTCAGACGTCCGCATCAATTTGTCCCCGCTTATATCACATGTTTGACTGTAACAGGTGTTTGTGTATTACGATATATTCACGATGTTCTGAAAAACATTTTTAAACAATATTTTGATATTTCTATAGATATATTTTGGCATATTTAACTTGTATTTCATAGAACTTAAGAAAATATTAACTCCAATTTATTTTGGCCTAAAATTAGCTTATTTCATGCTATATCTCAATTTTTTTGAGATGTGACCCCTACTTGTTTTACTATTAAATGAGACATTAAATGTATGTCTATTTGTATGCAAAGTGTTAGAAAGATGTCATTACTATTATATAATTATTTTTATTTGCGTTATGAATTGATTACTCCAAAATTATGTAACAATTGCTGTTGTGTTCATCATGTACTGGCCTTTGAAGCCACCAGTAAAGCAAGAATTTTTAAACTTTAGATTTTACTTTTTAAGTCACTACGTACATGTTTTCAACTTCACACTGTATTAAAATCATAACTAAATAATCAATAAATACTTGTTTGATTTCTTCAACTTAACAACTTCCATGTCAAATTTTAGCAAAAATTTCAGGAAAATTATCATTTCTGTTTGGAGCCCTATATTTCCAAAAAAAAAAATGGCATGTGACATGGGTCACAAATAAATAAACATTTAAGGTCACCATCTTTATATCCAAGGGATTTGGGATGATTGACATTACTATTATTTCAGGTCCCAACCTCCTAAACACAAAACCTAATGCAATCATTAGTATTAACCATAAACTTGTTCAGGATAACATTTTCTTTGATATTCATAAAAACATTTCAGCCAAACCATGCATGGCTGACCTCCATCTTAAATACTCCATGTTATAGAGACACTTACACTTGATTTTAAAAGCTAACTATACTCTGTCCCAAGATATTTTGGATTCACATTTGGCTTAATTGTTTGATATTTATAAATACCTCAGGATTCAAACGATGTTCATTCAAAAGTATGAAAAGTTTCCAAGATTTCTTAGTCAAAACGCCCCTGTTAGCTTATCAGGTTTCAATACAATGCTAAAAAATGTGATGTCTACGGAGATTTTGTATTGCAGCAAGCCCGGATGATAACGTTGAAATATTGCGCGATGTATTCCGAGTGTATTCCGAATGGAGAAAAGATGTAAACATTCCCCATTATAAATCTCCGTAAGGAATCTGTTTTCGTTCCTGTGAATTTTTCCGAGTGAAAGATGATAATGTGTCAATGAAATTATCTTGGAAAATATCCCTTTCAACTATTTCAATTGCACTTCTTTCACAGGTAAGTGTATTTTTATTAAAAATCGTCCAAATGTGCAGCATACATGTAAATATCTTGGGACAGACTATATGTCAAACGTTTTGCAGATTTCAAATAAAATGAAGTAATTTTAAAACCAAGGTCGGTCAAAAATTTCCGAGGATACGAATTTTTTTTTTTTTCATTTTTTTTTTTACAAAATCGGAAAAATTGGGTCGGCGGATCCGTAAAACTAAAAATTAAATTTCTCTCGCCTAAGAGAAAAATATCGTAAAAATATATAAAGTGGTAGAAAAAGTAGATAATCATATATAAATTGAATACAATGTTTCATTGGTGTTCGATACGCGGAGAGTAATGATAATAATAAATGCTAATATAGTTTAGGCTGGACAGCAAACTTGCTCCTGGATATTCAATATAAAATTTTGCACTCAAGAATAAAATGATATTCGTCCACTAATTTACCACTATTACAGAGTGTGCAGCTTCTGTCATTTACAGGAATTCTAACCATCTACCGGTTCAATCGGAAAACGGTGATTTGCTGTTCTGAATTTAATATGAGGTTTCCAAAATTTTTAGTAAGAATGCTTAAGTATCAAAACTAAAATTTTGTTTATAAATTTTATATATTTGACCTTTAGATGAAATATCTATATCTTTTGCCCATTTCTGAATAAATTTATCCTGCAATCTTTGTTTGATGGCGGCAGAAATCCACTTACATGTATCAGTCAATATTGCAGTACATTGTTCTGTCCAGATATTAGAGAAACCACAAGAGTCTAAAATATGTCGTATAAAATCAGTCCATGGATTTACATAATCATTATTGTACATACAGTGTAGATTGGTTTGCTAAATATTTGTAAATAGTAAACACAATCTTATTGTCTTGACTTTGATAAACATTACACGTTATAACGTTACATAAAAAATTAAGATTTTTTAATTAAATAACAATTATCTTATCATGTATAATTTTAATAAGTAAATGAAAAACCTTCTAAATTCACTCTTTGTCAATTGTCTATCGGTAAGATAAGCTTCAATCCACCACAGGATATTTGCACTAAAAGTAAATTATAACTAACTAACATGCTAAAATATTTATGTACATGTTAAATAAGTTATAACTGCTAATCAGAGTTTGTTGTTGACTATGATTGTATTTAAAATGAACCTTAATGTCTGTTTTCCTTCTCCTCAAAAGAATAAATATTGAGTACTTTACATAAAATAAAATTTAGCTATGATGAATCATAGACAAACTCTTTTTAATTATTGAAATTTACTTCTATTACATCTATTTAATTATTTTAAACATAATCTTAAAAAAATTGACTGTTATTTTTTTATTTCATTAAAAAGTTTACCTAATGACAATAATTGAACAGACTATAATTCACCTGTAATTAATTTCCTTTGTTCTTTTACCTGTGCACATTTCCCACTTAGCTAAAATCAGTCACCCATAAAATATTCAATATTTTAGCTAAGTGGGAAGACCGGTGAAATTGACGCAAGGCCAAAATTATAAATATATATGCTTCCCCTAACGCGACCGACCCAATGAAATCCCGCCGATCGGCTGAATTGTTTTTTTACCACATTAAATGGTTAATTTTTTTTTTAAACTTATTTTTACCAAAATTCGTTTTTAGGAGACCCACATCTTTTTTTGTTTTATCAATCAGTTTGTTGGGCTTAATCATCAGCATGGGCCAAATACAAATATCTGCGAAATATTCGCTTTATGATCGGTAACTTCGCCGGAATTTCCTCCGAAAGAGAAGTTGAAATCGTCCTGTATTCTGAGTTCACGCTCGTGTAAATTAACCCCAAAGACATGAAAATGATAATCATTTAATTTAACTAGACTTCAACCCGCGTGCGTGCATGGATTGACTCTACTACCCAGCATTTATTGGAAACTTAAAGAAATTGAAAGTGCTTGATACATAAAAAGAAACATACTTTTTAGGACATCATATCCCAAGATTGTCTGTGCATCAGCTGACCAATCTTATTATCCTAGGCCTCAACACACTAAAGATAACAAAATTGTACAATTAACTAAGATAATTTTAAGAAGTGAAAGAAAGTCACTGTGATCTCGATATGATGACAGGTACATATCCAAGCTTTAACCCTACAATAATGCTATTAATTTCACCACACTCTGCTTAGTACTATGTTTAGGGACAGGCCTTCACCACAGTTAAAATGCATCCCATATACCCGTAATCTTAGCAAAAAACTGCCGAATCGCTCCGAAACGATTTTGAGAAAATTAATGAAGCTTCATTGAAAATAACAGTTAAATTATTCATAACAAACCATTTTGAGGCTGTTAATACCTTTCATCTAAAAATTTAACTCATATTAATGAAGAATTCAACGCTTTTTCACCAACGCTTTTTACTTGCTTCAAATTTACACACCATGTTGACAATCGAAACTCTCGGTATTTTTCATATCAAATGCACTGAGTTAGAGTTATCTCTCGTATTTTTTAAAATCAAAATTTGTTTTTAAGATTAGAATTAAGGAAACGTATTGCTCTCATTTGTACTTCAATATGTTTGTGTTCTATTGAAAATCGGCATGTACAGTAGCCATACACGGTTTTATATTTTATGAGTAAACAATTTTACATAGGATTCATTCACAAATTAATTTTTTTTGTCTCTATAACGGATATTAACTTCTATCATAATTTAAAGAAAATTAAGTGTAAAAGAAATGAAGATAATAATAAGTGTTCCATAGAATTTTGATTTTACACATTCCGTATTTTCATAATTTACGGAACATAATTGATTTAATTCTATTCATTCTAAATTTTAAAGCTTCTAAATAAATCTTATTTCTAACGAATGTTTATACAATGCTTCAGAGAGGAATGCATATGTATCGTATTCTCATTTGAAAGAAAAACGTGGGGAGTAGTTGTTTACTTTTAAACGGGAAATGGGTATCTTTCATTCAACGAGTTGCTCTTGCTAATATGATTAAAATTATTTGTCAAGAGACAATGGGTGCTTGATATAGGCTGATTACAAAATTATAAAAAACTAACTCGACCAAACAAAGGATTGAATGAGTTGTTGAAATACTTACTACATGTTTTTAATGACGAAAGAGAGAATATAAAAAAAAAGTTTATCACTGACATATACATGAATGTTAACAACTGTCAATGTTCTTCTATAAAAAAAAATTTAAAGTCACATTATTGTATTGTTTAAATAAATACTTGTCGATTTTGTAAGAATAAATCCCGGCGTTCCGTAAAAAAAAGTTACAAAACGAAAAAACCGCCCGATCACGCACGAAAAAAACCTCAAACCAATTTTCCTGACACACGCACGATCCCGGACGTTACACAAACGATCACCCATGTTACACGAACTATTTATCTTGTCAACAATAACGTTGTTACTACTGATATGAAAAGTATTCTGTATGTCAAAAACTGCACAATATCATCTTATACATTTCAAATCAACTTCATAATACATCTTGTACATTTATCATCGATTCCATAATACCATCTTGTACATTGGTCATCAATTGTATGATACCATCTTGTACACTTATATATTACGGAATTTATAATGATATGCAGAAATCTTAATTAAAGGGGCATGGTCACGATTTTGGTCAAATTCTAATTTTCTGTTACAGTTGTATTTACAATGCTTAATGAATGCATTTCTAATAATCAAATGGAATTTGAGAGTCAGTCGTTGAGTTATAGGCAAGGCACAGCACTCATTATTTTTGTCATGTAAACAAAGCTCGTGCCCTATTTTGGTTTACATGGGTCAATATACTGTACCAGTAAAAGAGCTTTTTAGCTGATTTGGCTAGGGTCTTATTCATTTTAAGCATAAATAAACAGTTCCTAAAGTTTAACAAATTCATTTAAGGTCTAAAACTGGAATTTTCACTTCAACATTTAAAATGTAAACAAGTCTTGTTTACATAGCAAAGTATTGTAATCTCTGAAACACGCTTATAACTCAACAAATGACACTCGAATTTTTGTTGCATTTTTATATTTCAAAAAATCTTTTTACTGAAGCATTGTAAATATTAAAACCGGAAAAATAATTTTTGACCAAAATCGTGACCATTCCCCTTTAAAGGGTAAATGTTTTCATATGAAATTAAAACCTGCTTGAAACTTAAGGGCCAAATATGGAAGGTACCGTTCAAATTTGATAAATCTCAGAACATGAAAATTGAATGGTTATAATCAAATTCTTGTAAAATCTCAAAAGGTGAAGATCAGATAATATATTCAAGTATTAATGTAATCTCAAAAGATGAAATACGTGTATTGGTTTAATCTTAGCGGTGATAATCCGATAGATATATTCAAATTATACTTGAATCTTTAACGTTGAACATTGCATTGTTACTAAAATAATAGTTAAATCTTAAAATTAAATGAAAATATTCAATTTTTCCCCCATTACGACAAAGAGCATACGGCAGGTGTGACCGGTCAGCAGATGATGATCACTCCTCCTAGGCACCTGATCCTACTTCTATCTTTTTAGAGGTCCGTGTTGCTCTGCTTTGAATTTGTATTTCGTTTTATGGATTTTTGAGATGATTGACGGTTTGTTATTGTCATCGATTGAACTTTTACAGATTGAAAATGAAGGGTTTATTAATGTTATTTTAATGTTATAAACATTTGCATTGCAAGGATTGGTGCTTTGTTTGCGATGTATTTCCATTAAATTAAAATTTCTTCGTACAAATAAAACCTCATCAAATTATAAAGTCGGCGCTTGTCCTCATGAATAATGTATTATGTATGCGTGAATTGCACTAATCTTTATGTCCAAATCATTTGTATCAGACCACGAGAAATAAGTGACATTAAAAAAAAAAAAAAAAAAGGGAATGTTGGCATTTTCCAAAATCTTCAAAATCCTAATCCGTGTGTGTGTGTGAATTTTTTACATCCTCCCAAAAAAGTTCCATTACTTCAATTTCACTCCTAATTGACTTATTTTCATATCAATTTTTTACATCCTCCCCAAAAAGTTGGGGGGGGGCAATTAAATTTATGTATGTAAATTTTTAAAAAATTGTTGTTGCAGCCCCCCCTGCCCCCCCCCCCCCCCCGATGCTACGTGCCTGTAATAGGATCAATTTGGACGTTTTTTATGTGATCTAATTATTAATTGTACGTCATCAGTCACAAGGGTTTATTAAAATTGTTTGGTTCTAGTCACTTTTAATAAACACTTGTTCTGTGTAATGACGTATTTCAGGCAATGAGAAAGTCAGTAAGTCTTCAATGTATGTTAATTCACATAGATTATAGAAGTTCAACTGTAGATATAGCATTTATAACCCATCATTCTAGAACAATACCGAGCAGTGTTTCTCGAAAATACGTCATATATCTATTTTTGAAACGTTTTGTAACATCACAGTGATTGTAAATGAATTTTTCGGCATGCAAAAAAAATTAAAAAAGCGAAAAACAAAGAGCCTTTAAATTCAAAAAGAGTTTGAAAACATCAAACGTGATATTCTGTTTACTTATGACCGACAATTCCTAAACAAAATATTTTGTATTTTTACTTTACTTTAGAGATTTACATGTACTTTAATTTTAGATGTTGTAGACGCAGACATTTCATTTTATCGTTTCATGTTTTCCGATCAAACTAATATCTATGTTATTAACTAAAATATTTTTTTCTAAAAATACCATTGTTTGACTTACTTTGACCTTAAATCTGTCGATTGATTTTGTACACCATTTGTACACCTTTGAATGCAGATTCTCACAACTTCTGAATATGATTTACGCGGTAGGTCAGGAGTTGTCAAGTTATACCACACCGAACGTAATTTTGTTTGATTCATAATTTAATCAGACGTTTTGACCTTTCCTTTACTGTGGCTTTCAAGAATTCAATATAGATAATGAATATCATCCACTAATTTAACTGCTCTGTATTTAATCAGTTGCTTGTTGTATTATATTTACATTCAGAGATCATGTTTTGTTCGTTGTACCGTGAGGGGAGACGTCTAATTTTGGACAGTAGGATTACCTAATGTTAATGAAATCGTGATTTTTATGAAATGAAATTTCGATCAAACTGTGTGTTTTCGTGTCACTTATGGTAAGCACCAACCACTGGTTTGTGACATCCTCTCTCTCTCTCTCTCCTGGTATTTGTTATTGTGAAGTTTTTGTGATGTTACCAAATCACACACACGGCAAACAAATAACATTATACTACGTTTTATTCTTTTTGTTTCAGATATGATATTCAAAAAATACATAGTTTACTGTCCTGCAAATTTTTATTGTATGCATTTAATGTTTATTCACTCATGTATATACACTTGCATGTACCAGTAACTTATTATTAGTTTACACGTGTTTTAGATTTTTGTATATTTCTATTGATTAATGTTAAAGTAACTTCACTTTATTTATAACCATGTATATTTTGGATTTATGCATTTTATGTTGTTATTGAAGAGATTTTTTATGTCATTGACTACTCATATGGTTCATAGTTGAGCTGTAACAGTTTCAGACATCTAACCCATGACTATGTAATTTTTTGAGAAAAGTTATGATGACAGCAACTGTTATGTTTCTGTTTAACACCAATGAAAAGGGTATTTTTATCTTAACTTCTTTCTTTTCAGTTTTTAATGTCTGTAAAATTGGTGAAAGTGTGTTAAATTAAGTATAAAGAGTGAGTTAGAGATAGAGTTAGGGAAAATAGCAGATGCGTCTGTGTACTGGCAAATTTGTTTACACTGATTATGCATTTACATGTACATGTATTTATGCATTGCCTATAAACCATGTGGTTTTGAGCTAATAAACTATACTATACCATAGAATAGGTTCAAGACGTAGATGGAATTCCATGTCACCCTTCACCTCTGCTAAATTCAAACATCGTCACGCCCTTATATTGGCTGATTTCAGACGGAAGTAACCAACAAGAGTGTTTATTCTCTATTATGAATGTCAGTTGGTTTTCCTGAGAATTTTAGGAGAAATTACTCTGTAATTGTAAAACTTACTATGTAATACCTAATGCGAACCTCGTTAACATTCCCATAATATAAAAGAATCGAATACAAAAAATGACAACAGTTATATCTTTCAATAGATTGATTGATATATCTGTTTAATATTAAACATGTACCAAATGGAGGACAGACATAGATCTGTGTATAAGTGACTGATTTAGACGACTTAATCTGAACAATAAGGAAATAAAGGCATTCTCGCACCTGCTGCAAAATATACACCTTTGTATGTTAGTTATATACCGTAACACTTGTACAGAGCATTAAGAGCAGTCATCATGGGCCCAAGGTAAATTAATGGATTGTCTGTCATAAGACAAGTCTAAATTAAAAATGTGTCTTCTCTCTTCTTGTCTCATTATATCTGAAATGTTATGAGTTGTAAAGTTGGTGTAGGCCTACATAATTTTCTAAATAAACAAATTTAACCCCAAAAATTCAATAAATAAATAGAATACAATATATCAGGGGAGTTGCCGGAAAATATCTTATCACGGTAATATTGTAACTTATTTTCTTCTGATGAAAGATGTAACTTAGAATACATTAAATATGTTTTAATTACACCAAGCATAAACAATTAACTGAGTATCTGGAGAAATATGTAGTCGTAATGCGCCAGTGCAGCAGTGTACAAGATGACAATGTCATCCATCTTGTAATTAGAAGAAAATAAAGTGTCGTAAGGGGTAGACATTTTAATAAATTAAAATTTAAAAAGCAAAACATGCATGTACGTAACGCCCAAAAATGACAATTCACGTCACGCAATGGCTTGAAATAGGTTACTTTTTGTAAAAACGTCCAACATTTTTCAATAATTTAATGAACACAATTTACCAAACACACATTAACTTAAAGAGCTACGAGCTGCATTTTTATGTCGATTTTTTTTATTTTGAAGTTTTAGTTGACTATAAAAATAACAAAAAGTGTATGGTTTATTAACTTCTGTTCGTCTTCTATCTGTGGAGAACGCTATTTAGAGGTCCTGGTTAAAGAAAAATGACATAGTTGTCGTCCTGGATAGATAGACACTATATTACTTTGTATGAAATTCTTTCTTTTGAAAAAAAATTTATAATTTATTTTAATCTTATTTATCATACTTGGTTAGTTGGTTGCACGACTATCTTAATAGCAGGTTTTAATCCAAAAAATATATATCAGAGAGCCAGCAACCAGATTTGATTTGTTATCTTAAAGGGCTGAATGGTTTAGGAATTTTTATACTATATTGATCTCCTGGAGAAAAAACGCTATTTATAACATATAGAAAATATGGTCAAATTTAGAAGCTTAAATATTTGTAATGTTTCATTATTAAGTAGTAGTTTAGTACTTTAAAATGATACATGTATCTAAAATTCTAAAACCTTAAAAGCTTCTCACACTCCACTAAAAAGCGGCAATTAAAATGTATTCAGTGTATATTCAACGTCAAAAACCGAAGCACACTCTTCGACTCAATCACCTATGGCGACATGGGACCTTGTTTCTTCATTGAAACAACTGTGATATGCCTGCTGGGAAATCGGTTTAAATTCTGCAAAAAACATGTTATTAACCGAGCTCTTATCTCTGTATAATCACGTAATCTAATCACGCAATTAGAATTCATAAGGTTTGATGTACACAGCGATGCGGACAATTTAATACGTGCACTGACTATCAAAAATCATTCTCCTCAGTGCTCTCTTGTCTTAGATGGGTTGTCTTTCCTTTCACCTATGTGTAATCCATCTTACAGAGCGTATCTTTAATTTCCATATTGTTTTGTCCATTTTAAAACTAATCATGCTACAATATAATTTGTCTGTTAGTTGTGTCCAACTTACATAACGAATCTTTATTTTTCACATTGTTTGTCCATGATAAACTAATCAAGTTACGATATAATTTGTCTGCTAGTTGTGTAACCTTACTTATATAACGTAGCTTTTAACTTTCCATATTGTTCAACGTATGACATAAGTAACAAAGTAAATATGTAAATAATGAACAAGACGGGTGACCATTTATTTTTGCACAATTGCAAAACATTATCTAATCTCTTATTTTATAATTATGAATTGGGTCATTTTGTACATTTAGCTTTTTGAAATGCATATGAATCTGAAAATACTCAAGCGGTATAGAAATATTGTACATTTAATTTGAATTATATACATTACTTCATCAAAATGATGAAGCAACACGTACATGTACATATGTACATATTAAATATTTTAATCATTGCGAGTTACAAAGAGTAATTTGATATCTATAACCCCATATACAATAATTGATATTTCTTTTTCGTTTGTAATATTAAATTTGTGGACAGAAATCTGGTATCTACATGTCTAAACGCATTCTCTCCAGAGAACGTTAGAGATAGTTACATCACTTCCGGTGCAACACAGATCAGCTCAGATCACCTATAACATTTGTTTCAAGGTTAAGGAGGGAGGGATTGCAGCATCGCTACCAACTTTTTTAAGGTTTTACATGCACTGATTCACATGTATTAAAGTGTGACAGTCACAGATTTTTTCCTGATTATAAGGAAGTATAGAAAGAATGATGGAAGACTTCAATATTTCAAACAACTCATATTATAACAATAAAATAAAAAAAAATGAAATTGTTTCTAATATAATGAAAATAATCTGAGCTGTTTGATCCCATCGAGAAGGCTACATACGTACACTGTCTATCAAACAATCTACACGTACAAGTATGTGAAACCATTGTTTGTTAGCGTTCATTAAATATGTTATGAAATCGGATCAAAGCTGCTTTAAAACAGAATTAATTTTATTCATGTCTTATTTCTTTTTTGTTTACAAAATGAATTTTCAAAATAACTGATACATATTAACCACAACGTAAAACTAAAAATCCATTTGACCTTCTTTTTTTTTAAGTTTTAAAGACAGAACAAAGAAGCGAATCTTATGTGCTTGAAATATCTTTTTTGTCTATTTTAGTTTTAATATGAGAGATATTATATCTGGTAAATCTTCTTTCCCAATGTTTAGATAATGCGACATGTGTCAGTGAAATTTTTAATGAGATCATCCAGAATATAGACCGTGCGTCTACATGACAGAATTTTAAATTAAAATTGAAAATAGATGCTAATTGGAAGGAAGTGAGTTTATCTTTCCTACAGGTCTTAACTAATTGCTCTGTGTGTTTACTGCTGACTATTTATTAAAATATATAGTGCATTATCTAAGTAACAATTTGTGTGAAAATTTATAATATCTACGATTTATGGAAGAAATCATTTTTCATGTTACTTGAAACAAAACACAACCATGCTTTGCCAACCGGTCACATACAGGTTAACAAAGTAATATAGGTATACCTTGTACAATTTCCTATTTCACGTGTTTTACATGTTTAAATGATTTTTAAATAATTGTTTAAATGTCCATTAAATACCAAAAATCTACTCGTATTGTTGTGGATCTTAAAGCTGACATGAATGTTTGAAAGTATTTGGTTTCCATATTAGTTTCGATCGCTCCTCAACTGCTACTCGGGTATAACCGATCGGTTGCTTTCCAGTCGAGACATTCGGACTTCTAAATGCATGAACTATATTTTGTAGTTATATTTTTGTGAAAAGGCAATAGTGGACACTGCAGTCAATAAAGAATAAAAGAAGGATACTCTTTGAAAGATTTCCCAATGTATCCGCATCATCTTGCACAGATATATGTTGTGGTGCCTCCCTTTGCATGCACGTGTGTCGTTCATACATTGTGCATAACGTCTATATCATATTGTAGATCCCGGTCGCAATACATCCAACATTGTAAATAACCGATAATAAATTCAAGAAAGTAACATATTTTTGGGGTTTTTTTTAAGTCTATGTGCATGTGCGGTAATATAACTGTTCGACACAGGGAAACGTTCTACAATGATCGAGGATTTTGGAAAAGAGTGTTCATAGATATCAGGTTTTTTACGTCTTTCTTGAATATTCTTAACGAGTGCAGCGATTGTCATTTTTTTTCTACAAATCTCTCCATCCCTTGAAACGTTTTCGGGTTAATGAAATACTCGAATGTGGTGAAGCATGAATGGCGTCCTCGGCCTTATATTAGGGGGTGTGTAGCGATGAGCGTAAAACTAAGATGGCGGTGGAAATTAAAGGGACATAACTCGCATTAACGATTCATGACAGCTTTAATATCATTTTAAATTCATATGACATATTCTTTTTTTTAAAATTCTACAGCAATATAACATAACAAAAAGAAAACCATTACAAAGTGTTTTATAATTTATTTGTACATTATCTACAAACAAGAACAATAAATGATTTCATGAAAAGTTTGATGGTACCAATGCGTCACATTCAGCACGTGATTTTGTCACACTCCACTGATTGGCTAGGTGCACATCAGACGGACTCGCCTCAGTGAATATATACACCATATTGTCGTGCGTGTTTGAATGTTCACGTTCAAAATGGAGATGTTCGATGCGCACTCCAGGACGCTTTACATGATTTGATGAATGGTATTTAGCCTAGAGAAAGACGTCAAAATTAAGTTTCAATATAGATTAAAGCAATGCAAAAGCAATATGAGATATTGCAAGCCAAAAAAATGCATATCCATATCAACCGCATATACTTTAAATTCTAATATCAAAATTAATTTTGTACTTTTTGACCTCGTCCCTCACCACATGAATTTTATAATTATCCAGGTGTTAATGTTAATTTCGATTGTACTGAATATAACAAACATAGATTGTCATTGGGTTGATTGATTGATTAGTAAATGGGCTGGAGAACGTGTTTTTAATAGAACAAATGATTGATTTTGTCCATGCTTTAAAGAAGAGAAACAAAATCTTTTTTTTTCTTAATTTCAGATAAATATTTGAAATTACTGAAATATAAAAGCACAAAAATTTCTGTATAGCACAAGAGTCAGCCTTATCACACAAATATCATACAACTTTCTGACCTTTCGCCATCACATAGTTTCTCTAAGCCCTCACTGGTTGTTGGAATCCCCCTTGATTAAAGCCCGGGGGGTCGGGAATTTGCCCTTGTGATAAAGGCTGTGACATAGAATTCATTTTAATTGGTTGTTGCAACTGACTACCTTGAGGGGGTTGTTTCTGATTACCTTGCATACGCATATTCATTTGACCTCCAAATGGATTTTGTCCTTGACTTTGACCGCTCATCTGCATTCCTCCACCACCCATGGGTCCACTGATGCTGCCGCCCATACTGCCACCCATGTCTCCACGCATTCCTTGATTCATACCGCCGCCCATGTTTGGTCCATCCATAGGATTACTCATACTGTTGCCCATTTGAGGACTCATGTTGTTGCCCATTTGAGGACTCATGTTGTTGCCCATTTGAGGGCTCATGTTGTTGCTCATTTGAGGGTTCATGTTGTTGCCCATTTGAGGGTTCATGTTGTTACCCATTTGAGGATTCATGTTGTTACCCATTTGAGGATTCATGTTGCCCATTTGAGGGTTCATGTTATTCATAGGACTGCCCATACCGTTACCCATGTTACCCATGTTGTTCATTGGGCTGCCCATGTTATTTGGATTCATATTACTGCCCATCATTGAGTTCATCATGTTCCCAGGATTCATTCCACCGTTGTTCATCATACCATTACCCATCATAGGCTGATTGCCTTGGCCCATGCGACCACCGCCCATCACAGAGCTAGGAGACCCAATCATCTGGTTGCCCATCTGACCGCCCATCTGTCCCATCATTGGGAAGTTGGGGTTTGTTCGCCTTTTAGCGGTTCCGCGGACCACTACAATATGTGAGTAGTTAGGCTCGTCGACAACGATCTCGGTGGCCAGAGCGTTAGGATCGTTCAGTTCCTTCAGCTTCCACCTGCCAGTGTACACCCATTCGAACTTCCTGTACAGGATCCTGTAGCCCTTGACAGGTTGGTTTGGTGGGTCCCACTTGACTCTCAACATGGTGGTGTTGTTTGGACCCTTGACACGGTCAACAGTAACGTTTGGTGGGACGATGGTTTCTAATAAATTTTGAAATATAATAAATAAAATAAAATAATTAAAAAAATTACTCCTTTGTAGACATGTCATCGCATGATTAATGAATGATTTTCAAAAATCAGATAATGGGTTACACGTGTTCAAATGTAACATTACCTCGTTTTGGTGTTGTAAATTGGACTATTGCTGGTTCTCCAAAACCCTCTGCATTTACGGCGAACAATTTAAACTCGTGAACTGTTGCGTCGTCTGCAATGGATTAAACTTGTATTAGAATGCTAATCATATATTCATTCAATTTCTCTAACGTAAAATTCTTCGTTTTTAATTTTCCAAACGAACAAAACAGGTTAAGATAGAGTTAAAGAGATGTAATAAAGTCTTATAAATGATTCTGTAGCTGACCCAAATAATCTGAATCCCATCGCAATCTGTATGGTTCAATCTTCTCCTTCCTGAGAGCACCGTTTTTGACACCCCAGTGAAGTGTATAATTTGTCAGAGGTCCATAAGTATGGTATGGTGGAATCCACTTAATGGTCAGTTGTGGCGGATCCAGTCGGGACAGCTCGATTTGAACATTTCTTGGTTTTGATGGAGCTGAAAAAGAGAAAAAAAATTTTGAATAGTGCTAAAACTCGGATAAAGACTGGAATGTATGAAAGAAAATACTCACAATCAGCTTTAGTTTGACACATGACAACGGCTCCACCTCCTCCAAACGTTTTTCTGGTTCTTGAAGACGCTTGGAAGTAGTACACAGTGGCTGGCTCAAGGCTTGAAATGACAGCTTCCGTAAATTCAGCGGTTGGTGTTTTAAAGAGGAAGAAGTCCCGATATCTCTCATCGGTGTAGTTGATGTTGAATCCACGAATTATTCCATCGCCAGGCAAAACAAGGGGTTTATTCCAAGTCAACAAGACGGATGTCTTATTCATGGCGGTACAGTTGAGATCAAGAGGATGGGGAGGATCTAAAAAAGAACCATTGGATATTGTTAGAAAACCAGATATTGACAAAGTTTACTCAGCATGTATTTCATATGTAAATATTTTAAGTTAATTATGTTTATTTAGTATCTACATGAAAGTGAATTAATAACAGACGCAATATTATAATATCATCATCATAGGTATGGTAAGACTCACTGAAGTCAATAGTCTTGACCTCCACGGGGATACTTCTTGGACCCTCTCCGTTGTTTGATTTGGCAGCCACATCAAACTTGTACCGGGTGCCTTCAGACAGGTCGTTGACAGTGTAAAACATGGTGGGTGGATCCACGGTCTCTGTCATCTGGGGGCCACCGCCATCCTCCCTGTAGTAAAGAACGTAGGAAGACACAACTCCGGCAATATCGGGGGTGTCCCATCTTAAAGTAACAGTGTTTGGTGTGGTTCCCTCGATTCTGAGATTCTGCGGCGCAGAGGGAACTGTTCAATATAAAAAATGTCCACTGTAAAATAGGCTTGGGAACCTTGAATTTGGCAGAACAGCATTGATACAATAATTTGACGCATAGCTTACTGATATCTGGTGTCTCGATGACTTGTGGTGTACTGGAGGATTCAGTCACCACGCCAGCCACAGTTCCGACCCTGACCTGGTAGTGAGCTCGAGGGGACAGGTCGGTGATAGAGGCCGAAGTCTGAGTAGCATCACAAATCCTGAACACGACCTCGCCCTGGGGCTGGTACCCGCTCTCATCGACAGCGGCAAAGTAGACCTTGTACTGGAGATTGTCGGGGACGGGTTGTGGGGGGTCCCACCGGACAACAATGGAGGAAACGTTGTCTGTGGTAGCTGACTCCGCGATGACGTTTGTAGGTGGTGAAGGAGCTGATAAAAACAAAAATGTAATTCATTTGATCGGTTAAAACCAAGGAAAACTAAAAACCTTGTAAGATCAATTGCCTATTTTATATATGAAACAATATATAGATCTGTTTGTTTATTTATGGATTTGGCATTAATAGATGTTTTTCAGCGGAAATAATCGGATTGGTGTATACATAATTGTATACATAAATCAACAATTAATGTATACACTAACTCTGCAATTGAAGTTCTAACCGTACCGTGGATGCATTGTTTAATATTTTTCTAGCCAACAATAAATTAAATTTATCGAGGGTTAAACATTTTTTTTTAATAAATAGGGTCAGCTGTAACTCATAATAATTTATGTACGTCAAAGATTTTTGAGAACATAGATAACAATGTAACCGCATACTTACTTATCAACAAAGAATTGTTTGTTCGTTATTTTGATTGTATTTTATCAATAGAATTATTAAATAAGTACGCGTATTTGATAAAGTGGTTCGTGAAAAAAAGAAGCATTGTTACCGACACGGTAACGAGAGTTGAATGAAGAGACAGGAACAATTTAAAGGTTGTTCGTTATTTTGATTGTATTTTATCAATAGAATTATTAAATAAGTACGCGTATTTGATAAAGTGGTTCGTGAAAAAAAGAAGCATTGTTACCGACACGGTAACGAGAGTTGAATGAAGAGACAGGAACAATTTAAAGGTTCCTTACAATTCATTCATACATAAAATTATCTTGAGATGCTTATGATTTATAGAAAAGCAGACATTTTGGAAAGGACATATCTGTATCAATAAATCATGTAAACGCTTAGAAACCACATTTTGTTCCCCAAACTTTCATTTTAAAAAACAAACTCTTCTTTTTGGCAGAAATTGAACTCTTTTTTTTTCTGATTGTATCCCTTTTGGATCAAACCAGTATTTTCTTCACTTATTTATATTAAATATCTTGAAATTTTTTTCCAAATGGGTTTTTTTTTCCCACTGTGCTACTCAAATAAGTTTTATAAATGTTTAATTATATCAGAATTCTGAATTTATTATTGAAAATTTTACACAAAAAATTCATTTATCAAACATGTGTGCTAATAATGATGGGGAAAGTGAATCACCTTGCAGTACGTCAAAATCAACATAGAATTGCCCGCACTTGAAACATATTCACATCCATTATAATTTTCATCAAATATTAGTAGTTATACTTGTCACCCTTTGATTTAGGATGTGCCAAATTCGGTGAATAATTGTTACAACCTGATTAATGGAAATGAGCCTTATTTCAATCATAAGGTAGAAGCTTACATAATTATATGACAAGACGGATGCCTTCGCTCCGTTACCCTGGTGTAATAAAGAGACCCATTGTTATTGGACTCTGTCCCGAGGGCCAAATAATACTGACCAGAAAATGATGGTCTAAATGACTTAACACGAGCTAGAGGTTGTAAATGGCCGTAGCCTTTTGGCATGTATGTGTTACATGCACACTGTATTGTAGCATTTTTATGGCTTAGAAAACATTACGCCTTGTTTGGATATAAATAGTGTCCATTAAGAGATTACAAGTATGTGTATCCTAACATTAGTTTAACAAACTGAGGTCATGTCTTGACCCCAAGCGTCACCTTTAAGGTAACCTTTGACCTCTCTATAGACATTGCGTACGGTGCTTTAAAAATTGTATGATTAGCTTAATACCACAAATCATTAATGATTTGATCGGGTAAAAAGGTTACGGCAACTTGTATTGCTGATAATTGATGCGTTAACTACATTTTACTTCATCCAAAACAATGCTGTATTGTTTGTTTAAGGTAATAAAAAACAATCGCACCTGTTATATTTGAGAACATGACAGAGAAGGAGGAAAGAAACTCGCCACGCACAGAGCTCTATATTTAGCACATTTATGCAAATTAAGTCGACATAAAACGGTTTCAATGAATTTTGGAGAAAGCGTGTAGTGTACGATGGAGAATATAAATAGCAAATTTATGTCTGCTGTCAAAATCTTCGTTACCATTATTCGCCTTATACGTTGTAGTTTTCTAATTATTTTTTAGATATTACATGTTAAAAATAATGTTATGGCTCAGTGAGACTCGTTTAAGAATAACTATCCACTGGGGGTTTTTTATTTGAAAGGCTATTAATTTTGATCTGCGATTTTTATAAAAATAACGTGTTTTTTTTTTTTTAATTTAAAGTATTCGTTTATACTTTTTTATTTTTATTTTTCGTATGTGTATGGCTTGCTAATCAGCTATTTAAAAAGAAATTCTTGAAAAGCAGTAAAAACTTAAGGAAACCGCTATACTGTTCACAATAGCACTCATTTGTCAGTTCCATTAAATCCTGTCACACAATTAATCAAAGAACAAACTGTGACACGTCGGTAAACCAAGACCATGCATTTTAATTAAATAGATGTCACGAAACCGCCTAATATGAAAAATTAAATTGACATCTATAAGGCTCTTACCCAACATTAAAAAAGAATTAGGAATCTAAAAAAATCCTTAACGGGCTAAACGCATTTGTCAGCTTGGACCGTCGTGCCTTTTTATGAGTTGGTAATGTTTATGCTAAGGTTTGATACAACAGGAATGGTTGTCCCCGGCCAAGCGGCGTGAAGCGACGGAGACATTACTCAGGGATCACAACGCCAATACATATAGAACAGGTCGTAAATGACAAAAGATCGAGCATGTTTAGTCTCTGGCTTGAGTAGACCAAAATATGATAAATAGAACACGACTGTAGCTCAAACAGACAACGAAGGGCATGTGTTACAAAAATGGCCACCAAACAGCGCTGTTCCTTGTCAAACGCCATCACACCGTGTCGACATCAAACCGTCTACTAATCCACACGGAATTCTCCTCGTTAGCTTTCGTCACGGGATTTCGTGTTGTCATATTATCATGTTTTCATAAAATTCTATTAATCCGGCTTTTTAAATCCATTATATCAATTACTTATGCAAAAAGTTTATCATTTTACAATGAAATAAAATTCAATTTTACTCGCACCAATAGAATATTTTAAAATTCTTTGTTCTTCAGTTTCAGTATCATCACAAAAAAGAAGTGCTTCGATTGTAAATATTAACAATTACAAAAAGCGATTCACTAGTAATTCAGTCTAAAACATCGAATACAAGACAGACTCTGCGATTTAAGATTTTGAAAATATTTAGCCATGTTACCTGGTGGTTGGTGGTGGCACCTGTTCATCACAGAATTAAGCCCGGACACGGTATCCTCCAGAATCTGTAACCTTCCTGCCACTTCATCCACAAACGAGGAATATGCCACATTAGAGGGAGGGGGAGCGCCCGGCCCAGACGGAATCCCCTGCTTGGCCATCTCAGCTTGGACAATGTCTCTTAACACTTGTGTTTGAACCATTATTTTATCTAAATGATTTAGCGTGTTCATGAAATTGCTCTGTGCGTAAAGTTGTTGCATGCAAACACACAAAATCACAACAAATTGGAAGCCTACGGAATTCTTCATTTTGAAAACTATAACAGGTGTATAAAATCCAAAGGTAGAAAAAAATAAGAAAATAAAACGGAGTATAAAAGCTGTTCAGAGCGTTGAAACTAATCAGCCATCTTCAGTTAGTAGTGTTGGCCGAATGTGCCATTGCTGAGATGGTTACGAGTCCCGTTCGAGGAGTAGAATGGCTCCGTACATGCTGTACAAATATAAACGGTGACGTTGTGACGTATGGGCCCTAATTTCCTATTCTGTTCTAGCTATACCCTAGGCTATTTGTGGGAAATGGATAGAGCATTAAGATATACTCGCCTAGAAACAGTCTTTTATTTTGGTTCAGGAAATACTGCGCTAGTACTTATGTTAATAATCATAAATTGTGTAAATTTATGCCAGTCAAACTTGATTAAATGCACCATAATGTAAACAATTAAGTATATAATTTTATATAATTTATTCACCAGGATCCAACTTTTACTCGTCTTGAGAAAACTGCATCATAAATCAAAGAAATAAGCAAATAGCTAAAAACAATTAAAATCTCTAGTTAAAAAGAGAAATAGGGGTCTATAAATTGTCATAATGTGATAAAAGGTCACGAACAATAATGTAAACAATTATTTATACTCGTCTAGAGAAAACTGCACCAGAAATCAAAGAATTAAGTAAAGAATACAACACAAGTTAAATATATAGTTATTGAAGTAGTGGTCTATAAATTGTCACATTGTGATAAAGGTTTCCAACAATTACTTCAATTTGAAATTGGTTATGTTGACGTTGAATGTTTACAAACATCATCACAACAAGGCCAAAGACATTATAACATAATTATCAAAATTGTGTATACAAAATTTACTCTTATTACACGATTCAGTTTTAAAGTTTGAAAAAAAAATACTGCCTCTAGCTTCCAAATTCTATATTTTTAATGAGCGGTAATGTCTAGGCATGATTTTGAATTGATCTATTACGTCATTTATATACTTAATATGAATTCTAATTAATGCGCAACAAGTGCGAGCACAAGCGATATGTTAATGGGTTCAGCCGAGTCACACCCATCTAGTGCGCAAGGGCTTCGTGTAGTGTGATTCGCCTTCAACATGAACAGGAACGTGTTCGCTAATAACCTCCTGTTCAGGTAATAAAACGGCAGCTTGGTGGGCATCAACTTTAAATGGAAACATCGATCATACTTTGTCTTGAATTAGTTTAGTGGAATTTCAAAATTATGAATTATTTCTATATATAGTTTATGGTATAAATATAAGTATACCTGCCTCTCAGCAAAACTGAATTCAAAACCAAAACTGGTTAACGCCTTCACCCAAGGTTGGAGTCGATGTTTGAGCATTACCTACACAGGTGCTATGACATCTCTCATTTCTTCTATCATTAAAAACAAACTTTAATTTAATCATTACATCTGCCTGAATCCCACTGAAGGCAACAAACTGATACCTTAACTAAAAAATATGAAAAAGCCTGTATATATTGGTATGAACTGGCATTAAAATGGTGGTCAATTAAGGAGGCTGGATGGTCAACAATTTAACCACCAGATCTACCTTAAACTTCGACATATGATATTTTTGATAACAAACTTACAATTAGTAAAGGAAAAATCCAAATAATTTAGCTTTCGAGCATTTTCCTATTGTTATATCTTTAAACGGATCCGGTCTTCGAAAGAAGTTAAAAATAGCCTAATAATGGCAAGGACCATCGAGTCTACAAACAATAAACTTAAGTCTATTATAAAACGTTTAATTCTACATATTATACTTTTCATTTATTAAACAAAAACAAGCACCTTCTTAAAATGCATTTTCAAACATGAATATCTATCAGAAGTTCAGATGTTAGAATTCTCAATATTTATAAAATGGCGAACAATTGCAATCACAGAGCTGTCCAAGTAAGACAATAAATGTAGCAAGTCTTTGATTTATGCAGTGATGAATTTTTAGAAAAACACAATTAAGTGTCAAAATAAAACTCTCTAAATGCATGCTCCTAAAAATTATATCATCATTTTTCACATTAAACGTATCAAAAATCTTATACAACGTGACTAAGTCCGCCTCGGTGACGTGGATCCGAATTAATTTCGAATCTTCAACTTGGTTCAAATTAGCAATGGTATAGGACGAGCGCCATTTGTGACAGACCTTCGGCATGGGCCCGTTACCAACTATAACGAGGTGTCACGCGCATTGTCCAAACCCGGAGATCACGAATTGAGTAAGTAAGAGGTGTCATCAATGAATGCGGTCCCTAGTGGATTTATGTCGGTGTGGGAAGATGTGTCGACACCTCATATAATCCATTTATGTTTGTTTTGATGTCTCCGCATATTTTTGGTCAATAACATATGTAATATATCTGTAGTTAATCAAGGGAGATTTAATGAGAGAGAGAGAGAGAGAGAGAGAGAGAGAGAGCACTTCACCTTTGTGAGAAAACGGTATATAAAATGTTGAAAAATAAAGATAAGAAGACATAACTGTATTGTACTTTAATTATTGATAGGAATATAAGTAAATTTTGCTATAGATACTGTACTGTTGTAAATGTAAATAAAAATCTTACACCGGTAGACTGAAACAGGCGATATATTGACATTTATAAATTCCAAAATTGAAACGACTCTTCAAAAATCATTATAAGTTTTTAGCGATCTGTAAACTTACAAAATAAAAAATATGAAATATAATGGACTACCTTAATTAAACAAAATATTATCTTATACGGTAAATCAGCATGTTTAATAGATGTAGTAAACATCTTCTTTTAATATCAAATAATATAATAATTATGGTTATTAATGTAATTAATAATTAATAGCAATGTTATGAATAAATCATCAGGTAAATCTAGACATGCTTTGAAATATTTGCTCTCCGGTTTTCTTTCTGGTTACCATGATGTAAATACGCGTGTCATATATCATTTTACTTTCAGAAAAATAATGAAATGAGCTTTTAGGAAGACGGTTTCTCAAAGTTTGAGATGAAAAAAAAAATTTCAAATAGGTGAAACAGACGGGAATAATGTACATGGTAAGGCGGAAAAGACACTAAAATAATTCCGAAAAACTATAAAAATATATTTAAGAAAGCTGTTGATAGCGGTGGATATTTTGCAAAAAAAGCATGGAAATAAGGTGAATGATTGAAATACATTGATCAGACTGGTATATGCGTACCAAAGACTCAAGTCTTCAGTTAGTGTCATTATTGGACTCTCAATAAATATGATTTTATAGACTGGATCCGTGCTTCACATTTTCATTTGCCATGGTCTAATTTTAATTTCATAAAAAATGAACATATTCCAATAAACATCAGATTGGAAAGACCCACTACTTATCATACATGTATTTATCATATTTACATCCACTTAGTGTGACTCCATTGATTTCTTACGGAAGTTCATTGTAATTCATAGCGCTATAGAAACTTAATATACACAATCCAGTTCTATCCAGTTTCTCGATAGGTCGAACCCTTCAGCAATCTAGGAAAAAAAAACTAATCATGATGATGTCACACTCTAATTCCCATGTTAGACGATTTTTTATTTCTTTTATCTAACGTACTGATGCACATTAACAAGGAATTCGGTAATTTTACTTACTCATTATGATCAATATGTTATAATAAAGATGTAAATTTAAACAATAAAATGTGGTCACTGCAGAAAAAATTAGATATTTTCTGCAATGTTCTTACCTTCATCTACCTCATGAATCACCAAAGAGGTATTTTATTACCATCGACGTTTGGATCGATAGTGCGATGACGCGATAATGCGATGATAATGAAGCGATGATGCAATAACGACGGTGTGATGTCACGACCATGCGATGACGATGGTGCGATGGTCTGACGAAGCGATGAAATGACACGATGGTACGATAGCGATAACGCGATGTTGCGATAACGATGACACGATCGTGCGTTAGTGATAACGTCATCATTTTAGTGCACCATCGCACTACTGTATTGCGCATGCGCGATTGGAAAGAGAAATGCCTTTGGTAATTCAAAACGTGTGATATGATTATTGTCCGTAAGCTATAAGTGCAATTCACCTGATAAGTAATTATTCTAAAATTAATTAAAACCATACTTTCATTTTCGATAAACAAGCCCGAAAAAACAAAAAAAAAGCAAAAATGCGGACACGCTTTGGCGGATCCAAGTCAGTGGGATTTTGCATTAAAATATATGTTTACAATGAAATAATATCAAATGATTACGTAAATAGTGAATGCATTTACTGGGAAGTTACTTATTGTACACATAGAAGTTAATATAAGGCAGTTCGTTTCTTGAATACATAATTTTTATGATGCATATAACTCATTTAAAGCCTGGTCTCTGGTTGGAAAATAGAACTTTCCAGAACGGGGTAACCAAGAATTAAAGTGTAGGACAGATTCATCATGCATCGCGGGCAGATACCTTGATCGGACATATTTGGTTTAAACAAATACATAAAAGTTAATGAATAAAATAGAACGATTTGATGCGACTTTAGTTTTGATGGAGGGAACTTTACATGAACGCAGTTTGACTATAAAAAAATATAATTAACGTCATGGCGAAAAGTGTAGGGCGAATCAGTCATCGGGCAGATACTTTGGATCTGACAACTTTGGTTTAAAATATGCAAATGAATATGCATACTATAGCGTGTTCTGATTTCATACATTTAAATCCACGACAGATTGGTAGTAAACCATCTATACCACTATATTAAAATGATAGACTCGAATTTTTGGGCTTTAATACCGAGAAATCGGAAGAGTACTGTCTTTTGTTTTATATATTTTAAACATTATTGGTACCTGCAGATTACCAATTTGTTTTTATTTTTTCTCAGTCAAGCTTTGCTAATTAATAGTCAATGAAAATTCCTTTTAAATATCCGGAAATCATCTGGATATTTTGGTTTTTACAATCTTGTGCATGCGCATTACATTTACGCTAAATCACGGGAGTCTCTTTAGTTTATGTTTTCACAATATCACATTTGCATGGATAAACTCAGAAACGATACTACAAATACGTGTAAATTTTCATTGAAAATTTGTCATATATTCTGTTCATCAAAGGAAACACGGGAGATAACTCTAACTCAGTGGATTTAATATGAAAACTCCCGAAAGCTCCGAATGTCAACATGGCGTGTAATTCGATGCGAGTAGAAAACGTTGGTGAATCAAAGTACTGAAGTACTGACGGGAGTTGATTTTATCGATTGTTATTTATTTTAAAATCAACGATATGTTATTTTGCGTGGCAAGTAAACTCCTATAAGTATTTGAATTACGCACATTTTTATAATCTGAATCCTATACAGGAATTTCGTGAAAACCCAATATCAATCATGATGTGTAATATTATCAAACTACGTATTAGTAATCGAAATAGTAATGAGAAATTGTATGGATCCAAGCAAAATTGAACTCTACTCTCGTTCAACCAGACTCTCAGCTGTATCCGTTAATCTCCGACAAGAAAGAGAGACTCTATGCTTGTCGGAGATTTACGGAGACAGCCGAGCGTCTGGTTGAACGAGACTATTATGAACTCTGGCGTAGGAATACATAAAATGTACGACTTCAAAAAATATCTAAAATGTTCGTACCATTTAAAATCTACGGCGGCGTGGAAGGGCCAGATGAGAAAAAAAATTAATCTTATTCGTTCGGACGAATTAGCTATTTGTTCGGACGAATAAATTATTTGTTCGGACGAATTAGGATTTGTTCGGACGAATTAGGATTTGTTCGGACAAATAAATTATTTGTTCGGACGAATTAAGATTTGTTCGGACGAATTAGCTATTTGTTCGGACAAATAAGTTATTTGTTCGGACGAATTAGATATTTGTTCGGACGAATTAGGATTTGTTCGGACGAATTATGATTTGTTCGGACAAATAAGTTATTTGTTCGGACGAATTAGGATTTGTTCGGACGAATTACGATTTGTTCGGACAAATAACTTATTTGTTCGGACGAATTAGGATTTGTTCGGACGAATAAGGATTTGTTCGGACGAATTAGGATTTGTTCGGACGAATAAGTTATTAATAGTGGTACATGTATGAGAGAGAGAGAGAGAGAGAGAGAGAGAGAGAGAGAGAGAGAGAGAGAGAGATGTCATAATCATGGATACATAAATGTGAAAAGTCTAATCAGTTAACATGATCATGCGCGGATCCAGAAAAATTTACCGGAGTGGTGGTGGTGGGGGGGGGGGGGGGGGTCTGATAGATAGTTTTGTTTGCGGGGTGGGGGTGCAAGGCCCCCCGACCACCCCGGCTCTAGGTCCGCGTATAGATGTACATGTATGCCAACTCTAGGCAGCGCAGGTTTTTTCTTTGCTAACTATAAGTTTTATTTCGCGCAATGCCAGAAGAAATGATTCCAATAGTCATAATTATATGATTCCGCAGGTGGATTTCGATTGTCGATGTTTATATTGAAAATATAGTCATTCTCCTGTTTACTTGGGACGCTGGACATACGAAATTATCTTTCGCCTTAACTTTATACATATACATGTATACGATCAAAGTTAACTGATATACTTCGTGGAATTGTAATAATCGCACAGTTACTTTTAAAAGTGACTTATAAAACAAGCTATTTTTTTCTTATACTTTATAATATAAAGTCAGCAAAATATCACAACATCCTAACTATAATGCAAAAAAGTAATAAAAATAGAATTTAATGATAAAAATACTTATTGTCCGTCAAATAGACCTCTGATGACGTATTTGCATGTTAAAATTATCATATGGCTTTGTAAAGTTTTCCTATGTTTGGAATCTTAGGAGCGCAAATAAAAACATTATCAATAATCATAACTGATTGAATAATCATAACTGATTGAATCAAGTTATGGGGAAAATTAAAATAATTGGACGATTTAAGGTGAAATAAAAGCTTACAAAACAATTGACAATTTTATACAATATTTTCAAAAGGTTGTATCTCATTTTTCTTAACTATTATTGAAAAATTTTGTTTATGAATCATACTATCGTAAACATCTGACGCCTATTTTCATCGGTCGAATGCGGCATCCAGGTTATTTATAGATAAAAACTGCATATGATGACGACTAACTTTGATTTTGTATCGACGATTTTTGATGCTATGTCTGATTTTAAAAATGAAATAGATTCAAAGTTGACTAATGAGACAACCATTAAGGTTAACATTAGTTTTAGACTATCGAAAACCCATGGCACCATGATAATATAACTCCAATCCTTTAGATAGATAGAGTTTGAAAATTGAGCTTGACAGCACAATATGTCAGATATTGCATACATGTCAGATAGTATACATGTAACACCTATGTCTATATTATTAACAATTTATCATTTGAAGGAAAGGGGTGGCTTGACCCCCCCCCCCTTTCATCTACATCATTACCAGAGCAGATACATGTAGTCTAAATATACATGTAGTCTTTATATTATAAAGTATAAGTAAAAACTAGTTTGTTTTATAAGTCACTTAAGTAATTGTGCGATTATTACAATTCCACGAAGCATATCAGTTAACTTTGATCGTATATATGTATATGTATAAAGTTAAGGCGTAAGATAATTTCGTATGTCCAGCGTCCCAAGTAAACAGGAGAATGACTACATTTTCAATATAAACATCGACAATCGAAATCCACCTGCGGAATCATATAATTATGACTATTGGAATCATTTCTTCTGGCATTGCGCGAAATAAAACTTATAGTTAGCAAAGAAAAAACCTGCGCTGACTAGAGTTGGCATACATCTATACGCGGATCTAGAGCCGGGGTGGTCGGGGGGCCTTGCCCCCCCCCCCACCCCACAAACAAATCTATCTATCAGACCCCCCCCCCCACCACCACCACCACCACTACCCCGGTAAATTTTTCTGGATCCGCGCATGATCATGTAAACTGATTAGACTTTTCACATTTATGTATCCATGATTATGACATCCTAATTCGTCCGAACAAATCGTAATTCGTCCGAACAAATATCTAATTCGTCCGAACAAATCGTAATTCGTCCGAACAAATAACTTATTCGTCCGAACAAATCGTAATTCGTCCGAACAAATCCTAATTCGTCCGAACAAGTAACTTATTTGTCCGAACAAATAAATTATTTGTCCGAACAAATGTGTAATTCGTCCGAACAAATCCTAATTCGTCCGAACAAATAACTTATTCGTCCGAACAAATCGTAATTCGTCCGAACAAATCGTAATTCGTCCGAACAAATAACTTATTTGTCCGAACAAATAAATTATTTGTCCGAACAAAAATGTAATTCGTCCGAACAAATCCTAATTCGTCCGAACAAATAACTTATTCGTCCGAACAAATCCTAATTCGTCCGAACAAATCGTAATTCGTCTGAACAAATAACTTATTCGTCCGAACAAATCGTAATTCGTCCGAACAAATAACTTATTTGTCCGAACAAATAAGAATTTTTTATTTTTTCATCTGGCCCTTCCACGCCGCCGTAAAAATCTGACTATTTACAAGGTATCTATAACGAGTTTCCTTGAAGAACAATGCTTAAGAACCCATTACATCGAATTTATTGATTAGAACTAAATGTTGTCAAGGAAGGTGTTTATTTGTGCTTAGGTCCAAACATTGTTTCACTTTCGGTTTGCCTGAGTAACTGCATAGGAGAGTTGATTAAAATCAACTCCAAAAAAGTGTTGAATTCTTCATTGATATGAATTAAAGTTTTAGATGAAATGTATTTACAACCCAAAAATGGTTTGTTATGAATAATGTAACTGTTATTTTCAGTGTAGCTTCATTAATTTTCTCCAAAATCGTTTCGGAGCGATTCTGCAAGTTTTAACTGTGGTGAAGGTCTGTTCTGAGACACAGTTAGATTATTCTAACTAAGCAGAATGTAGTGAAATTAATAGCATTATTGTAGGCTTAAAGCTTAGTTGTGTAAATGTCAACAAAACGGTGTGTCGATGTATCTATTTCATAAATGTCCGATATTATATGCAATGTCAACCCGTGCATGCACGGGTCAAAGTCTAGTATATGATAATTTGTTAACATTGAACAGATTGTGTCCTGCATCTATATGATGCATTGATGTATGAATAAAAAATGAGGGTGACCCCTTCCCCAAATATTTTTTCAAAGCAGTCTATCTGAAATTCTTATTTGGAACAATGATAAAAAATTATAGTAAAATTTTACTTCAAGAATAAAATTTAAAGATATGACGCACTAAATACCCACTCACTGGTTTGAAATAAAATTAGAAAAGTTTAATTGTTATTTTTTTGTGTACCGTTTTTAAGATAGTTGTTTTATTGAACTTTCATAGATCAGAATAAACATTACACATAAGTATTTACTTACAGTTTATATATATACATCAACAGTATTCATTTGATTTATACGTTATATTTTATTTTATAGATATAATGTACATACTACCCCCTCCCCCCCCCCCCCCCCCCCCCCGAAAGTATATGTTGTAGTTTTACCAAAAAAAGAAGTGTTATAAGTGAAAAGTGCTTTTATGACGGAGGGAAATAAATTAAACGGCAGAAATAGGTAGAAATGGACATTTGGGAGAGACAACAGATAGTGATTAATGTTCCAAATATTAAAATATAGCTTTCCATAAACAGCTGATGAAGAATCAATTGAAATTTCTTAGAAATACTTTTTTTTCTATGAACAGTTTTTTTTGTTATTGCTCTCTTAATGGCATTTGAATTGACCTAAGGAGAGACAGCAGATAGTTATTAATGTTCCAAATATTAAAATATAGCTTTCCATGAAGTATCATATGGATAATAATTGCAATTTCTCAGAAATAGATTTTTGGTTTTTATTAAAGTTGTCAAAATGTGTCGGAACAATAACTCGGAACAGACAATAGAGTGCAGCAATCATAAAATGGTATGAAAGAAAGGAGATTTTAATTTGCGGGTTCAATACTACCAATACTTTTGAAGTCGAAATTTTGCTTTTGCAATCTTCATTATGTTAATGCAGTAATCTTAAATAAAGATATAACACAAAAAGACATTTACGTCATCGTCTAAGCCCATGAATAGCAGACGTCTTCATTATCTGACGTCAAACGTTATTACCAATGGATGGAAATTACGTGCGCTGTGTATCAAGAATGTTCTGTTGTCATTTGTCTCATTTCAGATAACTGGGTTATACAATAGGCGCGCCTCATCTTAAAAAAAAAACATTCCTATATTATATGTAATAAAAACAACAAGGTTTGCAACTTCCGCCATTTTGATCTGTTTAATCACTGACGGAAGTGGTCAAAGTTTGCTTTATGCAAATATTACACATATATATCTAGAAATCACGTCTGTTTATTCAGAAATATAAAATTTTCAAAAAATGAAAATATTGTTTGAGACAAGCGTTTGAAAGTTTGAAATTTTAGTCACTTCCGGTCAATATCCCAATGACGGCCAGTTTCAGGTCTTGATCATTTTATCGTACATAGGTAAGAAGTGTTTTTAATTTTTATACACGATCTACATGGATGGAGATCAAGCGCCTAATGATTTTATACAAAAGAAGAATTCTATCTCAAAAATTAATTATAAGAATAAAATCAATAACAGATTCAATGTGTTATAATTGTTTGTACGATTCCTTGGAACAAAAAACGAGTAAAAACTGAAAAAAAATTCTAAATAATCGATTTAAGATAGTAAGTCATTGAGCTGGTTATCCTATAGGGAATAGTATTAATGGTACAAGATAGTTCTACAATGTACCATATATATTTTTTTATTCCTACTTGTAGAATTTTTGCCATCAAAGTGAATATAGTTCTTAATTGCCAGAAATGAAACAAGGACCATTTCTGGGCAGTACTAGGTAGGTATTCCCTCACATTGTTGCCGTGTTTGCCAAATGTGCGTTTACGGTAGCACAAAAAGACACAAATCTCTTACGCTGAATTGTACTGATGACACATTTTTGTCAAACCATCTGTCTCCAAACTTTTCTGGCACCTGAAAAATTCTCAAAATCTCATTGTGTATTTTAGCAAGATGCTAAAAGAGAATCTGAGAAATTGATTTTATTTTAGATCTACTAGAGCAAAGTTTGGAAAATGTTTAATCAGAAATTTTCTTTATCTTAGAGAGCTGGATACAACAAAAACGACAGATAAACAAAACATGTTTTTGATGAATTGTTTACATATATTATGATATGGTATTACAGGGGTTATTTACGCGCCGTCTAGCTTAGCACTGGGGACTCGTGACACCGAATTTCACATGGCTGTGATTATCGTGTTGGATGTATTATTTCGAAGCAATTAAACGGCTACAAAACTCCTTGTTCTTTCGCCGTGTAAAATTAGATCACTGGTCACTCTTTGGGTTAGTTACGTGGGTTCAGACAATAGGCTTGCGTGTCTGGAATTCCAGATGACGACCCCTCCTCATCTGTTTATTAATTACACTGTCTCTCAAAGGTTTAACACAAATACATCACGCGTGTTTTCTATGCATGTACTTCCTCCTTTTATCCAGTATATGTATATGTAGGGTGGAAATGATTCATTGGAAATATTTCCAGTCTGTGGCATTCTTATCTTGACGGTCCTGATGGTAAAAGCCGTGACATGGGTTACAGAAAGACGATTTGATGATTTTTGTTTTTTACTGCCTAAATCTACAAGATCACATAATGTATATTCAGCGTATTGATGTTTTTATATCCATCTTTATTGCTTTAATACGTTCATCCTATGAAAAACAATACATACTATACAACACTGGAACTACATGGCGACATACCATGTAATATCGGTACGTGAATACCACAACTGATGGACGTACTTTGACGGAGAATAGTTTTGAATGTTAGGTGTTTATCTTTTAACAAACCTTGTATAGACTAGAGTCCAACGACTGTCTACTATTATATTATTATTGTACGTTTCTGTTTTCAAATCTTATAAATAATTCATACTGGAATCATGAAGATAATTGCGCTTCAGACTTGACAATAACGACATGGTTTCTGTTTTATTTAATAACATTTTATAATCATTATATGAATGGTATATTTAAATCATCTATATTTATTAATACAGAATGCGTTTTTTCTTTATTTATTTATTAATTCATTCATTCATTTATTTATTTATTTATTTATTTATCTTTTTATTTATTTATTTATTTATTTATTTGTTTATTTATTTATTTATTTATCTTTTTATTTATTTGTCTCACTCATCCTTGCATACATGTTAGACTAATATTAATAACATTATACGTACTGGTGTAATTTATTATTGATAAAAACTGAGACGTATTTGCACTCATATTGTATTTGTTGTTCAACATGTAGGGAGAGTGCGAATTAAGTTTTTATAACTTGTGCCCAATCCTATTGTAATATATAATGCAATAAAATATGTTCAAATCAAAATAGAATTCGAAGAGCGATATGAGCGATATATGATTTATAGAAGAAAAAAAAACAATGAAGAATGCAGGAAACGTCCTCTTAGATAAGGCTTAATTAGTAATTGTTCTATTGTCATATTTTGCCTGTTATCAATTTTTATGATCCCTGTGGGTCGGTTGTTATTGTTTGGCGGATCATAAAGTAATTCACAATCGACACGAACAAACAATCGACTTCTTTCTTTAAAAAGATTATTGGTATAAACACAAAATCATGACATCCCGATGTGCATTTGTTTATTCAGCCTTGTTAATGACACCCATAAAACAACAATGTGTAATTGTACATTCCATAACAATGTATCTTCGTTTATTTTCCTCTCATAATAAATATGCAGGTAGAACAAAAAGTTTACCCAATGCAATATTTGTATTCCCAGAAAGGTTAAAAAGGGAAGAATATGTGAAAACATGCTCGGAAAGGTTTATCTAAAGACTGATGGAAGAATTAGTGAAAATATGCATTTAAAATATGAAGTTAAATAGCCCTGTCATTAGTACAAGTGCTTTGCTAATGTCCCCGCCCGCTCATACATGTATAATGAGCTAGTAGAAGATTTCATTGTCGGCAGAGTGTACAAGATACAATGAGGTACAAGAATAAACAATGTGTTGAAACTTTTCCCAGTACAATCACATCGATCGCAATCGACCTCAGGGGTCTCTGCATATTTTAAACCCGTTCGATCAATTTTTTTGGTACTTTTTATCAAATAGTCCTATTATCATCAATAGTTTTGAAAGAACTCCCATAATTAAAATAGCTAATCCAAAACTGATAGAACACATGCCGTTTTTGTATAATAAATATAAAAAAGGTCCTTCGTTTAAAATTATTCGTGATTAAGGACTCACACCTAACTCACGTACGGCGGTAGTTACTTTGTATATGGATTATCTGTTATTTAGCACTCTATTCCTTTTCTGTAGAAGAACAAATGGCATACAGGTATTTCAATTAAAATTTCGAGTCTTTACTTGTTATGATACTCACAAACATACAAAAGTCTCAAAGCTTTGGACGTTCATGTCCCTAGCGGAGGATAAAAAAATATTACAGTAAAACTCGTTTAGTACGAACACGAATATTGCGAATTCACGGATATAACGAAGATCCCCAGCTATGTAACTTTAATGAATTTCTTATACGGTTATAACGAATTACGGATATAACGAGGTAATTTCTTAGGTCCCAGTGACTTCGTTATAACCGAGTTTTGCTGTAGTTACAGAGAAAGTATATTTTCTTTTAACTTTTATTCATCAATCATTTTTAAAAGGCAAGTTGAGAAGGTATGGCATTTCCAAATACGGACATGCTTTTTGTCGACATAGACAATAAATTAAACTCAAACTTTATATTATTTTTAATGTCTCCATTTTAATGTCTAACTGCGTCGCTACTGACTTCAAGCCTGAAGTGCGAAACTTGCAGGGGGTTTTGGGTTTTAACCTTTATTAGAATCTATACAACGCGTTTTATAGTTGTCAAACATTGTACAGTTTGAAAATTTGAAATAATAGATAAAGATGAGCATTTAGCACACAATTATGATGGAGTCTGGTGTGTAAAATATTAGTACGTCGTTTTCCAAAAGGTGAACTAGTTACAGGATGTTATGGCTTTGCACTGAAACCTTTTTCAAAAAGCATAAATCCATATGACACATTTACACCGAGTTACAGCATACTGTGGAGGATTTTTACAGAACTAGAACTTTACCCGCGTTCGTGCAAAGTGGGTTTGCAAAGTTTGAGCATCGTTGAACCAAGCGCAATAAGTTGAGCTTCGTTAAAATGATGAAGAAATAACTTACAAGTATTAAAATCAGCGACATTACGGCTGATTTGTATTAAAAAAAAGTTTGCTACAGGAAAAAAATATTCTTTGTCAATGTTATAAACGAAATGCGTTTCAGAAACGGCGTTGGATTTTAATTGAGATTCATGTAAGTAAATGAAGTTATGAATTTAATGGAAAGAACGATATGATACGCTTTTGGTTTCGATATTCAGTAATTTTAATTCAAGACTGGGCATTTAATACATGAATTAGAATATAAATTAAGTATTTATTCCAACTTTGTCAAGCGTGTGTAATAAATAACCTTTGACAAATGATAATTTCAATCCCTCGTTTTTGACATTTATTTACACGGAATGACAACACGATTATAAACAAATGAGCGATTGATCACAAGAACCGCTATTCCTTTGTCATTTCTCTCATAGTTATTCAGATTTATGCATTACATGTTGTAATTAAGATCGATGAACGGTGTAGAAAAAGTATATATTGATTTTTTGTATCATCTTATTCAATTTACAGACAACAAATTTAGTAAGTTTCCTAAATAATTGGCCAGGAATGTCGTAAATCTGTTTACTGGGGAACATCACTCTGGTATTTAGCAATATCGACGTGTCTTAATATATGTTATAGTTTTTTTCAACACGGTGTGTGTGCTTTTTTTTTTTGCGTGTAAAATAATTCTAGATTATAGAAAATGTGTATTGGTAACATGTAGTCAATATACATGTATTAAAAAATTGAAACCACAGGTGCTTGTGGACTGGACCGTGCACTACCACCCCCCCCCCCCCCTTTATATTTTTTTTTCAATTTTTTTTTTATTTCTTTTATTAATTATCGTTAACAACCCCTTATATATGAAATTTAAAAAAATTGAAAAAAAAATATAAAGGGGGGGGGGGGGGGTGGTAGTGCACGGTCCAGTCCACAAGCACCTGTGATTGAAACATCATAATTAACATACATTTAATATCTACATAGAAATATCCATATATTCACATCTATTTTGGAATCATTTAATCAATTACTTATACAATAATACTATATAAAATATAAAGCAACAAACAATATATGAATGTTTTCTAAATTCGTTGATCACAAACATTCTTAATTAGTTTTAGCATAATTAACATTCTTATAAAAGTTATAAAATGTTATTAAAAAAACACACACACAAAATGCATGAAAAATTTTAAAAGATAATTTAATTAGTGTTTTTATGTGAGAGAACAACAAATGATACCTGAACATATTAACAACAGGTCAAGAAGAAAGAACAAAAATAATGTTTCTACTCTTCATGAAAAAATCATTAAAATCTTTTTTCTTTCTAACAATCTTCGTCAACAAAACTTATAATCAATATGGAATTCAAGTTAAAAAGATAAAACATTTATTCCTTAGTCTCCACTTTGTTTGTTACTAAGTCGGTGCATTTTTATGTAACTGGCCGTGAGTTTATATAAATAGCTCACGTGACTTGATGATGACCTCTGTCGATACTCTACACAGACGAGGACATCTCATCAATGACTGGGAGGACCTCAAATGTTTCAGGAAAAAGAAACCATGCCATGCCAAATCTGACAGTAGATTCCATTGAGTCATCAGTGAATGACAAACTTCAATGTAAACTAATGACTTATTGAGATTTGTTGGAATTAACTTTCAGACAATGACAATCGTTCAGTCGTTCGTGACAGCACATTTAGAATATCTAAAGGTTATACATGTATTTTAGCTCGCCTGTACTGGAGTCCAGACACCTACATATACTCTGTCTTACATTTGTAAATGAATGAAAGGTTTCTTTGTCGCAGAGTCAAAATGATAATAATTATCAATTGTTTTGATAGGGTTGAATGCGACTTGGAGCACGATTGCCATGTGACCTTTTGGAGCGGTTTAACTATAGTCAGCAGGAATACTATAATATGTTAAGCAAGGTCCTGTTCGGAAACTTCCTATAAAGTCTATTCCAGTTATGGTTCATCTATGTAAATAAAGGGTAAATTCTAAAATGTTAAATCCTCTGAACAGACCTAAAAGACTTTTAATGCCTTTTGCGCTATTAAGCCTTTTTGGAAAGGACTTGCAATAATTTAAGACTCTTTTTATGCGCAGTTCCAGAAAAAAATATTTCGGGGGGGGGGGGGGGGGATCGATGATTATTGTATTTGCCGGGCCGGGGGTGCTTTTGGGTGCCTTTATTGCTTTTTGAAAATTAAGGTGTTTTCCAAAAAGCACTAAAACACTTTTCCTAGCGTCATTACACCATTTTGAAAGGCGTTATTTTGCAATATTCATTGCAACATTGCCTTTTATTTTTAGTTTTAATTACATCATTGATTCTAAAAGGCTTTCGCAGAATTCATCAATGAATGATGCAAACTTTATTCATGATAAGGATTTGAATAAAAAGGACTTAGACACGATTTGAGATCAAATTTTTCATCAAAAATAATTGCCATTTTTAATGTCTAGATTAGTCCATGTGGATGTTTTTAATACTTTGTTAAAATTTGAAGGTTAAATTAGGAATTAACAGCGCGTTACAGAGATTAGAAATCTTTGTTTTTGTAAACAAAACTCGAGTCTTATTGTTGTGTACATTTGATAAAAGCTTTAATCTAAGATTGCTTTTTATTTTTGATAAAATTATTTATGAACACATTGATTCAGTTTATCTTGAAATTGTAATTTGTTTACTTTACATTATTTGTAAACAGATATAACTGAATCTCGCTTGTAACTTGACCTCTAACATTCAAATGTTGCTCAAGTAAACCATTTTACATATAAAAATTAGGAATCAATTTTTTATCTCCAGTCGTGTCTGTGTCCCTTAAACGTTGACATTTAATGAGATGGGTTAAAGAATTGCGTTTGAAAGAAATTTATTGTTTGTCAGTACCCTTCTATGGAATGAACATACATGTTCCATCTGAACATGACACACAGACACTAGATGAACTAGTACTCCTGTAACACGGGGAAGGCCCGTATTGGTAATCCTTCCACCTAAATTTTCGCCCTTTAGTTCGTTACTAGGTTTAGATAGCATGTGTCTGGGATAGCGAGGAACAGTTAAAGAGATAGATCAGATGATCAATGGAGCTTAATCCAACATAATGCGCCCTTGATACAAGTCATAACAAAGGTCTATAACACCGGTACAAACTGTCGGCAGCCATAGAAGGCCAGAGAACAGGGCTCTCTCTGATCGTCAGGATCCATGACTAAGTCTTCCAGTCTGCAAACCAAGTGTCACTCAGATCTGACGCTGGTGACGGATTCTCTTTGATTGCACTTTCTCTCGTCTTTTTTTTTGCAAGTTATCAGTTTATTCAACCAAAATGACATTGTTTAATATTTGATTACTTTGCAGATTATAAAAGACACGCCGTTTTCAACTTTTGGTGAATATTTTTTTATCGGATTTGATGAATTATTTTTTGATTTGCATAACAAGATAATTGCTATGTTTTGCATACAAACGACATAAGTAGAAATAGGACTAAATAACATTTATTATACAATGTATAAATATATAAAATTATAAATACATTACATAAGATATATAATATAAATTTAAACAATTATATAACAAGTAACCTGAAAAGTTAATAAAGGACCATGCCGACAAAGAGAGGTAACTGCTTCTGAAAGAAGCTAGAGCTTTTCGACAGGGGTCACTTCACGTGCAGGTGCAACGAAATTCTCCATTTTGTTTATATTGCTTCTACATGGCTAGTGGGTCAGGGATGAATGAAAAAATGATTAGTTTGCGTCTCAGTAATTTACATCTGAAGTGGCTGCTCATTAACTATAACTATCAAAACCTCGGTCGCTGTGCATATATTTTCATTGCTTTAAGTTTTTGACAAAGAGCATCATAGCCAATCAAATGAAACACACGCAAAAGTTCGTCGATGGTTGCTAGTGGACCCTTGAATTCCCGCCAAAACACCATTGCGTGATAGATGCGCTCGGGGAGTTTATCCTTGCCATGGTACGTCTGGTCAAGCTCTGAAATTTTCTCGTCAGGAAATCGAAATTTCTTCAGAAGATATCGGAGTTCCTGCTTCGTCAACGATGTTTTGATGACATCAAACATCTTTGCCATCAAAATATCTGAAACAAAAAATTCAGAACTTTTAACAATTTGCTTTTTCAACGAAAATCATTGAAATTTATGAAGGATTTGATTTCAACAACAAAGAGTACATACATGTACGTTTAATCATAAAATGGTTTTGTTCAACGACAGGTTTGCTAGATATGATTGATGATAAACTGAGACAAATACCTTCTCTTTCCAGCGCCCTACGAATGAAACGACCAATCGGTTGAACGACTCCACTCACACAGACGTCCATCGGCGGCGTTCGAAGCGGATTATTGTGCAGACGAAGGTCCTTCAGATTCCTAAGGTGGTCGAAGTTTTCAGGTAGTGAGGACAGCTTGTTGTCGTTAAGGTGGAGAACCTGCAGCCGTCTCAGCCTGCAGAAAGAATCCGGAAGTTCTCCTATTTCGTTGTGATCTGCGATAATGGAGATGATGTTTTTCATTCCACTCATTGTTGAGGGGAGTGTTCGAAGTGTGTTGTTGGAGACAATTAGGTATGATACATTGGAGAACTCTATCTCATCTGGAAGTCCTGGGACAGGATGTCCCTCGGCCTGGTCAAACTTGAGTCGTTCCAGACGAGGGATTCCCACAACGGTCTTGGGGAATTCTAGAAAACGATTGTGAGACAAATCTAAGTCCGTCAGGTTCTCCATCTGGGAAATGGCGTCTGGAATGTCCTCGACATAATTGTTTGAAAAATCTAGAATGTGTAATTGAATGAGACTACAGAGTTCAGGTGCAAACGTGTGAATTTTGTTGTTGTTTAGGTACAAGGACGACAGTCTATCAAGGTTTGCAATTTCAGCGGGAATCGTTTCTATTTCGTTTTTGCTCAGCTTCAAACTTTCTACAGTTTTCAGATTGCAGATCGGTAGTGGAAAAATTGAAAATTTATTTGAGCTTAAATCAATCTGTCGTAGTCTTTTGAGAGTCCCAAAGTCTACCGGGACGTACGAAAGTTTGTTTCCATCAGCGAAAAATATTTCCAAATCACGAATCAAACCAATGGCTTCCGGTAGGAATTCAAAATTGTTATTCGATAAAATCAGAGTGTGAATACGCCGAAGATTTTCTACTTCCACTGGAAGCACAGAAATATTGTTGTTTAATAGACTAAGCACTTCCAAATTCGAGCACCAACAAAGATTTTCAGGGACGTGTTCGATCGAGTTTCGTCCAAGATAAAGTTCTCGAAGTTCATAAAGATTTGCGATGTTGTCTGGAATAGCTTTGATTTTGTTATTTTCCAAACCGACTACTTCTAATGCCTCCAACTGGAAAAATTCCTCCGGAATTTCCTCGATCAGGTTGTTGTTGAGCCCTATGACGGTCAACTGGGTCAGCCTCCCGATGTCAGGTTGAATCGACGTGAGACGATTTCCAGACATGGTCAGCATCTGAAGTGTTTCCATCCAAAATACTTGAACAGGAATGAATTCAAATTCATTGTCGTCCAACAGAAGTTCTTCAAGACAAGAAAAGTTCTCGATTTCTCTTGGTAAATTCCTTAATGAATTCCCGGACAACCCTAATCGCTTTAATTGTTCTATTTTACAGACCTCTGGGTTCAAAAATTCCAACGCATTCCTCTCCAAGCCGAGCACTTGCAGGGTGGTAAGTTCACCGATTGAATCTGGCAGGACGGTGATTTGGTTATCATTTAGAACTAAGTGTGTGATTTCCGAAAGGTCGCGGATTTGAGGAGGCACTGCAGTAAGTCTGTTGTCACTAACTACTAACTCTCGCAGGTGCTCAAGTCCTGAAATCTCGGACAATATCTCAGATATCTCGTTGTTGGAGACATCTAGAAATGTCAATTCCTTTAGGAGATATATTCCACGGGTTAGTATTGACAGTTTGTTGTGGGACAAGTCCAGCTCTTGTAAGTTACACAAGTTGGAAATTTCTTTCGGAATTTCTGTTAATTTGTTGTTACTAAGACATAGATATGTAATGTTTTCCATGCTTAAAATGGCCTGGGGGCACTCCTTTAGTCGATGGCCCCGCAGATCAACAGTGACCCTTTTTCCTACGATGTGCCTTGCGACTTCCCAGTCAATCTCTTTCTCTGTCTCCTCCGTGTTTTCCTCTTGTTCTTCTGCTTCGGCGTCCTCAATATTGGTGTCAGCGTTAGCCTCATTGCCTTCTGGAGTTTCTTCAGTTAGAGGCAATGGGGTGCTGGCCGAATTTTCGACGAGGTCTTGGCTCGTCTCCATTTTCTATAAATCAAAAGAAAGCAAGAAGATAGTTATGCAATACCGGATGATTTTTTCAAATAGCAGTGCGAGAGAGTTATGTACATAAGTATTGCAAGATTTATTACTTCGTTTTGGGTACATACTGTTTATGACACCACTTTACATAGAATTGATAAAATCGTTGACAACATCACCCTATCACTAGGTATTCATGTAAAGGTTAGAATAGAAAAGAAAAAAAAACTAATTAAAACTAATATATCGAGTCATCTTTGTTACAATTCCTTTGTGTTATTTGAATGTCACATTTATGTCGTTTAAATGCAAGAATGCACACACTAACACAGTCGTATCTTGTTTCATACGTGACACTATTCTATTAATTAAATATGCGAGCAATCCATTTTTAGATAGTCTGATTTAATATTGTCAAGTAGTTCTTCTTCTTCCCGTTATGGAGTAAACTCAGCTTTGAGTGTCGTGACTCCAGTGCTCCAGGAATTTTTTCATTCAAAAAACAAAACAGTCAATAAACAGTAAATTGAAAAATATTGACAGAGAGCAGTTTAAACGTGCTGAACTTTTGTATATATTAAATAAAATAATCTTTTTTTTTAATGTTGATAACATTTCGTGCATTATGGATGATATGCAAAGTTTGTCGCATTATATATTTCCATGTATAAATCACTTACCTCGCCGATGGTCATTGACAAGGATAACACTGATGATCCATGACTTTATTGACACTTTCACACCATAATTTGACAGTCACCGAGGACGCTCAGTGTTGCCAGGTGCCCGTATCGCGGCTCACGAGAAGTAACGAGAAGTGGGAGTAACTTCAGCGCATGACAGGAAGTGGGAAGTGCTGGGAATAAACATGGCAGCCACCATATCAGACGTAAACTTTGCCGACCCATTTTTTAGCAAAAATTAGAAATTTTGCACAAGACAAAGCACTATATTTGCCAAATCAATGTATCTTCATTTCCTCTGCATGTGTTACGTGGATTCAAATTGTTGAAGTAAAGCGAACAGCCAATGCAACCGTTACAATCGGAAGTGAAAATGGAATAATTTTAGCGGTTGGTCATATGACAGTTGTGCATAATTTAATAATATAGATGACAAACTTAAGGTTGAATTGTGGAATGCATATAATCCTATTTATTATCTACTCTTGAAACTGTTCTGTTGAGAAATAAATGTTAAATTGTCACATATATTAAGAATATTTTTTTCTAAACAGAGAAAATTCAGAATAAAACGATATTTGACACTTGACATATGTTTTATCACTCTTTTACAGAAACCGTTGTCTGTGTTACATTTCACTGAACTAGAAGATGGGAACATTGAAGGACAACAACGATATAGCTTGCTATTTCATAACAAAACATTCATGGAAGGGAAAGTAAGTTTATAGGCCTACTCCATGACTTGTTCTATACTCTGTTTCAAAATATTTAGCTGTATATTTTCTTAAATTATTCGATATCTATAAATACTTCAGGGTTCAAATGCTGTTCACTCAATAGCATGAAAAAGTCCCAAGATTTTTCCTTTGAAAAGTCCTGTCTAGCTTGTCAGGTTTCAATACACGGCTAATGATAAAAAGTCAACAGGGATTTTGCGTAGCAAGAGACATGAAAGTTCCTGGAAGATAACATTGATAAATTAGGCCAGGTATTCTCAGTGACTTCCAAATGGAGAAAAGATGTCAACATTAACCATTTTAAAACTCTGTATGAAATTTGTTTTCGTTCCTGTCAATTTTTCCAAGTGAATAATGATAATGTTTCAGTGAAGATATCTTAATATATATTTTCCCTTTTATCAATTTCATTTGCACTTACAGGCATGTGTATTTCCAAAAAATAACCGTCCAAATGTGCTGCATTAATATCTTTGGACAGACAATAACTTATTGCTTTCAGTAATTGTTGTGGTCAAAATGATCAGATTACTGGTACTTTACTTTAAGATTTAAAAAAAATTTGCTTTATATGAAGGTTTTCATAAAAACCTTTTTGTCTAAACTATATTCATTCACTCCATTGGTTAAAGTATCTGAGATCAGTTCTAAAATCCCCCTTCATATGAAGAAAACAGTTAAATTGTGAAATTTAATGAGAATATTCAATGCAAATAACCTGATATTATCTAAATAAAAATGTTTAAAAATTGTGCATTGTGTTCTCAGAACTTGTGGATAAAAATGTAAGGCATTCCCATTATAAATTCTTGTAAGGAATGGGTTTTTTTTTTTTTAATTTTTGTCAATTTCTTCTGAGTAAAAAGAGGGGATATGTCAACGAGGAACTCTTTGACTTTTTCCTTTAATTGATTACAACTTGTAATAAGCTTGTGTATTAATAAGAGAATTGACTAAAAGTAATAGAAATAGAAACTTGGTACAGAGTATAGCATTTATTCAAGAGTTTTAGCATGTGTGCAAGAATTGAAAACATAACAATCTCAGCTGAATATTTTGCATTCAAGTTAACACTATTTAATTATATCATTGAGAATATAAATTCTTGCATTCCAAAATTTTTATTTTTTAGATACAAAAGGATTTTCTCAGTTGGAACAAAGGGAATAACAACATACAATCCCCAGACTTTGGAAGTGACAAACCAGGTACAAATATGACAGTTAATTCTACAAAGTGCTGTCTTATAATAATTTTAATTTCTTGACCTTTTCTGACCAGCCAAAAACCAATCATATATATTGTGTAGACTTTAACTGATCGCTGTATTCAAAAGCTTTGAAAATTATAACTGGTTGAGACTGACGCTTAACTTAATTTAATCCAATTATACAACCTACTAGATATGGAGTATGCTTATTCATGCATGTTAACAGAATGTTTTGCATCATCGGTTTGATATTGAATCTTTTTCAGTGGCCCTACTCAGAGTTTGTCAGCATAGTTCCGAATGTCAAAGCACCAGGAAACAATGAGTTTATCATTACGATGCGGAAGGGCCCCAAAAAAACTGACTCCATGAAGTTTTCCACGGATCATCGGTCAGATTTACTGACAGAAGCTCTGGTATGTTTGACTCTCTCTGTTTGTGATAAGTAAATATTCCTTCTAAATTTTTTGAGACGACAGTGTCAATAAATGTGTACTTGAATTGTGAGTTTTGTTTATTACAGAGATTTAGAAATCAATTTGCTGATGAGAATAACACCACAAAAGTAAGTGCATTACATAATACTGCAATAAATGTAACCTCAATGTTATTGTCACTCCCTGTAATGTCAGGTGGCAAATCTTATAGAGGAAGTATTTTGTTCAATCTTGCAGTATAAATGACACAATCAACTTAAAAATGAAACGGCAAATACCATGTATTTATTTGTATACTGAGTAGGAAAATAAACGACAGTAGTTAATGAAAAACAAACCAATCAGATTTATTGAGTGACACAATTCAGGTGTCCAAGTAGTGTAGTGGACAATGCACTCGCTTCTCACCGCTGCGACCTGAGTTCGATCCCGGTGATCGACAGTGGTTGTATGTGATACTAAGGGTACAGTGGTCGCCTGCTTGGACACGTGGGTTCTCTCCGGGTACTCCGGCTTCTTCCCACAACAATGACCCCTTCGCGCTAACATCCGTGCCAACGAGAGATATTAATATAAGTTGTAGAACTTGTTTTTCATTCGTTGTAAAATAAATCAAGTTCTGGTTTTTTTCTGGTAAAAGTTATCTTTATTGCTTTCTATGGCAGTTTACATGTGGTTAAGGAATATAACTGTGTATCTTAACACTAACATTCAGACATTCTCTATGTTTTCAATGATATGTGACTTTACATTCTCTTTGTTGCTGCACTGTAGAAGGTAAGTGTGTGCACCGTTAATGTCTTGAAGCTTATTAACATAGACATGTATACAGAGCAAAAATCATGTAGACAGAAAAAATGTGGAAAGTTTTACAAGTATTTCTACTTGAAAAAGTCACTGACTTGACAAGATTTTCTGTCTCTGTGTAGAGATTCAATGCGTTCAAACACCACTGGTCAGATAACCGAGTACCAGTCCTCCTAGAGGTCAACCAGGGGTCAGTTGACCAGATCGACCCCGCCACAAACCGAGTGCTGTGTTCCTATGACTACAAGGACATGGAAGGCATCACACATGTAAGGCAAATTCAACTTTTCTTAAGCTTAAGTCAAACCATGAACTATGTAGTTCTCATTTATTTGTTTTTTTAAATGTGTTTGTTATGTGGTATAAGTATATTATAAGCAAATTAAAAAAGGATGGTTCTTTTAATGTTATAATAGTTACTTTCTATGTTTGTGTAGATATCAGATTACCCTGGTGGTATTGCAATAATTCATGGAGGATTTAGTCGCCTCGTAAGTCTGTTTTAATTGTGGTGAATTGTCAAAGTTCAGTATTTTGTAACCTGTAATGTGGACAGATTATGTTTACATAAAAAGCAGTTAACTTCATTTCTGTAATCTTCCATTATATGTAGTACATGTACAATGTATCTAAGAATTTTTTGCTACATGTTACATGTTTAAATTTATATCTTTTTGTTTCAATAATCAGCATCTGTTTGCCTGTGAACAAAAAGAAAACCTAGTGAAATGCATAATGGAGAGTGCAGCAGCTTTTGTTGGAATAGCTGTCAAACAGAGAAAAGAACCTATTGCCTTTGAAAACTTTATCACACACAGATTGGGAAAATACAGGTCAGAATTGCGATTTGACCACTTTCGAACATCTTTTTGATAAGAAACAGATTTATAGCTACAGCTATAAGCTTTTTTGTGGGGATATTTTTTTTAATATGTTATCTCTGTGTGGATTTTAGTACTGATGAGGCGCTCACATCCTACGCTGAGTTTACCGTACAAAAGATATCTCCCCGCCACTCTGATCCTGTTCGGCGGACCATGTGTCTGACGGAGACATGTTTAGTGGAGCGTGACCCCGCGACCTATAATGTGGTCACCAGTAAACCTTTGTGTGATGTAAGTTCATTATATCTGACCTTAGTTATATCACCTCAAGATGTCAAGGTTGAATACAGTGTATTCAACAAGTTTTCTGATATTTTCCAGATCTTTGCCATAATACGTGATCAAGAGAATCCTCAGAAATTCAGCGTAGAGTATGTTAAAGGTGCAATAAGAACATACCTGTCCACAGACAGGTAAGGAGTTCAAATGACATCTGGAGAATTAATCATGCCTGGTACAAATAATTACTGTTTCAAATAGACATTAGGATGTACGTGTTCAGTATGTACCGGTATCTGAGCGGGTTATTTTTTATTACAGAGATGCGTTGATAGCGTCTGTCCTGGATGGAGTCAGAGCCTCCGGTAACAGAGACGTCTGTGTGAAGATGAAGTTTACGTCTCGCGGATATCGCCTCGGTCCGTTCACTGTTCCTGTGGATGAGGAGGTGGAGAGTCAGTTACTGAAGTTTATCCAACAGCCGCCAGGTGAGGAAGGCCTCGGCTTCAGCTTGAAACAATATACCATTTTTCATTATTATTTTTTTCTGTACGTTACAAAATTGAAAACTTGCAAAAATGGGGTAAATATGTAACTTATTTCATTTGCGTCAAGTTTTGGGTTTTTTTAAAAAATGAAATCCAATTGCAAACAATACCTAATATATAGATTCATCAAACTGTAGTATTTGGGAGGTGAAGGTGATTGCAAAAAAAGAGAAAACTAAATCTTCATGAAAATTACAGGATATACAGTAATAGTATTTGTGAATAATTTATACAGCTTTACATGCAATGGTTGGACATCACAGGATTAAAAATATCTTCATATGCTTTATTATTTAAAAAAACATTACAAACAGAACAGAAAGCAAAAAGGTAACGAGTTTAATGCCATAATCAATTTGATCTAACGGTAAATAATATGTGTTTGTTGTCATGGTTTCCAGTGGGACTGACCTTTGACCAGTCTGTGTCCCGATTTAACAGCAACATATCGTACAGTGGCCTCCTTCATGCTGTCACACAAGATGTAAGTCTCTTATTCAGACATGAGATGTAAATCTCACTCAAGTATGAGATGTATGTCTCAGTAAGTTACAAGATGAAGATATGACTAGGAGATGTACAGTATTATAAAATCTCATTTAAACTTGAGAATGTCAAGTCAAATAAGCTGATTTTATTCAATCACATATCTAAGTCTTATTAAAAATGAGATGGAAGTTTTTCTCCAAACTTTGATATAAACCTCACTCAAACATTACGATGCAGATCAACCCAAATTGATACAAATAGAAATGATAGTATGGACTGTGAAGTATAATTTCTGAGACCTTCATCTCAATGAGGGAAGTTTAGATCTGTTCTCTGTGTATCGTAGGGTCTGTTTGCTGAAAACAAAGAGAAGTTGATCAGTGGTGCTTTACTGGGACTACTGGAGAAGGAGGGGGACCAGAATGTGATATCAGCGGAGAATCTGGAGGCCCAGTTCCACGCCCTCAGGCGATTAGTGGCCTCCAAGGCCGGCTTCCAAGCCTTCACTACATTACCAAAGTACGGTTCAGTTCTGATCGATTTCCACAACAAGAGGTTAAGAATTAGACATTGTATTGTGTTGATTGAAAAACGAATTTGCTAATTATTTCAGAATGAGAGAAAAAGTTGGTTTAAAGGTTGTTAAAGCTTTAAAGAGAAAGGACAACGGTGTCACACATGCTGCTATAGATGTTTTGTGTGCTCTGATGCAGGTAAGATATACCGATAGTATACTGTATTTGTGTGTAGTACTCTCTGAGTATATGGGTAATAAGAAGACAAATACATGTATTTTAGTTCAATGCACTTGGAAACAAGAACCTTTCTTAATCATAGTGTTCTTTATGTGCTGATCTGATCCAGAAATTGTTTTTTTTTGGGGGGGGGGGAGGGGGGGGGGGGGTAGGGAGGGAGGGAGGAAGGGGCTGTCTGAGCCCTATTTTCAGCAATTTTACCCCCACCCTTCTAGATTCGTGCATGGATTCTTTTTTCTTTTTTTTCTCAGTGATAATAATTAGTATCAACCTAATGATTTTCTGTGTATCATTTGTCATATTTTTTGTATAATCACCATCCAAAGACGACAGACGTGTCAATTTTGGTTTATATTATCTTCTCTTACAGCCAATGCACGATGACTATGACCTCCGACAGGAACAAATGAACAAATACTCACTTCTGTCCTCCAAGAAATTCCTGGAGACATTGTTAGAAACCTTTACAGACCATGTTGTACACAGTACCGGGGCTCTAGTGATATCAGCCATGCTGGACTTTTTAACTTTCTCTCTGTGTGCTCCATATAGTGAAACCACGGATGGGACCCATTTTGATACCTTGCTGGAAATGGTGGCAGCTAATGGCAGAATTGTTTTCAAATTATTTCAGGTAAGACTGCAAAAAGTTCTATTTAGTTTTCATTATGTAAATAATATATCATAAGAATTGAGAAACAGTAAATGTGTATGTCGGTTAAAAGAATGAAAGAATATCAAGCCAATCAGTGGAACAAATTACATGTTAACTGTAAACATGTATGTGTTTGATTAGATAATAATATCTTGTTTTGTTTACAGCATCCTTCTATGGCTGTTGTTAAAGGAGCTGGTCTTGTTATGAAGGCAATCATTGAGGTTGGTTTTAAAGTCATTCATAAAACCATAATACATGTACACTGTATATGAAATTGCAAACATCATATATAATATTCTTTTGGTTTTGTCATGCTAAGCCCTAATTTACAATGATCATTTGAATTAGGAGGGGGATCAGGAGGTAGCAGCAAAGATGCAGGACCTGGCCCTGTCTGAGGGGGCGTTACCCAAACACCTACACACCGCAATGTTTACAGCTAGTACAGACAACAGAATGCTAACTATCAGGTAATATAGAGAGGGGGTGTTACCCAAACACCTACACACTGCAATGTTTACAGCTAGTACAAACGACAGAATGCTAACTATCAGGTAATATAGAAAAGGAGGAATTACCCAAACACCTACACACCGCAATATTTACAACCAGTCCAGATAACAGAATGCTAATATCAGGTAATGTAGAAAGGGGGCATTACCCACACATCTACATGCGCATGGTCTACCTATACATTTTTGTTTACAGCAAATGTGTCTGGCAATAAGTATTAAACAGTAGAAAATAAATATTTTAAATGAACATATTTTCTATCAGCAGGCACTTACTTTTATTTGACCTGTTGGGGAATAAAAGACCATAGATCAGTCAAATTAACAATACACTGTACCTTAATGTCATCTAGTATAGGCACCAGAGTTGTTAATGTTATATTCTCAGCAAAAGAAGAGCTATGACTGAATTTCCATCAATCAAAGATAAAACATTTCTGACAGTACTGTGTTTTAATCAGGCAGCTTAGTCGACATTTGGTGGGTTTGTGGGTCACCGGTCACCCTACAGCCATGGGCTTACTTCGGCGGATTCTGGTGAGTCATTCATCCCTTCTTGAAAAGCAGCAATATTTAAATCATCATACTATATGCAGATTAAAATTTTTAGCTCCAGGAAATTTTTATGCCCCTTATTAATTTACCGAAAGTACATGTGAGAATCCAATATAGTTTTCTTTAGTACATGCATATGCTCGATTTTATTTCCCAAATCAAGAATGTGTTAAATTAAGAATAAAATCGAGAGAAAATGCCGGTATACAATATTGATTGATTATGTTTGTTTGTTTGACAGCCCAGTGGACTGTTGTTGTACCTGGATTCTGATGCCGAGGTACCAACCCACGAAGACGACAAATTACATGTCAGAGACAATGTCAAACTAGCTCAGGTCTGTCAGCATTCTCTATCTTTTTCATTTACTACTGATTACAAGACTCTGAATGATACCAAACATTTTGCACATGAATTGCTTTGTAAGGAATCCAAGCCATGACAGTATGTTTGTTCTCACAATTTGCAGGACATACAAAACAGAAACCGTAGAAACCCTAACCTAGTCATGATAGAGAAAAAAGTAGATGAACTTCTTCAGCATTGGCGAGCCAGAATAGGTCTAGAGAAAAACAAACAGGTATGACTGTTTTGACCATATTTGCCATTTGGACAAACAGTTGAATGAACAGCAACTTGTTGTCTATTAAATTCCAATGGATATCTAAATATTTACTTATATAAAATTTTTTTTTTAACCTTCATGTACATTCTGACTGTTTCAGCTAAATGAACTAAAACCTGTAACATTAAGGAAGCGGAGACAGCGGATCAAGAGTGAGGCTAACTGGTCGTTATTTTACTATTATTTCAACAGGGACCACTCCAAACCCAACTTACTGTGGAATTACAAGGTGGGAGTCCTTTTCTTTTAATGAAATGAAATGCAGTTTAATGTGATATTTTCAGCCATCAATAAAATGGCTCATGATTTCTTATCTGGACAGACCAGGGAAGAACTGCGAGAGGCACTGGAGAATGAAATGAGGGCATTCAGTGTGGACCGAGAATTGGGGTCAAACTGTGTGGTGGGCTGGAACCACCAGGAGTTTGAGGTCCCTTACAACTGTCTGTCTGACGAAATCAAGATAGGTCAGATCAATGTCTGCTTATACAACATTAGTTAGTAATTCACTTGTATTTGAGTACTTACTGATTTAGATTGGGATCGTATAACAGATCTGACCATGTTTCAGGTGATTACTACCTGCGACTTTTATTGGAAGAGGGAGATGAGGAGTCGGAGGAAACAAGTGCAATTAAAAAGTCGTAAGTAGATCAGACAGCAGTCCCAGAAATGTGCTTGTTCTCAGGTGACATCAGATGATTGCAATGTCAACATTTCTGTAGTGACATCAGATGATTGCAACATGTACATTCTGATTTACATGTACACATATGTTTGTAAAATTCATAGGTATGAGTTCTTCAATGACCTTTACCATCGCTTCCTCCTGACTCCCAAAGTCCAGATGAAGTGTATGTGTCTGCAGGCCATGACCATTGTGTACGGGAAATGTCACGAGGAGATTGGAGCTTTCAATGACACCCGGTACATCGTGGGCATGCTGGAGAGGGTAAGAACCATCAACTTATAGCTACTGCACTCAGGGAAGGCAGTTTTATCAACTAGTGTGTTTTTTTGGCTTTTGTTATTTCATACAACCATATGTGTCACGTCATAGAAGTGTTGTTTACTACCAAAGTACATGTAGGTAATTTGTTGATCACTTTTGCTAATTTGTACGTTTTGAAGTATTTCAGACACAAGATGTAAAAGAATTCAATTTTGTGTGCTTTTATTTGCAGTGTACAGACAAATTGGAAAGAGACCGCTTGGTTCTTTTCTTGAACAAACTTATTCTACACCAGGTCAGTTCCCTGTTCATGTTCATACATGTATGTAGAACAAAGTCAAGAAGTTTACAGAGAGGCAGATAATTTAAACAGGATTCTGTTGATAAACATTTTATTTTATATATTTTAGAAAAATGTGAAGGAAATCATGGATGTGAATGGTATCAAGGTGTTGGTAGACCTACTAACGATAGCCCACCTGCACACTTCCCGGGCTACTGTACCTTTACAGGTATGTAACTTAGGTGCTTACTCATAGATTTGTTGACTATAGCACACGTCCAACCATTCATTTAACTTAGTAGACCTGTTCTTCATCACATTTGCCATAACAAACCTCAATACCTTCAGAACTGTAAAACATGTATAGATCTCTGTTTTTGTTGTAGACCAATGTGATTGAAGCTTCCCCTGACATGAGGAGGGACAGCGAGAAGGAGTGGTACTATGGTAACAAGGACAAGGAGAGGCTGGGGCCATTCTCTTATGAGGAGGTGTGCAGAAACTCTATTTTCTCTTTGATTAACCATGGGTTATGGACCAATGATAGTATTTAAACCTTATATCTAAGCTCAAACTGATATACTCTTTTGTATTTTGTAGTTGAAGGATCTGTGGAATGAGGGAACCATACATGCTAAGACGCGGTGCTGGGCACAAGGCATGGACGGGTGGCGCCCCCTACAGTCAGTCCCACAACTCAAGTGGACGTTACTGGCCTCTAGTCAGCCTGTGATGAACGAGAGTGAGCTGGCCAGCCTCATACTCAACATGCTGATTCAGATGACGGAGTACTACCCAAGCCGGTAAGAGGGAGAAAGAATTTGTAGTTGTTCAGATCTGCAAGGTGTTTCCGTCTTGAAGAAAATGTCTGAAGTTTGACTTGTAATTTTTGTAGGGACTCTGATGGTGCAATAATTCGACCTCTGCCAAAAGTGAAGAGGATTCTGTCTGACCCAATGTGTCTCCCTCATCTTGTGCAGGTATAGTACTCAATATTGTGTAACGATTTAATATAAATATATGTAAAACAAATTGACTGTATTTAACCATAAACTTTGAATCAGAACGCGTAAAATAAAATTTGTTACAATCCCTGCTCATCCTTGAAATAAACAGTTTTATAAGCATCATATGTATCAGTCATGCAGACCAAAGTAACACTCTTATATGGACCTCTATGTAATTACAGTTGCTGTTAACCTTTGACCCGACCTTGGTGGAGAAGGTCGCCAGGCTACTGTTCCTAATTATGCAGGATAATCCCAACATTTCCCGCCTCTACCTGACGGGGGCGTTCTTCTTCATCATGATGTACACAGGATCCAACCTTCTCCCCGTGGCCCGGTTCTTGAAGTACACCCACATGAACCAGGCTTTCCGGTCCGAGGAGGTGGGTAAAGAGACCTGTAAAAAACAAGTCATGAAACTTAAGGATAAATAAAACAATACGACAATGTAACCTCAGGTTCTACTCTGTTTCACAACTTCTTACCAATGCCATAAGAGTAAGTTATTTTAAAGTTGATATACAATGTAGAGAAGGTCAAGATGATTGACTTTCAGGGGGTTCAAATATAGAGTTAGCCAATGGAGCTTAATGGTGTCACTAGCAAGTGCACATTTTGTCATAAAATGCTGCTGTATCAATTGGATTTACTTCTGAGTCTAGTCCATCTCACTGATGTTTTTATTTGTAGAATCGTGGCTCAGACATTGTCAGCAGAAGTGTGCTGGGCAACATCTTACCCGAGGCCATGGTTTGTTACCTTGAAAACTACTCACCAGAAAAGTTTGCTGAGATCTTCCTTGGAGAGTTTGATACGCCAGAGGCCATCTGGAATGCTGAAATGAGGTCTGAACTTTGAATTCTTCCTAAAATGACAATAGTGAATGATGATCAATGACTGTAAGAGTACATCACAATTTTGTTTTTTTCTGGCTACGTAAGTTTCGTTTTTGTCAATTCATTAATGTCATGGTTTTTTGTTGTAGGCGAGTGATGATTGAGAAGATCGCATCCCACATTGCCGATTTCTCGCCGCGGCTACAGAGTAACACTCGCGCCCTGTACCAGTACTGTCCCATTCCAGTGGTCAACTACCCACAACTCGAGCATGAACTGTTCTGCAATATATATTATCTTAAGCATCTCTGTGATACTCAGAAATTCCCAGATTGGCCGATTAAGGATCCAGTATGTATTTTTACTGTTTACAGTGTATTACAGTAAACTTATTACATTTGGCTGTGTATTCTATTAAGCGTTTTTGGTGGAATGCAGCTTACGCTGATTTAAGTACATTGCTAAACACCATGCAAACATGCCAGTTCAAGAATACGCCAATTCAAATTCACGTCAACTCGATCAAAAACTATTTCCTGCCAATTATTGTACACGCCAAATATAAAAAGTTTGCAGTATCTTGTAATCATAAATTGTTTTTTATCCTTTGACAACATTAGAGCCATTTTAACAAGAGCTAGAACTTTTGATAGGACTTAACTATCTATTCTTGCATGAAAACAAGTTGAAAATGTTTCAAGTGAAATATGCATCAATTGTGTTGTCTTAACCCAAAAGCCAGACAAATCTTGTTGATTTCAATGAGCCATGGCTGAGTGGCCAGCAATAAAATAGATAGGTCTACGTCACGTTGTTTGACACAACTACCCAAAGTCCAAGCTCTTGTTGAAATGGTTCTAATAAGGAACAGAGAATTGCAGCTTAGAACATTAATTCAAAACAGCTTACTGTATGAATTATGATTTGATTGTCTCTGTAGATCAAGTTATTGAAGGAGATACTGGAGTCATGGAAGAAGGAGGTCGAGAAGAAGCCGCCGACTATGTCTATAGAGGACGCGTACGAGACGTTAAATCTGAAGAAGGGAGCGGGCGGGTCAGTTAGTTATAATTACTGCCATCATAGAAATTACTAGCACAATAAGAAAGTTTAGGGAGTGTTAATCACCCATGTACTGGATTTTGATATGCATGTAGATCGTTTGTTGATAGTGGTTGTATACACATGTAAACGTCCCCACCCCTCCCCATCTCTCAAACAAGTTTTTTATGCAGGATTTGTTCGTGTTCTTTTTGTTTTAGTGAGTTTATTTTCTATGTGTCTATATAATTCTGTAGCAAAAATATTTTTTCATTTACAACCATAAACATTAATAGTGATAAAACATGTACATGTTTTTAACTTACCAGGATTATCTATCAGTTAGTATATATAACTGTTCAATGCACTGTTTTAGGTTCAAGAATAGTCGAACTCAAAGAACAAGGTTACAGAAATATCTGGTCAATTTTAGCATGATTCAGTATCTTTAAGCTTTAAGCCAAATGCCAGCTGGACAAGAATAATAACTCTGCTTTAATCCCATCCTCCTATCTACTTGTATGGGTTTTAATTTTTTTTTTTAATCTGTAGAATTTTGATATTCAAACTTACCTACCTGTTTAATTACCAGTACTTTAGAATAATTGCTCTATTATGCTCATCAAACTTGATATCTGTATGCATGTCACTGAGTACATGTACAGCTTCAGGGATCTATTAGTACACAGTGTACAGTATAGTGAAGGGGCATGGTCACGATTTTAATCAAAATTTATTTTTCTGTTTTTAATGTTTACAATGCTTTAGAAAGACATTTCTAATAGTAAAAATTTGTGTGTCAGTTGTCGAGCTATACAAAGGTACAGAGCTTACAATTCTTTGTTAATATGTAAAAAAAGCTCAGATCATGCTTTTTTTTACATTTTGAATGTTGACAGAAAAATTCCAGGTTTAGACCTTAAATGAATGCGACAAACTGTGGCTAGGAACTGTTTATTCATATTCAGTTCAATTTCATTAGAAATGCATTGATAATGCATTTAAACTGTAGAAATGGAAAAATTCAAATTTTCTTTGTAAAAGGTGATACATTAATATAGCATGCAAAGTACCCAGTCAGTGAATCAATAATACCGGTACTTACCAGACTGAGTTGTATCAGTGTCACAGAATTAACTCGAAAGTTCATCTGTAATCGATCAGCTGATTATTAATAAAACTCAAACCTTATGTAAATAATATGCCTATTGATTATCTCTACAATTTGACCAAAATCGTGATTATGCCCCTTTAAGAGTGCTTACTGCTGTTTGTTTTATATTTGCTACATGTTTCATTATTCCTGGGACTAACAATGCAAAATAAGAATCTAACATTCTTATAGCATGTATTCAGAATGCATTATCATCTTCTGTAGTCAGATCATTTTAAGGAAATTGCATTTCCTCAATTTCACTATTATATATTGTCGATAGTCAGTTGTTTAATGAGAGAAATTAATGAAAATTGCTGTAAAAATTTAAACATTGAGTCTGGTTTGCTTGAAATATACTTATTTCTGTTATAGGCATGAAGAAGCTCAAATAAGGAAAGCATACTTCAAACTGGCCCAAAAATACCATCCTGATAAAAACCCAGAGGGCAGGGTAAGGGTGTGCCTGAGAAATACTGAGATATAGATGTGAGATGCACTGAGATATAGATGTACATGTAATTGCGGTCAGTATCTAGCCTTTGGGCCATAAAACATAAAATGAGCTCACTTCTGATCTCGGTCTCAGTTTTATGAAAGGAATATATAGTGGAAAAATGAGACTAAGATCTAAAGAGAGCAAAGTTTAACTGCCCCAAGGTCAGGTTTCTACTGACTTGCAGAGTTAGGTGGGCTCGGTTATTGATTGTTTACTGATTTGTCTGTTTCTTGTAGGAAATGTTTGAGCAAGTGAACAAGGCGTATGAATTCCTGTGTAGTAAGTCCCGGTTAGTGGAGGGACCTGACCCCCAGAATATCGTACTGATCCTCAAAGCCCAGTCCATTCTGTTCAACAGATACAGGACAGGTAAGGACTTGCACTTCTCAGCTCACTCTATTCAGAACATGCGTTTATATACACATACATTCTGGGGTTTCATTTACATTCATGGGTATCAAATATTCATAGGAATACATGTAGTAAAACTTAAAGATTTAAGGATACATAAATATGTAGGCAGTGGTGTTTTTGATGAAGTTTTATGCTATATATTTTACTGCAATGAACATTAATTCATGGTTAGATTCAATAAGGAAATGTATTACAGTTTGTATTCAATGAATATTGATGAAACCACAGTACACTGGAGAGCAGATCTCAGGTTAGAAACCTTTGTATTTATAGAGCTTGAGCCGTACAAATATGCTGGCTATCCAATGTTGATCAAAACCATTCGCATGGAGACGAACGATGATGCCCTGTTCTCTAAGTCCGCTCCACTACTGGCAGCTGCAGCGGAGCTGTGTCATCACACCGTGAACTGTTCAGCATTAAATGCAGAGGAGCTCCGAAGGGAAAACGGAATCCAGGTCATTATTTTATTTGTACAATCATGATTGACTGTAGATCTTTGTAGTTTATAAGATAATTATGGTTGTAAAGATCAAAAATGTTTTAAGCATGTGATGCCATTTACATTTTGTTGATTTTAAGTACAGAAATTTAAAGTATTGGTATCAGTAGAATATTTGAATGGAAATATGACCTTGTATAATGATACACTAATCTCTTAGAATGCAGAGAAAATTGACACTTCAATGGATAGATAAATTTCAAGTTAAAGATGTCAGAACAATATTAGTGTTCAACACTCTATGTATTAGTCTAAGCACATTATTAAGCATGTAATCAGTCCATGAAATAGATAAACAAGTACAGTATATAATGTGTCAGTGGTGTTGATGTTTCAGACCCTACAAGAAGCTTTTGCCAGGTGTATCAATGTCCTCAGTATGATGAGTAAACCTGAGGATGTAGCTGTACAGGTAACATATTTTAAAACATGTATAAGAATTATCAGCAGGGTTTTAATTATATACTAGATTTTGTTATATGTCTGTATAGGTAACAAATTAACATCAATAAGAATTATCAGCAGGGTTTTAATTATCTACCAGATTTTGTTTATTTGAATCCCTCAAAAATTTTTAAAACTCATTTTTCTTTTTTTTTTACGAGTTAATGCATCAGTGCAAGATTTATTCAGGTATTGGTTATTATGCAGGTGTGTTCACATATAGTGAAGTGCTATGCTGTGGCTTCTCAGTTTGAAAGCTGTCGAGAAAAGATCCAAGAAATTCCAGCCATTGTCAAAGACATCAGTCGTATCCTGTACTACAAGGTAGGCCAAAAAGATGATCATTGATTTCCTAGCTTCATGGCATTAAGTACAAGACAGCGCAATGAATTTTTGGTGCATAGATTATAGTAGTTAATACTTGACCATTGCATTATCTTTGCCTCTAAATTCTTTTAATGTTAATCATCCAGAACCTGGCCAAGTTGTGTTCAGTGGTGGCCCATTGTGTCAGTGCTTTCTCGGTGGACTTCTGGCTACAGACCAATCTATTCCAGTGCGGGGTCCTGTGGCATCTACTGTTGTATTTGTTTAATTATGATTACACGCTGGAGGAGGGAGGTGTAGAGAAGAGCGGGGAATCCAATCAACAGGTCAGTAAACTCTCCCCCCCTCCCCCCCCCCCCCCCCCCCAGGAAAGTTTGTCTCAAAAATCTCTTGGAATGTTGATTCAATCTGAGAAAAAATAGTAGAAATAGTCATATTTTAAAATACAATGTATTTTGAATGCATCTCTAAAACGCTTTGATTAAGTTAAATACTTAAAGTTTCCAGCATATAAACTGCTTTATTTGACAACAGGAGGTCTCCAATAATCTGGCTCGCCTGAGTGTGAGGGCGTGTGCCAGACTCGGGGGTTATTTCCCAGAGAGCTCAGAACTGTCCACCCCAGAAAACGTCCCTGTGAAGAAGTCGCTCACTGCGCTACTGACTCCATTCCTTGCCAAGAAACTGTCCAATGAAAACCCAAGCGAGGTGAGTGTTATTCACACAAATTTAATAAAAACTCATTATATTTTTAGAATATGTAGCATATTGTTTTAGAGTACATTTGCTGATACTTGTTTACTTCTTTCAGTTGCTGAAGTTGCTCAATAGTAATTCTGAGAATCCATACTTAATCTGGGACAATGCAACGCGAGCTCAGCTGACAGAATACCTGACAGATCAACAGCAACAAGTCATCAAGACAGTGAGTGTATAATCCTACCCACTGTACATCAACATCTGTCCATATGTTCTAGATACAATTCAGAACACTTGTGTCCACACCATCTCTCTGACTTGTCTCCCATTACACTACCTGGTGTACACATGTCTGAGCTTGTTCTGGTTTTACAGGGGGAGTGTGACAAACATTACGGATCAGAGTTTGTGTTTGAAATCCATGCCAAGGAACTGATAGTAGGGGACATATATGTTCGCATCTACAATGAGCAGCCAACTTTTCCTCTGGAGGTAAGTACATCTACAATTAGTGATATAGAAATTGGAGTGAGCTTTATTGATTACACATTTGTTAACAATGATACTTTGGTACTCTTCCCAGAATCCAAAGGGCTTCACTATTGACCTGTTGGACTTCATGGGCTCCCAGGCCCAGTATCTCCATTCCCTAATGATGCTGAATCAGAACAGTGGGCAGCAGGCGGGTCAGAGCGCCCGGCTGAAGCAGGTGGAAATGGCACTAGAGGGGCTGCGTAATGTCATCAGAAACAATCCAGGTGAGTGTTAGATAAACAACTCAGGTAAAGTACTGTCAAAGATGCTCAAATCAGTTAACAACTATTATATGTGTATATGTATTGAATTCAGATAATTTTTTTCTAAAGATGTTAAAATTTATATCTACATGGCATGGACAAAAGATTTTTAAAGCTGTATGCCCAGAAATAATTGTTCTGGTAGTTAATACATGTGCAGTCAAATAACGGAAATTGTCCGTTTTATCAAAACCCTGTCTGATTAATGATATGCATGTGGTGGTACATTGTGTATGAGAAATGAAAGCATCTCCTTTTCATTCTACAGGAGTAGAGATTCAGTGTATCGGACATTTCAAGCTTCTCTTCTGTCTCCTAAGGCTGGACGATTGTGCCAAACTGCAGCAGTATGCTCTAGAAGTAAGACCACAGCTAATATATGTCAAATAAAAGCACATGTTAAAAAAAAGTTTAAAATATATGAGTTATGAAGAGAACATCTTACCTTGGTTTTTTTTACCTGTGCAGGTGGTCAACAGTGTCACGACCAATCAGGAGTGTGTAAATGACATCTCAGCCTCAGAGGTGCTGGCTTACCTGTTAATGGCCCTTCCAATGCTACCCAGCTGTAAGTCAGACATAGATCAAAACGAGTTTGAGACAGGCTCACATCAGATTCAAAGAGATTGAGACAGGCTTATATACGGCCAAAAGAGATTGAGATATGCTCATTTCAGGGTTACAATACTCTGTACACATTGATTCTATGTTCTTGTATATCATGTATCGTTGTTTGATCTGACTGAAAGTCCCTCTTGTTTTTCAGGTCAGTTACTGACTCTAGAGAGTTTGTTTTCTCTGATGTCCAGCACAAAGATAGTGAAGGAGGCCTTGATGAAGGGCGCCCCTATCTACCTCCTGGACTTGTTTGCCAATGCCACCAACCCGAACGTGAGAGAGAAGACCGCTGAGCTGATGGCCAAGATGTTGGCGGACAAGCTGGTGGGGCCAAAGGTCAGAATTATCCTGTCCAAGTTCCTGCCGGGAATCTTTATGGACGCCATGAGGGATTCTCCTGAAGCAAGTGTCCATATGTTTGAAGGTAGGTACGCAGAACATGAGGATAGAACTATCGGTGCTTGAAGCATACTCACTATGTGTACTGACCCCAGGACCTTTAAAATTAGACGAGCTCACTTTTAATCTCAGTCTCACTCTTTCACTGTATATTATTTTCTGGTTTTATGGCTTGGTTATATATAGCATGTCTATTTTGATCTTTCAAGGCACCCATGAGAACCCAGAGTTGATCTGGAATGATGAATCCAGAGAGAAGGTGTCGGAAACTGTCAAGAAACTGAAAAACAGGTACATAACCATTTCTGATATACACATATGTACCAATTGCAAAGCCACTGAAGTTAAGATTAAAAGCCTATGCATTACATAAATCCCTAATGGCAAAAATATTTGAATAATTAGCTATGCAAAGTGAAGAAATGTGTATTTAGATATTCTGAAATAAATTTTTTTTCCAAGAGATGATCATGATATTCAAATGTTAATATTATTGACAGAGATTCATGCCAGACCTCTTAAAAGTTTCTCACTATTGTATTGAGTACAAGTTGTTTACAACATCCTCCTTTCCCTTGTTCTATTTGCAGCCATTACAAGGCCCAGAGGGAGAATCCAGACACGCGGTGGGGCCTGACCGAGGACTTCAGTGTGGTCTACTCTGACGTCCAAGGAGAGCTGACCATAGGAGGGGTATTCCTCAGGCTATTTATAGCCAACCCTGGGTGGGTTCTGAGGAAACCAAAGGAATTCCTGACAGAGCTGATGGAGAAATGGACACATCTGATCACAGCTCAGAACAATGATGTAAGGAAGGAGTCTTCTACTGTACTTTATATCAATAAAATAGAGCAAAAAGCTTATAATTGGTTTTACAGAGTAACACGTATTCATCTATGAATTACATGTGCAGATCCAAAAATAAATTCCTGGGGGTACCTTTTGTGTGTAAATGCATGTATTTGGTAGAAGATAAAATTCATAAATCATTTATCAAACCAACCATTGTGACTGACTTCTGTTACCCCTCTGTAGAATGAGACCCTGGAGACAGTGACTACAGCAGTAGTGTGTCTCTTCTCCTCCCAACCAGCTCTACTAGACCAGGTGCCCTCCCTTGGCTACATACCCAAAATCTTCAAGGCCATGAGCAGCAAAAACAACGCTGTACCCAAGGCTGCCATCCAAGTTGTCCATCAGTTGGCTGGTAATGAGGTAAGCAATAGTTTCTGAGGTTTTTCTTCTTGTAGAATAACAAACCATAAAACAATTGCATTTGATTTTAAAGAGGAAAAAAAACTTACACAAAACATACAGGCACACACAAGAACACAAACCTGTATTTTGGCCTGCTTTCTGACCTTTGTGTTAGAGATATGTACCAGGAGTATGGCCGAGAAGGAGTGTCTGAGTGCTATGATGTAACAAATCACACTCAACATCAGTAAACATGTATTTTTTGCTGGTTTCTTACCTGTAATTCCTGTTACAGATATGTACCAGGAGTATGGCCCAGGTGGAGTGTCTGAGCGCGATGATGGTGGGGATGAAGAGTCGGCGGGACCAGATCGCTCTGGCGGCGGAGGCCCTGTACAAGATGTTTGACAAGGGAGAGGAGGAGCTTGTCTCTCAGGTGAGTCACAAAAGAGGAGCTCGTCTCTCAGGTGAGTCACTCATTTCATAGAGCTGTAGGTGAGTCAGTCTGTTCATACAATAATGAGCAAGATCATACACACTCAGGTAAGCCAGCTATTTTATATTCATACATGGTATGTGAGTTCACAGGTACTCATGTGACTCAATCATTTTATAAAGAGAAAGATGAGGCACAAAGACTTTTAGGGAGGTCAATCATTATTTACTGTTTAGTGGATCACTGGATATCAGTCTGTTCAAAAAAAACAAAAAACCACAACTACTGGTAATATTATGAATGCTGTATGTAAGAGACAATGGTTTTGTTTTCAGGCCATTAGGACGGATTTGGTGCCATTCCTGTTGAAGCTATTGGAAGGGGGGTTAGAGACCTTGGATAAGCCGGCGGCCACCAAAGCCCAGATAGTGAAGGCCCTTAAATCCATGCAGAGGTCCTTCCAGTATGGAGAACAGGTCAGTCGATCGGATTCACATGTCACTAAATACAAAGTTAACATGTGTACAGTGTACTAATTGAAGAGTATTTAAAGCTAGATATTTAGTATTTTCTGTTTTTGAGACCACCTCACATAATTTTTATTACAATTAAATATTTTATATAAAAATATTTGGTTCGGGGTACAGATAAAAAAATTACTTTGCTGAAATGTAGATATCAATTTGTTTATCAGTGTTTGATTTCCACAACACAAGAATTACATGTACATTTTCTTTCTGTCTTGCAGATAACCAACATTTTGGACAAGTCGCCCGTTTGGAGAGAGTACAGAGAACAGAAACATGACCTATTTATATCAGACACGCCCATTGCTGGTTACCTAACAGGTCAGAATATAACCAATCATCTGTTGTTGTACAAACTGTAGCAACCCAGTTCTTAGACAAAACTCGAGTAAAAATGTAAACTCTTGTTTGACCACTTTAATTTGACAATTTTCTTATTGTCTTATTTTCTTATGTAGACCTGTACAGTATTTTTATTTAATTCTGTTAAGTTTGAGAATGACTGAGGCATGACCAATCAATGCCAGTGATTGTATTTTTTTCCTCTGCTTTATTTTCTAGACTCTTCCAAAGGTAATGATGAATTGTGTGTTTGCTTTTTTTTCTATACTATCATGGCATTACTTTTGATACTCTCTGATCAATTCGCTGATCAAAATTCTGCCTGCAGTCTGCTGGTTTCAGCTTCAGAGCTGTATGGTCGGGGCCAATTTCAGGCAAAATAAATTTCCTTAAAAGAGCACTGTATAAAGTTTTATGTAGAGGAAAACATTTAAAATTTAGAGTTACCGGTAATATTTACTGTGGCATCATTAAAATTTGTGGTGGTTCAATTTTCGTGGTATTCGTTGGTAGCCCTTCCCCACGAATTTACATCCTCAACAAAAAAACATTCAGAAAGCGTGTTCTTCTTACTAAAAGTGAAAACCGACACACACACGAAATTAAATACCCGCGAATAAGTAAAAAACAAACAATCCACGAATATTGGCCCCCACGAATTTAACTGATTCCACAGTATGGATTTTTTTCTTTAGTACGTGTAAATAATAGTTCATTTTTCAAAATTTAAGGTAGATCTGATGCTTAATTCTGTTGACTCCTTATAACAAAAAATTAGACCTTGCATTATTAATTCTCTTTCTGTATTACTTTTGGAATTAAAAAAAAATTCTTTGGATAATTTACAATGTATAATTACAAATGATTGGTATTTGCTCAGTTAGTAACTCAGAGAGGTTATTTAGTAAGGGTGTGAGTATGAAGTTGTGAGCGAGGGTAAGGATGATGTTTCATATGTGAAGGTGAGCTTTGTGAACAGTTACACTGTCTGGTTTGGGTAGAGTTTAGTTTGTGGTACACACAATTATATTCCTACTAACATTGCAGTTTCTTCACCTAATCATATTTGAATATAGAGTAGAATCTTATGAATTTCTGTGTTGGTTTGATAGTCTATGATGACCATTGATAATAATAAAAATGTACCCGGTACCTGCAATATAAAATAGAACTGCTTGAAAATTATGAGTTTTTAGTTATTATACATGCTGTATTGTAGCTCTGTAGAAAACAATCTCTCTCTCTCTCTCTCTCTCTCTCACACACACACACACACACACACCCACACAGACATTTACATGGTAGTAGGTTTTATCATTGGCTTCTGTAATTTATAGTTATCTAAAACAACAATACAAATAAAATTATCCAGATAAACAAAAGAATAGTACCGTAATAGAAATACTTTCTTTTTAAAAAATGGCTAAGTCGGTTTCAGATATGGTATAATTTGGGTCTGTACAATTTGCTTGAGAGCAAATTTTTTAACGTCAGTCTTTTTAACATTAATTGCAGATTTATGGGTTTGTGTTTGTTGATTACATTTTTGTAAAAATAAAGAGCCAGGGGGTTTTTTTTCATAAAAATACATCAAAGTTTAGTTTCAATAATTGTAGTTTTTCATCCTCCTAAATTTTAAAATCAAAAAATTTACCTAATTTTCAATATGTGAACTTTTTATATTTTTTTTCACTGAGTCATATTTTTTAACCGGGTTTTCATACGGAAAAATCCGGTTATTAAAATGGTGAAAATGGCGGGCGGCGGCCAAAAGGGTACCCTCATTGTACGGATAAATCCTCCTACAGTTTTCAAGATAGGAAGTTGTTCTTTTGCAGATCAATTGTACATATATCAGAGGTGTGCATATTGCTAGGATTTTGATTTCTGATAATTTATTGAAAAAATACCAGCTTTTGAACTTAGTCATTTTTTGGCAAAATATTTCATATAGGGTACCCTCATTGTACGGATAACTCCTCCTACAGTTTTCAAGATAGGAAGTTGTTCTTTTGCAGATCAATTGTACTTATATTAGAGGTGTGCATATTGCTAGGATTTGAAATTCTGATAATTTATTGAAAAAATACCAGCTTTTGAACTTAGTCATTTTTTGGCAAAATGTTGCATATAGGGTACTCCATTTCACTGGATATGGGTTGACATGGATTATGGATACAGTTCACATAAAAGAAAACCCGGTTTGCTGTCACATTGACAGCTTTTTACTTGTAATGCTTTGGAATGTCTCTGGTGAATTAAAGGACATGCATAGATCAATATGACGGCATGTCTGCCATGGAGTTATTGGTGATCGTGATTTGTAGCATTGAATGCATGTTAAGTTTTTTAGATGGGTGTGATATATATGCAGATTATTGATATGTAGACATTTATAAATGCATGCATATTACTCTGAACCTAGGAACATTGAGGATCAGTGTTCAGTCCTTTCCATTGTTATACCTGTTGTTAAGCACTCCAGCTAACATGGTCGCATTTCTAATAACCATTAATCTGAGAAATAAAGCATTTATTATTTCTGTGTAACATATAAAATGTCCGAAGAAATCCTTCCTTGCAATATTCCTGTTTATAAATACTGTATCTGGCTTTTGTATCTACTACCATGAAAGATTTTTTCCTAGTTCAACAGGATATACTGCAAACAGATAAAGATTCCCCCATGTTTAAGAATGAAAAAAATTATTAGTTATTTATAACTGAAGTGAAAATTGGTGTTTTGGGGGGTTTTTATTTGTTGTTCATAAAACCCTTTTTTTTTTTTGTAAAATGCTAAACATAATTAGTAGGAAGTAGCACCTGAAAATTTACCATTTGCAGAATTAAAAACTTTTGACAATGTTTTACAGCTTGAAACTTTTGATTGAGAGAAAGTTGTCAGTCATGACCAAAGTTATTTTGGGGACAGAACATTCTGCTATCCAGATAATGACTTCTTGTTGATGTGTTACTATCTGAAGGGGTCATTGTTGGCCTGCCTGTACTGATGACTTTGTTGTGTTGACTCATTAACAAACCAGTAGAGCAAGGGTTGTTTGTGTTTTGTCACTTTTTCTTATTTATGCCAAGATAAATTTATAGAACTGTGGATGATTTGTTTATTTAAACATGATTTTGGCAAAACTCCTTTATGGTGGAATAACACACCTGGAAAAAGTCACTCGAATTAACAGTAAATTATTTGATTATGAAAGGTATTATGATAAATAAACTGTACATATGTCAAAAAAGGGAAAAATTTGCAGTTTGGGGATAAAAAATTAATATCTAAAAAATTTGATTCAGTAAGTAACAGCAAAAGCCCCTATTGGATTCGAACTAGGGATGTACGGATCACAAGCCTAACACTTTAACCACTCGACTATGAAGTAAGGTACATGTTGCCGTCGATAAAATCCTTTCAATATAACGAAATGTCGTTTCGATCAGATGTGTTATTCCACCCTAAGTAAAAGATGTGCTCAAAGTCTAATAGAAGCTATAGGAATAATTACATGTTATATGACATAAGATTAATAAATTACTTTTGGGCTTTTAAATTTAATAAACTATTGAAAATATATGTACTTTACTTTCAAGTTAGCATAAGTAGAACCAATGTGTTGTATGGAGATTGGAAATGACCAACATTTTAAAAGCTGTATTTAGAAGATATAGGGGGACAAAAGTTACAACTTTCATGTTTGTTTATCTGACTGCTGTATTGTATAAATTGTAGGACCCATGGGACCTATTGTTTGTATTAAAGTGACTAAGTCTGATGATGTAGGACCTATGTTGTATTGTATGACCCACAGGACTTATTTTTGTTTCTTTCTGTGGTGTATAAGACCTAAGGGACCTATTGTATGTTATTTGTTTTTGTCTGTAGTGTGGTGTTTGTCTAATATCTAATATTGTAGGACCCATAGGACCTAGTGTTTGTTTATAACTGGTATATATGTTGTATTGTAGGACCTATGTAACCTATTGTTTGTGAGCCTGACTAATTTATTCATTGTTTTTTAGGACCCACAGGACCTAGTGTTGCTGGGTACCTTACGGCAGGAACACGTTCCACCATGCCTGATCAACCACCCCCAGTAGACAGGCATGATGACCTCCTACACTGAGGCTCCGACTGACCCCTCAGTCAACGGTCAGTGACAGCAACTGGTGGACAGAAAGTGATCTCTCATCAGACAACTCATTCATCTTTGGATCAGTGTTGGTGCTTTTCTGTTGTAGTTCTAGGATGGTCAAGGATATTTACAACAAATTTTAGTGTTTTATCATATACAACTTATGTGAATTTCCATTAAATGCTTCCAGCAAATTCCAATTCACAGCTTTGATTGTGCGTCTCAATGAAACAAGACTACGATTCAGCATTGTATAGCGTTAAAAATTACCAGTAGGATGAAGTCTGCAAAAGAATTAGGGTTTTTAGCCTTCTTCCCTTCAAACTTTGATTTTACATTAAATGATTTTATCAGGGATTAAGGGAGTGTATTATAGTCCATGTTGGTCTGCTTTATCAAATTGTATTTTATGCCATGTCTGTTATTGTGTAATACATGTTTGTATTCAGTTTGACCTTGACCTATGGGGGCATAGTCAAGGAATTTTCTTGCAATATTTTGTTTTGTTGTTTATTTTTCTTAATTTTCACAGGTACTTCTGCAGCTTCAAGCTGAGATTTTTAGAAAATTATTGTTATGGGTTAAGAAATGAGATAATTGTGAATTTTAAATCATGTAACTATATATTAAAAATTACATGTACATTGTTCACCAAAATGTGTCTGGAATGCAAAAACAGTGGAGTTGGTTCAGCTACTGGTAATGGTAGTTAGCTCTCCTTTTCATGGGGATACATGTATTTGTTATAGATTGAGGTCACCGAAACGTGACAATTTCATGATTCAGTGAAAGTGAAAGCACCAAAGTAAAAATAATTGTTAATGTTAAGGATTCAAGGAACATCTTACTGATATTATCTACAATGTTGCTTTTCATTCAATCATCAGTGAACATTAATCATAATTGAGAGGAGATAAAATACTGCAATAACTAATGTACTCGGCCCCGAGTTCTGTAGTTTGACCTGTTGGAAGAGTCCGGCAATATTGATGCAATACACTTGGCAAGATTACCACTTTACCTAACTTTCTTTGAAATGAAGTGTGAATATTTTAAAAATTTTAACCAACGGGTATATCATCCATTGATGTTGCTAAAGCCTAGAGAGTCCAAGGCAACCACGCTACAAACCCGTAGATATCTTTTGTCAAAGAAATGGCATCATGTCATTGGTTGAAAATGTTTTTGTTGATACTGTTATGTTTGTGTGTATAGGGATTCAAATTGAATATTCATGATAATTCATTTCGTTAGTCTAACAATTGGGAACTATTTTGTCTCTATATAGATATACATGTATATAGTTATTATGATTATGTTTTAACTCGTCTTCTTAAATTTGATGTATAGGAATATATTACAATTGAAATCATTATGTCACAATTTTAAGTATACAACTGACAATATCATGTACATTTACAATTGGAATCATGAAGTTAAATAGATTCAAATGTTATCGTGTTCATGCATAGGAATACAATTGAAATTATTATGTTGAAATATTGTGTCTAGCTATTCAATTGAAACCATCAAATCTATGTACATAGGTATACAATTGATGTCATGATCATTAGGAATACAAGTGAAATAATGCTGACTCAGCAACCCAGCCAAACAGGCACCCGGATGTGGTTTATATCTGTGTCTCTGATTTTATGTCGGTTCATCCTCATTGTTATCATTAAAGAATCCAACATGTACGCCGTCATCTTTCTGCTGATTTTAGTGAATATTGAATGCTTTAAGCTTGTTGCTTAGAACAATTTTAAAAAGACCTTGGACTTTCAGTAGGGCGTAGCTATCTATTCCTTGCGTCAAAACATGTTAAAAATGACGTGGTTTCAAGCGAAATATGCATCAATTGCGTTGTCTTATCTCAAAAGCCAGACAAATCTTGTTGATTTCAAAAGCCATGGCTTAGTGGCTAGCAATGAAATAGACAGGCCTACGTCACATTGGTGTTTGACACAACTACCCAAAGTCCAAGCTCTTGTTCAAATGGTTCTAAAAGCTTAACCCAACGAGAACTGGCTTAACACTGTCTTTAATTGTTAGATGTTAATAGTGAATTGCACCGTTCGGACAAAAAAAAAGAAATTTGTCCAGCGTAAAAAAGGAATCCTTTCTAGCGGTGAAAGGTTCTGTCCAGGTGAGATGATGGCGACCGCCCAGGGATCATATCTGGTCTTACCTGGCTGATGTACGAGGGGTCGATCACGCCCTGTCACGTAATGGCCGCGGGTTTTATGTAATCCAATTAAGTCCCTAAATTAATTACTTTAACGTGACCAGCGGATTGTTCATCGTACGCTCCGGCGGGTTTTACCAGACCGTTTCTTGTTTTGCGGGGGACATAAGCTCAGTCCTTGTACAAGAACTATCTTATACGATATATTATTATCAAAGAACTATCTTATACGATATATTATTATCAACTGGGAATGTTTGAACGAAACAGAATATACATGATTTTACATTTGTTACGATCATTGTCGTACACTATGTAAATTAATTCATGTTAACTTATGGACATTCACTGTACTCTAACTTTATGCTCCTTAAACCATACTCGAAAGTCAACCACTAATACATGTACGTATTTGGCGTTTCGGCGACAGTTGGTTAGGAAGACTGAATCTGGTTTAGATGCATGTAGAAAACATTGGTTATATATCTTTATATAGGATTTTTGACGCTTAATCCAAGAGGTAGAATCAAAAAAATTGTTTAGTAGATTTAGATGTCAATATGCTCGCACATTTCATTACTGGACCTTGGGGACAAGGAAGTGGTCCTATTTACGGTGAGTCAGTATGATGGACCGGGAGTGCTGTAGCACCCTCATGTCCCATATCATCTGACCCTCGTCAACTGGCTTTCACTCTCGCCACGTGTTACAGTTCAAGTCAGATTGCTGCAGCACGACTTGATGTACGGGCACCTGCTTGCACGTGGGGTTCATCTGGTGGCATAGAGCGCGACCCCGCGTGACACTGTTAATTTCATCTCAAGTTGATAAAAAAAATCCTCAGGTTGTGTTTCATTTGTTACGGATGGTATAGTCGCCAATTAGGTATCAACCATTTTTAGTCTTTTCATATCCATACATCCCCTTTTTGTTTATTATTCCACAAACGTCGCTCTGAGTGGCAAAGAAAAGTTACCTTTATATTATGTTCTTATACCATACAACCTTGAAATTTGAATAAAAAATGATGAACACCAGTTTTTATGCAATTATCGTTGTCACTGTATAAGTTTTAATACTTGTTTTCTTGTCCTTGGACGCAACCCATTAAAATCTCCATAAATGATGCTGTGTTAAATGTGCCTGTCAGACTCCTTTTCTATACTCTGTTCTTGATTCACATTTAAATAATGCCATTAAACAACGGCAACCCCAATTTTTCATTTTTTTCCCCTCTAGTTTTGGTGCCTTCTGATGAGAACAGTTGTATAATTTGCATTCGTAGCTATTATCAATGCCTAATGGAAAATTTTTAATGGCAATTATATATGCCTAAGGTTTATTTTTTTTTGTTTTCATGAAATTATTCTTGATAATAAGGTACATTAAACTCTGTTGCATACTAATATGTATATGTAAAAGTTAACATGTGTTTATGAATGTGCGTATTGACAGCGTTGTATCGATAAACCAGACCCGATTGTTCTTTATGTGTAAGTACATGTCATCTGTATGCATGTATATTTCATCTGCAATAATTATTCTTCTCATGTATATATGTATATTGTACATGTATTACATGTATATGACCATGTATTTAAAATGTGCTTTCTTGTTGCCCGTTGATGGCCCATAATAGGCAAACATATTTAAAAAAGGCATATGAACTTAAAAGACGCAGGTTAAATAGATAAAACGTCTCTTATAAACACTCGGGCTGTTGTGACAAAGTACAAAGTATTAATCGTGGCCCTGCTGTCACCAAAATGGTCTAATCACTCAACTCGGTCCTCAACTCAAATCCTTAAAGGAAAAGTACATAAATTTGAGGTAAAAACTCAGAAATTGAGTCTGAGTATTGACTTGAGGGAAACTGGTGAGAGTGGAGCCTGAACGCATTTGAGAAACTTTTTTTTGGGGGGGGGGTACCGAGGTTTAACAAGAAATTGAAAAAGTTGGTCAATATTAGATGACTTTATTGTCGGCGTGGCCGATTTCCCGTTTTATGTCAGGATTGAGGAGACACACCCACCTGATGGCGGGACCACGGCGCGTTCGATTGCCTCTGCGGTCAGTGGCTGATGGCAGGTGACAAAGGAACTGCTTTGTCATGTATATACCGTGTCTTATTAATTGACTTGTAATATACTTTCAAAAACAAACTTTATTACGAAGAGAGTTTTCAATCATCGAATATCAATCTAATATACCAAAAATAATGGCCTTACATTACATACAATGATAAATGGACCTAGGTGATTACCAAATACATAATAGTCGTGATCGGAATTAGACAAAGCGAATCCTCCACCGCGGACCGATAGTCTCCAGCCCCCGTGTTTTATGGCTGGAACATCACTGTCCACAGCCAATCCGCTAACACCGTGTTTACTGTTTTTGCACAAGTAGGTCCGAGAGTAAACGAGGTAATTTTGGCTGACCGTCACTGTGCGGCTCCCGGCTGTCAGAGGGACAGGTCACTTACACGTCACTCACCCTCACCCCCGGCAGTCGGACGTCCAATGCTGTCCACTTCTAACAATACACTGCCTTCACGTTGTCGGAACTCGGGGGTGATTCAATAACAAGGCCTCTATCTGTGATTTTATCGGGACATTTCAAATTATTAAGGTAATTTTTTATGTCATTCATAGATATATACATATGCAGGTATTTCGTATATTTTAAACATTTTTGGGGTTTTTTTCTACACAAAATAAAATCTTGACGTTTGCGTTTTGAAAATTACGAGAATCATGCACATTTTAAATTAACAAGCTATATACACCAGGAAGGTAATTATTTGGCTTTAAGATTAATTGATATGCACCTCCCAGACTATGAAAACCAATTTCATGCTTAAAATTGTGTGATAGGGTAGAGGTCATCTGATTAAAATGTATTTATGCATGTGTGTAAATTGGGACAAGACATCAATATTATTTAGAGGTTCTCCGCTCATGGACTCACATCTCTAGCTGGGATCTTCAGTTAACGACAAGTACATCTCTGTATAGCTTAATTGTAATTCATCATAGTTTAGTTCAACGTAAAAAGTTTTAAAGTAGGTGTTAAAACTGCGTATCAACAAATTTTAATTTTCTTTAAAATATTTCAATGCGGTTTAGCTTAAAACGATATATAAGACGTACAATTTTTAACCTTTCAGATGAACGGATAATCCACTGAGGATATTCAAGAGTTTGCAAAATGGCTCTGGCTGTGTTGCGACAAAAGCAATCCCCAAAACGTTCTGGTAAAACTAACAAAGCAGTGGCGCTTGCAAACGCCGCGAACATCACGACAAATGAACTGAACATGCGTGACGCCAACGGGCGGACGGTGCTGTTTTACGCCGCCCGTTACGGGAAAATCCAAGCCGTCAAAAACCTGCTCAACGCTGGAAGTAATCCCAACATCGCTGACGTCGACGGCAGTACGCCGCTCCATGAGGCAACGGAACGTTGCCATTATGACGTCATGAAACTTCTGCTCAGCAATGGTGAGTAAAAGTCTCTTACAAACTAGTAATTCAAACATCAACCAAACATTTATTGCTCATTTGAATTTTTTTTTGCTTTTTGCTGTGGAAGATATATGAAGGAAGATAATATCTGAACAACATCTGAATAAAAAATGCAAAACACACAATTTTGAATAAACTTTCTCGCTAGCTTATTTTATTGATGTAAACAAGATAGTTTTGCTTTCGTACAATTTTGTCTTTTTGAAGAAAAAAAACAAAAAAATAGCAGGATTTTTTTTGTGTAATCGTTTCCCAAAAACTGTTTTAAAAAATTGAGGACGCATTTGATTTGCAGCAGTGAATAATTTTTGAAACCACGAGGTCTCTTAATTAATAAGATATAGAGCTTTGAATGACATTAGTGAATTATCGTGTACACGTCGTTAAAAATTACAAGCCGACAAAATATCATAAATTGTTTTAGAGGAAGCTGTTCATGGGAACAAATTAATTCATTACATTTATTTTGGACGACGTGCACGTGTGTAGCGTGTTTAGGTTATTAATGATATGAATACTCTATTCTAATACACTCCATTTTCACGACTTGTCAGTTTATATACTGAACAAATTTATTATCACGACATAAAACATATTTTCGACACACATAAAACAAAACAGCGGTATTAGAAAGACAGAGAAAATAGCCTCTATCAACTCATATAGATTCGAATTCTTGGTCCGTCACCTGCTTTCACCTGAAACTTCTATTGCCTTTATACGATCCAGACATGCACAATGTACATGCATGCATGAAAATTGTCACTGATGCACACGTGGGATTGATTTATACCTTCTGCCCCTGACACACTGCATATAGCCCTGACAGTAAACATCTAACGTTATATATTGTCAGCGGTCAGAATGATAGTTTATGGAGATTATAATCTCTACCCACCATATGGTTAACAGCTAAAAAAAAAAGTACGCCATCGAAAAGAATGAGGCGTTTTATTTTATAAGGTACAATTATATAAGAATTTTATGTATGAAAGCTTTCTCGTTTATAAATTTATTAACATGCACACATACTAGTGTATCATAGGTGGATGACAATATTAGTATCATATTTTTAAAAATAAGTACCGAACGTAATTTCTTTAAGGAGTTATGAGACACCTCCATATTGTGACGTACTTAAAAAAACCAATAAAATCAAGCATAATTTTATTAATTTGTTCTTTTTCGAAATGGTTACCTAACAGAGTATCGCAATGGGTTAATTACAAATCTGTAAGTCATGAGATCAAATCATGCTTGGGTAATTACAATTTTTACCTTTCCAAAAGAAACAATATAGTTTTTGGTCAAATATTGTAAAATTTTAAAACGTTGAAAGTATTTTGATTATAATGTACTTTTATCCACATTAATATCGACAGTTGTTTCATACCACCTTAAATGTACAATGGTTTATTTGTCTTTGACAGGGGAAACCCAAGTGAACGCCAAGAACCGACACGGACAGACGGCGGCCATGAAGGCAGTGCTGTACG